>NC_142442.1:9828750-10440000 GCF_059453495.1 Arachis ipaensis
TAATCGTTTTTTGAATAACTATTCACGCAATTAATATAAAAAATAGTTATTTTTACTAAATTTTATCATTATATGATTAAATACACGTATAAATAATTTTACACTAAAAGTGTATCAAATTTAAATTTATATAAAATTAGTTACTAAATCAACCACTTATATTAAATATGTAGTAGAATATAAATATGCATTAAAAATAAATAAAATAACATATCTATTTATATATAGATATATAATAATTGATTTTTTTTATGTGCATATAATATGTATATATATTCAGGATGTAGAGACATTTTCTGTACTTTAACTACGAATTATTTAGCTTAATTTCGTATCAAATTACGATTAAAAAAAAAGAGCAAGAACGTGAGTTTGGTTGGTGAAGGGTTTTTCTACAATATACATCTAATTTTGGGAGAAGAAATTAAAAATGTGTTTGGTACGTGAGAAAAAGGGTAAATGGTATACGAAAGAATTGCTCAAAATCAAAAAGTGAATTCCAATCTAGATGCACCTTATGCAAGAAGAAAATATAAAAGTCAGCAATAATTCTATTCTTATATATATCTTAAATGTGATTCATTCTATGGTTGAGGCTTCATCTTTCTTTCGTTAAATATAATACTAGGTTTTACAATTAATAAACTTTGTTGGGAAGCTTTGGATTCAAGAGAGATAATGACATCAAAATCATGAGCAACTGAATATTTTTGAAAAGCAAACTTCTAAAGGCATCAAAGGCAGACATCTGATATTAACATTAAGATGTATACATCAAAATTAGCTAAGTTGCAACATCACTTTAATTTGTATAAAGTACCAAACATGCGGATACTGAAAGTATTAACGATCCCTTATATATATAAATGGAAATATCATCACCTTACGTTAACTAATAGATTGGAAATAAAGAAATGAATATTAGGAAAGAAAAAGACTCCTTATAAATTAAAGAGAAAATATGTAAATTGGTTTTTAATGAATTTTAGATAAGACATTTTAATTTTTAATAAATTTATTATTATAAAGTTTTTGAGAATTGTTCTTATTGGATATTAATTATGTTCCCACTTTCAACTGAAATTTTTATATGTATATTGGATAAATAAATTTTTAATAAATTAAATTTTATTATAAAATAATTAGATTCTAAAAAGTATCATTATTAAATAAATTAATATTTTTTAAAATGACAAAAAGAGAGAAATAATTATCCATAATTTTTAGAGAATACAAATTTATTAAGAAGCAAAATATCCGATAACCTTAAATTCTTTAAAAACAAATTTAAGTATTTTACTCTAAATTAAATCAATGGGGTTTAACATTTAAGTCCAACCGTGAAAAGCTCGGAGAACATAGGGTGAAGCATTAGGAGAATTCACTCTTTTTTCCATCCTATTTATGCTATAATTCAACGTTAAGGCTCAGGACCAAATGAGAGACCCAATTCAAAGGATTGACTCTCACCTTACATCGTCCTTTCCTCAAGAAGTCGGTTCTTACTACGACTTGCTCTAAAGAAGTCAGGGACGAAGATTAGCTGGCAGATAACACTCATTCAAATAAATAACTGCCCCTAAAATCTCTCAACCCACTTCCTGGAGCCATATCCCAATTTTCCTAAGATAAAGGGACGGTTATCCTCCTTAAAAGGTGGAACTACTCCAACGGTGGTTATTGGTTCACCACTATAAATACACTAACACCCCTCAGGTATCACTAAGTCCCAATACTCTCTAGACCTGCTTACACCATTGCTAACTTAGGCATCGAAGTGTCTTTTCAGGTACCACCTCCCATTTTCTCACACGCACAAGTCAGACGGGGGCCCCAAGGTGCAAACCCGCTCGGAGGCTTCCTTCCTCAAACGATTGGGCCAACCCAACGAGTCTAGTCCACTAATCTCCGGTTACCCAACGTAACATTGGCGCCGTTGCCGGGGAGCCGAGAGATTAACCAGTAATGGCGGACAATTCACCAGAAGATGGTCATATGGCGTCCGATTCAGAACAAGAAAACCTGAACACCGGAAATAATGACGTGGACACGACCCTCCACCAAGGAGCGAACGACCAGCACAGAAAAGGTACCTCTGGGTTAAAAAAATCCAAAGGTAAACTCTTCGGAGGGACGCGAATCAGGAAAAGAAGGACCACCACATGCAGCCGAGCTAATGGGACTGGTCCACGGCCACCAAGGTCGTTTGGAACAGCTGGAACAGGAATTAGAGCGACAACGAGAGGCGGAGAGGAACCTAAGGGATGAGATAGAGCGACGAAAAGAGTTGGAGGAAAAACTCTTGAAATTAGAATCCTCCCTTAGAAGTCGGAACTCCCGCGGCGACCGAGAAGAGTCGCCCTTGGGAGGAGAGGATCCGTTCAGTGAGGACATAATGAGGGCAAAAGTTCTAAGAAACTTCAAAAGCCTTGATATGAACCTCTATGATGGAACCACAGACCCGAAGCATCATCTAAGCAACTTCAAAAGTCGAATGTATCTGGCTGATGCTTCTGATGCTACTCGTTGTAAATCTTTCCCGACCACCTTGTCAAAAGTAGCAATGAAGTGGTTCGATAGCCTCCCTCCAAGGTCGGTCACTAGTTTCGAGGACCTCTCGCGAAAGTTCTTAATGTAGTTCTCCATCCAGAAGGATAAAGTAAAGCACGCACCAAGCCTCCTGAGAGTAAAACAGGAGGTCGGAGAACCTTTACGGGACTACATGGAAAGGTTCAACAAAGCGTGCTTGGAGATTCAAGACCTGCCCACAGAGGCAGTTATCATGGGGCTAGTAAATGGACTTAGAGAAGGTCCATTCTCCCAGTCCATATCAAAAAGGCACCCCACCTCCTTGAGCGATGTACAAGAGAGAGCAGAAAAGTACATCAACATAGAGGAGAATTCCAGATTACGAGAACCAAGTTGGCGACCTGGGCACCCTCACTCATCAAAAGAGAAAGAAAGGGAGCCCAAGAAAAAAGAGGAGGTCAGCTCCGATAGGCCGAGGAGATATCACTCTTATACTCCGCTAAAAGTTTTCATAGTGGATGTATACAGAGAAATCTGTAATACTGAAAGATTGCCACCCCCTAGGCCCATCAAAAATAAGGGGGGGGGGAGCTGCGGCGATTACTGTGAATACCATAAGATGTATGGTCACTTAACAAACGATTGCTACGACCTTAAAAATGTGATAGAAAAGTTGGCCAGGGAGGGTCGACTTGACAGATATCTCATGGAAAGGTCAGACAATCATGGGAAAAGAAAGCGAGATGACGGGGATAGAAGAGACCCACCACCACAAACCCCAGAGAGACACATACATATGATCTCGGGGGGATTTGCGGAAGGGGGACTCACCAAGTCATCTCGCAAGAGACACCTAAAGCGAGTTTACCAGGTCGCCACCACCACAAACCCCAGAGAGACACATACATATGATCTCGGGGGGATTTGCGGGAGGGGGACTCACCAAGTCATCTTGCAAGAGACACCTAAAGCGAGTTTACCAGGTCGGGAGCGAAGCACCCGACCTCCCAACTATCTCATTCACCAAAGAAGATGGGCACGGGGTAATCTTTGGACACGATAATCCAGTGGTAATAACCATGATCCTGGCAAATGCATATCTCCACAGAACTCTAGTAGACCAGGGGAGTTCAGCTGACATCCTTCTCAAGCCAGCGTTCGACAAGCTAGGATTGGATGAAAAGGAGTTAAAGGCTTACCCTAATACCCTGTACGGGTTAGGCGACACGCCGATAAAATCACTAGGGTTCATACCCCTCCACACAACTTTTGGAAAGGGGGAAATATCCAAAACTCTGAGCGTAGACTTTATAGTCGTCGACGTTGGGTCAGCATACAAAGCCTTGATTGGCAGGACTACCCTAAATCGGCTCAAAGCGGTGGTGTCCACCCCTCACCTTTGCATGAAATTTCTAACACTTGTGAGGATAGCAACGGTACGGAAAAATCAGAAATTGTCAAGAAAATGCTACAATGAAAGCCTGAACTTGAGAGAAAAGGGCAAGGAAGTTCACACCATAGAGCTCGGCGGAGCAAGATCCAAAGAAGAGCTGCGGCCACAACCAGGGAAAAAAACTGAAGAAATTCAAGTCAGCGAGGAGGAAGGAAAAAATACCAACATAGGAGCCAGCCTAGAGGAAAACCTAAAGCAGAGGTTGACAAAGCTCTTACGAGATAATTCCGACCTCTTTGCCTGGAAAGCCTCCGACATGCCAGGGATAGACCCCGAGCTCATGTTCCACAGGCTCTCAGTATATCTTGGGTCGTGACCTGTACAGCAGCGAAGGCATAAGCTCGGTTCCGAACGGGCTCAAGTGGTGGAGGAGCAGGTACAAGCGCTCTTAGAGGCCGGCTTCATCAAGGAGGTCAAGTATCCGACATGACTAGCAAACATAGTACTAGTCAAAAAACAAAACGGCAAGTGGAGGATGTGCGTTGACTACACCGACCTGAATAAGGCGTGTTCTAAAGACCCATATCCACTTCCAAGCATTGATACTCTAGTAGACTCCAGCTCAGTGTATCAATACTTGTCATTTATGGATGCTTACTCGGGATACAGCCAAATCCCGATGTATAAGTCGGATCAAGAAAAAACATCATTCATCACGCCTAGAGCAAACTACTGCTACGTGGTCATGCCTTTTGGATTAAAAATGCTCACATACCAAAGCTGATGAATAAGGTGTTCGCTCCGCACCTTGGGAACTTAATGGAAGTCTATGTAGACGACATGCTGGTGAAAACCAAGGAGGAGACCGACCTCTTGACAGACCTCTCGCAAGTCATCAACACCATAAGGTTACATGGGATGAGGCTAAATCCCGCAAAATGCACCTTCACGGTGGAGGCTGGAAAATTTCTGGGGTTTATGCTGACGCAAAAGGGGATCGAAGCGAATTCTGACAAGTGCAAAGCCATCCTAGAAATGAAAAACCCGACTTGCCTAAGAGAGGTTCAACAATTGAACGGCCGACTTGCTGCCCTCTCCAGGTTCTTGGCAGGGTCAGCATTAAGATCCCTTCCACTGTTCTCTCTACTAAGAAAATGATGCTAGTTCGAATGGACTCCAGAGTACGAAGAAGCATTCCAAGAGTTCAAAAGGTTTTTGAGCCAACCTATAATTCTGACCCGACCTATAGTTGGGAAAGAACTCGTCCTATATTTGTCCATAGCAGACAAAGCTGTAGCATAAGCTCTAATACGGGAAGATGAGGTCGGGCAGCATCCCGTGTACTTCACCAGCAAAGTTCTACAAGGCCCTGAGCTAAGGTACCACAAACTAGAGAAGTTCGCCTACTCCTTAGTAATAGCCTCTCGAAGGCTACGGCCTTACTTCCAAGCTCACACAATAAAAGTCCGAACGAACCAACCCATGAAGTAAATCCTCCAGAAGATGGATGTTGCGGGGAGAATGGTTCAATGGGCAATAGAGCTCTCCGAGTTCAACCTAAAGTACGAAACCCAGACGGCAATTAAAGCCCAGTGCCTCACCGACTTCATAGCAGAGTATGCAGGAAATCAAGAGGAAGAACCCACTACATGGGAGTTGTACGTAGATGGATCCTCAAATAAAGTAGGAAGCGGTGCGGGCATAATACTGGTCAACAAAGGGGGAACTCAAATAGAAGTCTCCCTCAAGTTCGAATTCCCAGCTTTTAACAACCAGGCAAAATATGAAGCCTTGATTGCAGGATTAAAGCTGACAGAAGAAGTCGGCGCAACGAAAGTCGTAGTATACAGCGACTCTCAGGTGGTGACTTCTCAGATAAATGGAGAGTACCAGGCTAAAGACCCCAACATGAAGAGATACTTGGACAAAATCTTGGAGCACCTCAGGCGCTTTACAGAAACCGAGATCAAGCATATAACTCGGGATCTCAACAGCAGAGCAGACGCCCTCTCCAAGCTAGCAAGTACCAAATCAGGGGAGAATAATAGAAGCCTGATCCAATAGACCCTCCAAAAACCCTCTGTAGCAAAAACAGAGGTCAAGCAAGACGTTCTTGAAGTTGCCGGATTAGACCTCAGGTGGATGAATCCTTTGATTGAATATCTAAAATTCGACATCCTACCCAAAGAGGAAAAAGAAGCTAAGAAAATTCAGAAGGAAGCACAAAACTACACTTTGGTGAGAAATATCCTTTACAAAAGAGGAGTATCAACACCATTATTGAAGTGCGTCCCAACCTCAAGGACGACAGAAGTCTTGGAAGAGATCCACAATGGCATCTGCGGAAATCATCTCGGAGCGAGGTCCCTGGCTAGAAAAGTCATCCGAGCTGGCTTTTACTAGCCGACACTGCAGAAAGAGGCCACCGAGTTCGTGAAGAAATGTCAACCATGTCAAATGCATAAAAATTTCCATGTCGCTCCCCCTGAGGAGCTCATAAGTATAACTTCTCCATGGCCTTTCGCTAAATGGGGATTGGACCTATTAGGACCTTTTCCCCAAGCTCCAGGTCAAGTAAAGTACTTAATAGTGGGAGTAGACTACTTTAGGGGTGCACATGGGTCGGGTGAAGCCGGGTTTGATGTGACCCAGACCCGACCCGAAATATACACCGGGTCTATTTATTAGACCCGAATCCGACCTTAGACCCGATGAAACCAATACACTTTCGGGCCACAATTATACCGGGTGAAAACCGGGTGAAAACTGGGCCGTTAACATTACATTACGTTGATACCTTCTTGTAAGCTAGCATGTAAAAATATCCAAATTTTCAAGACTCCAACCATTATTTAACATGGTAAAATTCACTTAGAAAAATATAACAAGAACCAACCCTTCTTTAAAATTAAAGCATAGCCACAATCAATACTAAAGCAAAACCACAATCAATACTAATATTGTTTAATAATACCAAATATTTAAATCAATACAAATAACACAATATTATGCATTAGTCTAAAGTCTTATGCATTCTAAACATAAAACATTAACTTATAGCCTTATAATGACTAATAAAACAAAATATTAAGGTTTACAATACTTAAATTCCACATAAGAATAGTCATGATCCATCACTAATAACACAAAATATTAATTGTGTATGATGACCGGGCCACCGGGCCGACTTCGGGTGACCCGAGCTATGGCCCGGACCTGACCCGAAATAATGACCGGGTCTATTTTTGAGACCTTTATCCGGCCCTAAACCCGATGAAATCACACCAAATTAGCCCCTAAAGCGTTCGGGACCGGGCCGGGCCTTCGGGGCGGGCCGGGTCTGTGCACCCCTAGACTACTTCACGAAGTGGATAGAAGCAGAACCATTAGCCACCATCACTGCCCAGAAAAGTCGGAAGTTCCTCTACAAAAACATTATCACAAGGTATGGGGTACCTCATTCCATCACCACGGATAATGGCACTCAGTTCACCGACTCAACCTTCAGAAGCCTGGTAGCCAGTATGAAGATTAAACACCAGTTCACCTCGGTAGAACACCCACAAGCAAATGGACAAGTCGAGGCAGCCAACAAAGTTATACTGGCAGGATTGAAGAAAAGGTTGCAAGATACAAAGGGAGCTTGGGCTGAAGAGCTCCCCCAAGTATTATGGGCTTATCGGATGACACCACAGTCTGCCACAGGAGAAACACCCTTCCGATTTGCCTATGGCGTAGAGGCCATGATACCAGTAGAAATCAACGAGCAAAGTCCAAGGGTGGTCTTCTACGACGAGGTCAGAAACATACAGGGGCACAAAGAGGAACTTGAACTGCTCCCTGAAATCCGAGAATAAGCCCAGATAAGAGAAGCAGCATTGAAACAAAGAATAACTACAAGGTACAATAAAAAAGTCATTTGAAGAAACTTCACCCTAGACGACTTGGTTTTAATCAGAAATGACATTGGAGTCAACAAATCTGGGGATGAAAAGTTCGCTGCCAATTGGAAGGGACCATACAAAATTAGTGATGTCTTAGGAAAAGGTTATTATAAGGTGACCGACTTAAACGGCACCGAGCTACCTAGGTCGTGGCATGCTTGTAATATGAAACTGTACTATAGTTAAAAGCGAACTCCACTCCCTGATGTACTCTTTTCCCAACTTCATAGTTTTTTCCCAAAAGAAAGGGTTTTTTTCTGGAGGGGGTTTTTAACGAGGCATCAAAGTGGAGGCTGAGGGATGGCAAATTATCAAAAACCCTTAGTAGCAATAAAGTACCTTTGCAGATAAATAAAGAACTTTTTATTATATCTCTTATAGATTTCTTCTCACTTTTTTACTCTTTCTATGAAACGCGCCGGCTTAAACTCGACAAAGCATGAAAATCCCATGAATCGACCTAGATGGTCGTCAGGATAAAACGACGAGGTACAAGTCGGCGTAAAGAGGTTATAAAAGTAGATCATAAAAGAACTCGGAAGATAGCCGACTAATAAGTCGGAAAACCAAGGAGAAATGAAATGCATCGCAAAAATAGCCTAAGTTCGGAAACTCAATAAAAGCAAATTGAGTACGAGGAATATAAAAAATAGACAAGTAAGCCCATCGAAAAACCTAAGGCGGAAATTGTCCCAAAACTTTGAGAAAAGTTCAAAGATAACTTAGACAAAGGATAGGATAGTCAGTCCAGGTAAAAGTTTTTCCAAAAAGATCAAAGAAGGTTTTCAAAACCTAAACAGAAAGCATGCAGGACAACACAAACATAACCTAGAACCTTTATCCAAAAAAGGGTATTTTTAATATTTTGTTTATGGCCTTAAGAGGCCAAAAAATTGTCAGCAAGCTACCACCACAGAATAAAAACATAAAAAAGAAAAATTGTTATAAAATGGGGGACCCACAGGCCAGGCCCCATATAGCCAGCATAATTTAATTGGAAGATGGAATGTCATCACCACCAGGAGTCGGAACAGCAGGAGTCGGAACGGCATCAGAAGAAGTCAGAGCAGGCTGGTCAGGAACTTCAAAAGGAACCCCTGAAGAACTCGGAACGTCTCCCCGAGGAGGAGACTTCATTATCCTCTGCCCCCAAGTTTTTAACTCGGAGTCAGTTTCAGGTCGGGGAGGGGAGACAATTGCGCCATTCACTACGATTTTGTCAGGATCTAAGGGAGAAAGGTCTAGGTCGGGAGCAATGACCCCGACTTGTTCCTTAAAGATCCTCCATGCCTCCTCCGCTCCCTCAGCAATGGAATCCTCCAAGACCTGAAAAGCGTCCCGACACCCAGAAAGCTCCTTTTTAAGATCTAAATTCTCCACAGAGAGCCTAACATAATTTTGCTCCGCCTTCTCCTTAAGGCCCTCCGCCATGGCACACTGGCCCATCAACTTCTTCTCCCTCTCTCGACCACGATCCTTCTCCTCCTTCAACTTGGCAACCTCCTCCTTTAGCTTCTTCTCCTCCTCCTGGTATAAAGAAATTCTCCCCTCGAGCTCCTCAACCTTTCGGGCCGAACCCAAAGAGCTAAGGGGAGTATGTTCAAAAACATCCAGGAGTCTCGTACACACCCCAGCCGCCCTGATACTCCCCTGAACTATGACATTCAGATGGTTCCGAACCATAGCATCATCCATATTAATGGATGAATGAGGAAAAATATAGTTTCGGACAAATTGGAGACCATCGAATGTAGCCCTGGAAGAGGAGCCAAAAGTCTTTCGCTTCTTCTTCTTGGGTTCAGGAGAAGATCGGGGCGGAGGAGGAGGAGAAGGAAGAGAAGAAGTAGAGGAAGAGGATACCACAAGGGGACGAGAGGAAGTCCCCAAATTATGAGGAGGAGGGGAGGGGGAGGAGGAGGAAGATTGCCAGTGGCCCTCGCCCGATATCTTTTCTTTGCATCTTGAACTTTTTGATAAGAGGAGGCAGAAGCTTTCTTTACCATTTCTGAAAAAGACAAGGTGCAAGAAAGTCAGAATCCCAGAATTAGAACTAAAACAAATCGGAGCAAAATCAAACAAGTCGGAGCAAAATAAAAAATAACCATATCTACCTAATTGAGTCTGTACAAAGGTCGGAGACCCCTGAAGGAACTTCTTTGTATCAAGATAAGGGGCTCTCCCCCAAACTTCTCAGAGGAACCCCACAACAACCTCTTCAACCTCGTCTAAATCATCCAAACCATACTTCTCCACAGGAGAAGCCTCCAACCAGTATAAAGGAAAACGAGGAACAAAATTCTCATCCAGGAAAAAGGGGTGGTGACCCTCTACAGCTTGAACTTTAAAAAAGAAATTTTTGAAGTCATGGAAGGATTCATCAAAAAGGTTGAAAACTCTCCGACCCTGAATAGCCCGGAAAGATACCCACTGTTGTTTATTGTTCTGCCCACTAAAGGTCTTGGTCATATGAAAAAGATAAAATAAAATCCTCAAAGAAGTCGGAAAATCTAAGGCTTGACTGATAAGTTGGTAAACCTTCAAAAAACCTCAAGAGTTGGGGTGAAGTTGAGTAGGAGCGACACGGCAATGGTGCAGAACAGAAACCTCAAAAGCAGAAAAAGGCAGAAACACTCCCAGTCGAGTGAAAAGACTCTCATACATAAAAAAGAAATAGGGTCCTCATCAGAAGCCCTCCCAAAGCAAACTCGGTCTTCTGGACCTGGGGCAATCGGTTCATATTTTGGCTCGTCTTCATCAAAAGCACAGATCCTATGATGCGTGCGAAGATCAGTGATGTAGTCGGTATCTACCAAAGGTTCTTCCCCAAGAACCGTGACATCCACTCACTGAGCAAGGGACTCTAGAGAAGACATTTTCTCCCTATATAAAAAGGATAGCAAAACCTACAAAGGAAAAAGGAAAAATGATCAAAAGCAGGGTCTCTAAGGGGCCTGTGATCAGATCCTCAAACAAAACAGAGTCACTAAGCCTACAGTCAACCCTCCTCTCAAAACGAAAATATGCAAACGAAAGCATTTTGTAAAGAGAGAGCAGAAAAAGAACTAACTTTTTCTTGAAAAAGAGGGTAGGGGCAGTGATGGCTCAGAAAGAGGAGGAGTCCTCGCGAACAGAGTTTTTCTTTTTGAATGAAGAAGGCAAATGCGAAGGTTTTCATAAACGAAACAAAGAAAGAGAGGGAAAGTATTTATAAATACGTTAGGGGCATAATGGTAAAAACGGAGGACGTCATTAAAGAAGTGCACCGTTACCAATGTAACTGATCCCCGCGTGTGAATACGCAAATTCCTAACGGACGCGACGTTTTGATTAGACGCAACTGTTGAGAAACTTTAAAACACGTCGGTTCTGAAAAATCACGTCGGTTCCTCACCAGGTCGGCTACAAACCCGAGTTAAAATACTCGACCCCAACTCTTAAAAGAGATTGGGCTCGAGTAGGGACACTGTTCATGCCCTGACCCAACGCTAAGACCCAGGACCAAATGAGAGACATAATCCAAAGGATTGACCCTCACCTTGCACCGACCTTCCCTCAAGAAGTCGGTTCTTACCACGACTTGCTCTAAAGAAGTCGGGGACGAAGATTAGTTGGCAGATAACACTCATTCAAATAAGTAACTGCCCCTAAAATCTCTCAACCCACTTCCTGGAGCCATATCCCAACTTTCCTAAGATAAAGGGACGGTTATCCTCCTTAAAAGGTGGAACTACTCCAATGGTGGTTATTGGTTCACCACTATAAATACACTGACACCCCTCAGGTATCGCTAAGTCCCAATACTCTTTAGACCTGCTTACACCCTTGCTAACTTAGGCATCGGAGTGTCTTTGCAGGTACCACCTCCCATTTTCTCACACGCACAAGTCAGACGGGGCCCAAGGTGCAAACCCGCTCGGAGGCTTCCTTCCTCAAACGATTGGGCTAACCCAACAAGTCCAGTCCACTAATCTCCGGTTACCCAACGTAACACATCCTATAATTAATAAACGTGGGTTTGCAGAATTGATTATGTCATAATTAACTTTTAAGTAATTAAAAAAAAATAATTTTGACAATAATAATAAGAGGAAGTATAGGGAGCCAATGGAATATCTGTATAATGTATACAATGGGGGTATAGGAATGTTCGATTTCAATTCAGTAGGATATCAGATGTTTATTATCCCTGGTATTCGGATGGTTATTCTGGATAGTATGGGTGTATTATGTTTGAGAAATTAATAGTATTTTATCCTGGATGTTCATTTTTTAACTCATATTGAGCCAAATAAATAGCTCATTATACACATTGTACAAATAATAAAAGTGAATAATAAAAGTGAATATCCATCCGGCTCCTAAAAATTTTTTCGAACGACTTTGAGTCTTTCGACAAAAAAAATATCCTTTTCGACCCTTGATATTAAACTTCGTGAGACTGATTAACTTTTCTATCAATGATCTCTCTCCAGTACATACTTATATAATATGCTAATCACTAATTTATCATCTATTTAATTTTTATAAATAAAAATAATTTAAAATTCACTAATATTTCTTGGTTTTACACTGTAAATTTAGCTAATGTATTAAAAAAAAGTAACAAAAAAATATATAAAAAAAACTAAACGGTATTGACAATTATGAATTATCTTTAAAAGATAACGAGGATGCCAACAAAAAAAAAAGAATTTGTCAATTCTAATTGGTTCTTAATGGATAAATCAACAGTTTAATATGTCATATAGGTTTATTCCACTAATTAATACAGAGAAAAAATATTAATAAAAAAACTAATTAGTCTCACAAAAATAAAGATTAAGAGCCAAAAATGATATTTTTTTTATTAAAAGTCTCGTTACCTTTTAAAATAATTATCAGGAGAGTTTAGAGTTTTGTTTATAATAATAATAATAATAATAATAATAATAATAATATCCTTTTTAAGTCAAATTTGCAGCATGTGATTTCTTATATTCTATAGGAAAACTAATACATACTTTCATAGTGCTTTTGCTTGCAATAGCATTAAATAGAAGTTGATATATTGTTAATCAAACCATGCTAATCCACTTATATTGTTAAACCAAGGTTCACATAAGCATCAGTTTTTGCAGCTGAAAGCCTAAATAGAAAGGGAAAAAACTTCCATTATATATATAGATATATGCCTCCACACGTGAAGTTAATAGTTAAAAATATTGGATTATTTGACAAATTTAACTAAATTATCATCTAAAAAGTCTCAATTAACAATTTCATATAAAGATAAATGCATATAAATTTTTACCCAAAAATATATATTGAGTGTTCACAAAAAGTGTATATTATACTATTTTTAAAAACTTAATTATTCAGCAATAACAATTTTTTTTTTGGTGTACAAGAATAACAAATTTGATTATCTTATTATAAAATATTTGATTTTTTTATTGAAAAATCCTAATAAGTAATGGCCCATATTAGTGCGCACACGGTTTTTTTAAGTATTCTGGATCCTAAACCATAATGGACTTTAATCAACTTATCATCTTTCCACAATGACTCTACAGCTCTACTCCCCATCATGCTTCCCCCAAAATTCATAAGAAAAGAAAAACACTTCTCCACAACCCTCTGAGTTCATGTGTTTTTCCTCCTTTATGTTGATAGTATACATTTTATTGAAAGAGGAAATTGTAGGCGCTGCCTACCCAAGATTGGCATAAGCTTGACAAAGTAGTAGTAAGATTTATTCATTTTCTACTTGAAAATAAAGTTCAAGCACCAATAAGAATATAAGATCCTAAAATACTTCAAAATCAATCCAATAAATAAATAAATGGAACATATACATCTCATCACAACCAAGTCCTCTCATTTCTGTTTTCTTTTTCCTTCACCATCCAACCAAAATTCAAAGCAAACTAAAAAAGGTAAAAACCCTCATACCTCACACAAGCACACAAATTGCTTTAAAAATAAATAAATAAAAAAAACCACCTGTTTTAGGACTTGAACCAAAAAAATCATTATATAAGATGGGAAAAGACAACTCCAACTTATAGCTAGTTTTTGGTATCTGGCCTGAAATAGTAACGTTGGAGATAGCGAGACATTGTTACCTAATTATTGGTTTTTTCATATTTATTTTGAGGCCATATTTTAATTAGTCTCACTTTTTATCTCTATTTCAGGACAGTAACCAAAATCCAGCTTAATTTAATTAAGACGGTACCTATCTAGTGGGTCTTTGAAAAGGAGGCGTTCATGGTAGACTCTCCAAGCATAGTCCTCAAAGTCAAAAGAGTGAAACACACGCTCACGTTCTTCATCGCTTTCTTCCTTTTGGTCTTCGTTGCCAAGAAAAAGAAGAGGAGCCACAGTGGTCTCTGTAGGAAGCGTTATGAGCAATGACATTGTGATGCAACGTGACTCTTTTGCTTCCCCCATTGCTCTTCCTCTCACTTTCTTCAACTTCCCATTGCTCCACACCTAAATCATGTTACATAACATTCACAACATTAAGCTTAATTAGACTATATTATTATCTTCATGTGGAAATGATATTACGAATAGTTAATTAAATGATTCAGTAAATTTGATAAAGTTTTCAAAGCTATGTTCAATTCAATTAACACATATTTAAGGGGCAAAAGAAAAAGAACAATTGGCAAGTCGATAAAGACTTTTTTTTTTTTTTATTTGGTTGAGAGTCGATAAAGACTTAAAAATTAAAATGGTCAACACGATTACGTGACCATGTAACCTTTTCCTCCTAAACCAAGCCACTAACCAAACAGAAAATAAAATAGAAAAATTCAAAAGAAAAGCAACAACTTCACAACAGTGTTTTTGTAAAATAAACACAGCAATTAAAAGAGCTCTGTTATATTTTATGTGACACTTGACTTATAATTAAATCACCAGCATCAACATCTAAAAAGAAGGAAAAAAATATAAAACCTGAGCAATATCTCCAAGAGTGACCAAGATGGAGTCCACGTGCGGCACCACGTGCACCCAACCCGAATCCGAGAGCAATGAATACGTCTTCTCTCGCCTTATCTGGTACTGCAAGGCCACCACATACGGGTAAAACCCGCCCGAATATTCGGGTCTATTTCCGGGCCGATCTTCTGAAATCCATAAGATAGAACACAACCGGGTCGGGTCATTCCCGATCGGGTTTTCTAGGCCCAAACCTTTCATTAACTCGTCGATGATCTTCAGGCCCAGTTTTTCAAGAGAGAGTGAGAACTCGCGGAGAGATGACAGAATCAACTCGGTTGATGACTCGGTGGAGCAGGACGAGTCAAGACGGAATGACTCGCCGATTCCGAGTCCGAGTTCATCGTCGTTTTCGTCTTCGTCTTTGTCTTCGTCTTCTTCTTCGCGTTCGTATCCGAGTGGCCAGTTCTTGGGGAAGGAAGATTCCTTCTGGTCCCGAGGGAGGTTGAAGAGAGCGAGCGATTCCGACTCGGCCGAGGTGGCGAGTTCGGAGGGGACTGAGTGATCGGTGAGTTGCACGAAGCCGAGTTGGGAGAAGGAGGAAAGGATGTCCGTACTGTTGTCAGAGAGGGATATGGAGGGAGGACACGTGGCGGCGGGGGAGGAGGATGAGGTGGTGGCGGAACGGCGGTTAGTGGGGAGAGAGAGGTTTGGTGGGAGGCGGTGGAGGAGGCGGGAAAGGGCGTCGGCGGCGTCGGAAGTAGAAAGGAGGGAGGTTTGGTTAGCCGAGGGAGTTGGTGGTGGTGCTGTGGTGGCTCCTCCGTGGAGGTTGGGGAAGAGGTGGTGGTGCTTGTGAGCTGAAGAGGCCATAACGTGAGATAGAGAAAACACAAAAAAGTGCGTGAAATGTGCGACACTGAATAGATTGGCGTGTTTCTTGAATCTTGGGTTCGTAGTTTCGTACATACGAATGAATGATTAAATGTATTTTGTATACGATATATATTCATATTGGTAGAACTTTTTCCAAAATTTTTTGTATTTATGATATCCTAATTCAGCCGCCTAAAGATTAATCTGTTGTGATATTGAGATTTATTTAAAGATTTATAGTTTAATAAATTGTTATATACATTTTTTTTCAAAAATTACTTGTATTGTTTAAATATCAAAATAAAAATGTATAATATAATTTTATATATTAATTAATATATATTTAATTTTTAGGGTAAAAAATAAAAATAAGCCAAGGGAGAAAATAATTTACGTGAATAAGCCAAAACGAAAATTGTTTCATGAATCCACCAATGCACATTTATATGTAGTTCGAACCAGCTTGGTTCGAACTCTATTTCTACATAATTCGAACTAACTTGGTTCGAATTATACACAAACACATACACACATAATTCGAACCAGCTTGGTTCGAATTATACACACACATGCACATACATAATTCGAACCAGCTTGGTTCGAATTACACACAAACACACGCACACACTAATTCGAACACACAATAATTCATGGTATAATTCGAATTATGCTGTTAAAAAAATTAATAATTTAAAAATTAAAAAGATATATATTTTATTTCATACGTTAAAAAAAACTAACAAAATATTTAATTACGAGACTTCTTTAAAATATTAATGAGCTATCAATTCGAATTCTATACAATACTTTTCTGTCCATTTTTAATAGTTCATGAATATTTTTTAATAAATTTTTTAATAAATTTTTTTAAATTATACTACAAAAAATATTTTATCCTATGCAAAACAATTTAAAAAAAATGGCTTAAAAAATGTTAGGAGTACTATAAAAATTTATAATGTTAGAATAACTTAGGTAAATACATGCATGTACTCAAATTTTAAATAAAATATTCTACATAGTCAATAATAATTTAGAAATGAAAGAAAATATTTTATTCCATACAAAATAATTAAAAAATATATTTTATTCTATACAAAATAATTTTAAAAAATGGCTTAAAATATGTTATGAATACTATAAAAATTTGTAATATTCTAGTGATTTAGGTAAATACATGATAAAAATATTTTTTTTTTAATTTCTAAATTATTAGTGACTATGTGGAGTATTTCTTTAATGTCTTTAAGTCATTAGGACATTACAAATTTTTATAGTATAGTACTTCTAACATCTTTTAAGGCATTTTTTAAATTATTTTGCATAAAATAAAATATTTTTTTATGGTATAATTTAAATAAATTTATTAAAAAATATTCATGAGCTATCAAGAATGGGCAGAAGAGTATTGTATAGAATTCGAATTGCTCAACATATAATTTGAATAAGAGTAATTCGAACTTCCCTATGCGTAATTCGAATCATGTAATATCTCACCATATAATACAAAATAATTTTATTAAAAAATTATCATGAATATTTTTTAATAAATTTATTTAAATTATACCATAAAAAAATATTTTATTCTATGCAAAATAATTTAAAAAATGCCTTAAAAGATGTTAGAAGTACTATACTATAAAAATTTGTAATGTCCTAATGACTTAAGACATTAAAGAAATACTCCACATAGTCACTAATAATTTAGAAATTAAAGAAAAAATATTTTTATCATGTATTTACCTAAATCACTAGAATATTACAAACTTTTATAGTACTCATAACATCTTTTAAGTCATTTTTTAAAATTATTTTGTATAGAATAAAATATATTTTTTAATTATTTTGTATGGAATAAAATATTTTCTTTCATTTCTAAATTATTATTGACTATGTAGAATATTTTATTTAAAATTTGAGTACATGCATGTATTTACCTAAGTTATTATAACATTACAAATTTTTATAGTACTCATAACATTTTTTAAGCCATTTTTTTTAAATTGTTTTGCATAGGATAAAATATTTTTTGTAGTATAATTTAAAAAAATTTATTAAAAAATATTCATGAACTATTAAAAATGGACAGAAAAGTATTGTATGGAATTCGAATTGATAGCTCATTAATATTTTAAAGAACTCTCGTAATTAAATATTTTGTTAGCTTTTTTTTAACGTATGAAATAAAAATATATATTTTTTTAATAAATTTTTTAATAAATTTTTTTTAATAAATTATTAATTTTTTAACAGCATAATTCGAATTATACCATGAATTACTGTGTGTAATTCGAACCAAACTGGTTCGAATTAGTGTGTGCGTGTGTTTGTGTGTAATTCGAACCAAGCTGGTTCGAATTATGTAGAAATGGAGTTCGAACCAAGCTGGTTCGAATTACATAAAAATAGCTTTTGGCTTATTGCTGAAATGATTTTCAGTTTGGCGTATTTACGTTACACTATTTTTGGCTTGGCTTATTAGAGTTTTTTACTCTAATTTTTATATTAATTTTATTTTAATATTTTTATGAATAAAATATATTTTTTATTTTTAAAATTTATTAAAAATTTTAAAAATATTTTAAAATTTTATTTTATTTTAATTTTATTTTTGATATTTTTAATTTACATTAAATATATCTCAGACAACTAAATTTTCACAAAATTTAAGACTAATTCAATAATAATACATGATAATTATATCTAATTTGTTTGTGTTAAAAATTATTTTATAAAATTGTTACTGAATTGATCATAAATTTTTTAAAAAATGAGCCTATCAAGGACATATATATTTGATGTAATTCAAAAGTTTTTAGGATAAAATTAAAATAAAATAAAATTTAGAGATATGTTTGAAATTTTAAATAAATTTTAAGGATAAAAAATATACTTTATCTTATTTTTAAATTTTAAAAATTATTTTATAAATGGTAAATGTAGTTGTTGTTATTTGTACTTGTTAAAAGTCATTTTTAGTTTAATTTACTAAACATATATACTATAATTTTTAATAGTCTCATTATACATTTGAATCTTTTTAACAACAAAATCTAACGCAAACGTTACACACTCTTTAATATGAATATCTTCTTTTTCTTAGAATTTCTTCTTTTTTTTTTTTTTTGCGTGTTTTCTCCTCATTGTCGTTCTTTTATTGTTACTACTGTTGTGTTGCATTTTTTTTCTTTTTCTCCTCCTCTTTCTAGTGGTTTTATAGCATTATATATTTTTTTATTTGATTTTTTTGTATTTATTCTTGCTAAAAGATAAAATAAGAAAAATTTTGAAAAAATGACACAAGAAGGAGAAAATGAATAAAAAAAAAAAGAAGAAGATGAACAAGAAAAAAAAGAAGATGATAATGATAATGATGAATAAGAGGAGGAGGAGTTTTGAATAATTATGCATAATTTATCAGAAAATAGTACTAAAAGATTTTAATCGTGACATAATAAGTTTCTCAATTTTGACACTGAAATTTCTTAACCGTAACACAAATTCTTACTAAGAGGTAGGGGTGTACATGATCCGGTCCGCCCCGAAGACCTGACCCGGCCCCGAACATTTTAGGGGACAATTTTGTGTGAGTTCACCGGATTTAAGGTCGGGTAAGGGTCTCAAAAATAGACCCAGTCATTATTTCGGGTCGGGTCCGGGTCATAGCTCGGGTTACCTGAACTCGACTTAGTTATCATACACAATTAATATTTTGTGTTATTAGTGATGGATTATGGCTATTCTTATGTGAAATTTAAGTATTGTAAACCTTAATATTTTGTGTTATTAGTCATTATAATACTATAAGTTAATATTTTATGTTTAAAATGCATAAGACTAACTAGACTAATGCATAATATTGTGTTATCTGTATTGATTTAAATATTTGGAGTTATTAGACAATATTAGTATTGATTGTGGTTATGTTTTAATTTTAGAGAAGGGTTGGTTCTTGTTATATTTTTTTAAGTGAATTTTATCATGTCAAATAATGATTGGAGTTTTGGAAATTTGGATATTTTCACATGCTAGCTTACAAGAAGGTAATGTTAACGGCTCGATTTTCACCCAGTATAATTTGGCCTGAAAGTGTGTAGGTTTCATCGGGTTTAGAACCGGATTCGGGTCTAACAAATAGGCCCGATATATATTTCGGATCGGGTCTGAGTCACATCAAACCCGATTTCACCCCGCCTATGAACACCCCTACTAAGAGGGTGAAACAAGAATGATAAGAATATAAAAACAGGAAAATGAGTTTTGAGTTATACATAATTTATCAAAAGATAGCACCAAAATTTTTTAATTGTGAAACAATAAGTTTCTTAATTTTGATACCAAAATTTTTAACCGTGTCATTTTTAATTAAATAATTATTTTTCTTATCATTGAATTAGTTGGGTGTATTGAATTCATATATAAGAGGTTTAGTCATTTCTGTGTCATTTATAACAAATTGATAATTTTTTTGTTTAAAAATATATTTAAATGTATTTTACTGGTTGAGTGAGCTAAAATTTTGGACTTAGAATCTTTAAATTTTTTTTTTGTATTTTTTACCAAAATATTCTATGTCATTTCTAACTAAATTATGTATTTTGTTATCACTAAATTGATTGTGTGATATTAAATTAAAAAAAAATAGAAAAAGAGTTTTGAGTTATGCAAAATTTATTAAAAAATAGTACTAAAATTTTTAACCGTAACATAGAAATTTTTTAACCGTGTTATTTCTAACTAAATGATGTATTTTTCTTATTGTTGAACTAATTAGATTGTATTGAATTCATATATATGAGGTTTATCCATTTTTTAATTATTTATAATAAATTAATGTATTTTTATTTTAAAATATTTAATATTTTTATTTTTATTACTAAAAAATTATTAAAAACTAAAAAAATCTTTTTTATTAAAATGAATTTTTTTTCTTAATAACACCCCCAAACAAGCTTATTATTTAAGTCTCTGGTTATTATATAATTATCTTTTTAATATATCTTCTTTTTAGTAATATTCTATTTACTATTTTCTTTTAATGTTAAAATAATCAAAATATCAATAATGGAGTATATCTAATAAAAGATAAAAAATAAGGATAAAAATAAAAATAACAATGTGACAATAAAATAAGGAATTTTTCGTATATATTTTATTGTAAAAGGTAATCATTTTATATGGTATATAATGATAAATATTTGTTATTTTTTATTAATTATTTTTAATGTTAAATTAAAAAAATATTTAAAATACACGTATAACATTCTCCTAATACTGTATCTTGGTGGCTAATATTAAAAGGATGCTACGGTAAAGATGCCATTTTCATCTTTATGTAAAGACGTTTTTATTTTGTGGTTGTTATTGATTTAAAAGCGTATCACTAAAAGTGTTGCTTAAAGAGAAAGTGTTACCCTTAATCGTTAACTTGGTTTTGATACCAATTTTTGGTTTGCAACCATTTCTACTATATGATACCAATTTT
The DNA here is from genome assembly GCF_059453495.1 of Arachis ipaensis. NCBI lineage: Eukaryota > Viridiplantae > Streptophyta > Magnoliopsida > Fabales > Fabaceae > Arachis > Arachis ipaensis. The sequence continues at coordinate 9,849,905 of NC_142442.1, forward strand.
TTACTAGTCCTTGATGTATATTCTGATTTTATTTTTATAGTTTTCAATCTTGTTTTAGTTTATAATATTCTTTTTTGCATGGATTATTGTATATAAAATCTTTTATCTGTTTGTCTTTTTCTTTAATATAATTTCTCAAATCCTCAAAAACTTCTTTTATTTCTATACTTTCTGTTGTTTCTAAATACCTTCTTAATTTTTCAACTTCATTCTCCATTAACAGCTTTAATTCTTTTAAGTCATAATATGATTTTCCAGGCATTTATAAATTTTTTAAGTTTAATTCCAACTTGTTTATATTTATTCTTATTTCTATCCTTTTTATTATAAGATCATCAATTTCGATCCGAAGGTTATTTAATTCCCTTTTATACTCTTTTATTTTACTTTTTAATTTTTTCGCCCTTTTTCTTTTTATTTTATTTTCTGATTTTTCAATCTTTTTATACTTCATTATTTATTTTAGAATTTCTGCAAACTCTATCATCGATTCATCACTATTTTCTAAAGATTCTATTAATTTTTTTAGCTCTTCAACTTCTCTTTTTAACTTGTCATAGATTATTTTTAGAGCTTCAAATGCTCTTTGATTTATTTCAGAAAACTGTAAATAATTCAAACGATTTTCTCTTTCAAAGAGCTCTTGTTTCTTGTCTTGATAAGTTACATATATTTCTTCTTTATTTATTGTCATAATTTAGTGTTTAGAGTTTCATTTAATTTTTCGACCTTTTTTGTTAATTCTTTTATTTCAGAATTTTCTTCTTTAATCTTTAACTTAGATAAACTTAAAGGGCTATTAATTTTAGATTCTCTTATTTGAAAATTCGATGAAACTAATTTTTCTGATGGTTCTTTTAATAATAGAACTGGGTTTTCAATAGCTTTATATTTTGGTATTTCTGTTTTTACAATTTTTTGAAATAATTCATCGACATAAATTCTTTCTCTATTTTTAAATATTATACTATGATGGCTATTTGTTAAAGAATAATTTATTGCATATGTAATTGAAAATGGTTCATCATCTTGTTCCATTAGATTCTTTCTGTGAAATTTATAAGCCAAACTTATAGATCTTCCAAGATTTTCAGTTGATAAAGGTATAGCATATCCAAGATGGGCATTGAATTTAACATTTACGTTTGCCAAGTTTCCATGAACAATTCCAATTATTTGATCTATTGGGTCATCAGTAATTCTTTTGTCACAAATTGCTAAGCTTATTGGTGAATTAATTCCTTTCATATATGTAGATTTGATTAAGACTTGTATAGTACTAATATGAATCCATCCAATTTTAGATCTTTTTTGTTGTTCCTTAATTTTCTCAATCTGTTTACCCAATTCTTCATCATTTATCAAAGCTATTTCAAGTTCTCCATTGGAGGATTTTATCTTTATAGGGGCTTCAAGTTGAATTTTTTCATAGTATATTATATTTTTTCTATTAAAAACTTCTTTTAAAAGATTTTGTTTATTAAAATTTTCATTTGATTTGAGATTTAATTATGTTTTTAGAACAACCTGTTTTTCATTATCTAATAAAGCAGTTAATCTATAGTAATCAGATTCTTCTGTTAATTCTAAACTTTCTAAATAATTCATAATTGAAAGACTAGGATGAAGATGTACCTTTCTGGAGGAAAACTTCCTTTATTTAGTATATTTTACATAAGGTGTTTTTATCTCCAGAGGGGAGATTGTAGATACTAACTCCAGATGGGAGTTTAGAATTATTTTTCCCTAAGGGAATTCTTCGTCAGACTACAGAATCGCCTCGGCCGCTTCCTCCTTGCTCTCCTAGCATATGAGTACTCTTAGCCTCCTGCTTTCTATTGTCTGATGCCTCTACAATTGCCTGAATAACCTATTTATAATAGTTGGGTTTGATGGACAATTCCCATCCTTACTCTTCTTATGACGTTATTGCTTACGTCATTGTTTGTTATCTTGCACCAGCTACATTGTTAGTGCTTTATGACCTAAGTGCTTACGTCACTATTCAATAATATTGAGAGATGCTTCAGATGCACTGTCCTCCTCTTTTATCATGTGACCCTCAGATGCGTTGTCTTCTTCCTTCATCATGTGGGTTGATTCCATTTCATTATTGCTTTCTTCAGATATCTCTGAGGCACATAGCTGGCACTTGTGGTCTTCTCTGTCTTTTATCAAATAGCAGAGATTCCTCTTTATCCCTTCAGGGAGCTTTTCTAAAAGTCCAGATAAGTTGTAGAATGCTGATTCAAATTCTACCAAGAGTCTCATCTCTCTTTCTTCAATTTCATTTCTTTTACTGGACACAAGCAAAGTATTTCTACTTTTATAATTAATCCTTGTGTGAGATTCCTTCGTTATTTTTGAGTTCTTTCAAAGACCCTTGCTAATGTGCTGGCTAGCCTTCCTTCATGACTGTAGATTGTTAAATCTTGAATCTGATCAATTGGTTGAAAATTTTCTGGGAAGACGGACATGAATATTACTTGGTGTGCTGGAACCAAGCATTCTTCTTCTTCATTAAAAATAGGTTGACTGTTTGTAAATTTTAGGGATATATCCCTTGGATTTACATTGTCAATCATATTTTTAAATCTCTTTACTGCATCAACGAATCCTACAGGAAACTCACTAATAATTTTTAGATCATTAAAAATTAAAATTTTATCAATTAATCCATACTGAAAAAACTGATAGGTGTCAGATGAGGAAGCATCTGAAAATATAACCAGCTTTGTTAGCTGTTCTTTGGCAATAGGATAATATCCCAAAATTGCCCTTTTTTCTTCAGTCCAATTTAGGACTATGTTAAGGGTTTCTCTGAGATTTGATCTACAGATCCTTTTCTTTTCCTTGATTTCATCCCTTGTAGGAATGTTTCTTATTATCCCTGTTCTCTGAGTTTGAATTGGAGCTTTATCTGCTCTTTTTAGGGTTTGCTCTGGATGGAGAGCTTCGTATTCTCTGAAGGATTCCTTTGCCTCTTCCAGTGTTAAAAACCCTCCTTTATGAATTATCCTTGATTGATGTGTGAATGGTGCTGCTTTTTCCCAGGCATCATATACTCCTTTCATGGGGCCATTATAAATTACATAATATTTTTTATCTTGGGTGGATTTTTTAATAATTTCAGCAATTATTTTATTTTCTAAAATTTTTTCTTCACCTGATTTGTCCACCATGCTTAGCTGGCTGAACTCTGATGGTTTTGCTTGTTGTGTTGATTTCATTGCTTCAATGGCCTTCTTGAGGGATTGGATCTGTGTCCTTATTTGCTGACAATGCTTACATTTTTCGAGCTCTTGCTCATATTTTTGAATTTCTTGATCTAATGCGTTGTAGACGAACTCCATTCTCTTGTTAATGTATCTGCAATAACATTTTTGTCACCTTTAATATATTCAATTTTTATTGGATATTGTAACAAAAATAATTTCCATCTTACCAATCGTCCATGATTATAATCAACTTTTAAATTATATCGTATGAAACCTGTTAGATAACTTAAATCTGTCCTTAATGTAAATTCTCTGGGTAGTAAATCAATTTTCCATTTCTTAAGAGATTTAATTGCTGCTAGAGTTTTTTTTTCATGAGTGGTATATCTCTATTCTGTTGGAGTAAAAGTCCCTGAAGTATACCTGCAAAGTAATTCCTTTGGGGAATATTTAGAATCTAGTGATTCTTTTTCTTGTTCTAAACCTTTTATAGTTTTCTTAGCTTTTAGACATCCTGACCAGGTTATGTCTGAAGCATCTGTTTCCACTATTAAGTAGTCGTTTTCTTCTGGAATATAAAGTTCTGGAAGTTTTTCACATAACTCTTTAACTCTTTGAATTTGCATACTATTTTTTTCTTCCCATTTTCATTCTTTTTTAGTACTTATTTTTGGAAATAAGCTTTTAGTGTATTCTGTTATATTCTTTAAAAATCCTTGATCAGAAATATAATTTATACACCCTAAAAATCTTTGTAACTGTTTTCTATCTTCTATTTTATTAGGAAATAAATTTATCTTTTCTAAAATATTTGGTTGAAGTTTTAGCTTTCCTTGAGTGGATAGAATTAATCCAAGAAACTCTATTTCTTGTTTTGTTATTCTTGCTTTCTTTTTGCTAAGAACTAATCCTTTTTCTTTACATCTTTCTAAAACTATTAGTAATTTTTGAAGATGATCTTCTTTATCCTATTTTGTAAAAATTAGTATATCATCAATGTATACTAAAACAAATTCATTTAATTCTTTTAGATTTTCTTCCATAAATCTTTGATAAATACCTGTGGCTTGTTTTAATCCGAATGGTAATACATTCCATTCATAGAGCAACACACTTGTTGATTCTTTTGTTGGGCAAGTAAAAGCAGTTAATTTCTTTGTTTCTTCGTCTAAACGAAGTTGCCAATATCCTGATTTTGCATCAAGAGATGAAAACCAAGTTGCTCCTTTGATCTTTTCTAAAATAGAATCTTTTCTTGGAAGTTTATGAGCATCACCAATGGTTGCTTCATTCATTTTCTTATAATTAATTACCATTCTTCGTTTTTCCCTTTTAATTTCATTATTGTTTTCGACATAAAAGGCTGGAGCCGCATGAGGACTTTTACTTATTCTTATAATTCCTTTTTCTAAAAGACCTTTACATTCTAATGAGAACAGAACTCTTCTCTATCTCTTGCAGAATAAGGAATTTTATTTGGAACATTTATCTCTTTTGTAGGATCTTTTAATTTAATGCTTACTAATTCTTTATTTGTATTTTTAATATCTAAAGGATTTTCACCACAAATTTTATCTAAAAGTTCTTCTATCTTTATTTCAAGATTATTTTTTGGAATATTTATCTGAAAGTATAAATTTAAATAACATGTTTCTAAAATAGAAAATATTTTAAATTTTAAGATCTTATCTATAGTAGTAGTTGGTATTTTTATACGTTTTGATTTTTGATTTATTGAAGAATCGTGTGGAGCTTTTAAAACTATATATGTTAATTCTTGAATGAATGGATGATATAGCTTTAAAAAGTTATTTCCTATGATAAAATCCATTCCAGAATCTAACATATATATAGATGGAACAATGAACCTATAATTTTGAATGAAAATTTTAGCCATCTCTGCTTTTTGGTCAATTTTATGTATTGATTTGTCAGCTATTCTAACTCTTAATGGTTTCTTTAATTTTTTCCAATCAAGTTTTATATTTGTACTAGCAAAGCATTATGTTGCTCCAGTATCTATGAAAGCATTTATAAACTTTTCTGTTATTTTTATAGTAATAAATGTGGCATTATTACTCAGTCTCTGAGTCTGTTTCTGAGACATATTCAAAAATATAGTCTAAGTTATCATCGGATTCTTCTAATGGTTCCATGAAACAAGACTTAGCAATTTCTATTTGTTTGGTAAGATCCTTTTTATCCTTTTTTTTTGGACATTCATTTGCATAGTGTCCTTCTTCTTGGCAATACCAACACTTACAATTTTCTTTTTTATTTGGGCAATAGTCATTTTTTTGTCTTTTATTTTTATTGTTATCTCTTTTTCTAAAATACCTCTTTTTTCTCCAGTTTGGATAGTATTTTCTTTTTCTAAATTGATATTTTCTTTTTCTTTGAAAATTTTTATTAAGACCATATTTTTGAGGTATCTCTTCATTATCTTGACAGCAAATTCTAATTATATTTGCAAATCTTTTTTGAATCGCTTCTTGCATACAATGTTCTTTTATTTCCTCTCTTATTGCAGAGGTTGCTCCACCAAAATTATTTTCAATTGTCCCTCTATTTATTTCTCTTATAAATCTTCCCATTATAAATTCATTAGCAGGATATGGAAGTTTTGTTATATACATACTAAGATAATGATTTTTATCTTCTTCTTTTAATTTGTAATAATGTATTCTATATTCACATATATATGACTCCACATTACATAAATCATATATCTGAATATTAGCTAAATGATTTTTTGCTTCTTGATATTCTTTATTATAGTCTTCTTGTCTATGATCTATAATATTTTTTCCAAAAAATTCTTTATATAGAATCATCATTATATGTAATATCTTATCATAAGCTGTTGTTTTTGTTGCTAATTCTTCTATTATTTGGTTTTCTATTGATGTCATATAATCTCTTATAGTTCCTTTAGTATGAAACCCTATGTAATTCCAAATATCTCTTCCAGACAATTCACTAAGTTTTGGATTAGTAAAGGCTTCTAATAAGAAGGAATTTAACCAGTTTTCGAAAATTTCTTTTTCATTCTTTTTACAGTCTAAATCGAGCATTCTTTCTCCTTCCATTTCCTGGATTTTAGGAACATATTTTGATGGTATTTTTGTATATTTTGAATCTTTATTTATAAACCCCTTTTTAAAAGCATAATTATCAAAACCTGTTTCCCATTTAAATTGAGATTGATTATCCTTAGATGTTCCAGCTTCATTTTTTACTTGTATTGGAATTGCTGGTTCTTCGTCACTTGAATAATCTAGGATGTGTTCTTCATTTTCTATGTTTTCGGAATTTACTAATTCTTCTTCTATTTGAAATCCCTGTTCCATAATATTATTTTCTTGAGCCATTTTTAATTGTTTAAAAAGTATTGTAACTTCTTCTAATTTTTCTTCAATATTCATAATTTCAATGGTGGTTTTACTTTTAAATCTGTTATGTTGATTATATTTTGAAATTTTTCTTTTTTGGGATTCTCTTTTTCCTTAATTCTTTGAAATTTTATGGATACTAATATTTCTTCAAGCATATCTACTATAGAATTTACTTGTGGGTTAAAAGTATGATAAAGATGTGAGGAATCATTTCCATGATAATATTTTTTAGAAATTCCATGTGAAAAATAAGTTTTTTCAGGTTTTTGAAGTCCTTCAATAAAACTTATAGTAAAATAAAGATTTTGAGAAAAATCATTTTGTATTGATTTTAAGAATTCGGTGTTATTACAGTTAACATTAGTTAAAATCATTAATTTTTTATCTATTAATTTTAATAATTTAATTATTTCTTCTCTTAAATCTTCTAATTTACTTTTTTCCATTAGGTGACGCTTTTTTTTGTGAAGAGTTACGATTTTAAGTGAAAAGTGTGGCTCTAGAATGTGTGAATCAAAATTTGCTAAGTAGACATCTTTATCGTAAAGTTATTTTTGAAAACTTTATGTAAGTGGTGCCCATATTAAAAATGTTGAAAGATAACCGCAGATGAAGGAAGTAGAAGCATTAAAACATGCCACGCAGACTTTAGTAGAAGCACATCAGCACAATGGAATAAAAAAAAAAAATAAGTGGTAGGTTTTTTTTTTCGTTCACATGACAACAAATAAAATAAAAAAATATGAGAGCTAAGTTAAGTGGTAGGGTTTTTTTTGGACATATATAAAGTTAAGGGGTAGCAGGGACGGACATAAGGGGGTGAGTGGCGGCTTCGACTTCCCAACTTTTTTTAATAGTAATAAATTATTATGTATAATTTAATTTTTTTAAAAAAATATTTAGTATTTAGTTTAATATAAATAAAAGTTCAGTCTAATTTAAATATTAATAATTTTTAATATTTAAAAAATACGTAATAATATTAAAAAAATCTGAAAAAATATTATTACTAATATTTTTTAATTAAATAAAAATTTTTAAATCTCATAAAGTGATTTTTTTTTCTTCTTTTGGCCTTTTTTTTTATTCGTTTGGTATTAATTCTTTATGTTTTAACTGTTATAATTAAGAAATTTTTTTCAACTATGAATATTGTGAAAAATAATTTAGAAACAAATGAAAGATGAATTTCTTACTAATTATCTTTTAATTATATTGAAAAGAAAATTGTTAAAAATTTTGACACAAATTCTATTATTGGTGAATTTTATGATACGAAGAATCGACCACTTCGTTAGTAAAAAGTATACACATATTTTTTTTTACTTTAAAATATATTCTCTATCCATATATTCTTATAATACATCTTATATTATATAATTTTTTTACATAATTTTTAATATTATAAGTATTATTGACCCCATAATATTATTTCTGGATCCGTCTCTGAGTGATAGTTAAAGTTAACCCTGAAGATGCTAATTATTTAATTTTATCTGATGCAGAAATGTATGGTTGAAACATGAATGGCAGCCTTTGCGGCTGGTTGTGTATATTATAGAGCTGCAGGTTGGTATAATAATGGGGTCTTGTCTTGTGTCCGTACGTGTGCCTGTGCCTCTGCATGCCTTCTGAGGAAAAGATGCTCCTCGTGACTATAGGAAGCACAATCCAAGGGATCTCAAAGGGATTTTTTTGGAATGAAATAAAAAAATTCTTTTAATCCCTAAAACAAATTCAACGAACTTTAGTTTTGGAGATAAATTTTTTAGGACAAAACACTATAATAAGCCAACGTCAATCCAAATTTACCTATATGAGCCAAAATGAAAATCGATACAACAATGAGCCAGATCATATTTTTATGTAATTTGAACCAGGCTAGTTCAAACTTCATCTTCAAATAATTTGAACCAGAGCAGTTCGAATTTCAAAGAAAAATTGAATGTAAATCGAACCAGACTGGTTCGAACTACCTATGCAAGTAATTCGAACCACTCCAGTTCGAATTATGGGGAAATGAGTTCTTCATGTAATTCGAACCACCCTGGTTCGAATTACGCTTAAGCTAGGTTGTTAGTAATTCGAACCACCCTGGTTCGAATTACTAGTGATTCGGCTATATAAGGAGTTCGAATCAGCCTCATTCGAACCATTCTCATCTTCCCCTGCCCCACCAAATCTCAGAGAAAACGACCCAGATTCTCTCCGAGAAAGACCTGAACGGAATACTCTGCTCATGGGGGACGATCCGGCACGGTTATATCGCTTGGACGGAGTCGCCCATATAGCTGGGGTCATCAACGAAGAGGTTAGTACGGAAATAACTTTATTTTACCGGTACATGTGAGTTAGTGGTTTGGCATGCGGGTTAGATGTTGGTTTAGTTGGTGGTTTATTTTAGCGGTTTATGTTAGTGATTTCTGTTAATGGTTTATGTTAGTGGTTTTTGTTAGTGGTTTATGTTGGTGGTTTTCCTTAGTGGTTTATCTTAGTGGTTTATGTTAGTGGTTTATCTTAGTGGTTTATGTATGTGGTTTATGTAAGCGGTTTACGTTAACGGTTTACATTAGTGGTTTATGTTAGTGGTTTATGTAAGCGGTTTAGTTGTGGTTTTATAATGTTAGATCTTTGATGTCAGTAGGCTATGGTGGTTTCTAATTTAAGTTTCTTATGCAAATGGTTCTCGTTCTTGGATTTTTAAGCGGCTATGTAGAGTAAGGTTTTTTTGGTTTAGGGATTATCGTGTTGATTATGTTTGTCACCGGTAATTAAGTTGGTTCTAATAATGCGGTTCATTTCTTCCGCAGCCTCAGCGATGCATCAGGAGCATGCGGCGGCAGCAGGGCATGGTCCTGGATGACAGATACGTTCCGTACCTGCAGATGGCTGGTCTTTACCATCTTGCAAGGCTGAACGATAGATGGTTCCGGTTGGACGAGGCCCTTGTCAGTGCGTTTGTTGAGCGATGGCGTCCGGAGACGCACACGTTTCATATGCCGTTCGGAGAGTGCACTATCACACTGCAGGACGTGGCATACCAGCTGGGTTTGCCAGTGGACGGGCGTTACGTCAGCGGCTGCCTATCAGAGTTCCATGTATACATCGATGGTGGCCGTCCAGCCTGGGTTTGGTTCGAGGAGTTGCTTGGAGTGGTACCTCCTCCTAGCCAGGTTCAGAAGTACGCGGTCAACTGCAGCTGGTTTCAGGAGACGTTTGGTGAGTGCCCGGAGGGAGCTGATGAGGATACTGTGCGTCGTTATGCCCGTGCGTACATCATGATGTTGTTGGGCACGCAGCTTTTTGCGGACAAGTCGGGCAACCGCGTTCACATCAGATGGCTTCCGTTTGTAGCTAGGCTGGAGGAGATGGGGACCTACAGCTGGGGTTCTGCAGCACTGGCATGGTTGTACCGGTGCATGTGCCGTGTGGCGAACAGAAATGTTATCAAGCTAGCGGGCCCACTTCAGCTACTTCAGTCATGGATTTTCTGGCGATTTCCTCGGTTTAGGCCTGCAGGATTTGTGACGTTCAGCTGGCCATTGGCCTCGAGGTACTTCCCTAATCTTTGTCTATTTCAATTTACTACACATAACCGCGTGTTCATTCATAATGTATTGGATACCCTAAGCACACATATAAGTAGCGGTAACACATGTGCATGTTGCAGGTGGTCAGGTTACATCCCTTCCAGTAGCGAGAAGGGTCCTAGAGTTCAGACGTGGAGGCTCTGGATAGACCGGTTGCAGGATAGAGAGGTCAGTATTTTACTAAATAAGTTTTTTTATTTAACCACGATTTACGAGTTGGGATCACGAGATGCCCTGACATTGTATCGTTCTGGGTGCAGTTTATCTGGATGCCGTACAGTAGCCCTGATGTACTTCATGTCGTGCATCCCGAGGTTTTGGAGCCTCGGCATATGGTGCTGTGGCGGTCTGTTACATCGCTTATCTACTTTGCCGTCATAGAGTGGCATCAGGTAAACAGGGTTCTTCCGCAGTTTGGAGGGGTGCAGCCCCGTCCACAGGCCGCCCTGAACATCGACTTTCTGATGTCGAAGGACGGCAGAGGCGGCGATCGATGGTTCCCGTCCTATTTGCAGAAGTGGCATCAGTATTGGGACGACCGTACGGAGAGCGTGCTGAGATTCGATGTTGTTGCTGACCCTGGTCCGTCGCATCAGTTCTTGGATTGGTGGAGTCAGCACGGGAAGAGGTTTTTGTCTCCGGATCCGCAGTTGGGCGATCCGAGAGCCGTTGCTATTCCTGTTGAGGCCTCACAGCGGGGAGCTGGGCAAGTACCTGAGATGGATCGGCCTGACGACGTGCCGGACAGGAGGCGGGTTGATAGGAGAGCTCGCGTGGGCACACGTCGTAGCCAGCGTGACTGGGGGTGGCTTGAGCGTGCTATGGAGGCTGGCGACGAGGCCGGCCCCGCTAGGGGTCGACGACGACATCATCCTGGCAGAGGTAGAGGGCGTGCTGCGGTTCATGCCGCTGCACCTGACCCTGAGGACGATGACGATGATCAGCATGGGCCTGAGGGCGGGGATGGTGCAGGGGCGGCTTCAGTTGCTGGTGGTAGTACCCAGGATGGGGTTCACGGAGGTGAGTGGTATGGCTCCGGGATGGGTGACGGGGCTGAGCCTAGTGACGCTGGACTTGGGTCCGGTCCTTTTGGACATTACTTTGTTGGAGTACCCACCGACGACCAGCCTCAGCAGGACGGTACTCCATGGGTTATTCCCGGATCACAGTGGCAGGACTTTCTTGAGGCAGATACGCTTGATGCGGACTTCGGCAGTCCACGGTTTCTGGCGGAGATTTTGGCTATCATGCAGGAGGACGAGCCGGGCAGGAGGCGTCCTCAGACCCCTGGCACGCAGGCACCCTTAGATGTTGATCTGAACGAGCCTGCTACGACTCCTGTTGGTGACCAGTTTGCTTTGGGAGGTACCCCACATTCCGCTTACACCGCTGCATCACAGTCTGTCGCCGGGCCGTCTGCCGCACCACTCCATTTTACGCCACCCGCACAGCCTGCCCCGCATGAGGACGCAGATGAGATAGAGGATGAGGAGCCGTTTATCCGCAGAGGTCAGAGGCCACGGGTTCCCCGTCGTTGTGGGACAGGCTCCCACTTGTTTGGATGATTTACATTTCATGTATTTTGGACGTTAGGGTTCACTCATGTATTTTAGATGATTTACTTTAGAGCTATTTTTCCTTGTTGTTTTCTCATCTTATTGTACTTAAAAATCTGTTATTTACCTAGTGGATTAGTGACTATGTATTATCATTGAATCATATAACACTGTAGTTATCAACTTTTGCAGTCATGGGATTTCTAACCATATTCAAATTCAGATGCAACTTTTTCATTACTAGAAGGTAAAAGGATAAACAGATAACACAAATCATCTTAAATAACAAGTAACAGGAAAAATAAAATCAATGAACACTAACAATAACAAGATCGCTACTACTGGCCCCCCGTGTGAGACGGTCCTCCAAGCTGTGGGCAACTCCTGCGGGTGTGTCCGGGTTGGCGACAAAGGCCACACCTCTTTGGCCGATTCGGATCTGCCTCGTCCATGTTCGTCCGTATCCTAGTGGATCTCGGACGACCCTCTCTTGCACGCCTCTTGGCAGGGTCCGGGATCACGGTTGGCCTGTCGTAAGGTGGCCAGAATCCCTCCGGTATCGGCGGTGTGAATCCCATCTGGTACACACGGAACACTGAACTAATCTGATACACGCTGTGAACATAAGAGGACCAGGTAACCCGTGAGTAGGCGCAACATGCAAGTGCGTGCTGGCACGGGAAATGAAGTGCCTGGAAGTACCCGCAGTCACAGGTCCGGGACGCAAGCGATACTCTGTAGGTACCTAATGAGAAAGAGCCCGTCGGAGTGGTCTCGGCTACGGTGAACTCGGAGTTATCCCGGTCATACAAAGTCACCGTGAAGCACCTCGAATTCTTCAAGTTGGCCTCTATACACTTCACCAAGTACTGACTGAATTGCTGTCCGGTTCCCATCTGGGCCTCAGCCTCTCTACCCTTGCGAACAAAGAGTTCCGCAAGCCTTCCATATGTTGCCTTCACCAAAGAGCAAACAGGGAGGTTTCTGACACCCTTTAGGATTGAGTTCACACACTCCGAGATATTCGTCGTCATGTGACCGAATCTCCGTCCCTCGTCACGATGCTAAGTCCATAAGGAATAATCAATCCGGTTCGCCCACTCACACATCGCCGGGTCTTCAGACCGAAGAATATCAAACCAGTAATCAAACTCAACTTCGGTCTTGGCATATGCGGCATTCACTAGAAGCCTACGTGCATCCTTGCCCTTGAAGGTAAGGGCAAAATTAGCCGCTACGTGTCGAATGCAGAATGCACGGTATGCAGATGGAGGTAACCAACCTCCGTTCGGAGCCTCAAGCGCAGCCTTTATGCCGTTATGCCTGTCCGATATAACCAGAAGACCGGGCTGCGGTGTCATGTGCTGTCTAAGGTGGGAGAGAAAGAATGACCAAGATTCTGCATTCTCACCTTCTACTAGTGCGAATGCAACGGGTAGAATGTTGGAGTTCCCGTCCTGTGCAATCGCGATGAGCAAAGTACCCCCGTACTTCCCATACAGATGGGTCCCATCAATGCTAACTAAAGGCTTGCAATGGCGAAATGCCTGGATGAGCGGTGGAAACGTCCAGAAAAGTCTGTGGAAAAAAGCTTGAGACTCGTCTACTTGTCCACTAACTCGAACGGGGCTCGTCCGTAGGATTGCAACAGTACCGGGCATCGTCAACTGGACTCCCAAAACCCACTTGGGGAGCTCGTTGTATGACTCATCCCAGTCACCGTATACGAGGGCAATTGCCTTCTGCTTCGCCATCCAGACCCTCCTGTAAGTCGGCCTAAACCCGAAGTGTGCTACCGTGGCATTTAGGAGCACCTTGATGCTGACGGATGCATCAGCCCTAACCATTGGCATAACGAACGCCGAAATCACATGATAATCCAAGCTCCTGTGGTCACTCGAGATGGAGGTCGCAAGACAAGTGTGAGGTCCATTGTACCGTTTGACCTCCCAAATGCCCTTGCGCTTCCGCAGACTCAGTCGAATCAACCATGTGCACCCATTCCCAAACTCAAAACACTTGCCCACATAACGGCGATGATCAGACTCCACAACCTTGTACTGTACCCCTCGCCGGATGCTGTAAGTCTTCACACTTAACAGGGCCTCATCTTTATCCTGAAATTGCTGGCCAACCTGGAACTCTGTCAAACCAGCAGTCCCTTCAGCATCTCTAGCTCCGAATCCAACAGAGTGCCCTAAAACACCCTCTTGCCTCATGGCATCCAGGTCCAAAGAGGAAAAATGTGGTGGATACTGCTGTGTGCCAGAACTAGAACCACCGACTACCAATGCAGGCTCAGTCGCTCCAACCTCGTCGCCGCTGTCATCCTCAATCATATCCGGCTCGACGTCGTCCTCCTCTACATCACCCAACACTCCGTCACCGACGCCAACCGGTGGAACTCCCTGTAAAGCGTTCGGCAGAATATCAACTGATCCTACCACGTCGCCTACTCCATCATTCAGATCAACAGCAAAAGACGGGGAGGCGACTGGTTCGACCGCTGGCTCGTACACAGGGACGGACGAAGAAGCAACGGCAGGCCTTGAACTCGAACCGGCTGCCGCTGCTTCAGTGGTGGCATTCCGGTTCGAACCCCCTGAGCTGGATACCACATAAACCAACTTTGCCAACAACTCTGGTGTCCTAACCTCGGGAAACTGCCTCCGACATAGAAACATGACTTGCAGGTCCTCATCACTACCAATCGTGAAGCAATCATACTTCACCGTATCCTGCAAGACAGTGATTGGAATGCGATAGAAAAACTTCTTCACTCGCTTCGCACCTTCCAGACCGAGTTTCATCAGCACAGATCTAACAAGATCATCATAGCTCGTCGTTGGTTTCACGACGATACAGAGAGGATCCTTATCTGTGAACTTCACACCGGAGCGAGTTTTTCTCTTAATGGATCCTCTATGGTGAACCAAAATCCCAAAACTCTCCTCACTAGCCATATTACACCCTCTATGAGAGCAACTCACGTTTAGAACTATATATATACTACACTGTCTACCACTAATTCGAACCGGACTGGTTCGAATTCATTTTGTGTAATTCGAACCAGCCTGGTTCGAATTACTTGATGCAGCTTCTCCCTACATAATTCGAACCAGCGTGGTTCGAATTATGTGCTACGTTTTCCTCCCAAGTAATTCGAACCACCCTGGTTCGATTTAGTTGAATGAATTTCTCTCTTCATAATTCGAACCACTCTGGTTCGAATTACTTATGAATAGAATTCGAACCACACTGGTTCGAATTATATAAATATAGGGTTTGGCTCATTGCAGAAACGAATTTCACTTTGGCTTATTTAGGTAATTTACAACTTCCCTTGGTTTATTCTAGTTTTTTGCCCAATTTTTTATTTTTGGATTTTGCACGACTTTTCGGCGAACTAACAATTTACATGAAATTCACCTAATTACACAATAAACTTCACACTAACGAATTTTATATTTGGGTTAAAGTTCGTCTAATCCCTCAGTTAAGTTTGCCCAACTATATAACGTAATTAGTATTTTTATTCATAATATGGGAATATAAATTTTTTTAAATTATTTCGGTTTTATCCTAATATTATAAATTATATCATAAAAGAATTATAAAATCAAAATATTTTTATAAAAAAATTGTAGGAGATAAAAATTCTCGTAAACTAAAAAGATTAGAATTTCTGTAGATAAAAAATTAAATAATAAAATTTTTTGTTATTATTTTTATGTGAAAGATTTGATTTATTACTAATAATTAATTTTAATATTCGTTATCTAAAATTTAAAACGATTTAACTTGTATACTTTTAATTAGGTGTTAAGTCTGTTGCACAGATAGAAATAATTAATTTTTATGCTTGCTATTTAAAAATAATATTTTTTCTCTCTATGTATATAAAAATATAATTAGATATTAGTATAAAAAAAATTATATTGATAGTTATAAAATTAACTCAAAAATAATTTTTTTTAAAACAATTAAATTTTGATTTTAACTTTTAATCATAACATTAGTATTCTCTCTAAATTATATTTAATAAATATTTTAAAAAAATATAGATTACAAAGATAAACAGTAAAAATTTAAAATAAAATAAAAAAATTAAAAAAATATGTATATAATAATAATATTTTTTATTTGAATTATATTATTTTGTTAATTTTATTTTTTGTAGAACAAAAAGATAGAAAAAATAGAGAATGAGAGAAAAGAAAAAGAAAGATAAAGATGAAGACTGAGAGAGAGTTTGTTAATTTTGAAAGAAAAAAGTTTTATTTTAATTATAATAAAAAATATCTGATGACACATTTTGATTTGTCAAATCACTGATATAAAATATAAATTACAAACTATATATAGAGTGAGAACTAGAAAGAGTAGAGAGAAATAGACAAAGGGAGAAAGATATACGAGAGAATTTAAGAAGGGAGTTTATTAATTTTGGAAGGAAATATTATTTGAATAAGAGAATGTCATGTGACCTATTTAGTTATTAAATTAGATAATAATATATAAATATATCAGAATTATATATAGAGTGAAAAGTGTAGAGAAAAATAGAAAAAGGTTGAGAGATAGATAAGAGAATTTAAGAAGGTAGTTTATTAATTTTAAAAGAAAATATTTTCTCTCAAATTTAATAAGAGTGTCATGTGACACACTTTGTTATTAAATTAGATAATAATATATAATATAATATAATATAATATAATATATAGCTATATTTTAATTCCAATTTTAATATTTTAATTTTAATATAATTAGAAAATGTCATGTTGCACATTTTGATTGTCAAATTTATAATTATTCATTGATAATGATATATAATAGAGATAGAGTGGTTCAAGGAATGAGAGGAATAGATAAAGGGAGAGGGAAAAGGGGAGAACTCTTTAATTTTGGAGGAAAATATTTGATTTTAGTTGCAATGAGGGAATGACATGTGGCACATTTTGGTTGTAAAATTAGTAGGAATGAGAAGAACTCTTTAATTTTGGAGGAAAAGATTTGATTTCAATTGCAATGAGAGAATGACATGTGGCACATTTTGGTTGTAAAATTAGTAGGGATAAAGCTCTTTAATTTTGAAAGGAAAGATTTGATTTTAATTGTAATGAGAGAGTGACATGTGGCACATTTTGGTTGTAAAATTAGTAGGAAGAAAGATAAAATTCTTTAATTATAGAGGAAAAATTTTGATTTCAATTATAATAAAAAAGTGATATGTGACACATTTTATTTATAAAATTAGATATATAAAAAAGATTTTTTTTACTAAATTTACTTTTATCCTCTTTAAATTCATTTTTTTTCCTCTTCTCCTCACTAAACTCTCTTTTTTTTTTTTTTAATTTCTATCCCATTTTTTCTTCTTTTCATGTCATTAGACATTACGTCATTTTTCTTCTACTCTTTTTAAGTTAATATGTTACTATATCTTTTTTTATAATTTCGTTACATTTAATTATTTAGAATAGATATAATGTAAATTAATTGTTAAATATTATAAAAATAATTATTTAGATAGATATTAATAGAATAGACAAGGATCACAGTTTGTTTAAATTATGTTATATTTAACTTATATTATATTGAATAATATTAGATGTTGGTCTATTTAAAGAGTATTTAGATTAATATTTCATTTTTCTTACCTTTGACGATAAAAAATGTATATGCTTTATTGATAATTCGATCCAAACTAAGGTTTTTTTTGTTGGAAGGAAAGAAATAGAAAGGAAAGAAATAGAAAGAAAAGAAAAAAAAGAAAAGAAATTAAGTGAATTTTTATTTTTCTTAGATGTGTTTAAATAAAAGGAAAATAAGAAGGAAAGAAATGTTATAAAAAACAACTTTATTCTTGTATTATAAAATACATTAAAAAAAGTGAAGGGGTAATATTAGAAGTTGTGAGAGAAAATAAGTTTTTCCTCCCTTTTCTTTCCAACATTGGAGAGAAAAAAAATTGGTGGTCCACCAGTTTTTTTCTATCCCTTTTTTTTCTTCTCCAATTTCTCTTTATAACCAAACAATGAAAAATGATCATTTTTCTTCCTCTTTTCTTTCATCCCTTTTTTTCCTTCCATTTTCTCTTCAAACAAACATAGTGTAAGTGTATTATATAGCACACTTCAATTGGTTATTCTCTAATTAATATCTTATATTTCAAAGTCCTCCTAATACTATACATCTTAACTGTTATGATAATTTTTTTTTCTTGTTTTTAAACTATTGCATAATCTTAAACTTATTGGTCGATCATCCTCGAGACTTCTTTGACCAACCGAACAATTTTAATTCATTGCCTCGAAATTCAATATGAAAAAGTGAGCGGATAATCATACTGTCAGAAAATAGTAAATTGTGTTAGCATGAATTATGAGTTTGTGAAGTAGTTAATCTCTTTCTCTTTTTCGTTAAAAATATCCATGGTGATGAGTTTGGAAAACTCTAAATTAATATTTGTGATGACTAAATATTATTAAAATAATTAATTACAAAATTATTAATTTGATTTTCATTTAACATATGTTAATTAATAATTTTGTGTTGCAGATTTTATATTTGGGCCGAAATGAAAAAACGAGATCCCAAGCCCAATAAAACCAACATTCAGCCTTGATGTTAAAATTATTATGAGGATAGTGGCTGAAATAAGTGTTTTATTAAGTGGGCTAGCAATTGTGATAACAAGCCCAATTAAAGGTCTTGGTATGAGACCAAAAATGCTTGGTCCGAAATTAAAAGGAAATGGAGCACAATATTATTTTATTCACTTAACAAAAGAAACCCATTCCTTTGATTATGTGCTGCATGCTTCAACGGATATCACTTTTATCTTTTGATGGAATCCAAATTTTATTAATTGGAGTTATTGCAGACCTTGAAAACATGAGAGAGATTATACAATTGATTTGATGGCTCATTAATGCTACACGCCACCAAGAAAGAAAGGGGAGTAGAAATTAATTCAGCTTGTTACTTTATTCAAACTCATTACATGCTTTTAGTTCCACTTTATCTTCTCTCTCATCTCTTTCTTCTCTTCGGTCACTTCAACAGAAATTATGGAAGCCATGGAAGCTACTTTGAGCTATCAAAAAGAAGGAAGAACAAGCTACAAGACCATCATGAAGATGGCAAGAAAACATAAAAAATATAGTGGCTGAGATTCTTATCACATATGGTAAGATATGGTGATGTTATCTTGAGCTTTGCATGCTCAAAAAGGAAGTTGAAGATTCGGCCAGCATGGAGGAGATTTTTGAAGCATGACTTGTCTTTGATTCTGCTCAACCACCACAGGAAGTAGCTAGAGTGGCGAAGTGATGGTTGAAGGCAGAGATTGAAGCAGATGAAGTCATCATCATCATGAAGCATCAAGGGCCAGAATTCCATCTTGGAGAGCAAGCCAAGGATGGAGAGCTCGGATTGATGAAGGGTGATGATCAAGAAAGGACTAGAGGTAATTGCATGTTGGTTAATGCATGGTTATCTCTTCTCTCTCTATGTGGCCGAACCGGTTTTGTTGAAGGAGGAAGAAGTTGGTTCGGTTTTGGCTTCAAGTGTGGAGGCTTTCCTCTTCTTTAAAAAGGGGGAACAACCACTGTTTGAAGCAAGGAGTTAGAAGTAAGCATTGAGAGTGCAAGGCACAGGATTCTCAGAGCTACCTAAGCTTACAGATTTTCTTCTCCTTCAATGTATTCTGTTTAGTATTTTTCTGTTTAATTTTGTCATGTCTTGAGTCTCATGGAAAAAGGCAAACAGTGAGGTTTGTAATGAAAAAGCCATAGAGCGGAAAAAGGCAGAGAGTGCAAAATTAAAAGAAAAAGCCATAGATGTCTTAGAGTTCCTTTGTTCATCTATGTTGTGTTTCATGATTCTGTGGGAATCCCCTTGTAAGTTGGGTTAGCACTTTACAAGTTGTAATCAGATTGATTATAGTGAAATTCCATCATGTTTGTGATGGAGACTGGATGTAGGCTGCACTGCACTTAGCAGCTGAACCAGGATATATCTTGGTGTAATCTTTCTTCTCTCCAACTCCATTTCTGATTTCTACTGCACAGGAGCAAAAACTAAAATTGTCTCGTGCCAAGTGACGAGACAAAACAAAAAGTCTCGTGGCAAGTGACGAGCAAAAACAAAAAGTCTCGTGTCCAGAGATGAGCTAAAACAGAAAAGCCTCCTCTGTATTCAGCAAGTGTCAGCAACATAAAAAAGGGGGCTAAGATTCAACCCCCCTTCTCTTAGCCACTGAAACCATCAATTGGTATCAGAGCTTGGTCTCAAAGAGATCAAGCTTTGCAGCTTGGAGTAAAGATCCTCATGGCAGAAAACAGTGGCGCAAATGTGGTGTCTTATAATCTAACTGAAGGTCAATCAAGCAACAGACCCCCTCTTTTCAATGGGAAAAATTATACCTATTGGAAGGAGAGGATGAAGATATTCGTTCAAGCAGTGGATTACAGACTTTGGAAGATTATTCTCGAAGGGCCTCAATTTTCAACTATCACAAGTGCAGAAGGAGTTGTTTCTCTCAAACCAGAAGCAAGATGGACCGAGGAGGATAGGAAGAAGGTGGAGTTAAATGCCAAGGCAATAAATCTGCTCAATTGTGCTATCAGCTTCGAGGAGTACCGACGGGTATCAAGATGCACAACGGCAAAGGAAATCTGGGACAAATTGCAAATCACCCATGAAGGAACCACCATTGTCAAGAAGACTCGGACAGATATGCTAAATAGAGAATATGAAATATTTGCAATGAAGGAAGGAGAGTCCATTGATGAACTGTTCGAACGGTTCAATGCTATCATTGTTGGCTTAGATGCTCTGGGAATTACACATTCTGATTCTGTGCTAGTAAGAAGAGTGTTGAGATGTCTCACAAAAGAGTGGGAAACTAAAGCTTTAATTATTTCTGAGAGCAGTAGCCTAGACTCCATGACACTTGATGATTTGAGAGGAAATCTTCTTGCTTTTGAAAATACCTATTTGAAAAAGGATACAAAAAAGAAAGAAATTGCATTTTCTTCTGTGACTAACCCTCTGGATGATGAATCTAGTGATAACTCTTCTGAAAATGAGTTTGTTTTATTTGCAAAAAAATTCAGGAAAATGGCTAAGCTCAGAGGCAAAGGCAGCAGCACAAGGAGAATAAAGAAAGACCTTAGCAAGGTAACTTGCTATAATTGCAAAGAAATGGGGCATTTCAAATCTGATTGTCCCAAGCTGAAAAAGGAGGAAAAGCCGAAAAGAGGAAAGAAGAAAGGACTGATGGCCACATGGGAAGACTTGGAGAATGACTCTGATGATGATGATGAAGAAACCGAGACCAAGTCACAAACATGTCTCATGGCAGACC
Organism: Arachis ipaensis; assembly: GCF_059453495.1. Taxonomy (NCBI): domain Eukaryota; kingdom Viridiplantae; phylum Streptophyta; class Magnoliopsida; order Fabales; family Fabaceae; genus Arachis; species Arachis ipaensis. The sequence goes on from NC_142442.1 coordinate 9,871,037, forward strand.
ACATAGATCAGGTAGTCTTTCATAACCCTAACACTGAAGATCTCCATCTTATGATAGACCACCTTTCTGAAAAAATAAGATGTTTTCTGCTGGAAAATCAAGAACTTGAACAGCAAATTACCATTCTTAAGGCCGAAAACAGTTTTCTAAAAGAAAAAGTGAGAGAGGCCGAAACTGCTTGTGATCTTGTTGAAGAAAATAAGCAGTTAAGAGCCCAAGTTAGGAGCTGTGAAAGTAACCATTGTGTTCTTGCATATGTGGACTGTTTTAAACAAAATGAAGAGTTGCTTAAAAAGGTTAAAAGACTTGAGGAAGACTTGGCCAAATTTACACAAAGTTCTAAAAGTTTAAATCACATCTTGGCTAGTCAAAAACCTCTTTATGATAAGGCTGGGTTGGGGTTTCATAAATCTGAAAATTCACATTTTGAAAATATTGCTTCATTTTCTAATGACACAAGATTTCAAGATCCCACCTACTTTAACAAAAAGGCAACTCCAAGGTTTTGTAGACTATGCAATCGGAATGGACACTTTTCCATTCAATGCTTTTTCGGTGAAAGAATGGTTGGTGACAAAGTTTATAAAATTGTTTTTGATTACAATGGCTTAGGACATAGAAGATGGTTTAACGTAAAAGGATCCAAAAAGATTTGGATACCTAAGGTTACTTAAGCATTGTTTTGTAGGTGTGCCTAGCATCCAAAAGGAAGGAGAATGTGTGGTATATGGACAGCGGATGCTCTAGGCATATGACCGGAAAGGCAACCTTCTTCATAAAGCTTGATGACTATGATGGAGGACTTGTCACTTTCGGTGATGATGCAAAAGGAAAAATTGTGGCTGTTGGGAAAGTTGGTAAAAACTTTTCTTCTTGTATAAATGATGTTCTCCTTGTACATGGCTTGAAATATAATTTGCTTAGTGTTAGTCAACTTTGTGATTTGGGTTTTGAAGTTATTTTTAAGAAATCTGTTTGTTTAGTTGTGTGTGAAAAAATTGGAAATGTTACATATTGATCTTTTTGGTCCTACTAGAACTCAAAGTTTAGGAGGTAAACATTATGGTCTTGTGGTGGTAGATGATTACTTTAGATTTGGTTGGGTACTTTTCCTTGCTCATAAGAATGATGCTTTTCATGCTTTTTCCACCCTTTGTAAGAAAATTCAAAATGAAAAAGATTTGAAAATTGCCCATTTAAGAAGTGATCATGGAAGAGAATTTGAAAATCAAGATTTTGAAAAATTCTGTGATGACTTAGGGATTTTTCATAATTTTTCATGTCCTAGAACCCCACAACAAAATGGGGTGGTTGAAAGAAGGAATAGAAGCCTTCAAGAAATGACTAGGGCTATGTTATGTGAGAGTGAAATTCCTAAATTCTTATGGGCTGAAGCTGTGAACACAGCATGTTATATTTTGAATAGAACAATCATTAGAAAAGGGTTAAAGAAAACACCATATGAGCTATGGAAAGGAACCCCTCCAAATCTTAAGTATTTTCATGTTTTTGGATGCAAATGTTTTGTACTTAACAATAAGAAAAACCTTGGAAAATTTGATCCAAAATCATATGAATGAATGTTTGTTGGATATTCCACCACAAGCAAGGCCTATAGAGTTTATCTCAAGGAGCATAGGACAATAGAGGAATCCATACATGTTACTTTTTGTGATTCTAACTTAATTTCCAGTATTGTGAAGGATATTGATTCAGATTGTGAAGATGGAACAAGCAAAGAAATTCCCAAATCTGTCCAGAATGAAGAATCTGTCAGCCCTGTTCTATCTCGTCAGATTGGAGGAGACACTTCCATTTTGTCTCCTGAACAGGCACGAGCAACTGAAACAGTGAGACCACCAGAAGTTCATCAAAATTCTACACCTGTCCGAAAGCCTAGAGAATGGAAGTCTATGAGAGGTTATCCTCATGATTTCATCATTGGTGATCCTTCTCATGGCATAACAACAAGATCCTCCACCAAAAGGCAAACCGAACCTAGCAACTTTGCTTTCTTGTCACAAATGGAGCCCAACAATGTCAAACAAGCTCTTGAAGATCCATCATGGGTCAAGGCCATGCAAGAGGAGCTAGCTCAATTTGACAAGAATGAGGTTTGGACATTAGTACCCTATTCGGATGGTATGAAGGTAACGGGTACTAAGTGGATCTTTAAAAATAAACTTGGTGAGGATGGACAAGTTGTTCGTAACAAAGCTAGATTAGTGGCCCAAGGTTACGATCAAGAAGAGGGTATAGATTATGATGAGTCTTTTGCTCCGGTAGCTAGAATGGAAGCAATTCGGTTGCTTCTTGCCTATGCCGCCCATAAAGGTTTCAAAATGTTTCAAATGGATGTTAAATGCACTTTTCTTAATGGCTTTATTGATAGAGAAGTGTATGTGGCACAACCCCCCGGTTTTGAACATAAAGAGTTTCCAAATCATGTTTTCAAATTAACTAAGGCTCTTTATGGTCTTAGACAAGCTCCAAGAGCTTGGTATGAAAGGCTTAGTGCCTTCTTGTTGGAAAATAAATTTCAAAGGGGTACTACCGACACTACTTTGTTCATTAAAGCATCTAATGATGATATACTTCTTATTCAAGTTTATGTTGATGACATTGTATTTGGATCGGGCAACATTTCCTTGTGTGAAGAGTTTGGAAAACTCATGACTAGTGAGTTTGAAATGAGTTTAATGGGAGAGCTCACTTTCTTTCTTGGCCTCCAAATTAAACAAACTCCTAGTGGTACTTTTATTTACCAAGGAAAGTATGCAAAAGAACTTATTAAAAAGTTTGGCCTAGAAAATTCCAAAGCAGTGGGTACACCAATGCATCCCAACACAAAACTTGAAAAGGATGATGATGGTCAAGATGTGGATGAAACAGGGTATAGGGGAATGATAGGTTCACTCATGTACCTTACCTCCTCTAGACCGGATATTGTTCAAAGTGTGGGTGTATGCTCAAGATTTCAATCTCACCCAAAAGAATCCCATCTTACGGCTGTTAAACGCATCATTAGATACATTAAGGGAACTTGTGATTATGGCTTGTGGTATCCTAAATCTGATGAATTTTGTGCAGTAGGGTTTTGTGATACAGATTATGCGGGAGATAAAGTGGATAGAAGAAGCACATCCGGAATGTGTTGCTTCCTTGGAAGCTCACTCAATATGTGGTCAAGCAAGAAACAAGCCACAGTGGCTCTATCCACAGCTGAAGCTGAATATGTTTCCGCATCTGCATGTTGCTCACAATTAATTTGGTTAAAAACACAATTGGAAGATTACAAATTAAAGATCAATAGTATCCCCCTATTTTGTGATAATATGAGTGCTATAAACATTTCAAAAAATCCTGTTCTGCACTCAAGAACAAAGCACATTGAGATAAAATATCATTTTATTAGGGAACATGTGCAAAAGGGCATTATTGATATTCAATTTGTAAAATCTGAAGACCAAATTGCTGATATTTTTACAAAACCCCTCTGTGAAGACAGATTCTGTACACTGAGAAAAAGTTTGGGACTGTTTGATTTAAGTTTCATTGATAAATTATGAAAAGTTGATTCTGTTCAGTTTTGTCTCGTAGGTTTGGACGAGATAAAAATACAAGGATGATGAAGGAGCTGTGGTCAAGGGGGAGGCAACGCAGAATTCAATTTTTATGGGCCTCACTGAATCTCTTTGACCCCACTCGGACCGTTTTGTTAGTTCATCATTTTTTCTGAAAATCAAAATCTTTTTGTGGTCTTATCTCATCATATCTTAAGAGGGGATGATAGTAGAAAAAGAGAGTGACTGATCTAATGATACTCTGAATTTTCTGATGTTTATTGCCTGCCAATTTTATTTGATCTGATATGTTGGCTGAACTTTATGTTGCTGGATATTTTTGCTTGATTGAATTATTTGGCAGGAAATATTTTTTGAACATGTTGAGTTTTGGTTACCTGTTACTGCTGCTGAATGCTCTGTTATTTTGCTCTATGTGTATTTGACTCAGGAGAACTATTTTCATGTGTCTTGGATGACTGTACCAAACTTAACTTGATGCTGTTTTGTTTTATGCTTGATTTATTATGGATTGCATTGCTTTGCAGGGTCCCTCTTTGATAACAAAAGGGGGAGGAGAAAAAAAAAGGGCTTAATTGAAACTGTTATGTTTCATTGATTTGTTGCACTATTTTGCAGACCTGGTTTGCTCTGTTTTATGCTCTGATCTGGCTCTGTTTTGAGCACTTTGTGTTAGTGTATTAATTTCGAGTTGAACCTTGATTGTCATTTGCTCAAATGCATGTGTGCTGTCTGGACTATTGTGTTTTGGTGAAAAACAAATATTCTGCCTTTTGTATGATGTTTTCATTTATTTTGCAAGACCCCTTGATGACAAAAGGGGGAGAAAGTGCTGAAAATTGAAATCATGAAAATAGGGAATGAAATCCGTGTGGATTTATGATTATCCTTGTTATAAATATTGTGTTTTTAAAGATTATGTTTTATTGATATAATGCTTATGCTGCATTTGTTTTAATAATGTGACTGCCTGGTTGTGAACATGTATTCTAGTGGTTGAAGCAATGGATTTATCTTGATGAATATGCTTGTTACTAGTGGAAAAGAAATATTCTGATTCATCTTGGTAAACATGTTTGTTGAATACTTTATTTTTGGCAGTTCCTTTAAGCATTAGGTATGAAAATAAATGTTGAAAATTGCTGTGATCATGTCGTGATTAAAAATATTTTCTTACCATAAGTATGTTGCTCTGATTTGATTGGAAAATATTTTTAAAACATCAATTTATTTAAAAAAAATATATTTTTTTGGTTAATTATGTTGTAGTTTGAGCAGATAATCAATTTATGATAATAAATGAGTTTTGTTTATCACCACATTCTACTCATAAATCAAGCATTCAACATTTCAAAATAAACATGTTGAATAACATTGTTACTTGAAGCTTGATTAAATTGTTACATGTTAGTGCTTCCCTTGGTAAAAATGGCATATATTAAGGGGGAGCCATGTGACAATTAGAAAGGAGGAGAAATTCAAATTCAAAGGGAGTATTCTTTACTCAATCTTTAAATTTCTCTCCATTTCAATTTTAATAATGTTTGTCATCAAGGGGGAGATTGATGAGTTTGGAAAACTCTAAATTAATATTTGTGATGACTAAACATTATTAAAATAATTAATTACAAAATTATTAATTTGATTTTCATTTAACATATGTTAATTAATAATTTTGTGTTGCAGATTTTATATTTGGGCCGAAATGAAAAAACGAGATCCCAAGCCCAATAAAACCAACATTCAGCCTTGATGTTAAAATTATTATGAGGATAGTGGCTGAAACAAGTGTTTTATTAAGTGTGCTAGCAATTGTGATAACAAGCCCAATTAAAGGTCTTGGTATGAGACCAAAAATGCTTGGTCCGAAATTAAAAGGAAATGGAGCACAATATTATTTTATTCACTTAACAAAAGAAACCCATTCCTTTGATTATGTGCTGCATGCTTCAACGGATATCACTTTTATCTTTTGATGGAATCCAAATTTTATTAATTGGAGTTATTGCAGACCTTGAAAACATGAGAGAGATTATACAATTGATTTGATGGCTCATTAATGCTACACGCCACCAAGAAAGAAAGGGGAGTAGGAATTAATTCAGCTTGTTACTTTATTCAAACTCATTACATGCTTTTAGTTCCACTTTATCTTCTCTCTCATCTCTTTCTTCTCTTCGGTCACTTCAACAGAAATTATGGAAGCCATAGAAGCTACTTTGAGCTATCAAAAAGAAGGAAGAACAAGCTACAAGACCATCATGAAGATGGCAAGAAAACATAAAAAATATAGTGGCTGAGATTCTTATCACATATGGTAAGATATGGTGATGTTATCTTGAGCTTTGCATGCTCAAAAAGGAAGTTGAAGATTCGGCCAGCATGGAGGAGATTTTTGAAGCATGACTTGTCTTTGATTCTGCTCAACCACCACAGGAAGTAGCTAGAGTGGCGAAGTGATGGTTGAAGGCAGAGATTGAAGCAGATGAAGTCATCATCATCATGAAGCATCAAGGGCCAGAATTCCATCTTGGAGAGCAAGCCAAGGATGGAGAGCTCGGATTGATGAAGGGTGATGATCAAGAAAGGACTAGAGGTAATTGCATGTTGGTTAATGCATGGTTATCTCTTCTCTCTCTATGTGGCCGAACCAGTTTTGTTGAAGGAGGAAGAAGTTGGTTCGGTTTTGGCTTCAAGTGTGGAGGCTTTCCTCTTCTTTAAAAAGGGGGAACAACCACTGTTTGAAGCAAGGAGTTAGAAGTAAGCATTGAGAGTGCAAGGCACAGGATTCTCAGAGCTACCTAAGCTTACAGATTTTCTTCTCCTTCAATGTATTCTGTTTAGTATTTTTCTGTTTAATTTTGTCATGTCTTGAGTCTCATGGAAAAAGGCAAACAGTGAGGTTTGTAATGAAAAAGCCATAGAGCGGAAAAAGGCAGAGAGTGCAAAATTAAAAGAAAAAGCCATAGATGTCTTAGAGTTCCTTTGTTCATCTATGTTGTGTTTCATGATTCTGTGGGAATCCCCTTGTAAGTTGGGTTAGCACTTTACAAGTTGTAATCAGATTGATTATAGTGAAATTCCATCATGTTTGTGATGGAGACTGGATGTAGGCTGCACTGCACTTAGCAGCTGAACCAGGATATATCTTGGTGTAATCTTTCTTCTCTCCAACTCCATTTCTGATTTCTACTGCACAGGAGCAAAAACTAAAATTGTCTCATGCCAAGTGACGAGACAAAACAAAAAGTCTCGTGGCAAGTGACGAGCAAAAACAAAAAGTCTCGTGTCCAGAGATGAGCTAAAACAGAAAAGCCTCCTCTGTATTCAGCAAGTGTCAGCAACATAAAAAAGGGGGCTAAGATTCAACCCCCCCTTCTCTTAGCCACTGAAACCATCACATGGGTTCAACCTTTATATCTTAATCATCATATACATAGTTAACTTGATATAGAACCGTCATTGGGTCTTTGATTGAAAAACTCTCATGACTTTCAAAATCTACTTGCAATATCCTATCATTAAAATCCTTAGAGTTTGATCCTCTTGACTACTTTCAAATAGCATATTTAAACTACTTGCGGAGTATCGTTAGTTCGTCACCAATATTCAAAAAAATTCCTCCACATAGGTCAACAAAAAAAAAAATAATTAATTTCAAGAGATGAACATTTATCTATGTCAATCTCTTATTAAATATATGTCCTCATCATTACATAATCGATACCTAAATCACATAAAACCTTATTATAACTGATAATAACATAACAAAATAATAATAAAAAAGTGTCATCTATAAAATATAAAATAATAAAAATAATTAAATACATGCTATGAATAATAAGATTATATGTTTTGTAAAAGAAAGTGACATTTACTTTCATCGAATATCTATAATAAATTTTTTCACTCACTTTATGTGTTATTGACTAATCACGTGCATTATAAAAATCTTTAACATTTTTAGACATTTTTCTTCGACTGGCATGCATATAAAAGTTAGTTGAATAGAACTAAATACAACAGATCTATGTTGATCATATACTATTTTTCTATAATAATGAATAAATAACAATAGTATTTCAGACATTTTAAAGAGTATAAATCAAAAGAAAAAATAGCAGAATGAACGATGAATGCATTTTTTTTCACCGAGTAAAAACTTTTCACTTGGTGATATTTATAAGGATTTGGGAGTAAGTTCGTCGAAACTCTGAACAAACTTTAAAAATTATATCAAGTATGTCTTATATTTAGACAAATTTTGTAGAATTTCGAACAATTTGCCGAAGATCTATGCGAACTTTAGAAGATTTGTTAAAGTTTGCCGAAGATTTGAGCGAATTTTGCGAAAAGTTAAAAAAAGAAAATTCTAAAAAATAAAAATATTTTAATTTGTTATAGAAATTAAAGTGTTTTTCATTTTATAACAGAAAAAAATCAGATCTCATCAATGTGGGTATTTTATTTGCACTTTCAAACAATACATATTTTCTTTGGTTTTTCTCATCACTAAAAAAAAAAAAAAAAAAAAAAAATTCGAAATGAACCAAATTAAATTGGACCAAATATATATACGTCAACAATGATCAGCGGTAGAGGGTCAAATGTATGGATAACCCATTACATATTAGCATAGGATTATCAAATTAGCAGCCATTTATTAGTAGATAAAGATGTCAAAAACGTCTTTTTTTAAAGATGTTTTTTAAAAATTAAAATTTAATATATATAATTAATTAAATTGTATTATTTTTATTAAAATTAGACTGGACAAATTAATTTAGTAAAAAAAATTAATAAATTAAATTTTAAACCGGTATAAATTAATATTTTTTATAAAAAATTACTACAATATCCCTATTATAAAATACAACTAAAATATATATATATATAAACTTTAAATTCTAACCCTATAACGATATAAAAGAAAATGGTTAGAATTTAGAATTCTCAAAATTAATATATATAATAAGAGTATTTTAGTCATTTTATATAATAGGGATATTGTAGTTATTTTTTATAAAAATAATATTAATTTAGACAAATTCAAAATTTGATTCACTATTTTTCGGTCAAATTAATTTGTCTGACCTAATTTTGACAAAAATAACATAATTTAAGTGATTATATGTGTTAAATTTTAATTATTAAAAAATATCTTAAAAAAAAAAGACGTTTTTTTACGTCTTTATGCTAGCATCCCCCTTATTAGTATAGCTGTTTTTTTTTGTTAAATTACGCAGTTGGTCCTACACTTTCAGTGAAATTGTAAATTAGTACCTATACTTTAAAAGTTTATAATTGGGTCCCTAAAGAGAATTAAAATTTGTAATTTAGTTCTTGCTGTTCAAAAAGTGTTTGATTTAACAGAATATTCTCAAAATATTCTCTATTTTGAACATGTGAGCTGCACATGTTTAACAACAGGGACCAATTTGTAATTTTAGTGAAAGTATGGGGACTAACTGTGTAATTTAATCATTTGAAGTGACCAAAATCTTCCTAGACTATCTGAACCTACCCGTCTCTCTCCAACTCTCTTACTCTCACTTTCTCACTTTCTAAAACGACACCTGAACCCCATGGTGTGGAATTTATAACCCACAAACTAACTGGCAAGTGTACTGGGTCATACCAAGTATTACCTCAGGTGAGTGAGGGTCGATCTCACGAGGATTGAAGGACTAAGCAACAATGGTTAAATGATTTACTTAGTTAGCCAAGCAGAAAATGGTTTTGAGATGTTCAAAAGGTTTAAGAAGTGACTTCAAAATATCAGAAGACAAGCAGTAAATGAGTTGTGAAATATATATGGGGAAACAGTTAAGGCTTCAGAGTTATCTATCTTTCGGATTGAATTTTCTTATTAATTTATTTTAATCATGCAAGATTTAATTCATGGCAAACCATATGTGACTAGACCCTAATTCCTTAGACCTTTCTAGTCTCCTCTAAAATTCATTAACTACCAATACCTTGGTCAATTAATTCTAATTAGAAGCTGCATGATCAAATTCCAGTTTATATGCCACAAAAACTCTAATTACCCAAAAATAAAAGGATTATATGTCACGTATCCCGTTAAATCCAAATAATTAAAATTTAGGAGAATGTGTTTTCAAGCTGTTGTTCAAGTAAAGAGCTTTTCCAAGTTATACAATAACTCAAATAGAAAGAGGGTCATACTTCTGTTTCACCCAAATTCATAAAATAAAGAACGAAAACAATTCTTAAATATAAATCAAGACATGAATTAAAATAGACAAAGCAATAAAATCAATTCATATAAATAGACAGAGCTCCTAACCTTAACAGTGGAGGTTTAGTTGCTCATGGTTCAGAGTAAAAAATAAGAATTGTAAATTGTGAATTGGAATAATGTTGAGGTGGAACCCCCTGTTAACTAATTGGGATCCTTTTATATCTAATCCTAATAAATTTAAAATTCAAATTTCTAAAACTAAAATAATATTTTTTACACAGTTGGTCCCCATACTTTCACTAAAGTTGTAAATTGGTCCCTATTGCAAACATGTGCAGCTCACATGTTTAAAATAGAGAATATGTTGAGAATATTCTATTAAATCAAACACTTTTTGAACGGCGGGGACTAAATTACAAATTTTAATTATCTTTAGGGACCTAATTACAAACTTTTAAAGTGTAAGGACCAATTTGTAATTTCACTAAAAGTATAGGACCAACTGTGTAATTTAACCTTTTTTTTTTGTTTTCTTTTTCGTTTTGATTAATTAAGAATGAAGGCGCTTATGAAGGTTTACATAACACTAATCCGCCACGAACCTAACTTGGTTTAGGTGAATGTGACTATTGTGCTGTGTTTTGAATTATATAACCCAAAGCATCTCACAAAGGTAGTAGTTTGAACTTTAATTTGAATTGAATTATCTCACTAATAATTCGGATTATTCAACCCAAAAATGTTAAGAAGCTACGTTGACTATGTTTTTTATTTTAAAAATAATTTAATTAATATATGTTCTCTACAATTATCAATTGAAAATGAAACTATAAAAATAGTTAAAAAGGGATTAAATTTATCTTTTATTTAGACACTAATAAATGTGTACTCTTTTTCTATTTTTTATATTTTTAAATTCATCATAAAATCAAACCCCCGCCTACACTTGCATTCATAAACCTTATATATCATTTAATTTGGAATTTGAAAATGATCAATGGTCTATTTGATAAGAAAATAAACAAATGAAACAAATAAACGTTAAGTCTTTCTTCTTCACCATTAGATTAAATATTTTCAGTTTAGTTACATCTAATTTGTGTTTTTGTGTTAAATTTAATTGAAAATATATCACTCATAGAATGACTATTCAATAGTTTTATATATGAGCCATGCGAATTGTCTATTTTCACATACATAAAAAGAGAATAATTATATAAAGAAAAGGATATTTCAATATTTTTAATATATATGTTATGTTGTTATTTTTTAAAAAAATAATCTGTTCTATCATAATTTTTACACTAGTTTTTTTTTATTATGGGACGAGGATTTTATTTAAATATGCGTGAAAAATAGATAGAAAATTAGTAAATTTAAAAATATTAAAAATTTTAAATTTATAAAAAAAATAAAAAGATTAATACAAAGACTAATTTTATTGATGACCTTTCATTTTCAAAAACTAAATCGAGTTGTTTAATAAAATTTAAGGGCCAATTTAAATCACATGATAACCCGTAAGGGTAAAAATAGGTAGTCAACTTGTCATGTGCTTACAGTTTGGCCTGACTTATTGCAAAACAATGATACTACATGTACAAGTGTTTTATAATCAAGTCTAATCATGCAGGCATAAGTGCAGTGAAAAAAACACACGTGTGCATCACCATTTCTCTATCTCAGTACATAAAATTTTGCGCCATACAAACTTATCGATATAATATAAAAGTTTTTGCATATAACACATAAATATTTGTTATGAATATATTTTGTTGATTGGATAAGTCAATGATCTGAAAATGCATGTGGTCTTTTAAAAATTTATGTAATGTGAACAAAAATTTTGTAATATGCACCAAAATTTATGTTATATACTAAAATTAATGTATTGTGCATGTTTTTTTTATTGAGTGTCAATATTTTAAGCATGTGGTCCTTCAAAAATTATGTGTTGAAAACAAAAAAATTTTATACTGTACACTATTTTTTTTGTGTTTTACATCAAAATTTATGTACTTTAGTTTTCTCAAGATGCATAGGAAAAGAAGAATATAAAAATGAAGTGGACGATAATAATAATAATAAAGGAGGATAAAGAAGAAAAGGAAGGAGGAGAAGAAATTAAACGACAACAAGATAGGAGTGGCAGCAGCGATGACAACAACAATGTTAAAAAAAACGCAAAATAAGAAGAAAATAACAAATGAAGAGGAAAAAGAAGGAAAAAAAAAGGTAACAGCATCGTCGTAGGTATGAAAGAGAAAAAGTACGCAATAACTTAGTTAGAAACCTAGTTTACAAAATGTTTGAAAACCTAGATTTGTTAATAGCAAAATAGATCCAAATCTAAACTTTTTTAAAAGTCTAAATTTATTAGGGTCGAAGCTCACAAATTAATCTAATTAGCTTGCCAAATCTACTTGAACCTTGTTAATATATAAATAACTATATAAATACCTTTTTAAAAAAATTGTTAGACTTTATTATAATTAAATATTTTTATATTTTTAAATGCTTTAAAAATTTAAATATTATTTTAAATATTTAATTTAGCATATTACTTTTAAGTAATTTTTTATTGAAAAATATTTTTTAAATAATTTAAAAGAAAATTATCAAGCCTTTTAATAAATATAAGATTACATCACACTTTATAACATGCCAAATTTAGTACTTAAAAAATTAGTTTACAACAAATTATATGTCAAATTTAATTGGTTTGTTTCCACCTTTGATGACATAAAAGTGATATGTAGATAAATTATGCTATAATAATATTTTATGTGTCACTAATTAATATATCATCACCTCATTATACGTGATCGAACTATATTCTAATACATGATGTTAATTATTCACATTACGTAAAGTGAAAATTCAAGATTCAAATTGAGCTAATTGAAAATCTAAGGATTAATTTAAAATTAAAGAAAAAATTTAGTTGCCACTTTAAAGTTTAACTCAATGACCAAGTCACCAATTGAATTGCACTTGGCTTTGGTTTTGCTTCAAAACCCTAATCACTAAATTATTCGAGTTGGGATTACTAGTTTTAAAGCTCCATTTTCATCTTTACATTGCCTTCGAATCTGTCGCTACATCCACCTTCTGTCGTTTTTCAGATCCACCTTCTAGTCTTTCATTTTTGCGTCTTCATCTTGCTCTTTAGATTCTCTTTTATTATTTATGTTCAAGTCGGATCTGACTTGACGAGACCGCGACCAGGTACTAGACGTTCCTTGACTAATTCTCCTCTGGGACACTGAGTGAGAATCGAATGGGAGTGGACCTGCAATGACACTTCGATGTCAAAATCAATAAAGTGTCTATGAGGTCGAAAGCTAGGGTTAGGTTGCATACCTTGGGAGAATCGTGGTTCCCCTTCTTATAGGATTCCGGCGCTTCTTGAATTGGAAAGATACGATGCGTTTCCATGGCATTAAGTGCCGGAGGTGACATGGGTGGAATTAAAGGAATGTGCCATATCAACGCGCAGATCCCTAATAAGTCGGGTCTTGGGTTCACCAGTTGTTGGGCCACCTGGTCTAAAGCCCAGGCCCGGAACAGTAGTCCCTCAAACGTGGCAGCTTAGTTGTTACAACGTCGTCACATTTCTGGGATCCCAAGGTGGTGTTTGTTCTTCGGGAGTTTGACTAGAGATGAACGGTTTCCAGAAGCTCCTGATTGTGGGAGGCGTTGAAAATGAAGAGAACGAAAAGAACACATAGAAGGAAGAGAGCGCAAAAAATATTGAGAAAATAAAAAAAACGAAACACGCATAAAAAAGGCAGTTATATATAGTTGTGCATTAAGTCAAAAGGTTGTTAGAAGTAAGGCCAATTATAACGTACAGATTTACTCATACAGATTTAAGGAGGTGTTGACAAAGTGGCAAAGATGATGGTGTTAGGGAACAGGCTTGGCAGGGCTTTATAACATTGTCTGCCTTGGCTGCTGTAGGTGGAGCTGGCTAATGAAAGCTGGAGCCGATGTAACAAATCTGATATTGGATTTAGTGAGTGGGCTGGGCCTTTGCTTTAGAATTTTGTTTTTGGGCATGAGTGGACTAGAAACAAGATGATATAAGAAACAAAGAAACAAAATGACATGGTGGAGTCCAGAAGAATGCAGGGTCTGGTAAAAAATAAACAAAATCGTAACCCCAATTCAGTAAGATCAGATTCAGAATCGTCAACCTTCTTCGTAGTTCGTGGTCCTTATCTTCTCTGATTCACATGTGTGAATTTCTTCATTATTGATATGAAAGTCCTTGTGGTTCGTTTCCAATGTATTGATCGAATATCAGCTTCACAGTGTTTGGGAGATGTGGCCTGTGACGGACTTAAAATACCTACAGATAAGGCCAATGAAATCGCGACTTATTCTGATGGTGTCCACCTTTGGGGAAAAGTTATATACCCTGAGGAAATACTTTCCTAGTATTCGACAAAGTCCGTTAAAAGTTAGGTGCTGTTAAATTCACTTCTGGCTGCACTTTTATTTTCCCTTTTTGTATAATCTCATGTTTAAGGGTTTTTTAATTTTTTGTGGCTTACAGTGGTTCCTGGTTGCATACCCAGGAGAATACATGGTAGAATAGGACCTTTTCGGAATAGAGGTGATTCGGAGGAGCAAATGGTGGCCGATTTGGGTAATCGAGGCTTGCAATCCTACGATGACCATAGAGGTATTACTTAGTTCGGGTTATTTTGTTTGGGCTTAGTCCAAGACTGGTTAAACATAATAGGTTTAAAGAGAATGTAGCAGCCGCTGTTCTATAACAAGGAGAACCCTAACCCCAGTTCATCACACCTAGAAGCAGAAACGTCGACCCCTTCTAACGTATGTAACGGTCCGGGCTTTAAGGTAACTCCTCGCCCTTGTCGTCTGGTATTTCAGAAGTGTGAATTTGTGGGTTATTTATATTGTAATGCCGCTGTGTGTTGCTATGATTCATTGTTTGATTAATTGTAAGGTGGGGGTTATGAGTGGGGGAGAGATCTGGATTACCTCGGAACAAAGACACCGCGGGATAAGGAGGAAGAGTTCCGGTGCTTTGATGAGGGTGATTACCCTTGGGATGCGCACTGAAGAGGGAATTGTGTAGGTGGCGTACAGTAGAACTGGAAAAAAGGTATGTTGAACCACCAATATTTCTTCATATATGTTATTTTTGTTAACGAAGGAGTTGAAAGGTTGGTCCAATTCATGTATTTTTTTTAATTTTAGATACTTAATTTTATTTTAGGGTGTTGTTGTTCTGTAGGCGATGAGTGATGCAGACCCTAACCGATATTGTGTTGTTGGTGCTTTGTTGCTTCAATCAGATACGAGTCGAAAGCTTATTGTTGATGAATCCAGGTAAACTGACAAATTCCATACTATTCTGGGGACTATGTTATTTATAAGTTAGAGAATCAATTCTAAACCTAAATTTATGTAAATACCTTGCCTTTAAAATACTTATAATATATTTTCGCATGTATGAATTGCAATGAGTCACGTTGATGCTTGCATGTTGTGTAATTGAGAAGGCAACAGATTAGTTTGGAAAAAAAGTAAAGCTGAATATCCACACTTAATTAATGTAAGGGTAGTCTTGGGTGATGGAATGGAACATCAAAAGAGGGTTCTGTGTCGGGGGAATTGCATTATACAAGCAGTTTTTACGAATCATGATTTTTATTGTTGTCGGATTTTCTGTCCATGTTCATCGGCTGATTGATTGTTGATAGTCCTATCTAAATGCATTTTCTATTTTTGATTGCTTCTCCGGTACCCCCGCATTGTAATGATTCGCCTCTGCCCCGACAGAATCACGGAAGGAGCAATTTAACACGGAAGAGCAGCTCCAAAATTGTTTAGGCGGCTAGTGGTTCCCTCGTTCTGTACCTCTTCACGAATCGGTTAGTAATATAGTAACTTTTGTTGGGTATAAAGGTATCCTGGATTTTAATAAATTTTTCCGTTTCGAAACTCCAATTTATAGTTTGTTGACAAAAAAAGGCAAAATGATCTGTCAGATTTTGGTTAAATTGCATTAATTCCAGTTCAACTTAGTATGTGAATAAAAAGTCGTTAGAACAGAGAATACTAGTGTATTGTATAGTTTTCTGTGCCTGTTGTTAGTAAATAGTTGAGTACGTGCTGCTGTAAAGTCGGATAGTTTTAGAGGATTGTTGGAGAGGGTTGTCTGGTCCGATATCGGTGAAGGTATCAGCCAGGGAAGGAATAAAAGTAAAATGGAGTAAGAAAGAAGATGTTAGTATTTGGTTTAATGAATGTTGGTACGGAATTGTAAAGTTATTGGGTTTAGGGCATTGGTATTTTGTGATTTTTAAGTGTTATGGAGGATCTAAATTTAAGTTCCCGGTGATCCATTCGAGTGACTCGGAGCTTGAATATTCGAGTTTCACAAGTTTCCATGACGATGACCTCCTTGTGGGAAATAATTTTCCGAGTCATATAAGGGTGAGCATCATGGAAACTTCTGAAACTTGAGTATTCAATCTCCGAAGCACTCGAACAGATCACCACGAGATTAAATTTAGATTCACCGTAATACTTAAAAATCTCAAAATATTGATGCTTTAACCTGTATAGCTCGACAACTCCGTGCCAAGCTGCATTCAACCAAACACTATCATCTTCTTTCTTGATCCATTTTACTTTTATTCCATCCGTGGCTGAAAATTCCAACGATATTGGATTTGATAGTCCTTTCCAGTAATTCTTTTCGAAAAAATGACGGGAAAGATCCTACCCAGCAACACGGCTTAAACAAGATATTAACAATCGACACAGAAGATTAAATATTAACCAGATGGATGATGATGTTTGTTTTTTCTTTGTTGAGGGAATATTAAATTGAATTTTACTCGGGAAAAAACTGTTGCATACAATTTTTGAGTGAAATTTTTAGTACGAGTAATGTTAATTTCTTACCCCTATTGTTGACGAGGACATGGAGGAGGACGGGTGCAACAACAGGCAATCAATGCGTAAAGTTGGTGTTACAGGAAGCAGCAGAAGAATAAGAAGATTTACCATAGACGTTGCAAACAATATGTCCTTGTCCGCCTAAGAATGCTTATCATTCGATTGCTTAATTGGAGGGGAATTCCGAATCTAGCTATATCATCGACGTTTGATTCAAAGCAGCCTCTGAGCATGGTATCATTTTTTGATGCCGTATGTGCGGAGCTTGTTGTTGTGGTCATGCCGTTTTCTGGAACAACAACTGATAGGCAGGATGAGTTTTGGAGTAAAGCGTGTTCTGTTCAAACAGATAAATATCCCAGACCTCTGTGCTGAGGACAGTTACCCCCTCAGTTTGTAATTTTTGGTGGTGCTATGTGTTTGTAATTTACATCCTCGCACATTCTTCAGTAGCTCATCATTGTTGCCTTTGGGGTTGAATGACAAATCTCGGGTGAGTCCGATTGCTGGTTATTACAACATGACATACCCAATGAGAGAGTATCTGCAGAAGCACGCAATTCAGACACAGGATTACTTGGTCTAGTTGTTGCAAAGTTTTGGTCTGGTAGTGTTTGCATCGCTCGTAGGGAAAAGGCACGGTAGTAATTGTAAGATGACTTGTAATTTTTGTTGGTTTTTTTTTTACTTAATTATGAGCATCGGTGGTAGTATACATGTCATTGGTTTTCCATTTTCATGGACTTTTGAATTTCCGTTTATCCAGTTCATTCTGTCTGATGTAATGTAACAATCAATTTTACAGTTATGAGTATTAAGTTCGATTGTGAAAGTTTTTTAATTTCTAGTCTTGGGTGAAGTCTTGAGTGAATGTATTGGACATACTTTCCTGATAGGTGAGTGTTTTCAAGTGACTTAGTTACAATGTTAGGTTTTGTAAGTTCAACCGTCCTAGACTCAATGGTTTTTGATTAACGTTTGGATAATAAGTACTCTTATGTGTGACTCTGAAAATCATGGTCTGTTTTCTGGTGTACATTTTTGTATGCGCTTATTCTGAGAGGAAGTTGGTTTCATAGGGGGGTTTTGAATAAATTTGTAACCTCCTCCAATCAGGCTTGTTTACCTTACAATCCCAGACGGGACATGTGCATCAAATAATTTGCGTGGATGGTTAGTTGTTTATAACGTCTACGATTGACCTATGTTTAAGTCATTGTAGGAGCCGTTACGATTTATTTTAGCGGTTCTCCTTTATACATTTCTGGCATGTACGACGTAAGGACACCTCTTGAATCTTATGCTCGGTAAAGTCTATCATAGGGTCACCTTAAACAAGTAATTGGAAGTGATATTAATTTGAAACGAAGCTCATTGTTAATGTTTGTTACTATTTTATTAACTCATGTACGTTCCACCATAAACTACTCCCAGCCGTAGCTCTTTAATGGGATTAGAAAATTACCAACTACGGGTAATCAACCCAATAGAATCGATTTATTGTGTTGTCATACTTGTCGAAGTGAACGGAGTACCCGTGACATGCAACGTGCACAGTAGGTTAACATGTAACACAAGATCGACAAAAATGCATGCTGTATTGCTAGGTTACTGACTTCAAAACAAGGCTGCTATGTCGCTTATTGTAATTTTAACATCCTCCCGTGGGTACACTTGGTCACTGGAAGTCATATGAGGTTAACTCTTTCAGTTACGGTTTAGTCATGGTTTCGAAGCTGTGTGCGCATCCCTTTAAATTTCGTTCGTTAGTGGGGCTCCCCAGTTTTGGGTACCGAAATTCGGGGAAGAGATTAGGGTGGTAAAATTATTTTAACCCTAGCAACAGACGGCTTCATACATTGATCCTCGCAGTAGACATAATACAATAAACAAGGAAAAAAAAAAAGAAAACATCACGAAAACTAGAACACCATACACACAAACAACGAGGACCTGATGGATGTAGTTCATGGACGATACACGCATGGACGCCTAAAACCGGTGGTTGGCCAACTGTATTCGGAGGCGTTGTTGATGAGAGTGGTCCCTGAGGAAAGTATTAAGAAGAGTCCGAGTCGGAGTCTACCAAATCCGGGTTGTTACACCGGAGAGCGTACCTGTAGGAGGAGCGGAGCTCTCTGTAGCTGGACTTCACTGCCCTGATCTCCCATTGTAGTTCGTAATTTAGTGTCAGGGCCTCGTTCAGTAGGTCGTAGTTGTAATCATCAAGGTGCTTCCCGGATATCTCCAGAAAGACGCGGATAATCTTCGCTGCGGCATCTTCCCGAGCAAGGTGAGGGTCCGTGGAGAATCTGCCAACTGCAGACAAGGCACCGGTGCGCAGTCCCGGAGGGATCAACACGAAAAATCTGTGAACAATGCCCACAATAGTGAAGTCTCGTGTTTGGATTTGGTAATAAGGAGCGGGTCTAGACAGCTCCTTGCAAAGTTGTCTTAAGGCAGTTTGGCGGCTCCTCCAATCGGCGACCTTGCTCCAGTCACGATCTGGGATCATCTCGTCGGCTACGGGAACAAAAAGTTTATGTCAAGAGTGGTAACGGAGATGAACTAACGGGGATCCCCTCGTTAAGAGCTGTTCACCCAAAAGAATGAAACCAAGTGTACTTAAAATAGGTGAGATGGAATACTTGATCCCCTTCTCCGTGTGTTGCTTATGAGCCTGGCAACCTCGTCGGGGTTTTCGGAAGCCCACCGTTCTTGCCTCAAACGATCAGCAACGGAGATCGGATCTGGACCATCGCCGCGTGCTTCCGCGATTAGAGCGCGGATGTGCTCGACGGATGCCGCCTCTTCATAAGTGTCTTGAAAGGTGTTGCTGTTGGACATCTTTTCGTTTCTACTGCCACCGAAGAACTTGTCTACGCTTGTTATGAGTTCGACCAGGAGGATGGGTTTAGTGCCTTCACAAAGAGTATAGCCTAAACCTGTGTTGGGCTCCCCATATATAACCGACTTATCCATTGCTAAGGGTCTTCAGTTTCCTTGCTGATTCATTTATCTGTAAGATTGACTCCGTATGGCCCGGTATTCGTTTCTTTAAAAATATTTATAATTTATTAATTTATTTTGACGTTTATATGTTTTTCATGTTCAAGAAATGAATTTATTATAATTATTTTTACGGGAGTGATTTTTTTTAATTTGTTGTTATGTTTGAATTATTTTTTGTTATATTTACTTTCAATAATTTCTATAAAAAATACGAAAATTTTTTTTCCTTTAAATAGTATTTTTTTGTATTTATTTTTATTATGATCTTTTTCAGGAAAATACTGTTTTTATAATTAATTTTTACTGCAATCTCGAGAAACTAACACCGTCATGAGTGGAACTCTGCTGGGGACAGTTTCAGGAAAAAAAAACAATTTACGAGAGAGAATATCATTCCGGTGTTGGTTTTTTAAGTGTTCGGGAAAAAACATGAAAAAACCATCCTCGAAAAAAAAAGTTACTAAAAATTATCTTCTGAAATAAAAATAACCAAGAAAGTAATGTCGGTGTTTTTGTTAAGAAATTATTCAGAACGACACTCATAACACAAAACTATATAAAACCATTTTAGGAAAAATAATTAGACAAAATTATGTTTTCATAACGAAATCAATAATAAAATAATAATCATAGATACAGTTTAAATTTTAGGTTTGTGTTATCTTTTTAAAATTATTTTGTACAATTCTAAAAATAAGGAAGCAAAAATATTTTGGAGGGAAATAATCATATATAAATAAATTAAGAAATTATTGTAAAGGACCGTTGGAAAGATTTAATTATTAAAAAGGACTTTTGATATTAAAATTATTAAGAAGTTCTAAATCTTTGTACAGTATTTAATAAGAAGTACGAATTTTTTTTATAAAAAGATAAATATATCTTTAATTATATTTTATTTATTTTTATAATTTTTATATTAACAATTTTAATTTTTTCCAATATTTTAGTAATTTTAATTATTTAGTTATTTATTTACCTTACTTTTTTTTTGATCTTTTGTCTTTTTCTCTCGTTGGGTAAAGATCATAAAAATAATTAATTAAAGAAAAAAAGGAAAATAATTAACAAAAACTACTAAAATAGTAAGAGAAAGAGAATTTATGAAGATAAAGGATATAATAAAGAAAGAAAAGTGTAATTAATGATATATTTATCTCTTTATTAAAAGATTTGATTCTACTTCTGAACTAGTATGAAAAAATTTGGCCGTTCTTAATAATTTTAATATTAAAGGTCCTTTTTAAAATTTAAATCTTCCTAAAGGTCCTTTACAATAATTTTTCGTAAAAAAATTTCACATAGAACGTACTTTTGAATTTAGGTTAACATTTTTAATGCAGAAATGTTTAAGGTAGCAGACCTCTCCTGAAGTTGTTACTATGATCAATAACTATTATGATGTACTATCGTTGATCTTACTACTAATTACTTTGTAGCCAAATTACCAAATAACAGCAACGAAATAAATCAACCACCTCTTCGTCGCAATCTTCCTTTGTGAATCATCCGTCCATCTACTGAGAGTGTAGCATTAGTGTACCCGACGTGCTCCAATTCCTTGCAAGAACGAACAGCGGAGCACACCACACATGCCAAGTAGGCTCACTTCCAACAAACAGATGACAAGCAGAGTCAACCGAGATACACCGGAAAACACACATACTGTCAACCTGGCCACTGACAGAGGTCACAGCTAATAAACAGATGAAAAGCAGAGTAAACAGAGTTACCACATAAAACACATAGACTATGGAAATGGTGACTTAGGCCTAATCTGCATAGTATTTCCTATGTATTCACCCTCTCAACCAATACAAACCAAAGATAATAGCTCCACCCTTGGAAGGACAAAACACCTCGGAACGTGAGTTCCCATGGTGCAGTTAAATTCGGGACAGTTAGCTTTCGAAAAGAAATTTTCTATGCATCGGTCAGGTACGTTGAATCAAAATACTTTGTTATAGTATTCACAGCAACGTTGCTATGCCTTTTGAGTTAGTGGATAACTTATTCATGTGGCAACGGAAAGGGTGGTCCCAGCGTCCAAATTTTTGGCGTGCTCGAAGATATATTTAATTAATTCTGAAGTAAATTTGTATTTTACTTTAAAATAGGCAAAGATATTTTTTTTTACTTTTAGAAAATAGATTTTAAATTACGTAGTATTATATATAAAAGAGAAAAGAAACTTTTCTTCTGGATATTGATTCCACCTCAATCCAAATTTACAGTTTAAGAGAATCCTTGTTTCCACTCTGAACCATGAGCAACTAAACCTCCACTGCTAAGGTTAGGAGCTCTGTCTTTTGTATGGATTGATTCTATTGTTTTTTTTCTATTTTAACTCATTCATTGATTCATATAAATCAAGAATTGTTCTCGTTCATTTTCTTATGAAATTGGGTGGAACGGAAGTATGACCCTCTTTCTAATTGAGCTCTTGTATAACTTGGAAAAGCTCCTCACTTGAACAACATCTTCAAGACATATTCTCATGAATTTCTATTTATCTGGACTTAACGGGTTATGTGACATATAATGGTCTTATATTTGGGTAATTAGGATTTTCGCGGCATATAACTAGAATTGAACTTCACCTTCTAATGGGAATTAATTGGCATATAATCCTCTTAAATTCACTGCTTGCTTGTTTAATTTTCTGAATTTACTATTTAATGCAACTGAGACCGAAAAGCTCTTTTCTGTTTGTGTAATTAAGCAAATGACTTAACTATTATTGCTTAATCCATCAATCCTCGTGGGATCGACCCTCACTCACCTGATTTATTACTTGGTACGACCTGGCTCACTTCCCGGCTAGTTTGTGGGTGTGAACTCCGCACTGACAGTATAGGGATTGAAGTTTGAATGAGAGCAACTCAGTAACATACATGAAGTGTTGGATTGAAAATTGTTGTTCCTACTAGAGCAAGGAGAGAACACCCGGGTATGAAGTTTTATCTCCGATGAGTTTTTTGCGCGACATTTGTTTCAGGATGGACCGTACTTTCTACCAAAGAAGCATTTCACCAGAATAACTAAATCGGAGTCAAGTCAATTTGGTTCTCCGAAACCGGGCATAATGCCCAACGTTTATATGCTCTAGTAATGAGCATTCAACTCATTCACAGCAGAAAAGAAGAAAGAGGCCCGACTTGAGAAAAAAGACGAGAAAATGTGATGTTACTACTTATCATCGCCTTACGATAGCAATGTCTTGACCTACGGACCCCCATTGATGGGCTGTTCACGGGCACACAAAGCTCTCGTCGACTTCCTGGTTTCTATCTAAGAAAACCTTGTAAGAACTCGAAGCAGACACTCCAGTTTCCAATCTAGATTTGTGCGTATTCGGCCGATGGTTTCTGAGTAAATTTTGTGATTTTTCCTGTTTAGGTGATCTGTTGTAGCGGCTTGCTTGAGAGAAAATTTGTACAAGCTGTTTCATCTGTCTGTATTCTGTATGTATGTACATAACTAGCCAGCTTATGCTCCGCGAGCGGCGGCTAGATCACTATCATTATTAGCTTTTGATATACGTACTCAAAAATCTCGAGATCTGTACTTATATCTTGTGCTTCGTTTAGTGTGGCTTCGTGTGAACATTCTGCGCTATTCGACGTCTGTTGTTGTTAAAACATGTTCTTTACTTATCGGAGGAATACATTTTTTAATTTCCGTTGGTGTTTCACAAATCTTTAGTGTAAAAAGTAAAATAACTGGTATAAAAAAAACGAACATTCTCTCCGTGACGCCATAATTTACAACATCTTTTAAGACATTTTCTCCCCTATGAGGAAGATATTTTTCGTGTGAATAAATAAAAGTTCCTAACGTCAAGTCATTACGAGATTCCCTGCATGCCCTGGACGATGAGAGAGCCCCGTTGAGTCGGGATCTTTGTTGTTTGACTAAGAACCCGCCACGTGGCGATTAGTTGGAAAATAAATAGTTACACAAATTTATTATTAGTAAATAATCATAATAAACAATTTTTTAAACATATTTATTATCAGCAGGTGGGATTATTAATTTCCTTTGATAACTAATGTTTTTACTGAACTTAATTCAGCTTATTTGTTTAACTATTACATGAAATTATTAAACTGTATTTTATTTTTTAATGATTACAATTTTTAATTACATTACCAAATTATAAAATTATTTAAGTGTCAATTTATATTATTCAACTCAAAATGAAATTTGAGTAGTCATAATTTCATTATACTAAATTATAATTATTTGAGGAATTACGCTAACAGAAATACCATTTCACTGCCTCAGACGATGGGTGTTCTAGTACTAATTACTACTAGGAAGATATATGCTAACTATTATCAACTTGTTTTTTTAAAGAGTTAACTACTCGAATCCTCCGGATAAAATGGATTCATGATGACGGGTTAAATCATTAAATCCAGTTAATACAAATTCCCGAGGTGGCCCCCGTTTGATACCAAAGATGCAAAGGGAAGGCTTCTATTCGTACTATGCCGTCGAAGTTGTAACGGTACAGCAACTTTCGAAGAGTGAAATCCTTGAACGTACCACATCAGTACCGCCTTTAGTGTACCCTTATCCATAACGTCGTCCACGACCCCTGTTCGGCAGAGTCACATCCCTATGAATCTATAACAGCGTGCACTATTGGTAGGGAGAGCAGGCCCCTGCGGTTGCGTGCCCGAGGCTGGGATTAGGTCGGACGTGACGTGATTGACAGATCTTGGCGGGAAGCTCTTGTACGGGCATGGTTTGTAGAATAATTCAGCTGTAAAAGACCACAATGTCCCTGCAATGGACCCGTGACATTTTTTGGTTATTTGCATCAGCCTTTATGCGATGCACCTAGTTTTATGATACTGCAGTTGAGGTGTTGACGGGAAAATGGGTTGGCTGAGGGGATCATAGAACTGAGTCACATGGCTGGCATAGGAGATACAGTTCCACTGTCTCGCCACACCAACCACAATGCATGTGAAGTTGGACTATTGAGTGACATTCGTCTCTTTGCAAAGAATCAGCCATGACTAACAGAGTCAACCTAACTGCCCCCAAAGGCATTTCGTGTTCCAGAAACCCCACGGTTCTTTGGTATTCTCCTTTATTTTGGAAGGACATGTCAATGTGATCGATGAAGATTACATGATCGGCATTCGGGTACGGATTACACTGATTTTTCATTTAAAGGTCACATGGTGTGGTATCTTTAGCGAATCTCTGACGGCTAACAGGCAGGGATAAGCTCCACTTCCTGAAATCATTCGTCGGGGACACATGTCATCGTAGCGGGAAGATGGAGATTTAAAGCATACCCCCGCGTCATCAAAAAGAGGTGGAGGCTCAAGTTGTTCTTCACGAAGGTTAGCATTCGAAACTTTGTATCATTACACGTTCCTGAAGAGTTGCATTTGTGGATGCGCATTAGATTCTGTTGAAGTTCTTCACGGTATTCCACTTCATCTCTACGGGGGACGTCACCCCCACGGTTGACGTCTAGGTCCTCCAGTGCAATCTGATGTCCTGTATCTCCACTCGCTTAAGCCACATCAGCGAACCACTATTCGCAGAACTGATGGAGAAAAAAAAAGTTTTTGTTCAACCTGATGCAAATTAAACACGGTTTACCTATGGCAAAAAAGTGTGAAAATTGTAGGGCCAGGGTTGTACAGGATTTTGAAAGCATTTAAAAAAAAGGGCATTTCCGGTAGGACCAACTTAGCTTTTGTTTCGGGTGCATTCATGGGCCGACAAATAAGTAATATAAATGGGCTTCATAGAAAACTATCATTGTAGACCTGATACAGCATCACGAATGCTGAACCAGTGTTGGCCCTTGTATGAGCATGGTAAGTAGACGATAACAACCTTTAACGGGCCGACCAAAATAGAAAACCAAAAAAGCAGAAAGTTTAAGTTGGATATAATTTTGGTTGGGCGCCAGGCGCATTTGTCGCTAATGAAATTCGAATTTTTTTTACCCTAAACCGCTCACTTACATGTTGTTTGCAGGCGTGCAACAAGCAACACAATAACAAGGTCGCCATCAAGGTTTGGTTTCTCCGAACCGCCCGTTAGTGTCCGTCCTTGGTCGCCCATGCAGTCCGAGTCGAGGCGTTCATGTGCAAGGCGAGAAACCCCAACCCATTTGAACAGGTTTGAGACTGTTCCGCTATCGGTATTTATCATTCCAATTGTAAATATGTTATTTTTTATATCAGCAGATTGACATCGTCAATCGTTATGTCCGTAGCTTACCTCAGCGAACCAATGTCAATCGAGGGTAGTCCCTTGCCGGTACTAGATCCTCCTGCGCCCGTGTTGCAAACGTAAAGATATAGATGTGACCAGTCTAGTAATTAGTTTGGTAAATTCTATGAACAGCTGCATTGAAACCTGTTTAGTTATCGATGTCCTGAAGTTGTTGTCGAAACAGGATTGCAGCCCAATTGCACTGAGTGTTGTCACCAGCGTGTCCGGCCTAAATAAAGAAATTCAAAGGCTCATAGAATGCATATGCCAACACAATCAGGTCGTGGCAGACTTTCGGAAGGCGTTGACTATGTTGGCGAAGATTCAGGACAGGGAGCAACAGTGTGACCGAAAAAATGGACTCAGATGCCCGTGTTGGAATGGGATCCCGTCAAAGCGGCGACTACGTCCAGAGGATTTGCAGCAAGACGATCTTATTTCTCAGGAGACGAACCCGTCGCAACACCATGATCCGACCTATGTGCCGACGGT
The DNA here is from genome assembly GCF_059453495.1 of Arachis ipaensis. Classification (NCBI taxonomy): domain Eukaryota; kingdom Viridiplantae; phylum Streptophyta; class Magnoliopsida; order Fabales; family Fabaceae; genus Arachis; species Arachis ipaensis. The sequence continues at coordinate 9,897,524 of NC_142442.1, forward strand.
GGGTGCAAACTTTAGCATGGATCACATGCCTTTCAGATCCAAGAGGTCTAAGAAATCCCCTCGCAATCGACGATCCGCCCGAGCCAAGACGCAGCCAAAAATACCCCCTAACTTGGTAAGGCCTAAGACCGTTATCAGTTAATTAAAATGGTAAAGCAACTATTTCTTTGACCATATTTTTCCTTTTTATACTTATGCAAGTAGTGCCCGTCTAATTCCTGCCAAGTTGATCTAACCGGCGAACGAGGAGGGCAGAGTCGACGTCCTCGTCATCCACGTAGCAAGTCGCCGCGGCACTCTAACTGCCTACAGAAGCACTACAATTACCTCGCCCTTGTTGGTAGCGATTGAGTTGTGGACGAGTCGGCTCTTTTATGCATCAATGCGGACAAGATCCCCAAGGTTAAGTTTCCTTTTTTTTTAATTATTTACCGTTCACCTCCTTCATGACTGACATGAGACTGGTTGTGGTATTTCACTATTTGATGTAGGCTTTCAACCTAGCCTACGTACCAATACGGAGCATGGACCTCGCAGGGGTTGAGCTTGCTATTGCAACGTACATCTTTAGCAAGGATCTTCCAAAGATGTATATCAAATGTTTTTAGCAATTCTTTCTAGGGTGCATTGCTTCATTTATTATGGCATAGAAAATGTTTGCGAAAAAGATTTGGAGACTCCAACGTTATTAGGCAACAATTAGCTCCACCCTCTGTCTGCTTTGTTACACATTTGTCTTTTGATTACGCAAAACTGGATCAGCGAGTATGTTGTGACCCTTGAAAGCATGTCATTTCAGTGAAATTCTGGCTGACGTTGGTCACTGTTAAGGGTGTAATCGGTTCGGTTTTGAACCAAAAACCAACCGAACCGACCTGATCGGTTCTACAATGAGACCAACCATTCGGTTGGCTGCTGTTTGAACAACCGAACCGAACCGAACCGAACCAATAGCGATTTGGTTCGGTCAGTTTTTTCGATTTTTTTATTCCTAATAATCAGAATTTAAATTACCATAAAATGAACTTTAAAACTGTCAATAAACTAGAATAACAAGAGTATATCACATCCCAATTCAATACAAATTCAACTTAATTAAACATAAAACAAATACAATTAAAAATGTCTAGTAAAACAACAAAAATAAACACACTTTAAACCGAAACAGTCACTTTAAAATAAATGAAAACTAAACAGCCACCATACTTAATATGAATCCACACCAGACTCATCGTCATCTTCCCCGGTTGGTGCAATTTCTTCCAAAATAAAACAAAAAAATCAATATGAATTATAAACATAAACATAATATAGATTATAAATTATAAACATAAACCATAAAAGGAACTACAAGATAACAAATTAACAGCACACATATATGCACAAAGAAATACAAATTAACGGCACACATAAATATGCAGCCATAATGAAGAAAATAATAATTATGACTTGTTGATCCTTGATGCAATTTTCTAACAAAAATAAAAGAAAGAAGATATAAAAAGAAAAAACTTCTTTGAAAAAATTATCAAGTGGAAAACAGTACAAAAAATCATTGTTCTGCTTCAAAATACAAAACCGGCAGGAGCACAAAGTTGACAAGCAAGGTAATCTGGTTTGACACAGTCTGCCGATCATGCCTCTAATCCAAAATAATTTAACTCCAACAAAGGTCATCTGGTTTCAGATGATTAAAACAGATTATAAAACATATTATATGCATTAAAGCATATTATATGCAGCCACAACAAATTATATGAGTTGATTAGATTAATGCAGTAAAGAACTAAGATAAATTCTGCAGCAAGATGTTAGGCTAGCTGAGATATAAGTGCAGAAAAGAAGTGATTGCGTAATATTTTATGACTAGAATTGATAGGATAGAATTATATCCATTGACTACACCATAGACCTTATATATATATAGCTATAAGACTAACTACTTTTTGTTATTGAAACAGAACACTAACTAATGAAACTCTCCCCTATTTGCTTGTTGTACGTTCCATAATTTTTACTGATTCTTGATTTTCTTCTTTATGGGAAACATTGTTAACTTTTTATTGGATAAAACAGAGACCAGGGTTTGGTAAACAAGATAAAAAGCAAGAACAATAATTAAGCAACAACAATAAAATTCTGCAGAAAAAAATTTCAATGAAACTCATCTTTCTAATTAAGCACAAACTAGCAACAACAATAATTTTAATCAGTAACAGGCTAACAGCAACAACAATAATTTTAATCAGTAACAGCAACAACAATCAGGGACAAATTAAGCACAAACCAATAAGAGCCCTCAGAGACAAAATCAATTATAAAAATTTGAAAATCAGATCTAACCTCCGAAGAAGACATTGTTCAGGTGCTTTTTGCAGGAGAGGGCTCGGCGACTGGAGTGCTGCTCTGCTTAGGGTTTCTTGCCACGACTTAGGGTTTGTTCCGACGGCTTATGACTGGATGACGGCGTGGACTCCAGACTACACGAGGACGCGAACTGGACGATGCTGCTGGCTACACGACGATGCTGATCTTTGCTACGCCTACGAGCCTGCGACGGAGATGAATGGACGACGCTCTCTGGCTCTCTGGCTCTCTCAGGCTCTCATTCTCCCAGACATGGCCGCGTGGAGGAGGAAGAATGGAAGATGGAAGTGAGCTATGGCCTGTGGGTATGTGGGTGTCTCGTGTCTGTGTGAGGAGTGAGCAGTGAGCACCACTGAGGGTGAGTGGGTGACTGCGCCGCGTGAGTGAAAGGAAGAGAGAGTGAGGCTATGAGGGTATTCAGAGTCTAGGCTTTTATACCTAGGTTAAATCAGTAAAAAGAATCACTTATGCAGCATCCTATTCAGTTCGGTTTGGTTCGGTTTGGTTTTTACTAAACCAACCGAAAATCGAATCGAACCGATCGATTTAGTTCAAAAAAACAAAAAAAAAACCGATTTTTTTCAGTTTTTCAATTGGTTGTTGTAATTTTTGGTTCGGTTTTGTGGTATTTTTTGGTCCGGTTCGGTAACTTACACCCCTAGTCACTGTGTTGCGGATAGAACAACATTATTAACGTTTGGCCTAAATGAAAGAGTCATAGATGACGTGAGTGTTTACATTTAACTTAATGCATTAGTTGTTGTCTTACAATTATCATTTGGCCGAATGTCCCATATCATCACTTGTAAGTTGCTTGCTTAATTTGCAGGTTATTACTATCGTGGCAACGATGTTGTCGAAGACCTCCAGTCAGCACCAGTGGTTTATGCTGACTATGATCATGGTGAGTCACGACACATGTAGCAGCGACCATATACATGGGTGTGGTTAAGTCTTTCTTAAGCGTGTGGTAAAGTCAATAAAGTTTAGGATAAGTTTCGTTAACTGAGTTGGGACCCATGTTGCTTGGACCTCAGCAAGATGCCCTCCAAGGAACACGTATGATGCAGGCTAACATGGACGCAGTTGTGAGCAAGCATATGAGGTGCAAGGTCAACAAGGTTACCGAGGTTTGTAAACGATTTCCATATCTGTTGGAAGACGTGATTTATTAGGTCGTAAGTTATACTCCCTAATAAACATTTGTTGCCCCCGTTGCGACCAATAGATCTTTCAACTGATGTGGACAGATGGACCTAGTACTTGATGGTCGTGGACGTACTCTGACAGAGGCTGATGTACTTCGATTCCTTCAAGTGTACAACGGAGACCGAGTCAAGAAAACTTGGTATGACGCAAGTGGTAAGTGTAGTCACTGGGTACCAGATCCTTCACTTTTAATACATGTTACTTAGGTTAATACCTCTTACCATGATATGCTTGTTAGTTCTGAACTACGTAGTATGTACCATATTATACACGGCTAAACTATGTTCTTGTGATTGTGATGGCTGAATTATTTCCTTCGTCTTTGCTAGTCTTGTTAGTGTTGCTATATTAATTCATAAAAGTGTGAAATGTTAAGAGAAATGCACATTGTCATATATTATAAATAGCATGGAACCTGTGGAGCCACCGTTTGTAGGTGGAACTGGTTTGATCCAAGTCGGACCCCTGGACCTGACTTAATTACCTATACTGGCTGCGTCTACTAAGTTATATGTAGGCCTGATTTTTTTTTCGGAATTTAATCGTAAATGATTTCCTCCGACTTGTTTCTTAATCAGGCGTTGCATCTGGAGTCGCTAACAATTGGACCCAAGTAGCTATCCAAGACCACTGCTGAAAGACCACGCTTCTCGTCGTACCCTTTCGAGGAGCCTGTGGTGCCTCAGCAACATCGGCTATCGTGAGTTCTCTTGTCATAATGTTCTTAATAATCGTTGTGTAGCATTATCTTTGTGCAACGTCTTTTGTGTATGGCATTGCTATTATATCAGTCTCTAAACAAATTATTCTTTTGTTTGTGTTAGGATGGACTGCGGTGTATGGGTCTTGCAATGGATGATTAGGGGAGCTCTATGGGCTATACACAGTGTGACGATGTGTGTTTCACGAACATGGATCATGAGTTAGTTAAATGTAATTTGATAACGATGAAAATACTTAAAATGTGATATGACAGTGTTGTTAATCGAGCAAACTCGGATGCGAATAGCCATTGACCTTGTATTGAGATCACATAATGCAAAGGCAATCGATGTCGTGGAAAAGGCCATGACTTTCTGGAGAAAGGAGCTTGCGTCTTCGCAATGTGGACGGAAGTGATAGGATTATACAGTGTGAAGAACATATACGTCTGATGTTGAGGGGACTCAGGAAATTATTTTTTTGTTTGCGTGCTCCTCTGACCGGAACATACGACCGGTGATGATGGACATTGACACCTAAGGAACTGTTTACATGTGCATCATTTTTTGTATCTTTTTGTATTTTGTTAGACCAGCAGTAGCGTCCACCCTTGTTCCGCGTGGGAGCCCAAGGCACTTGATACGCATAGTAAGAATGATAGGAGTTTTCAGCCCAGATGCGGTTAGCATTTCTCAGGTTTAAAACCAGTATCCTGGTTAGAAACTACACTCTCATTATAACTATTAGGAATGTGACACTGCATACTCACAAACGGTGCAAACAATATTTTTTTGACCGTCTTGCACAGTGTACAGGCAGTTAGTTGGCTGTAAACTTTAACATTGGTGTCATCGATATATATATATGTTTGCAGTATGAATTATGGTTACTTTAGCTGAGTTCATCGTTGAATGGTTTTGGGCCCAACTTCAATAATTTTGATCACCCTATAAAAGGAATAATAGGGTGTGGAACAAGTTTAGATGCATCAATAAACCACTAAGCAACTAACAACATAATTCACAAGCTGCGTTAATTCAAGCTGGCCCTCAACCATTCATCTAAATTAACAATCGACGTGTCTACATTTATGGAGACATACTTGGCACAAGTCAGCATGCCTTGGCCCGCAACCACATGTAGACTATGAGTTGTGCCTAACCTTTTGCACAACACAAACTACTGATCAACTTTAACAATCAACGTGCCTACAATTATAGAGAAAAGAGTTGGAACAATTCAGCATGACTTATGACAATCACAGATTACAGCTTTAATTAACTTCCGCTTATAAATTCATGTTAACAAATCCCAGGACCATAAAAGAACCATTAAACTATAGTTGAACACAAGATGGACTTCATGTTCGGGAAACATATTGATACTACAAGTTCCGAAACCATGCGTAAAATATAAGTAAAAATAATACGAAGCAACCATCTGAACGTACGGAGTACACCCAGATGTGTACTCCAGGGAACATCCTGTAATCTTGAACATAATTCTCTCAAAGCAACAACGTGAGATAATGAAAACTTGTCGAAACCTGCGCGGTTGTAGCCATCCCGAGTCCCTTTCTCCCGCAGAGTCTTGTTGCTCAACCTATAAAAAGTTCCCTCCGGACCTGTTCCCGGACCACTATTTGCCCATTGCATTCTAAAATAAGATTTAACAGTCATAATCTCAGCCTTAACCATCGTAGTCTTAACATGGATTCAGCTGACATCGGCAGCACAATGACTGAAAATATGAAACATGCATACCTCTAGAATCCACTGTTGGAATGTATCAGAACCCGGTGTATTAAACTGCGTAGGAGTGATTGCGGGAGCTCGTTCAGGTGAGGAAACTGTCGCAGCTGCTTGAGTAGGAACTAACCCGTGCTTGGTTGAGCAGCTGGGAGCGGCAAAGAACTGTTCTATGTGCTGCCCCCCGAGGAAGAAGTTCCCACTGCCAACCCCTGGGTTCAGCCGGGGTAGACTCGAGTTGGTTGCATTTGGTTCGGGGGGTCTCGGTATGTATGGATATGCACCGCCGGGATTACCAGGTTGAGAGACGCCATGTGCAGCCTGCAAGTAGATAAACAACTTATTCACATAAGAGGGCTATGGAAGAATAAACTATACGTTGCGAAGCAAAAGGCAATTCAATAAACATAAGCAACATGTTACGTGGGACCGAAACCAACAAAAAAAAAGTAAATTACATACAATGTGCCAAGTTTACAACACAGACTATATTCAACATGCGTGCATAAATGTATTCTAGCAGATAATATGAATCTAGTTATTCAGTAACCATTGGCTTGTCATATTCCCATCGAATTTTCCAAACCACTGTATCTCACCTTGCATAGGTAATTCACATGTAAAAAATAACCTAAAGCATGAAACATACCTCCGAGCAACTACGCCCCGAACGATTCCCACTGGGCTCGCTTGATGATGGATCCCCGACCGTGGCTGATGTCCCTTCTCGGATGCCAGCTTGGCTCATCTCCCGTTGGGACATGCACGTCTTCTTCGTGTGACCGGGAATCCCACAAGAAGTGCAGCAACGCCTCTTCCCCCCAGGCACCGCATTTGTCGAGGACCCCGTCTCCCTACCGTGTTTTGGGGCCCCCTTTGTCCGGGTGACAGGCGGATCCCTCACGACGTCTTGTTTCCTCACCCTTTCTTCTTGGTCAACCATATTGCCCCTTCGCACCTATAGCCTCCGTGCCAAAGAGGTAAGTGCATCCCTCGCTAAAAAGAAGTCAGCTGCATCATCAGAAGCTAGTTTCGCGACGACACTTATGGCACTGCATAGAGCGCCGTACCTCAATAAATGACTGTTGTGTCCCGATGAATTACATGTTGCGTTAGCTGTCCATTCCTTGGCATCTTTACACCAACGCCTCAGTATCAAACCAGGTGGGATTTCGTCCCAACCCTCATACTTCATCACGCAAAATATATGGCAGCAAGGAATGCCTTCACTGTTCCATATCATGCAATCACATTCAATCTTCGGTTCGCTTGGATCGTAAAGCACCTTACGAACCTTACGACGGTTCCCGACGCTTGAGAACTTGTAGACGGACGTCGTGCTAATGCTGTCTTTCCCAGAAACAATAAACTCCCAACCCCCTTTATCTGTTTCCTAACCTCCTTGAAAATTGCCCTGGTGTATAACTTCGCAGCAAACAGCTCGATCTTATCAAGGCCTGTAGTTAGTACAGGCGTGTAGTACGATGAATAAAATTGAGCCGTGACCTCGTTGTTGCGGTAATCTTTCACCACCCTATCCAGGATCTGAACCAATTCAAGAAGGCTATTTGTGGACTTCAGGAACCCTTTGACGAATGCATTTATGCCCTCACACCTGGAAGTTGTCCTGTAGCCGGTGCAAAAGGTGCCCCGTAGATATGCCTTTGCCCAACTTTGTCTTAATTCATAGGTGCTTTTGATAATCCTAAGCTTTCCACGGCCGTGCTCCAGTACTCCTCAAACTTGGCAACATCGAAGTTTGCATAAATAGCCTTTTTGAAGACCTTCCAAAATTCGGGCTCCTTCACCCTTAAGACACAGTTTTTTTCCAAGTGCCACCCGCATAGGCGATGCCTAGCTGAAGGAAGTACATCCGCAATTGCTGCTCGCATGGCTTTATCCCCGTCGGTGACCACAACGGAAGGCTTCTTGTTTTCCATGACATCAAGCATATTCAGCAACACCCATCTATATGCACGGACCTCCTCGTCCTCCAGCAACGAGAATCTGAAAATTGCTGTCTTCTTGTGATGATTTGATCCAGAGAACACCACTAGAGGCTTCTTGTACTTGTTTGACCTGTATGTTGCATCAAATGCAAGGACGTCACCGAACAGCTGGTAATCCGCCATCATCTGCCCATCCACCCAGAAAAGGCTGCCAAGTTGATCCCATGTTGTTTTCGTATATCTGGCGACAGTCATCATGTCCGCGTTGGCCTTGCCTTCCAAATAACTTATTGCTGTTTCCGCGTCTCCGTCGTTAATTTGTGCTATCCTTTGGCTGTGAATGTAATTATACAGGTCCCTCTTCGTAAACTGAAGCATCCCGTACCCCCTGACTGCCCAGCCATGTACGCCATAATCTTCGATGTCGCAATCCCAAACTTTTTTAGACTATCAACTTGAGCCTTATCACTCTCACTTAGATTCCGGTGACTGGGAAGAAGATGAGTAAACATGGTTGTAGCAAGAGGGTGGTTATGGTTGTCGTCTATCCTCCAGACTTTCCACACCTGATCTTGCAAACCATAGTAAATTTTCAGCTTCGCTGAACAAATCGTGCGACTCTCCGGCTTATCCTCCCTTACTCTTTCTGGACGATTGTAGTGTTTCTCATGCCTTGTACCTTGACAGTGACAAAAAAAGTCTCGTCTTACCAAAATACCGTTCATTCGAGTCACGTCACCCTTCCTTACACCAAACCCCCTAAGCCTGGCAAACTGTTTGTATGACGCATAAGCCTCTTCCTCGGTACTAAACACTTTGTCCAGGAAATCCTCCGTGGACCTAAAACTGGGAGCATCACCCACACATGTCTCCTGGCCTGGGCCGACCCCATTCCCGTGGGTTTCGTCACCCATTTCAGCCGTCTCTAAGTCATTCTCATAGGAGTCATCCTCGTCATCCCCACTCGAAGAAGTGATACGGAAATACTCCTCCTCACTAAGCCCGCCCGAATCGTCCTCCCCAACGGTGAACTGTAAGTTCGAATCCATCTTTGACAACAAATGAAGCCATTCACCTGGAAGATGGTTAGTTGGCAAGTAACTTATCATGACTTACTATGCGACTTAATTAAACACCCGCATCGGAATAAGTACTTAAAACAGGCTAAGCATACTTAAATAGCAAAACCAAACTTCATACAACAGTGAGTGTTCCTCACGCTATATTTACTACACATCGATCGAATGCAAGCAGCACTCCCAGACGGGAAACACGGTGTGACAATCTCTAATCGAATACAGAGTAACAACCAGCATATATTTAAATAATTATATACACAGCAAGTCTCCGCTTATAAATGATACTACTTATTTTAACGCACACTGAATAACCAGTAAACTCATCAATAATGCCACAACACCAACATACTTACATATAGTCGCGTCCAACCTCGGGACAGGGTGTGGACATGAATAAGCTTTATCAATTTCATCCAACCCTCAACACTCGCTTTCTGTCCAATTTGTTCAGCCTGAATGAATGGATTATTTGAGCAATGCAGCAAAGTTATCCACATGGTCAAAACAATAAAGAATAACAACAATAACTGTTTTTAATTGAGATCATAACAAGAACAAAAAAAAAGGGAATGGGAGCCATGCTCTATCGCAACATTAGTATAGGAAATATTTTCTTTGCCAAAAAAGAAAAGAAAATAGTCTTTCTTATGACAGGGACCACTGGTGTAGGCACCTACATTGAATACAACTAGATCAGCACCTCCTCTTACATAATATATTTTACTTACTATTAACTTATCAAAAATTAAAAAAAATAATAGCCTAACGCCATACAAACAAAACTAGCACAACGTAAGACATAACTCACGTTACTCAACCAATGGAACATGTAAACGTTATAGCTAGTCTTTTAAGCCAACTCTCACGCTATAAAGACACTGGGTGTGAGAAAGACACTGCATACTAATACACTGAAACTTTCCATCTTTTTAACTATGACTACTAAAGACTATTCAATTGTTACTTGCACGATCTACGACCGCCCAGTACACATCCACAAACATGTCAAACAATTTTGTATGAACCCTATTCTCTATCACAATTAACTTCTTCTTCTCCGTAATCTCATTTTTGTTCTTACAATGTTGGCAAATCCATAAAAGGGTACCTTAAAGACAACATTGAAGCACGGCAATGTGTAGATGACTCACTTCATGTGTTCTATGCAATGACTAGCTACGGTGAGGAAGGAACACCTGAATGTCAAACATAAAAACACAAACAGGAACGAGAAATTTCATGCGACAAGTAGCAATTGTAAATCAATCCCAAAACTCTATAACACCAACAACTCAGTATTCAGGTAGAACGAGACAAGTTGACATTCCAGTCGTAGAAATTCAAAAGGAGGAAAGCACCAAGGCAATAGCATAAACAACAAAACTTGATAAACCACGTACCTCATGCTTCTATCCGAAACCAAAGCCACGCACAATGCAACGGTCGTTCTCAATAGATTAATGGATTGAGTTCACTTCAATACACCTTATGCTTCAAACCTCTAAAGCAAGACACCGTTTTCAACAGAGTATAACCCAACAGATGAAAAACCAGCCTACTTCATACCTGCCCCGACCCGGGAAGTAGTGCAGCACCGGCTTTGGCCCCCGCCCGCAGCGGTGACGTCTCATGCACAACCGCAATCAGCGCCGGATAGGAGAGGAACCAGCAACCTACACCGAAGTTGGTTTCGAGCATTCGACCTCTGCCTCTGTAGCAGCACTGTCTCCCTGTACCTCGAACCTAGGGCATCATTTTTGGGCATAACATCCTCGTCACTGCTTCGCTTTCCTTTGATGCATCAGGGTACGCCTCTGTGTTTTTTTTCCTACCTTCCATTTTCAATACAAATAAAAACAAAATCCATCTTCTATTGGATACCCAAATATTTTTCTTGGCATAGCTGATGAGCGGATAATTTATACGCTTTTTGACATTGTTTTTAGTATGTTTTTAGTAGGATCTAGTTACTTTTAGGGATGTTTTTAATAGATTTTGTGTTAAATTCACATTTCTGGACTTTACTATGAGTTTGTGTGTTTTTCTGTGATTTCAGGTATTTTCTGGCTGAAATTGAGGGACTTGAGCAGAAATCAGATTCAGAGGTTGAAAAAGGACTGCTGATGCTGTTGGATTCTGACCTTCCTGCACTCAAAGTGGATTTTCTGGAGCTACAAAACTTGAAATGGCGCGCTTCCAATTGCGTTGGAAAGTAGACATCCAGGGCTTTCCAGCAATATATAATAGTCCATACTTTGGCCAAGAATAGACGACGTAAACTGGCGTTCAACGCCAGCTTTCTACCCAAATCTGGCGTCCAGCGCCAGAAAAGAATCCAAAACCAGAGTTGAACGCCCAAACTGGCACAAAAACTGGCGTTCAACTCCACAAATGGCCTCTGCACGTGCAACACTTAAGCTCAGCCCAAACACACACCAAGTGGGCCCCGGAAGTGGATTTATACATCACTAAGGTGGATTCATTCCTTGTTCTTATTTCTTCTGTTTTTCGTTTTCTATGTTATGTGCTTATCTATGTTTGTGTCTTCATTACATGATCATTAGTAGTTAGTAACTTTGTCTTAAAGTTATAAATGTCCTATGAATTCATCACCTCTCTTAAAAGAAAAATGTTTTAATTCAAAAGAACAAGAAGTACATGAGTTTCGAATTTATCCTTGAACTTAGCTTAATTATATTGATGTGGTGACAATGCTTCTTGTTTTCTGAATGTATGCTTGAACAGTGCATATGTCTTTTGAAGTTGTTGTTTAAGAATGTTAAATATGTTGGCTCTTGAAAGAATGATGACTAGGAGACATGTTATTTGATAATCTGAAAAATCATAAAAATGATTCTTGAAGCAAGAAAAAGCAGCAAAGAACAAAGCTTGCATAAAAAAAAAAATTAGGCGAAAAAAAATAGAAAGAAAAAGAAAAAGCAAGCAGAAAAAGCCAAAGCTCTTAAAACCAAGAGGCAAAAGCAAAAAGCCAATAACCCTTAAAACCAAAAGGCAAGGGAAATAAAAAGGATCCCAAGGCTTTGAGCATCAGTGGATAGGAGGGCCTAAAGGAATAAAATCCTGGTCTAAGCGGCTAAACCAAGCTGTCCCTAAACCATGTGCTTGTGGCGTGTAGGTGTCAAGTGAAAACTTGAGACTGAGCGGTTAAAGTCAAGGTCCAAAGCAAAAAAAGAGTGTGCTTAAGAACCCTGGACACCTCTAATTGGGGACTTTAGCAAAGCTGAGTCACAATCTGAAAGGGTTCACCCAATTATGTGTCTGTGGCATTTATGTATCCGGTGGTAATACTGGAAAACAAAGTGCTTAGGGCCACGGCCAAGACTCATAAAGAAGCTGTGTTCAAGAATCATCATACTGAACTAAGAGAGTCAATAACACTATTCGAAATCTGAAGTTCCTATAGATGCCAATCATTCTGAACCTCAATGGATAAAGTGAGATGCCAAAACTATTCAAGAGGCAAAAAGCTATAAGTCCCGCTCATATGATTGAAGCTCTGTTTCATTGATAGTTTGGAATTTATAGTATATTCTATTCTTTTTATCCTATTTTGATTTTCAGTTGCTTGGGGACAAGCAACAATTTAAGTTTGGTGTTGTGATGAGCGGATAATTTATACGCTTTTTGACATTGTTTTTAGTATGTTTTTAGTAGGATCTAGTTACTTTTAGGGATGTTTTTAATAGATTTTGTGTTAAATTCACATTTCTGGACTTTACTATGAGTTTGTGTATTTTTCTGTGATTTCAGGTATTTTCTGGCTGAAATTGAGGGACTTGAGCAGAAATCAGATTCAGAGGTTGAAAAAGAACTGCTGATGCTGTTGGATTCTGACCTTCCTGCACTCAAAGTGGATTTTCTGGAGCTACAGAACTCGAAATGGCGCGCTTCCAATTGCGTTGGAAAGTAGACATCCAGGGCTTTCCAGAAATATATAATAGTCCATACTTTGGCCAAGAATAGATGACGTAAACTGGCGTTCAACGCCAGCTTTCTACCCAAATCTGGCGTCCAGCGCCAGAAAAGGATCCAAAACCAGAGTTGAAAGCCCAAACTGGCACAAAAACTGGCGTTCAACTCCACAAATGGCCTCTGCACGTGCAACACTTAAGCTCAGCCCAAACACACACCAAGTGGGCTCCGGAAGTGGATTTATACATCAAATACTTACTCATGTAAACCCTAGTAGCTAGTTTATTATAAATAGGACCTCTTACTATTGTATTAGGCATCCTGGATTGTATTCTGATCCTGTGATCACGTTTTGGGGGCTGGCCATCTCGGCCATGCCTGGACCTTTCACTTATGTATTTTCAACGGTAGAGTCTCTACACTCCATAGATTAAGGTGTGGAGCTCTACTGTTCCTCAAAGATTAATGCAAAGTACTACTGTTTTCTATTCAATTCATCTTATTTCGCTTCTAAGATATTCATTCGCACTTCAACCTGAATGTGATGAACGTGACAATCATCATCATTCCCTATGAACGCGTGCCTGACAACCACTTCCGTTCTACACTAGATTGAATGAATATCTCTTAGATCTCCTAACCAGAATCTTCGTGGCGTAAGCTAGAATGATGGCGGCATTCAAGAGAATCCGGAAAGTCTAAACCTTGTCTGTGGTATTCCGAGTAGGATTCAATGATTGAATGACTGTGACGAGCTCCAAACTCGCGATTGCAGGGCGTTAGTGACAGATGCAAAAGGATAGTAAATCCTATTCCAGCATGATCGAGAACCGACAGATGAATAGCCGTGCCGTGACAGGGTGCGTGAGCATATTATTCACTGAGAGGATAAGATGAAGCCATTGACAAGGGTGATGCCTCCAGACGATTAGCCGTGCCGTGACGGGCATTGGATCATTTTCCCGAGAGATGACCGAAAGTAGCCATTGACAATGGTGATGTATCACATAAAGCCAGCCATGGAAAGGAGTAAGACTGACTGGATGAAGATAGCAGGAAAGCAGAGGTTCAGAGGAACGAAAAGCATCTCCATTCGCTTATCTGAAATTCTCACCAATGATTTACATAAGTGCCTCTATCCCTATTTTATTAATTATTATTCGAAAACACCATTATCACTTTATATCTGCCTGACTGAGATTTACAAGGTGACCATAGCTTGCTTCATACCAACAATCTCCGTGGGATTTGACCTTTACTCACGTAAGGTATTACTTGGACGACCCAGTGCACTTGCTGGTTAGTTGTATCGAAGTTGTGACAATTATGAATTAAGATCAGAGCACCAAGCTTTGGAGCCATTACCAGGATTTGTTCAAGCCTGGAGATCACAATTTCGTGCACCAAGTTTTTGGCGCCGTTGCCGGGGATTGTTCGAGTTTGGACAACTGACGGTTCATCTTGTTGCTCAGATTAGGTAATTTTCTTTTTGTTTTCTTTTCAAAAATTTTTCAAAAATATTTCAAAATTTTCTCACTTGTTTTCGAAAAAAAAATGTTTTCAAAAATATTATTTTTCTTCAGAATTTTTAAGAATGAATTCTAGTGTTTCATGAAGCATGTTGAAGCCTATCTGACTGTAAAGCCATACCCAAACTACTTTGGGATTGGCATTCAACTAATCACTCCAGTCCATGTAATTATATGCTAAAGCTTGGCTGGCTATTAAGCCATGCCTGACCCTTTGATTGGAGCGTTAAGACTAACATGGCAAGATTCCTGGAATTCATATTAAAAATTTTGAAATCCTTATTTTTATTTTTCACAATAATTTTCGAAAAAAATTTAAATAAAAATACAAAAAAAATTAGAAAATCATAAAAATCAAAAATATTTTTGTGTTTCTTGTTTGAGTCTTGAGTCATGTTATAAGTTTGGTGTCAATTGCATATGCATCTTGCATTTTTTCGAAAATATCATGCATTAATAGTGTTCTTCATGATCTTCAAGTTGTTCTTGGTAAGTCTTCTTGTTTGATCTTGATGATTTTTTGTTTTGTGTCTTTTATTGTTTTTCATATGCATTCTTGAATTCTTAGTGTCTAAGCATTAAAGAATTCTAAGTTTGGTGTCTTGCATGTTTTCTTTGCATTAAAATTTTTCAAAATTATGTTCTTGATGTTCATCTTGACATTCATAGTGTTCTTGGTGTTCATCTTGATATTCATAGCATTCTTGCATGCATCACATGTTTTGATCTAAAAATTTCATGCATTGCATAATTTTCATGTTTTTCATAAAAATTTTAAAAATAAAAAAATATCTTTCCTTTTTTTTCTCTCATCAAATTCGAAAATTTGGATTGACTTTTTCAAAAAATTTTAAAATCAAGTTGTTTCTTATGAGTCAAATCAAATTTTCAATTTGAAAATCTTATCTTTTTCAAAATCTTTTTCAAAATTCAAAATCTTTTTCAAAATTCATGGTTATTTTCGAAAATTCCAAAAAAATAATTTTCAAAAACCTTTTTCTTATTTTATATCATAATTTTCGAAAATAACATAATCAATTAATGTTTTGATTCAAAAATTTGAAGTTTGTTACTTACTTGTTAAGAAAGATTCAAACTTTAAGTTCTAGAATCATATCTTGTGATTTCTTATGAATCAAGTCATTAATTGTGATTTTAAAAATCAAATCTTTTTCAAAAACTAATTTCTATCATATCTTTTCAAAAATATCTTCTTATCTTATCTTTTTCAAAATTTGATTTCAAAATATCTTCTCTAACTTCCCAACTTCTTATCTTTTCAAATTTGTTTCAACTAACTAACTAACTTATTGTTTTTTTCTTAACTGTTTCAAAACTACCTAACTAACTCTCTCTCTCTAATTTTCGAAAATATCTTCCCTCTTTTTCAAAAATTTCTTTTTTATTAACTAATTATTTTTATTTTTTATTTTAAAAATTTTTCAAAAAAAATACTAACCTTTTTCAAAAACTATTTTCAAAAATCACTTACTCTTTTTCAAAAATTGTTTTCGAAAATTCACTTCCCCCTCTCATCTTCTTCTATTTGTTTATTGATATACTAACATCTTTCCTTCAACTTTCCAAAAATCCGAACCCCCTCTCTCTCTGAGTTCAGATTTTCTTTCCTTCTTTTCTTCTACTAACACAAGGATCCCTATACTGTGGTATAAAGGATCCATATTATTATTACTATTTTTTCTGTGCCATCTTCTTTGTCATATGAGCAGGAGCAAGGACAAGAACATTCGTGTTAAAGCAGATCCAGAACCTGAAAGGACTCTGAAGAAAAAATTAAGAGAAGCTAAAATACAACAATCCAGAGATAACCTTTCAGAAATTTTCGAACAGGAAAAGGAGATGGCATCCGAAAATAATAATAATATAAGGAAGATGCTTGGTGACTTCACTGCACCTAATTCCAATTTACATGGAAGAAGCATCTCCATTCCTGCCATTGGAGCAAACAACTTTGAGCTGAAACCTCAATTAGTTTCTCTGATGCAGCAGAACTGCAAGTTTCATGGACTTCCATCTGAAGATCCCTTTCAGTTCTTAACTGAATTCTTGCAGATATGTGATACTGTTAAGACTAATGGAGTAGATCCTGAAGTCTACAGGCTCATGCTTTTCCCTTTTGCTGTAAGAGACAGAGCTAGATTATGGTTGGATTCTTAACCCAAAGACAGCCTGAACTCTTGGGATAAGCTGGTCACGGCTTTCTTAGCCAAGTACTTTCCTCCTCAAAAGCTGAGCAAGCTTAGAGCTGATGTTCAAACCTTCAGACAGAAAGAAGGTGAATCCCTCTATGAAGCTTGGGAAAGATACAAACAGTTGATCAAAAAGTGTCCTTCTGACATGCTTTCAGAATGGACCATCCTGGATATATTCTATGATGGTTTATCTGAGCTATCAAAGATGTCACTGGACACTTCTGCAGGTGGATCTATTCACCTAAAGAAAACGCCTGCAGAAGCTCAAGAACTCATTGACATGGTTGCTAATAACCAGTTCATGTACACTTTTGAAAGGAATCCTGTGAGTAATGGGACGCCTATGAAGAAGGGAGTTCTTGAAGTTGATACTCTGAATGCCATATTGGCTCAGAATAAAATATTGACTCAGCAAGTCAATATGATTTCTCAGAGTCTGAATGGAATGCAAGCTGCATCCAACAGTATTCAAGAGGCTTCTCCTGAAGAAGAAGCTTATGATCCTGAAAACCCTGCAATAGCAGAGGTAAATTATCTAGGTGAACCTTATGGAAACACCTATAACTCATCATGGAGAAATCATCCAAATTTCTCATGGAAGGATCAAAAGCCTTAACAAGGCTTTAATAATGGTGGAAGAAACAGGTTTAGCAATAGCAAGCCTTTTCCATCATCCACTCAGCAACAGACAGAGAACTCTGAACAGAATACTTCTAATTTAACAAACTTAGTCTCTGATCTATCTAAGGCCACTGTAAGTTTCATGAATGAAACAAGGTCTTCCATTAGAAATCTGGAAGCACAAGTGGGCCAGCTGAGTAAAAGGATCACTGAAATCCCTCCTAGTACTCTCCCAAGCAATACAGAAGAGAATCCAAAAGGAGAGTGCAAGGCCATTGACATAAGCACCATGGCCGAACCTGTGAGGAGAGGAGAAGACGTGAATCCCAAGGAGGAAGACCTCCTGAGACGTCCAGTGATTAATAAGGAGCTTCCCTCTGAGGAACCAAAGGACTCTGAGGCTCATCTAGAGACCATAGAGATTCCATTGAACCTCCTTATGCCCTTCATGAGCTCTGATGAGTATTCCTCTTCTGAAGAGAATGAGGATGTTACTGAAGAGCAAACTGCCAAGTTTCTTGGTGCAATCATGAAGCTGAATGCCAAATTATTTGGCATTGATACTTGGGAAGTTGAACCTCCCTTGTTCATCAATGAACTAAGTGATCTGGATCAACTGACATTGCCTCAGAAGAGACAAGATCCTGGAAAGTTCATAATACCCTGCACCATAGGCACCATGATCTTTAAGGCTCTGTGTGACCTTGGTTCAGGAATAAACCTCATGCCCCTCTCTGTAATAGAGAAACTGGGAATCTATGGGGTGCAAGCTGCTAAAATCTCATTAGAGATGGCAGACAATTCAAGAAAACAGGCATATGGACAAGTAGAGGACGTGTTAGTAAAGGTTGAAGGCCTTTACATCCCTGCTGATTTCATAGTCCTGGATACTGGAAAGGAAGAGGATGAATCCATCATCCTATGAAGACCTTTCCTGGCCACAGCAAGAGCTGTGATTGATGTTGACAGAGATGAAATAGTCCTTCAATAGAATGAGAACTCCCTTGTGTTTAAAACTCAAGGATCTCCCTCTGCAACCATGGAGAGGAAGCAGAAAAAGCTTCTCTCAAAGCAGAGTCAACCAGAGCCCCCACAGTCAAACTCTAAGTTTGGTGTTGGGAGGCCACAACCAAACTCTAAGTTTGGTGTTGAACTCCCATATCCAAACTCTAAGTTTGGTGTTGGAGAGTCTCAACAAAGCTCTGCACATCTGTGAAGCTCCATGAGAGCCCACTGTCAAGCTATTGACATTAAAGAAGCGCTTGTTGGGAGGCAACCCAATTTTTATTTATCTAACTATATTTTTCTTAGTAATATGTCTTTATAGGTTCATAATCATGTGGAGTCACAAAACAAACAAAAAAAATCAAAAACGGAATCAAAAACAGCAGAAGAAAAATCACACCCTGGAAGAGCATCTGTCTGGCGTTCAAACGCCAGAACAGAGCATGGTTCTGGCGCTGAACGCCCAGAATGGGCAGCATCCTGGCGCTGAACGCCCAGAACAAGCATGGTTCTGGCGTTCAACGCCAGAAATGGCAGCAAATGGGCGTTGAACGCCCAAAATGGGCACCAACCTGGCGCTGAACGCCCAGAGTTGTGTGCAAGGGCATTTTGCATGCCTAAATTGGTGCAGGGATGTAAATGCCTTGACACCTCAAGATCTGTGGACCTCACAGGATCACCTCAGGATCTGTGGACCCCACAGGATCCCCACCCACCTCCACTCACTCTCTTCTCTCTTCTCAATCATCCTTTATTCCCAATAAACACTCTTCCCTTCTGTTTTCCATTTACCACTCACATCCATACACCCACTACCTTCAAAATTCAACATCTCTCTCTCTCCCACCCAATCCCACCCATATGGCCGAATACACACTCCCATCCATCTCCTCCATATCTTCTTCTTATTCTTCTATTCTTTCTTCTTTTGCTCGAGGGCGAGCAACATTCTAAGTTTGGTGTGGTAAAAGCATAGCTTTTTTTATTTTTTCCATAACCATTGATGGCACCTAAGGCCAGAGAAACCTCTAGAAAGAGGAAAGGGAAGACAAAAGCTTCCATCAAGGGTCTATAGCTCAGTGGTAGAACATTTGACTGCAAATCAAGAGATCCCTGAGATACCTCAGGGGATACATTTTTTTCCACACAATTATTGGAAGCAACTAAGGGTGGAACATCAAGAGCACTCCATCATCCTTCATGAAATCAGAGAAGATCTAAAAAGCAATGAAGGAGGAGCAACAAAGACAAGGAAGAGACATAGAAGAACTCAAGGACATCATTGGTTCCTCAAGAAGGAAACGCCACCATCACTAAGGTGGATTCATTCCTTGTTCTTATTTCTTCTGTTTTTCGTTTTCTATGTTATGTGCTTATCTATGTTTGTGTCTTCATTACATGATCATTAGTAGTTAGTAACTTTGTCTTAAAGTTATAAATGTCCTATGAATTCATCACCTCTCTTAAAAGAAAAATGTTTTAATTCAAAAGAACAAGAAGTACATGAGTTTCGAATTTATCCTTGAACTTAGCTTAATTATATTGATGTGGTGACAATGCTTCTTGTTTTCTGAATGTATGCTTGAACAGTGCATATGTCTTTTGAAGTTGTTGTTTAAGAATGTTAAATATGTTGGCTCTTGAAAGAATGATGACTAGGAGACATGTTATTTGATAATCTGAAAAATCATAAAAATGATTCTTGAAGCAAGAAAAAGCAGCAAAGAACAAAGCTTGCATAAAAAAAAAATTAGGCGAAAAAAAATAGAAAGAAAAAGAAAAAGCAAGCAGAAAAAGCCAAAGCTCTTAAAACCAAGAGGCAAAAGCAAAAAGCCAATAACCCTTAAAACCAAAAGGCAAGGGAAATAAAAAGGATCCCAAGGCTTTGAGCATCAGTGGATAGGAGGGCCTAAAGGAATAAAATCCTGGTCTAAGCGGCTAAACCAAGCTGTCCCTAAACCATGTGCTTGTGGCGTGTAGGTGTCAAGTGAAAACTTGAGACTGAGCGGTTAAAGTCAAGGTCCAAAGCAAAAAAAGAGTGTGCTTAAGAACCCTGGACACCTCTAATTGGGGACTTTAGCAAAGCTGAGTCACAATCTGAAAGGGTTCACCCAATTATGTGTCTGTGGCATTTATGTATCCGGTGGTAATACTGGAAAACAAAGTGCTTAGGGCCACGGCCAAGACTCATAAAGAAGCTGTGTTCAAGAATCATCATACTGAACTAAGAGAGTCAATAACACTATTCGAAATCTGAAGTTCCTATAGATGCCAATCATTCTGAACCTCAATGGATAAAGTGAGATGCCAAAACTATTCAAGAGGCAAAAAGCTATAAGTCCCGCTCATATGATTGAAGCTCTGTTTCATTGATAGTTTGGAATTTATAGTATATTCTATTCTTTTTATCCTATTTTGATTTTCAGTTGCTTGGGGACAAGCAACAATTTAAGTTTGGTGTTGTGATGAGCGGATAATTTATACGCTTTTTGACATTGTTTTTAGTATGTTTTTAGTAGGATCTAGTTACTTTTAGGGATGTTTTTAATAGATTTTGTGTTAAATTCACATTTCTGGACTTTACTATGAGTTTGTGTATTTTTCTGTGATTTCAGGTATTTTCTGGCTGAAATTGAGGGACTTGAGCAGAAATCAGATTCAGAGGTTGAAAAAGAACTGCTGATGCTGTTGGATTCTGACCTTCCTGCACTCAAAGTGGATTTTCTGGAGCTACAGAACTCGAAATGGCGCGCTTCCAATTGCGTTGGAAAGTAGACATCCAGGGCTTTCCAGAAATATATAATAGTCCATACTTTGGCCAAGAATAGACGACGTAAACTGGCGTTCAACGCCAGCTTTCTACCCAAATCTGGCGTCCAGCGCCAGAAAAGGATCCAAAACCAGAGTTGAAAGCCCAAACTGGCACAAAAACTGGCGTTCAACTCCACAAATGGCCTCTGCACGTGCAACACTTAAGCTCAGCCCAAACACACACCAAGTGGGCTCCGGAAGTGGATTTATACATCAAATACTTACTCATGTAAACCCTAGTAGCTAGTTTATTATAAATAGGACCTCTTACTATTGTATTAGGCATCCTGGATTGTATTCTGATCCTGTGATCACGTTTTGGGAGCTGGCCATCTCGGCCATGCCTGGACCTTTCACTTATGTATTTTCAACGGTAGAGTCTCTACACTCCATAGATTAAGGTGTGGAGCTCTACTGTTCCTCAAAGATTAATGCAAAGTACTACTGTTTTCTATTCAATTCATCTTATTTCGCTTCTAAGATATTCATTCGCACTTCAACCTGAATGTGATGAACGTGACAATCATCATCATTCCCTATGAACGCTTGCCTGACAACCACTTCCGTTCTACACTAGATTGAATGAATATCTCTTAGATCTCCTAACCAGAATCTTCGTGGCGTAAGCTAGAATGATGGCGGCATTCAAGAGAATCCGGAAAGTCTAAACCTTGTCTGTGGTATTCCGAGTAGGATTCAATGATTGAATGACTGTGACGAGCTCCAAACTCGCGATTGCAGGGCATTAGTGACAGACGCAAAAGGATAGTAAATCCTATTCCAGCATGATCGAGAACCGACAGATGAATAGCCGTGCCGTGACAGGGTGCGTGAGCATATTATTCACTGAGAGGATAAGATGAAGCCATTGACAAGGGTGATGCCTCCAGACGATTAGCCGTGCCGTGACAGGGCATTGGATCATTTTCCCGAGAGATGACCGAAAGTAGCCATTGACAATGGTGATGTATCACATAAAGCCAGCCATGGAAAGGAGTAAGACTGACTGGATGAAGATAGCAGGAAAGCAGAGGTTCAGAGGAACGAAAAGCATCTCCATTCGCTTATCTGAAATTCTCACCAATGATTTACATAAGTGCCTCTATCCCTATTTTATTAATTATTATTCGAAAACACCATTATCACTTTATATCTGCCTGACTGAGATTTACAAGGTGACCATAGCTTGCTTCATACCAACAATCTCCGTGGGATTCGACCTTTACTCACGTAAGGTATTACTTGGACGACCCAGTGCACTTGCTGGTTAGTTGTATCGAAGTTGTGACAATTATGAATTAAGATCAGAGCACCAAGCTTTGGAGCCATTACCAGGATTTGTTCAAGCCTGGAGATCACAATTTCGTGCACCAATAGCCCACCTTAACAAGTCCACTAACAGACAGTGCAACCAAAAAGCTTCAACTGGTGGCTCAGCCAACCCTACCATCAACCGGTAGACAAGCTCTGCAAAGCAGAGCAACGTGTCGATCTCATGGTCATTTGGGCAGAAAATCTGTAAATCTGTATCAATTTGAATCTGTACCATATAATGACCCTAGAAGTAATGGCGCATGGAGCTGAATTAGGTTATAGAAACTTGGTTGGACTTAATTGATTAAATGACTTAGATATAAAATTTCATTATTAAATAATTAAAAATAATAGTAAAAAATAATATATTTTAACAGGATTGTTACACATCCAAGTATTTTTTCATCTAAGTTTATCCAAGTAGGTCCAACACCAACAAAAATTACTCTCATTAAAAGAGCATCATTACACGCACTTTTTCTTCTTCTCCTCTCCCGCGCTTCTTCTTCTTCTCCCCTGCACTTCTTCTTCTTCTTTCAAATACACGCATACGTCATCTTCTTCTTCTTTCAAATTCACGCATACCTCTTCTTCCTCCTCCTCCTCCTCCTCCTCCTCCTCCTCCTTCGCGCACGCAGATTGTTCTTCTGCTTCTCCTCCTCCTCTTCTTCTTCTTCTCCTCTTTCGTTATCATCATCACCAACAATACCAACATTTTGCTAATGGATTATTTTTCAATCGAATTGAATGGAATGCAAATGCTAAATTGAATTGAATTAAATTGAATGGACGCAGGTGTTCTGAATTAAATTGAATTGATAATATCTAAATTGTACATACAAGTGTTTTAAATTTAATTTTATATAATGGATAATGTTCCGTTCATTTAGTACTATACAATTGTTTCACCTTAGATGTTCGGTTCATTATGCAAAAAGTTGTTTTGAATTTGATTTTATATAATAGATAATGTTCCGTTCATTTAGTACTATACAATTGTTTCACCTTAATAACATGTTTGGTTCATTATGAATTGAATTGAATTGAATTGAATAGATGCAGGTGTTCTAAATTGAATTGATAATCTCTAAATTGTAGACACAGGTGTTTTGAATTTGATTTTATATAATGGATAATGTTCCGTTCATTTAGTACTAATAAGGTGTTCGGTTTATTATGCAGAAAGTTATTTTGAATTTGATTTTATATAATGGATAATATTCCGTTCATTTAGTACTATATAATTGTGTCACCTTAATAACATGTTCGGTTCATTATGAATTGAATTGAATGGACGTGGTTGTTTTAAATTGAATTGGATTGAATTGATAATCTCTAGGAGGAGGAGAAGAAAGAGGAGAAGAAGAAGAAGAAAAGAAGAAAAATTTGTGTGTGCAAATTTAGAAGAAGAAGAAGAAAAAGAAGAAGAAGGAGAAGGAGAAATAAATGAAGAAGAATAAAGATTGCGTAATTTGAAAAATTAGGGAGTTGCTATGGTGCTGAAGGCAAATTCTTCAGCAAGTGCTGATGCTGCGTGTCCCAAGGTGGTGGAAACACGCGTCTACCTAAAGAAATACAGAAGTAATATGAAGTGACGCAGATGTGATGGGACGAGTAGGTGCTATATCAGTAAGGTACGCACGCTAAGTACACAACCTTTACTTCTTATAACTTATTTAACCATTTAGCACTCTAATAATATAATTAAAGATATTGAGAAATTAACTCTACAAATAAATACATCTTATTCTCCAAATAAAATAAAAAAATATATCACATCTAAAATAGGTTCTTTATAATTACCCGGTATTGATACAAAAAAAATGACCGTAAAACTAAAAAATATAGTGCTTAATTTTTTTATTGACACATAAAATAAAATGTTGACTAAAGGTATTTCACATATTATATGTTATTTGATATTTTTTAACGGTTGTTTTATTCTTATGTATTACCAACATAAAGTACTTTAATATTAAACTTGGTTAGAAAATTTATTTGATTTAGTACTTGCACAGTAGCATGGCTCCATCGTTATTATTCATTATTAAGGTCAAATCTATATCATTTACTATTTAGCTACTGTTCAGTATCACTTTAAACAATTTCTAGTAGAAAATTCATCTCAATTTCTATTTATAACCCACTTGTATTAAAAAGTAATTTTAGATTAATTTTTGTATTATAAACAATAAATAAAAACATAACGTGTCTCTCTCTTTTTCATTAAGAGAAACTAATTTTAGTCCTTATTATGGTTCCACTTAATTAATTAAAATAATTAAAAGGAATATAATTGTATTAGTCCGGTTGTATTTATTTGATGTCTATTTTCAGCGATTTTTACTACTATATACAGTAATAATCCGACAGAATTAAGAAAAATTTAGCTCATATCGTGAATAGATATTCTTTTTCACTAACATTTTAAACATAGTCAAATAAAAATTTTACTCAACAATTGATAATCTAGTTATTACTTAATAAGAATATAACATTTTAGTATTTTTTCATAAAAACACAGTTTTAATTTTATTTTTAAATTAAAATAAATATTTTTTTTATTAACCAACTCATTAGTTTATATTCATTATATTATTATATATTACATATTATATGTATTTATCGAAAAATAATATTAATAAATATTATATAATCTTAAAAAAAATTATATTGTTATTTACTAAAATATTTAATTTTTTTATTAATACATATTTAATTATATTTATAATAATAATCATGACTAATAAAAAATATACTAAATTTAAATATAAGTGAGTCTAAAATTAAAATAATTAATAACAGGAATTACTACACATATTGATACAACATTTTTTTTTATTTTCTTTATTTATTTATTCCACAACAATATATATAATTTAGTATAATTACATATATTGATCCAATATATATCAAGCAAATCTCAAATGATTAATTTAACGCACGAAAATGACAACTGCTATAATATCATTAAAAAAATTATTCATAATTTTATTCTCCACGTTTTTAAATTATTAAGATATTAAATAATTATTTTAATATTATTGTTTATTAAAGTCCAAAATAATATATTATATTTTTTTGTATAATATTAAAATCAACTATTTTAATCATTCATTTTTTTTAATCCCATTTTATTATTTGAGTTTTAGGATAGCGTTATCATCCCTTATTTTTTTTAATGTTTTTAATTAAAAAAAAAGACAAACAAATTACAAATTGTAAGATTATCCTATCTTTTATTAAAAATCAAATTAAAAGACAAAAAATATCCCCTTAAACTTATCTAAACATTTCAAAACCTATAAAATTTAACATACAAGTTAACTTAAATTAATTCTACCATTGGACTCGGATAATAAAAGTAATGGGACATGCATCATGTATACCTATTATCAAATATATTGTGTCCACCACATTTATACTACCACATCTACATGTCAACTACTAATCACTTTGGTTAGCCCAGCTTTACCAAACAAAAAAGGTTTTACAGTCCCGTCCATTTCATATAAAATATTATTAATTACAATAATTATATTATCCTTAACTGCATTAATTATCATCTCTAAACCATTTGCTAAGTACCGACAATTTACAGTTTTACACAGATACTGTCAACTGAGGGGGCCACGATAATTTTCGTTGGCATCATCTTTGGACACGCGTTTGAGCGACATGCATCGTCAGCGGGTGGGGATAGATCTTCACTCAGCACAGGAGAATTTTCCGAAAAATTATTACAACAACTTGGATAGACTTAGATAAGAATTTTGTTTGGATGTAGAATTTTACTTATATTTTAATGATACTATAGCATTTCTATACCTAAATTGTAACATACATATAAGTTTATTATGATTTTGATAGATCTTTTATCATGTATGGTTGTTAACTCTATCAACCGAACAAGTAAAACTAGTAAAATTTTCAGGGAAAAAGAGGAGAATTTAGTTTAGAATCAGCTGCTTATCGGTAAATCAATAACTACTGGTCAATTATAATTATTCTTTATGGAAAAATATGTTAATACGTTTTAATTTTGAAAGAGAAGAAGTCGATGGAATAGAGCAATGAATAACTTCCACGGGCCCTACATCTTCCTTTTTCAGTTTTTTGCTTTTTCGAACACATCTTCATAGCTCCCTTGCAGCTTCAAATCGTACGGTCGAACAGTCGAAGTGTTCCCTGCAGCCCCGCATCACCGTCCATCTTTTTTATCACATCATACGAACAAGCGCCCTTGCACGACGCATCATACTGGTGAGTAACACGGTACCTGAAACCCGCGCAGAAACCGAAAAAACCCGAATACACAAAATCTTCAGCACAGAAAGAAGCGAGAGCTCATTTCTATTCATTCATCGTCATCATCAACATCAACATCAACAGCAATGTTTTCTAGATTCTTTCAGAAACCTCCACCACAGCAATCTCCTCATGCGCAGGTAGTGCGTGCCTCCGTTTCCGCCATGGATCAATGCTTTTTTTCTATTTTTTTCCCTGGCGAATTCTTCGATTACTTGTTTTCATCGATTGTGCATTTTGAATGTGCGAAGTTTCTTTGTTGAGCTATGCATTGATATGATTATGCGAGTTTTTTTTGAAATCGATGCCGTGTTTCTGTTCTTTCTGCAGCAGGAAGCGGGAAAAGGAATTTCTAAATCAGCGGATTTCGATCCGCGAGTTGTTCTTCACTTCGGAGTTCCATCTACGGCGTCTATCCTTGCATTTGATCGCGTCCAGCGTCTATTGGCTGTGGGAACACTGTGAGTTATTTACCAAAGTAGTAACATAATAGTATTGACCAATTCGTGAATCAGATAACATTAATTTTAAGGAAGATCATGTATAGTATGCATGCTTTTGTAACTAGCTATATTAATTTTCATTGGTTAGGCAGGTTTGTTATGTACTACCTGAGGATACGTTGAATACTTTTTCCTTCAATTTTGTTTAAAAGGAATACATACGCAATATCGTTATTCTTTCTGTTTGATGATTGAGGAGTAGCATATGTATTGGAATAGCAATATTACACTAGCATTTTATCATGTTGTGGACTTAACAAGT
Organism: Arachis ipaensis; assembly: GCF_059453495.1. Classification (NCBI taxonomy): domain Eukaryota; kingdom Viridiplantae; phylum Streptophyta; class Magnoliopsida; order Fabales; family Fabaceae; genus Arachis; species Arachis ipaensis. Next base: position 9,925,077 of record NC_142442.1, read on the forward strand.
TTCCCATGGAGAGATTTAGTGGCTTTATTAGTTCACTGAGGAATTTTCTTCACCCTTGCAGTGATGGCAGGATAAAGGTGTTTGGAGGAGACAATATTGAAGGAATTCTTTACTCGTCTAAGCATACAGCCTTCAAGAATTTAGAGGTTCATAATTTTCGGTCAATTTTCAATTTTAGAGACTATTCTATTCTATTTATTTATTTTATCAAAAACATTCAATCTCTTGTATATTATATTATGACCGGGATAATGTGTCTTGTTTCTAATTTTGAGTGTCCGTGTCCATGTCCGTATCCGTGTCTAGAGTCATGTGATCATGAGTATCACATGATGTGTGTACAGAACTGTGCTCTATGTATGTTTGGAGGTGCCCATGATTGAACTATAGAAGCTACAAAGTGAAATATTTATTGAGGCTTTCATGAATATTATGGTATCTAATATTTCTTGATCTCTCTCAGTTCTTGGATAATCAAGGTTTTCTTGCTAGTGTCTCAAGTCGTAATGAGATTCAGGTACCTTCTAAGGCTACTAAAGTTCTTAAAAACTGTCTATGATCAGGCATTTTCCATGTCTGCTTTTGACTGCTTTTTGATTTTTCATCTGAGCTTTCTTTATACTTTATTTCTTGTCGATTTCTTGTTTCCCTCTTATTCTTCCCCCTTACCGCTGTTTTATTTACTAATTTTCCCATTACGTTTCTGATCATGGCAGATTTGGGATTTGGAAAGCAGGCAAATTGCTTCTGCTTTGCAGTGGGAGTCCACTATAACTGCTTTCTCTGTTATTTATGGCACCAGTTACATGTAAATACTTGTTCATGTGATTTGGAATCAGCATTTGCATATAACACTTTCTGATAAATAATGCACATGGGTTTATTAGTTATTCCCCACTTCTTATGATATTTAGGTATATTGGGAGTGAGCATGGGATGGTATACGTGTTGAAGTTTGACGCTGAAAGCAGAAAAATTGATATATTGCCTTATTATGTTCCTACAAATGTTATATCTGGTAAGTTTTCTACAATGAAGTCAGTATAGGGAAGGTGGCTCATGAAAAGAAAAAAGAAAAAGAGAGAAGAAAAAGAAAAAGAAGCTACTAGAATATTTGTACTTCATTTTGGAGGGGAATAGAATGACTTGTGAAGGGTGTTAGGTAGTAATGCTTACATTATATTAGAGCACAAAACTTAAAAAAAAAAAAATGTTCCATGAGTTATTGTTCATTTCTCTAACATCTAACATATTTCAAATGATACTCACCTTTGCAGATGCAGTTGGAATATCACTTGATCAAATTTCAGTGATCAGGGTTCTTCATCCGCCTTATTCCAATGGAAACAGGTAACACTAGAAATTATTTTAAGAGTTTCTCTAATTGATTTCCTTGTATCTTAATGGAATTTGCATGACACGAATATTAGGTAATCTTGCTTTCGAAGGCTGTGCTAGTGATCATTCTATTGTGTTCTCATTTTTTCAGGTTTATTCTGACTTTGAGTCGTGGTGATTTTAGAGTTTAAATAATTTGCGAATAGGCTTTAACCACGGAAGTGACGAAACAAAATTGAATTATCACGAAATTTCTTCTACAAAATTTGAATGCAGTATATTTAATTCATGTTTTCAGGGGACAACTAAGTTTTCTTGACCGTTTTGTTGTTTGGAAATGAATTATAAATGAGGATTCTTTAGTTTAAAGTGAGTCAAACTGCTTGGTATATCTTTTTGGTGTTTACAACATGGACACTAAATTCAGTGTACATATAGTTCAAGATAAAGGTAGAGACCCAGTGAACATAGAAAGCAAGAAGAATATAAAGCTTTTACTCTCTTAATAATGTTTGCACTCATTCAAAGGAAAGGAGAAAAGCCAAATAAAATAGTGGCAGTCTGCCAATCTGCCTGTTTAACTTGAGGGTTTTGTGGGTTAGGATGAAATGCTAGCTTAATTTACCCTGTCCTTCCAGTCTGCAGAGTAAATTGGTTAGGGATGGTTAAGCAAAATTTTTATATAAAAAATATAAGTTGAATCAATCAACATAAAGGTCAAATTGCTATGGATCTTATTCAGACTTACGACCTTAAAATTTTTTCCTTGATGCATTTAGATAACTTGAATGCCTAAAATCTAAGATGATATACTTATTGTGTAAATTGAACCATCCAGTTATCCAGTATCCATTTTGGCTCTATTAAGGGTTAATTATGCTAATTATTTACAGTTACAAATTACAATACAGAAAAAACCAATATGAAAAGTTGTGTATGTAGAATATGTGTTTGTAACAATAGAACTTAACTTTTTGCGTAAGGTATGTTTGTTTATTGATTCAATAAAACCATCATCTTGCAGACTATTGATGGCATATGAGAATGGCTTGATAGTACTGTGGGATTCTTCTGAAGATAAAATTGTTCAAATCAGAGGACAAAAGGACACTGAGCTGAAGATAGAAAGGGTGACTAGTTATTCAAATGACCCTAAGGATGATTCCTCTGACAATAAATTAGATAATGAAGAAGAGGATAAAGAGATAAGCTGTGTTTCATGGGCATCTAATGATGGATCTGTTGTTGTTGTTGGTTATGTAGATGGTGATATAATGTTTTGGGATTTGTCAAATGCTTACTCTTCTTCAAATCATCAATCCCAAAAGTTGTCTAATAATGTTGTCAAGCTTCAATTATCATCGGCAGTTAGAAGACTTCCTATTATTTTTCTACATTGGTGTGCCAATAAATCTTTTGGTAATAATGGAAGCCAACTTTTTGTGTATGGTGGTGATGAAATTGGGTCTGAAGAAGTTCTGACAGTAAGATTCATACTCATAGTAGTTATTTTTGGCAATGATGTTTTAATAGTTACTATTAGAGGTAAAAGGAAAAGAAAAAGAAAATCCTAGCTTTGGGTGTGTTTGTGGTTTCTGTATATAGAACATGATAAAACAGAGCCATGATTACCACAATTTCCTGTCATAACAAACTATCTGATTAGTGTTTTAGACAGTTTAGTCTTAACAAAAAATCAGTTGGAGGAAAAAACCCTGTCTTATGTGGGCTAAGTGTGGAGATGCTATTGCAAACATTTTTCATGAGTTAGCCCCTTCTTGAAGAAAGGTTCCTATTCAGGAGTTTCATGATACAAAAACATAAGTAGGGATGCGGGCAAAAAAAACTCAAGAGATCACATATTCATTAGTTACTTTCTGTAGAGAGAGCTAATTCAAGCGTTGCACTCAAGGAATTGTTGTCCAATAATAGAACAAATGAACCACACTAGGAAAGAAATAAAGACAACAAAAGTAACTAGATGAGTACTACAACTTTATTATTTTGGTTTGTGCCTTTTCAATCTATTGGTGGATTGCTTTTGTTATACACAATAAATATACTTCCTGTCATCCTAATGTGGTAGAGTTGCAAGGAAGAAAACAGGCTGCAGTTAAGAACTCGGGGAACAGACATTGTTCAGCCTCTGCATTGCTAGTTAATTGTTTTCTACTGAAAATTAACTACTTTGTTGGAACTGCTTATTGCCACAATCAGTTTTGTACTTTTGCCATATCAGAATAAAAAATTAACTATTGTCATGTTTAGCACTGTCAGTGGCTTGTTAAGCTTTCATATATTCAACTTATATAGATGATAAATCAATATGACACGCCCTTTTCTCTTACTTACAGGTTTTGGGCCTTGATTGGTCATCTGGTTTAAAAAGTATTAAGTGCACTGGTCGCATTAATATTGCACTTAATGGTTCCTTTGCTGATATGGTTTTGTTATCTAGTGATTACCATGCAGCGGGAACTGGTAATATGATATTTGTGTTGACCAATTCTGGACAGCTGGATCTTTATGACAACAATTGTTTGTCGTCTTTAATGTCTAAGCAAGAAAAGAAGACTACTTCTCATACACTGCAATATCCCATGGTCATACCCACTCTTGAACCCTACATGACAACTGCAACGCTTGCTGTGATAGATCACGATGTGAAGACATTTAGGGACTTGTCTCAGGTAAATGCATATTCAGTGGGTCCAAAGATTTGTTCTTTCTTTATCAATAGTTGCCATGCCTATGTAAACTGTTACATAGATGTCATGTTTTCCTTACAAATGTTGATAACTTATTTTGAAGATAAAGCAGCTCTATTGTCAGTATTAATTGTAAGGGATATCTGTGTAGGTTCTTGTAGCTGCAAAGCAGCATTTAGTACAAAATCAGACAAGTATGGGCATAAAGTGGCCTTTGACCGGTGGTGTTCCAGGTCAGCTTTTCAAAGAAGACGATCATATCATTCAAATATATATAGCAGGATACCGAGATGGATCTGTTCGGATATGGGATGCCACATATCCGGCTTTGTCACTAGTTTACAACATAAAATGTGAGGTTAGCCATTAGCATACTACAAAATTAACTAGCATATATTTCTATTGATACAGGATGCACTAATATTAATAGGTTGTTGAGACTTAACAGAAAATTATTCCTGCAACTGATAGGTAAATGATGTTAACAGTGACAGTGCAAGTGCATCAGTGTCAGCATTGGATTTTTGCCCTGATACTTTACACCTGGCTGTTGGTGATGAAAGTGGTATTGTAAGTTTTACAAGTGTTGAAATTGTTTGTCATTCTCTCTCTCCATAAAATAAAGTCTTCTATCTCTGATAATTTTATCTTGTCGGAGTGTAGGTCCGTCTATATGGTCTAATACAGAGTTCAAGTGAAACAACCTTTCATTTTGTGACTGAAAAGGGAACTGAAGGTTGGGTTTGCTCTCTATTTGACTTAAAAATAAATCCATATTTGTTTCAAGTGTCTCATTAGGCTTGAATCATGAATAATGCACAAGCACACCCTACCTTGTGTTGGAGCTTAAACTTTTTATATAGAAGAAAAGGTGTAAACAAGGATCGCACTAAATTCCAGACTACTTGTCATAAAGGCACCAATAACATTTTGTAAACCATCTCTCCCAAAAGCTCAGTCTATTGGGTAAAGGCAAATAAATGGCTTTACATCATAACACAACATTATGCAATAGTTAGTTGGGTTTCAAGTGTGGACAATGCACAAGCCATACCATCATATACTGAAATTCAATTTGCTTTGTTTAGAATAATGAGAACAAGAAGTACTGAACTTTTAACCACTAGTTCATAGAGGTTTCGATACCATATGATAAATCTTTTCTCCCTAATGTGTAAGCTATTGGGTATGACTTTACATCTTAACATTTGGAAACAAAGGAGAGTACGTTAAAGTTGTACCCTTTCCTGCTGCAGTGTGGTGCATTTGGTTTACGCGATATGAAAATGGAAGATTCTTTTTGTGTCTATGTTTACACTACAAATTGAATTGATGTTTCTAATATCTAGTTTAACCTGTTTTTATTTATTGAGACAGTAGTTCACAATAAGCATCAAGGAGATGTACCTCATTGCACAGTACTGTTTTCCCTTCAAACTTCTGTTGTATGCACCCTACAGTTCGCAAACCATGGAGGGAAGCTTGCTGTTGGATATGAAAATGGCCAGGTGAGATCATCCAGTTCCTTTCTTTGTTGAAAGAAATGGTGTATTTATTGTCAGTTTAGTTGTCAGGTAGCTTTTTGGATTTGGAGGGCATTGAGTTTCCAACTTAGACGTTCTAGTCCACTTTGCAGGTTGCTATGCTTGATATCAATACATCATCGGTTTTGTTTCTTATGAAAACTGAACCTGACTCACCTTCAGCAGTTATTTCTCTGACTGCAAAATTTTCAGACTCTTGTAGCTTAAACATTCCACAGCAATCTGTATCTGATAATTCTGATAGTTCTGAAAAGGGGCTACTCTTCATTATAACAAGGGATGCAAACCTTCTTGTAGTAGATACTTCAAATGGAAATATGGTCTGCAGTAGGAGCATGAGTGTAAATGCAAAATTGAATGCAGTTTCAATGTATGTTACAGGCAAGTAATTTCGGTTTGAAACATGTACATATATAAAATTGCCAAATAATTACATTTCTTACCTGGTGATGTGTTATTTCAGATGGTTTTTCTGAACTATCAACTGAAACAGAGTCATTAAAATCACCTCAGAAGAGTGATTCTGGAATTCAGGACAATGTTCAGTCCGAAGATGCAAAAGTTGTAGATGAAACAGCTACTACCGTAGAAACTTCATACTTCGGGGAGATAGTATCCAACTCTCTCATTTTAATTTGTTATGAGACTGAATTGAGCTTACACACTTTAAAATCTGTGATAGAGGTGCAATTCGTCTGTCTATTCTTTTTCAAATTTTAATTTATTTCTTTCCACAGCTTGATAAAATCATTTTCAGCAGGATAGCAGCAAGTGTATAAAGAAGGTGAACCTTGTAGAGAAATGCTGCTGGACTACAATCATTAAGAAACATGAGAAAGAATGTGTTCTTGTTGTACTGTATCAAACTGGAGGCATTGAAGTAAGGTGAAGTGCTTCGTGTAATACATGTCTTCATGTAACCTACTTAGGTCACTAGTTGAGTCAGGTTCTAATGAGAATAGCCAATGCTGAAGTGCCCAAAAGAAAGAAGTTGAACTTCATTTGCTAACAACTAATAAGAAAATTTAACATGGGCTCTTAAAAATTTGAAATATTACTTTTCAGTTTTCAAATAAACCATGTATATATGAAATATCGTTAATTCTATATTATCTTCATGACTGGGATTTTTGGCTCCTCCTCCTTCCAATATTAAACCTGTAGTTTTGCCAATTGAAAAATGCATAATGAATTAATTATGTGTATTGCTTAAGAGAAATCGTATTTTTTGCTCTGAATCCATAATAGTAATTCCAGTCAAATGTTGGTGTTGATATTTTTCTTCCAGCAACTTACGACAAGCTTTTGATGGATGTAATGTCACTTTCATCAGGTCCATACCAACTTTGGAAGTGTTGGGAGAGAGTTCTTTAATGTCAGTCCTAAGATGGAATTGGACAAATGACATGGAAAAGACAATATGTTCTTCAAATGGACAAATAATTCTGGTTTGTAATTCCTCCTGAAAAGTGCTATTTTGTTAGAATTTGTTGCAGGAACCTGTTAGATTGGTCTGTTTAGTAAAGTGAATTTGGTATACTTAACCGATATCCATTCACTCAACTTTTTGTACAGTGAATCATGCAGGAACTGCACTTATTTGGAAACAAGTAGGCCAAATAAACAAGTTTATTCTGTTTCTCCTATTTTATTTCTTATTTTCTTTTAAGCATCACCTGTGATATATAATGTATTATTAACATTTGAAATACAATGTGATCTTTCTAACTGCACCGAATAATCCACAATTGACATCAACATTTCTGCTTTAAAGGAGAAAAATTGAAAATTCACTAAAAGCACTAAACATTTGCCTTCTATGTGCATGGATCTTTCGGAAAGCATTTCATCTGAAAGATCCTAGAACATGCATTGCATGAATAGGTCTTGTATTTTTACAATTGAACAAATTCCAGTTGCCTTTTGCTTTTGTAATCAGACTAACGGTTATCTTGTTTTCAACTTTTTATATAGGTCAATGGGAATGAAATTGCTTCAATATCACTGTTGACATGGCAAAATGAGTTCTGGTATCTTTCTTTGGTCATGTAAACTTGCTGAATGTGATTAGCCTCTATAAAATTTATAAAGAAAGTCATATTTACAGACTCAGTAATGTGTAAACTCAATTTTAAAACATAAACTTTTAGGATTCCGGAGTCTTTTCCTTGTCTTCATGATAAAGTTCTCCAAGCTGCTGTTGATGTTACTGTGAGTCAATCTCCAAGCCAGAATGAAAGACAGGTCCAAATTTTTCAGGCTTTCTTTGCTTTTGGTTCTTTCATTACAGTTACAGGATTTTTAATTCAACTTTCCTTGCCACAGGGAACAACTTCTGTATTTGCTAATTTTGTCAAGAACTTCACGGGAAAAGCAGATCCAAATGCAAATCAACCAGCTCATCCTAATATTTTGGAGAATCTAGATCAATTATTCTCAAATCCTCCCTTCTTAAAGCCTTCATCAGGCACAGTTGATCCACTTGATGATTTGGAGCTTGACTTAGGTCTGTCCTTAATTTCTTCTTCTGCTACCATCTATATTTTATTTATGAAACTTTTTACTTTCTCTTGCAGATGATATTCATATTGATGAACCCATAGTCCTTTCACCTATACAGAAAAGCGATGATGACAAAAGAGGTATATTTAACATTTGTATTTCCTCATTGTGTTATGTCTATCTTTTGAATACTGAATGCTTGGCTTGCAGATAAAGGAAAAACAGCTGACAAACAGAAAACTGATATCGACAAGAAAGGTACACCTCTATAATGTTTTATTTCCTCATTCCGGTATGTTTATCTTTTAAACACTGAACGGTTGGGTTGCAGATAAAGGAAAAGCAACGGACAGAGAGAAACTGTTTGAGGATGCAGGCACTGATTCAAAACCAAGAGCTAGAACAGCTGATGAAGTTAAGGCCAAATATAGAAAGACAGAGGCAAATGTAAGTTGTGAAAATTCTCTAATTTATTCATCTTCTTAGATTACAAGTTCTGACCCTTGGACATGGTGAATGGTTTCAGGATGCCGCTGCAGCAGCTTCGCTTGCAAAGCAAAAACTTCTAGAGCGGCAAGAAAAGCTTGCGGTACATTATTATTTTATTCTATTTTACATGAATTATATATCTCTGGACAGGTTTATATGAATTACAACAAAAATCTTTTTCAAGTAAATTTGTATTCATCTTAATTATAGTTGAAATCCCATTATCTAGCTGCATGACACATTCTACTAAATAATACCTTTTCTTCTTTTTAAGTTTTGACAATAAAATTCTTTTTGGTTCCTGATTGCGTCTTCTAATGAAGAGGCCAAAATTTAAATTGCTACAACCAAGTTTTATGTTTGATTTGTTTGTAAAATAGGCTTGATTGCAAATGTGACCATTTACCAATATGAGAAAATGGAGTTATTACATATTATTGATTGGAACCTGGCTGAAATTCTTCCAATTGTGTTTTATTACTTTTCTTTCCAACGGTATCTACTTTCTTTTATTATAGCTGCTCAACGAACGTACTGAAGAGCTGGCAAATGGGGCAGAAGATTTTGCATCCATGGCCAAAGAACTCGCTAGAAGAATGGAAAATCGTAAATGGTGGCAGTTATAACCAAGTTACATGATTCATTTTTCCCGTGGGCGTGTCCAGGTGGATTCCAAGTTGAATTTCTGGACTAGCTAACCGCCAACCTGCCTCACTTCTCTCCGAGGTAGCTCTTACTCTCTAGTCTGTTGCTTAGTTAGTAGTTACGCTTGTAAAAAACATTTATTATTCTTACATGTGTTAGAGTAATTTGATTATTGTGTGTGCTTATATTTTATTTTTGTATATTATAATTAGACTCAATAAGGCGCTAAACGTGAAGAGAATATTTCAGTAATTTTTCTCAAACTAAATGTATAACTATTTTACTATCAGATAAATGAAAATACGACCAGAGAAAATTATGTATATGCTAATATGCAAGCTTTTATATATCTAGTAGTGCAAAATATATTATGGTTTTGAATTTACTATTCGAATTATTTTCTGAAAAATTGTTTCGAGGGTGGCACCTTTCTAGCTTCATATAAATTTCGGCATTTATTCATTGCTTGCTAAAAAAGAATTTATTATTATAAAATTGATGATGTGGAAGAAAAAGTGATTTACCTTACTTAAATACATATAATAAAAAATGAAACTCTTTGATTTATAGAGGCAATAATGAGCTAGTCAGCCACATTTAAGTATTTAGAGTTGTCTTCATTTAAATTTCTAACGGTACTCGAACATGATTACTTCAGAGGGAACATAATATCTTAATTTGGGGGAAAGGATAATTTCTTAATGCCCTCAATCTTACTATCTTTTTTGTATAAACAAAAAATAAACCGAAGCGAAATACTGTAAAACATAAAAATCGATATTCGGTACTAAAAAGCAAATGCTAAATCGTTAAAAAGTAAATAAAACAAATTTAATAGCATATACACTACACGAATTGACAAATAAACCTAAAAATTTAATTTGGAAGATAGAGAGCCATTTTCGTTTTCTGTTGCAACTTCTCACGATTTTTGCTTAGGACTCTTGATAATGATACGCAGAACATGATTGTCTTCCTTAAACAAAATAATATAATAAAAAATGAATTATCCTAATCCTTAACGTTCAAAATAATATAGGTAAGGTCATATGGAAATGAGTTGGATTTGAAGTAATCATGTTTCCAGCCTATGATTATTTATCATAGCGGGCGCCATTTCCTGTTGATTTTCACACACAACTACAGAAGCAGTTTTAAGAAATGATTTCCTTTTGCCTGAGATTAATTAATAGTAATACTTATTTATGCTTTAGGACGAATCAGATTTCCAGATAAAGACAACCACAACAGTTGAAAATTGAAAGCCAACACAGATAAGAATAGGATGCCCAAAGAATACTATAAGAATTTATCAGCCGACTTAAAACAATATATATTTAAAAAATGACCTGCTTTATCAAATATCAATGACAAATACCTTGTCCACTTGTGCTAAATAAAATACAACAACCCACTAAGAAAAGGAGGGCCAATTAAATAATATAATAAAAAAAAATTCAGCATCCTTCATCCAACGTTTCTCCATGTCTTCCTTGATCAAGAAGGCGACACTATGCTCAATTCTCTGGATTAACCTGAACTCTGTTCTTTGCAACATCTCTTCTTCTATCCCTAACTATACTCTAATGTTGGATAGTAATAACAGTTCAAATAAATAAATAATTAATAAATAAATAAACTCTTGTCAGAAAGACCAAGGAGCGCTCCCATGGCAGCACCTTATGCTACCATCTGCTCCTGCTCTATATACAACTGCTCCACCCATGGTGGAAGCCTTTCTTTACTGAGATCAAACTGCTGCTTCTTCTCAGCACCAAATATCTCAGAACTTTCAGAAGGAACCAATGAATGAACCCATGAGACATCTGGCTCAACATGTTCTGACTGTGCCAAAGGGGAGGCAGTTGCTGCCCCATTGTTTCTGAATCCAAAAGAAGCTGATTTCCTCAGCTTATTCAGTTCATCTCCATTCACACCCCAATCAAGCTTCCCAGATGGGGAATTCCAATCTGAAAGGCCAGAGGAGACCCTGCAGCTGGGGTTGGAGGGCGAAGACAGCCCAATGTGGTGGTTTGCAGCACTGCGATCAATGAAGCTTTGGCTTCGCTTTGCAAAGGCAGCAGACCTTGAATTCATCACTGCAGCTGCCACAGCAGCTGAAGAGTCAAACCCAAAAGCAGAAGGTTTCCTCACCGGTGAGGAAGTGACATTGGATGGATAACTTGCCCGAAGATGGTTCATGTTGTTCATGTTTTGGCGCATCGACGATTGCAATTGCGTAGGAGTTGAAGGTTGAGCAGAGATTCCATGCAATTGAGACAAGAGAGAAGGGTCAGCAGCTGCTAATAGGTCATCAAGGTTAGTAGGATTTAAATCACCAATCCTGCTCCTGAAAGATGGAGAAGATATCCTTGCAATCTCCTCAATTAGTTGTTGCTGCTGCTGCTGTTGACGAGCAGGGCTGTCTAGACCAAGCAGTTCCATCTCCATATCGAAATCCCTGGCACTCAAAGCAGTCTTCAAGCGACTGCCAGGGAGCTGCAATGATGGTGGGGTAAGGTTTATTTTGTTTGCCCACAAGCTTCCACTCTTGGGAGATGAAGAAGCTGCCAAGGGTGACATGGGTGGTGTTGAAACGGTTGGCATAGGCAACGATGAGGAACTAAGCGAAAGAGGACTCATCGCCGTCATGTCAAGTCCACTAGCTGAGTAAGATTTTGGCGAAGGCATAGCTGAGCCAGTGGAAGCATACACAGGACGCAACTCCTCGGGTTTGTGAGCAAAGAAGCAGACTTTTCTGCTGCAGCCAGTCTCATCCTTGCAAAGCCTTGTTCTGTATTGAGCAGGGTGAAGCCAGGACTCAAAAACACCATGTGCATACTCACAGGAATCTCCCTTCTGGCAGGACCCTTTGCGGAATTCTGGGCAGGGAACACAGCTGTAAGGGTACTTGCGTGGGTCTCTCCTCCTTGCGTTCTCCCCTGGATGAACAAATGGGCACTCAGTCCAATCATGGGAATAAGCCCTTGAGCATGGCTTCACCTTGAAGCTGTACATCCTGAACTCGTCAGTTCCATAGACACCATTGTTTATGTCCGGCAACGAAACATCAACAGGATATTCTTTCTTATCAGTTCCTTCCTTTTTCTCCAATCCTTCTTTCAACGAGAGAGAAGAGAGCATCTGTTGCTCCATCTCCTGGTTGAAAAGCTGATCTCTTTCCCCACCTCTTAGAAACAACTCTATGGCCTTCCTCCTTGAACTTGACAAAGAATTGAAGGCAGGAGCAATCAGATTAACAGGCTTATTACCACTAGCATCAACGCAATCGGCATCAGCATGGGCATCGAGCAAGAGCTTGACGATCTCGAGGGAGGATTCAGAGCCCCCAGCAACAGCACAGTGGAGAGCCGTTGCCCTATCAGAACCACAGGCCCTGTTCACATCAACCATGCCTGTCTCGATAATATACTTCAGCACCCTGGTGCTTCCAAACAGTGAAGCAATCATGAGAGGGGTCCTCTTCTCGAAACCCATCTTCTTTGATCCGATTCTTCTCCCATACCAAAAGCCTGCGTCGTTTACATCACAACCCTTCTCTTCAACTTCTCTTCTGAAAGCTTCGAAATCATCGGATGCAGACAGCTCAAGCAAAGCTGAGAAGTTATGGACACCATCCTGATTCTGCTTCTGAAACTCACCTTCCATGACTTCGTCCGAGGGAGAAAGCTTACTTTTTGAACCACTGCACATGCCCCAAATCCTGCATAATTCAACAACATAAACTAAATAAGCCACAAAATTCAAACCCTATTATCATTTCAGGAAAAGAAAATGGACTAAAAGCCCTAACTTTACAAACAAAAACTTCCCAATCCCGGCAACATCTAACAACAACCATGGTTTTGCATCACTATAACATCACATAAAAAGGTTTATGCCATATCAACTAATAAGTAATAACAGATCCTAGAAAGTATAATTTATGTATCAGACATCAAATATCTAAGACACAACGTGGTATTATACACCAACTTTTTTCTTCGATTTGAATCTCCAAAAGATTAAACAAAGTGACCCAAAAAGGTATACAGAAAAAGGGGCAAAAAAACAAACCTAAACCCAAAGTTTGAAACTTTGATCTACCCATAATGAAACCCAGGAACCATTTTCATCCATTTCAAGCTACACAAGCTAAGATCAAGCAAGAACACCCAAAAGGAAATGGAAAAAAAGCCCTTTTTTTTTTTTTCAATCACATAGTCAAAACATGAAGGAGAAAAAAACATACCTAGAGAGAAAGTGTGTATGTAATACTTTGATAAGGTTGTTTTTGTTGCAGATAAGAGAGTGAAGAGTGCGTGTGTGGAGAGAAGAAAATCGAGAAGACCTCGATTGAGAATTGTAGATGAGGAAGCAAGATTGGAGGTGGAAGCCTTTTTATTGTCTTGGAGAACAACGCCCACCAGCAACAGCTAATAAGGGAAACAAAGGAAGAAGAGAGGAAAGTGGGACTTTTCTTCCTCTCTCTTTCTCTCTCTATTTCTCTTTGGTCAAAGTCAATTATTCAATGCCAAAGCTATGGGTCCCACTTGCAGCGCTTGCAGCTTGCTTCTATCTCCTTTCTTTTCTCTCATCAACTCAAATGCAGATGCAAATTCAAATGCAGATGCAAATTCAAATGAAAATGAAACCCCAAATGAGATTGAAATGTAGCTTAATTTTTCATGGACCCCACCATTAATTGATGATTCCCTACTCCATTATCCTCTGATTTTATTTATTTTTTTATTATTATTTTTTTCTCTAACGGGTGGTTTAACTCTCTCACGTGCGCTGACTAAGCTGTGAATCTCTCTTGGTCTTGGGTTTGGGTACGCGCAAGTGTCCGGTTTCACTTCCTTAGTCTCTCTGTTTTCTTCTACTAGTTGATATTTTCTACTCCCCACAAATTGCATCCAAATTGAAGCTTCTAGTTTCACCTCACCTTCCATATACATTGCCCAAAGCTTAAATCCCTTTTAATTATACAGGTCAAGTGTATTTTAAACTTTTTATCTGGACAAAAAAAAGTGCAAATTAACATGCTTTGTACTATTATCTTCTAAAAAGTTCAAGTTGTGATTGTAAAATACAGCAATACCTGCATACTTAATAATTGGCCCAAGAATGCAATTAATATCAGCCAAGATAGAGACGGGATAATCTTCCAAGAAAAATAATTATGAATTATAATTTATCCTTTTAAGTATTTTCTTAATTAAAAAAAAGTAAAGTTTTAAATTTTTATTTTTTAAAAAAATAACATATATTTAATTTTTTACCTATTAAAATGATAATTAAAATAATAAATTGAGATTCTCAATCATCATTCATCTTTCAAAACCTTTAGCTTTAAGGATCCTTCTTTAATTTCTATATATGTGGGATGTTTTTTTTTTTTTTTTTTTACCATAGATATGAGACTCGAACTCGCAACCTCTTAATTGAGTATGTGGAGACTATGCCATTTAAACTATTACTCATTTGCATATATGTGGAATGTTTACACCTTCATTGTATCTCATCTATATTTATATATACCGTCTAAGATACATTCAATGATTTAAAATTCTATTTATACATGACACGATGTAAGCAGGAGCGCCCCCCTCCCCCCCCCCCCCTTTCTCTTCTTTTCTTCTTTTCTTCTTTTTCTGCGTGCTCTTCATGCACGTACAAAACCTAAAATGATGTGCTAATAGGTTGGATATCTAAGAGTATGTTTGTTTATAGGTATGGAATATTAAAATAAAAAATATAGAAATATAAAATTATGTTTGATAAATAAAATATAAATATAAATATTATATTTAAAAATATTAAATTAATATATTTTATTTTTTATTATTTTTATTTAATTTTTTATTATATTTTATTTTAATTTTTTGTATAAAAAATAAATTAAACTTTTATAATTTATTTTAATTTATTATTAAAATAAAATATAAAAATATTAATTTTTGTTTCTCTATTTTTTATAATTTTTCTCAACCTAAATATTGAGGGCTTAAAAAAGATAGCACCAAAAGGAAAACCCAAAGTTCTTTCAATAATTTGGTGCGCCAATTTTCAGCCTAATTTTGTCTATTGTTTTAACATTATGTGCATGCAATTGTTTTCATAATTAAAGATACTGGTCAGGTCAGGTATCTACCCAATATCCATACAATAATAGTATTATTGCAAGAAAGTTAATGAATTCGTCAACCGTGTTGTCCCATAGGTCATGAGTCATGACTAATCCCTTATCATTGAATAATAATTATGTTTATAAGAGAAAAATAATATTGGATTATGTAACTAATGGCTCTTGCTTTTCATCTTAGAATAAGCAACCGATGCTGCACTTCATTTTCAGAAAATAATTTTATATTTTATATATGGTACTAGTACCATACTATTCTCTTTTGAATTCTTATTTTCTTCTTTCCAACTCTTGGACTTTATTTGATAAATTAATTAATGATAATGTTGAAGAGAAGAGTATGGGAGCAAGTAAGGGACCACAAAGGAAAAAGAAAATATGAATAATATGAGGTTATGGCAGTTCAACCCATAATAGTTTGAACGCGCTTCCGCTGTTTATTACTATGAGGTTATTGATATGTGTTTGGCTCTTTTAAAATAAGGACTCACTCACGTAAAAGACACTAAAAACGTCTTTTTATAAAAATATTTTTTAATAATTAAAATTTAATATATATAATTAATTAAATTGTATTATTTTTTTAAAATTAGACTAAACAAATTGATTTGATCGAAAAATAGTGAATTAAATCTTAAATTGGTCTAATTAATATTATTTTTTATAGAAAATGACTATAATACTTTATTATAGAAAATAATTAAAATACTTCTATTATATATATTAATTTTAAGAATTCTAAATTTTAGTCTTTTATTTTTTTATCATAGGGTTAGGATTTAGAATTTTTAATATATATATATATATATATATATATATATATATATATAAAATAAGAATATTTTAATCATTTTCTATAATAAAAGTATTGTAGTCATTTTTTATAAAAAAATAATATTAATTTAGATCAGTTCAAAATTTGATTTACTATTTTTTCGATTAAATCAATTTGTCTAGCCTAATTTTGACAAAAATAACATAATTTAATCAATTATATATGTTAAATTTTAATTACTGAAAAACATCTTTAAAAAAGACATTTTATGCATCTTTATTTAAGTGATTCCCTTAAAATAAATATCAGAAGATCATTAAAATTTATTATTTTTTGTTATTATTTAATTATTAATATTTAAGATATAAAATAAAATATATTATTAAATTATTAAACTACAAAAATTTAAATTAAAAAAATAAATTAATAATTAAATAAAAATTAAAAATAATAAATTTGGATGACTCTAATAACATTTCTCATCTAATAATGTGTGATGATAGTTGAGTGCTTAGTGAGTGGGTCGTAGTTGGGTGACAGACAGCAATATATGTATGTTCCTTGAGTCAGCGTTCCACTACTTTATACTATACACTATGCTATTGCATGCCTTGAATTGAAAATTGAAAAAGCCTCTTCTCTTCTTCCTCTCTAATCTATCTCTATGTGACTATGTCTTATTAGAGTGTAGCACTTGGAAATAAGGGCACCACAATTTTGACGGAGTCATACTACATCTTCCATTACTTTTTCATCGATACTCTTTTATGAAGTACTATGCCACCTTATTTATTTCTATTGGTTCCAACCCGGCTCATATATTTTATTATAAATTTTAAAGTAAAAACTATTGATTGAATAATAACAAAAGGAATTTGAACGTGCTGTCACGGCCTTGGACACACTCCAACGCTATCGTGCCGGCACTCGAATTTACTCAACTTCTTGAGCTAAGATCAAGTCAGTCTAACTCTCAATACTTAGCAAAAAAGCTAAGAATACAAGAGAACACAAGAGAAAGGAAGCTTTGGTAGAAGAACACTTTATTGCTCAAGTGTGATTACAAATGATTCACACACACCCAAACTCTAACTCTCACCCCTATTTATATCCATCCACCTCCTCAATGGATGGTTAGGATTAAATCTAATCAACGGTCCAAATTAATCATCCAGAATCTTCTCTACAAATATCTATCCTACCACAACTCTCTAAATGTTTCTAGATTATTCCATACCACTCTTTATACTTCTATATACATCTACACTCTTCTAGAATACTCTATGACCTTCCAGAGTCTTCTAGAACCTTCTAGGGTATTCCGGGACCTTCTAGGACATTCTAGAACGTTCCGAAACCATCTAGAGTATTCTCAAACACTCCAGAAAACTATACAAACACTGTTAAATCTAACCTTCTAAAATTTACCGTGACATTCTCCCCCACCTAATGCGCAGACGTCCTCGTCACGTTCTGTTCATGATAGCGCTCTAGGTATTCTTGGAATTGCCACAGATCTTCGCGAGTTTCCCAACTAGCTTTGGTTATCGGGAGCCCTTTCCACTTGATCAAGTATTGGATACTTGGTGGCACCCCTCTTCGTCGCACGATGTGATTAGCTAAGATCTCTTCGATTTCTTTATCAAAGAATCTAATTACCACAGGTGGAGCGCGACTTCAGTCACCTCTACTCGGTTCATCTTGGTCTCCATGATATGGTTTAAGCATACTCACATGGAAGACCGGGTGGATCTTCATAGAGGGAGGGAATTGTACTTTGTAAGCAACCTCCCCAACACGTCCAATGATCTCAAATGGCCCTTCGTATTTGCGGATTAAGCCCTTATGAACCTTGCGAAAGGCTTTGAATTGTTGTGGAAGAAGTTTGATCATTACCTTGTCTCCCACTTGATAGCTTGCATGCCTCCTCTTCTTATCTGCCCATTTCTTCATCCTCTTGGCAGCTTTGTCGAGGTAAGAACGAGTGACATCTGCTTGTTCTTCCCATGACTTAATCATATGATAAGCTCCAGGGCTCTTCCCTGAGTAAGAGGAAGAAAGAGAGTGAGGTGTAAGCGGCTGTTGTCCAGTCACAATCTCGAATGGGCTCTTCCCTGTAGACTCACTCCTTTACAGATTGTATGAAAATTGAGCAATGTCTAGGAGTTTTGTCCAATCCTTCTGATTAGCGCTTACAAAATGCCTCAAGTAACACTCAAGTAAGGCATTCACTCTCTCAGTATGCCCATCGGTTTGAGGATGGAAGCTTGTTGAGAAATGAAGCTCCGACCCAAGGAGTTTGAACAGCTCTGTCCATAGTCGTCCTGTGAAGCGTGGATCTCGATCACTAATGATGCTCTTAGGCAATTCCCAGTACTTCACCACATTCTTGAAGAATAGTCGTGCTGCTTTCTCTGCAGTGCAGTCAGTAGGGGCAGGTATAAAGGTAGCATACTTCGAAAATCGATCCACTACCACGAGAATAGATCCAAACCCCTCGGACTTCGGTAAGACAGAGATGAAATCTAGAGAGACACTTTCCCACGGTCGCTCTGATGGAGGCAGAGGTTCCAACAACCCGCTTGGTGTCTTGTTTTCAATCTTATCTTGTTGGCACACAAGACAAGTCTTCACATAGTTCTCCACTTCATCTCTCATTTGAGGCCAATAATAAGAAGATTCAATGAGTGCCAAGGTCCTTCGCTGACCTTGGTGACCAGCCCACTTGGTGTCGTGGCATTCCCTCACTAATTTTCTTCTTAGATTTTTCCATTTAGGGACGTATAGTCTTCTCCCTTTAGTGTAGAGAAGGTCGTTTTCTAACCAAAATCTTTTGGTCTTACCTTCTCTAGCCAACTCCACCAACTTTTTGGCTAATAGATCGTGATGCAACCCTTCCTTGATGATATGCATAATATCTCCTTCAACCATAGAAATGGCCGCTAACTCAGCCTTGCGACTCAGCGCATCTGCTACCACATTAGTCTTGCCTGACTTGTATTCGAATTCGAAATCAAACTCAGCCAAGAAGTCTTTCCACCTAGCTTGTTTGGGGCTTAACTTCTTTTGAGTTTGGAAGTAGCTTGTAGCCACATTGTCTGTCTTGACGATGAAGCGTGAACCAAGCAAGTAGTGACGCCAAGTTCTCAAACAATGTACCACCGCGGTCATCTCCTTCTCTTGGACAGTGTATCGCCTCTCTGTATCATTCAACTTGCGACTCTCAAAGGCAATAGGATGTCCTTTTTGCATCAGAACTCCTCCAATAGCGTAGTCAGAAGCATCAGTGTGGACTTCAAACACCTTTGAGTAGTCGGGTAGTGCTAATACTGTTCCTTTTGTGATAGCAGCCTTCAACTCATCAAAAGCCTTTTGACACTCCTTTGACCATTCCTAAGAGTGGTTCTTCTTGAGAAGATTAGTTAATGGTGCAGCCTTGGCGGAGTATCCCTTGATAAACCTCCGATAGTAATTAGCCAACCCAAGGAAGGACCTCAATTTAGATACCTTGTTTGGAGGTTCCCACTCTTTGATAGCCTTCACTTTTCCTTGATCCATGCAGAGAGTTCCATCTTTAATGATGTGTCCCAAGAAGTGGACTTCGTCTCTTGCAAAGGAACACTTTTCCTTCTTCACATATAGGTTATTCTCTCGCAAGATCTTGAACACGATTCGTAAGTGTTCTACATGTTCCTCCAAAGTATTGCTATAGACAACAATGTCATCCAAGTAGACCACTACAAACCGATCAAGGTAAGGTCGAAAAATCTCGTTCATCAAAGTACAGAAGGTCGCAAGAGCATTGGTCAAGCCAAAAGGGATCACCAACCACTCATACGATCCATACCTCGTGACACACGTGGTCTTAAGTTCATCACCATCGGCAATTCTCACTTGGTGATATCTTGACCTCAAATCTAGCTTTGAGAACCACTTAGCTCTACCAAGTTGATCAAACAAATCGGCTATCAAAGGAATGTGGTATTTGTTCTTGATGGTTACCTTGTTAAGTGCTCGATAGTCGATGCATAGTCTCAATGAACCATCATACTTCTTTTGGAACAAGACTGGTGCGCCATAAGGTGCCTTCGATGGACGGATGAACCCAGCATCTAGCAAATCCTTGAGTTGCTTCTTCAACTCATCGAGTTCTGGCGGTGCCATCCTATAAGGTGTTGAGGCGGGCGGCTTTGCTCCTAACTCCAATTCAATCTTGTGGTCCACCTTCCTCCTAGGTGGTAGTTATTTTGGCAACTCGGGAGGCATCACATCCTTATTTTCTTCAAGGACTTCCTTGATTTTGGGAGGAACGTCTTCTCTTTCGGATGTTGACTCCTCTTGTAATAGAGCCAAATATGTAGTCTCTCCCTTCTTGAACCCTTTCTTGAGTTGCATGGCAGACAGTATCGGTGGTCCGCCAACTTTAGAGACTGTAGGGACCATGCATGGAGACCCTTTCTCCATGACGCATACTACGTCGTAGTATGGCATAGGTATTATATTTGCTTTCCTTTGCAAATCGAGCCCGATGACTATTTTAAAATCGTCCATGGGTGCTACTGAGAAATCCACAAGGCCCTTCCAAGAACCAAGAGTCATCTCAACCCCTTTTGCTACTCCCTTAAGGGGTTCACCCTTGGTATTCACGGGTTTGAACCAACCATTCTTTTCGGTGATCTTCAACTCAAGCCTCTTTGCTTCATCAGGCGTGATGAAGTTGTGTGTAGCACCAGTGTCGATCATAGCCATAACGGATTTTTTATTGATAAAGGCTTTGACATACATCAAGCCTTTCTTTTCTGTAGTGCTTGCCTCTTTACCCTTCACAGCATTCATGTGTTGGATAGATCCAACACACTCAGTTACTTGAGTTTGAGCTTCTCGTTCCTCGGTGATAGATGCCAAAGTCCCTAGCTTAGAACAATCCTTCATTTGGTGTGGTCCCTTGCACATGAAGCATCCTCCTTTGGGCACGAAAGCCTTTTTCTTTTCTTCGTATTCTTTCTTTGAAGAGTATTTTCCTTCCTTCTTGGTTGAGAAACTCTTTCCCTTGTCTCCCTCACCTTTAGTAGAACTAGGCTTGGAGGATGACTTAGGTTTAGAGTCTCCCCTATGATACTCAATGAGTGATTCGGCCACCATGATGGCCTCATCGACATCCTTAACATTCCTTCTTTGTAGTTCTTGATTTGTCCAAGGTTGGAGTCCATCAATGAAGAAGAACAATGCATCCTCTGATGCTAAGTTGGGGATTTGAAGCGTCAGAGTAGTGAACTCCTTTACGTAGTCGCTAATCGTACTCTTGTGCTTCAACTCCCTCAACTTCTTCCTTGCTTCATAAACCACATTCTCAGGGAAAAATTGTCTTTTCAACTCCCTTTTGAAATCTTCCCATGTGGCTATGTTGCAAGTACCCTTTTCCATATCTACGCACTTTCTCCTCCACCACAAAGTAGCATTATCAAAAAGGTAGAGAGCTGCAGTGCGTACCTTTATTGCTTCTTCGACCACCCCTTGGCCTTCGAAGTACCTCTCCATTTGCCATAGGAAGTTCTCCACCTCGCGAGCGTCCCTTACGCCCTTGAACTCCTTTGGCTTGGGGAGATCAATCTTTGTCGTCTCCCTTATAATGGTTGGTCGAGATTTTGCCTCCTCGAACCAAACTCGAACTTCCTCAAATAGCTTTAAGGAATTCTCAAGCTTCTCTTCGATTTGGAGCATGCTTTCTTTGAAAGCATCTAGTTCTCTCCTTATCATGTTCTATCCTTTGGAAACGTTCATCCATAGAGGATAGAACATTCTCCAACACAGAAACTCTCTCTTCTAGGAAGTTAGAGTCCTTACCTCTAGGCTCACTTGAAGAACGGACCTTCTTGCCTCCCCATTGAGAAGGAATAGCATTCCTTCTCCTTTGAGACTCAATATGCTCCATGATGATACTAGAAGCCATACCCACAAATCACTTGTGCTCCCTCTCGAACCTTGCTCGGATACCAAATTGTCACGGCCTTGGACACACTCCAACGCTACCGTGCCGGCACTCGGACTTACTCAACCTCTTGAGCTAAGACCAAGTCAGCCTAACCCTCAATACTTAGCAAGAAAGCTAAGAATACAAGAGAACACAAGAGAAATGAAGCTTTGGTGGAAGAACACTTTATTGTTCAAGTGTGGTTACAAATGATTCACACACACCCAAACTCTAACTCTCACCCCTATTTATATCCATCTACCTCCTCAATGGATGGTTAGGAATAAATCTAATCAACGGTTCAGATTAATCATCTAGAACCTTCTCTACAAATATCTATCCTACCACAACTCTCTAAATGTTTCTAGATTATTCCATACCACTCTTTATACTTCTATATACATCTACACTCTTCTAGAATACTTTATGACCTTCCAGAGTCTTCTAGAACCTTCTAGGGTATTTCGGGACCTAGGACATTCTAGAACGTTCCGAAACCATCTAGAGTATTCTCAAACACTCCAAAAAACTATACAAATACTGTTAAATCTAACATTCTAAAATTTACCGTGACAGTGCGTTGGAAATTTTAATATTATTGAAAACTTTAATAAATATTTTTGGAATATTATAAAAATATAAAGTTAGATAGTAGTAAAGTTTAGTACCGCTTGAGAAAATAATCATACATAATGTATACATAAAAGAAAGTATCAGAACCAATTTTTTAAGTCAATTTCAGTTAATTATTTTTTCTTAATAAATTATATTTTTCTATCTTACTCTTCACCTTGGTCAATTTTATAGTTATAAGGAGTAAAGTTTTAAACTGTTACATGATATGTTTATGATAACAGGATACATTACTAAAATCTAAGCTTTTGTTTATTGTTTGAGAGTTACTTGACGATTCAAAAAGTATTTATTTTAGTAAAAAGGGATTGAGTATTTATTGATCTGGCAAAATAATAAGGTTGATTTTTTGGAATGAAGTAGTAATTGTAAAAATATTTTGATATTTAAGTCAGAGAATTAGAGAGGTAGAGAATAAGTATTGGAATACAATGAATTATATCTGAAATATCGAACTCTTATTTTATAAGTAGTGTAAAATATTTTATCTTTGTGAAAAGAGTCCTACTTCATATAATTTTAAAAGGTGGCTAAGAGGTAAAGATGGTTTCGGACGGTTAGATTGGCAGAATATTTTTGAGCTTGTTATATTGGGCCCGTTAAGAATTTGGACGCTAGGTTCGGAACAGTTGCCTCCGAAAGTGTGAGGGTAAGCTTGTCTCCATATTGATTGAGTTTGGTTTTTCGTGTGTTCGACGTATGTTGGGATTTTTACTTTTTTCCTTTAAGGTCGTAATACTTTGTGTTTTAAATACTTTTGCGCCTTTTGGTGGGCCTTTTGGACCTTGGAGTAGGAGTGGCAAACGGACTTAAACCCGCCGGCCAACTCGCGTAACCCGCCAAAAAAGGCGAGTTGGGCTGGAAAATTGGGACCGCCAAATAGCAAAAGTCCGCCTAACTCGCATTGCTTAAACCGCATGCTTTGGCGGGGCGGGGTGGGCTTTCCCGCCGGGTTTAGTATTTTTTTGACAAGGTGTATTTTTACAATTTTTTTTGCCAAAATCCAACTTCCCCCAACCCAACTTACAAGAGAATGAAGATGAAAATTGAGTGTTTTGGATTATGTTTATTTTGTTTTAGAGACAATATTTATAATTAGAGGTAATGACCAATTCGGTACCCAAAAGATTCAAACGCTGACATTTTGGTACCCAACTATTGATATTGACAAAAAGGTACCTGAATGATTTAAAATTTTGCCAAGCGTGTCCAAGAGCTTGCCGGAACATATCTCCGGTGAGTACGATGCTTACGTGGTGGCCCGTTTTTGCTGACAAGGTTAGTGTTATATTAGATGGAATTTCTAATTTTAATTATTCTTATCCTACTTGGAAAATAAACTAAACCTAATTTGAACATTAGTTTTGTCCCAAATTAATTTTGCCCTAAAACCCAATTAGCATATACCAAGTTACTAGTTACTGAGTTACTATAGTTAGTGTCATAGTGTGTCACTAGTGAAAATCAAAGGTCACGTAGAGAGGGAGAGACGTTGGTCTCGAAGCTTGGCGAGAAGAAGAAGGATACAAGGCGAGAGGCATTATCGATTCAAGGGTAACGGTTCTCAAGTGGCATCGTGGGATCACCATTGTTCGCAAGGAGCAACCCTACGAAGAGGTACGTTCTGCTTCATGTTCTTTGTTTAAGTTCTGGTTTTTTACGTTTGCTGGTGACATCCTGTTTATTCATTGTATCTTCTCTCTACTATTTCTTAGATGGATCGTTTAGTTACGTTTGTGTATCATCACATGGGTTGCTTGAAAAAGGTTAGAGATGGGAATGTGATATACGAAGGGGGTTTAGTCACTGAGATACACAGGGTGAATGTGGAGACATGTAATTTATTTTTTGTTGAGGGGTTGTTTTTAGACCTGGGTTACCCTGGATATAATGAGGCGTATTGGCTAGAACCTGGTTTCGAATTAGGTCAGGGTCTTAGAGTACTAAGGACAGATGCTGAAGTGATGAGGATGTGTGAGAGTGCAATTAAAAACGACAACACTGTCCATCTCTACTTTGATCACCCTATTGATGCCAACCCTGAAATCATTGATGACGATGTGGTGTCTTCTGGTAGCAGTGAGAGTGTGGTTGAGGTCAATCCACCCGGTGATGAGAGGGAAACTGAAGTTGTGAGTGAGAAAACTGGCGAGGTTAATCAGTTGAGTAAGGCTTTAACAGTTGTTGTGAAGAAGACTTTGAATGAAGTTGTGACTGAGAAGGGTGTTGATGTTAACGAGTCGGAGGCCGGAGAGGGTGGTGTTATGAATGAAGATGTGAATCACAGGAATGGGGATAAAGAGACTGAGCAACCTGCAGCTCCAGAAAAAGTTGTTAAGAGGGTGAGAAAGAGGCATCCAAGACCACCACCCAGTGGTTTATCACAAGAAAGGAGAGCTGCTGAATCTGAACAGCCTGAGGGTGATCCTCTAGAAGCTGAAACAGTAAATGAACAAACACATGAGAGGAATGATGATGATGCACATGTTGCCAATGAAGGTGCTAACAATGAAGAATCATTGGTGGATGAGATGAGGGCAAAGGAAGCAGCTACTCAGAATGCAGGAGGTAAAAATATTATTTCTTTTTTGTTATATAATTTTTGGATAAGTATTGGTTTTATGAATCCAATGATTATGATGCACATGTTGCCAATGAAGGTGTTAACCTTGAAGAACCAGTGGTGGATGACTTGAGGGCAGAGGAAACAGCTACAGAAAATGCAGCAGGTAAACATATTATTTCTGTTTTGTTACAGCATTTTTTGATAAATATTGCATGATGGCTGACAAGTATCACCTGATGTATTAACAGATACAGAAACACAAAGAAAGGATAGGACAAATTCAAGGAGAAATCATCCTAGGCCTCAACCATCTGGGCAGAGGATTGTACCTGGAAAGGATGATGAAGCACCAAGGGTAGAGGTGCCTAACCCAAACAGAGCAGATGGAGAGATGGGACCTGAGATGTACCAATACGAATCTGATGAACTGTATAGCCCTTCTGGATCTGATGATGAAGATGAACCTATTTTTCCTCAACATAACCCGAACACACCCTTTGGGAAAATTACTCTGGAGTTGAACATGGAGTTTGAGACCATGGAACACTTTAAAGCAGCGGTTCAAAAGTACAACATACAGATTGGAAGACAGGTTTTCTATCTTAGGAATGAGAAGAAGAGGTGCAGGGTGATTTGCTATGACCCCGACTGCCCTTGGTTGTGTTACTGTTCTAGGACCAACTATCCAGCCTCGTTTCAGATTAAAACATTTGTGGATGAGCATACTTGTCCGAGAAGCAACAAGAGTAAGTCAGTGAGTTGTGCCTGGGTTGCTGAAGAGCTTGTGCCTAAACTCAGAATCCATCCTAACATGTTACAAAGGGAGGCACAGGAGTGGTTTAAGGTGGAGTATGACATCTCAGTTAATGAGAGGATGATGTACAGGGCTATGGATAAGGCCAAAGATGTTATTGAAGGAACGGAAAAGGATCAATACCTGAGACTTAGAGACTATCTGAATGAGATCATCAAGGCTAATCCTGGGTCAAGAGCCAACATGGGGACAACTCCACAGCAGGAAGGGTTGCCTAGATTTAGGAACTTGTATGTATGTTTGGCTGCTTGCAAGCAGGGATTTAAAGCAGGGTGCAGACCCTTCATAGTGTTAGATGGGACGTTTCTGAAAGGGTACTTTGGAGGGCAGTTACTAACAGCAGTAGGTCAGGACGCGAATAACCAGCTATTTCCAATTGCATATGGTGTTGTCGATGCAGAAACTCGGGAAAATTGGAGATTCTTTCTCGAGGAGTTACATACTGACATAGGGGACTATAATGAGAATGGCTGGGTGTTCATGTCCGACCAGCAAAAGGTAATATGCAGTGTATCCAATCATTATAGTTCTTATATTCCTACTTGAGTAACTTAAGTGTATTAATGTTAACTGCTGAATTTACCCATGAATGCAGGGATTGATACCAGCATTACAGGATGTGATGCCAGGTGTGAAGCACAGATTTTGTTGTATGCATATGTGGAGAAATCTGAACAAACGATGGAAGGATAAGGAGCTTAAGGGAGCATTCTGGCAATGTGCAAAAGCAACTACTGATCAAGAATTCAAGGATGCAATGGCTAATGTGAAAAGGATCAATAAACAGGCATGGGAGTATTTGGATAAATTTGAGCAAGAACAGTGGTCAAGAAGCAAGTTTTCTGAATGGCCAAAGGTTGATAGCTTGACTAGCAACAACTGTGAATCGTTTAATTCAACCATTGTGGGTCTGCGGGGGAAAAGCATACTGACAATGCTTGAGGAGCTCAGATTCTATATCATGAAGACGATGGCAACTCACAAGGACGCACTGATGGCTTACACTGGACTTATAGCCCCAATACAAGTGAGTAGATTAGAGAAGGAAAAAAAAACAAGCTAACTACTGGGAGGCATAGTGGTGTGGTGATGATGAACATAACGAATTTGAAGTCAGAAAGTGGCAACATAGAGTCAGGGTGAACACAAGAGAGAGGACATGTTCCTGCAGAAAATGGCAGCTGACTGGACTACCATGCTGTCATGGTATTGCAGCAATCCAGAGGCAGAATGAGAAGCCTGAAGACTATGTCCATCACAAGCTCACCATCGAGGCATACAACAGGACTTACCAGTTTCACATTAACAGCATACCAAGCCAAGAGTATTGGGAGCACCATGAAGGGTTGCCTTGTCTGCCTCCTCCATACAAGAGGCCTATTGGCAGACCTTCCAAGAAAAGGAAGAAGGACAGCAGCGAGCAAGACTCTGGGAGCCAATACCATGCCAAGAGAAGATATGGCCAGATAACATGTCAAACCTGCAAGAGAGTAAGTGAAACAAGTTTATTATCTACTATCTACTTACATAATATTATTCAATGATACATAAACTATTTGGATACTGATTTAATTTATTTATTGCCTGGCTGCAAGGTTGGACATAATAGTAGGACTTGCCCTGAGAGATCAAATGGAGCAGCAGCTCAAGAAGAAGGAATTGATGAGGATGAAGCTAGAGAGCAAGAAGCTAACTGGGAGGAGACCATGGATGGAGGACCATTCGAAGAGGAAGACCCCCAACCTCAACAGCACCTCAAACTAGGGTTGCCAGCCATGATGCTTGGTCTAATTGTCAGATCCCAGCCACACCAACCAATGCTGCAGGACCAAGTACTGGGCCTGGGTCAATGTCACAAGGTCCTTTGGGTAGGCCCACTCTGCAAGCCCAATATTCAGCATCCTCTAGGCCACCAACTGTGACTAGGGAAACCATGGCAGCAGCAAGCCCAGCCACACAGAGCAGGTTCACAGGCTTCATGCCCACCCCATCCTTGAAGAAGAAAAAGCCTTCAGCAAGCATCAAGAAGTGATAGCTTTCTTTCTTGGGTTTTCATTTTGTTTTTAGTTCCATGTTGGACTTGATGTAGATACTATGCAACTAAATTCCATTATGGCATGTTTAGTTTTTAGTTCCATGTTGGACCTGATTTAGTATTACTTGTTATCAACATTACTGTCATTATGCCATGATAGGTTTTTTGGGGCAAAACTTTTGTTATTTTGGGTCTGAGGTATGTTACTCTGGATACTTATGGAATATGTTTTCATGCTATGAGACATGTGTTTTTATACAGCTTCTGTTTATGCCATTTTTTCATCAATGGCTAACCTATCTTATATATGGCTTGCTCACAATTCAAAAGCAATAACTCAGTCACAAAAGACAAATAAGAGTGCATCCATTAATTCATCTCAATTACAATTAGGAGAACATTACAAATAAACAAAATTTCATTCCTAAAATCTTAAATTTGACCATACTTAGCCATACACAGCAGACTCAAATACAGATTTAACCCAAGCAATACACAGATAACAATCAACAAGAACTCAACCCTCTTCAGTTTCTCCTTCATGTCATTAACCACAGGAAGCACCATCATCATCCTATCCCTTTCCCGTCCATCACTACCCTCCTGGTTGATTCTGCTTTTCTTTTTTGGGTCTGCTATGCCCACCATGTTGCTATTCTCTGAAGAAACTTCTCCTTCCACACATTGCTCTTCAATTTCATCCAACCATTGAAAATACCCACAACGTCTTTGTGTGTTCTAGCATGGCACAAAAATTTCATGAATCAGAGAAGATCGGAAAGTAAATCTGAAAAGTGGAGAAAATAAACCCAGGAAGAATGCATCATTTCCTCACGTAACATCAACATTTTAACCTTACCTTCCACAGAGGGCAACGTAGAAACCATCTATCAGGATTGCTACTTGTCTTCGACTTCAACGGAACCACCGGAAGGGGACAAAAGCAACACCCATCGTAGATTTTACTACCAACTCCAGAACCACCATCAACGTCGAAGGCTATGGATGAGTGCTTTCTCACGGTTCCACCTTTTCCACGAGCCCTAGCTGCTTGCATCTTCCAGATTGGGATCATGCTCTACGAGAGAGCGAGGAGAGCAAAATTGGGTTTTAGGGCAAAATTAATTTAGGGCAAAACTAATGTTCAAATTAGGTTTAGTTTATTTTCCAAGTAGGATAAGAATAATTAAAATTAGAAATTCCATCTAATATAACACTAACCTTGTCAGTAAAAACGGGCCACCACGTAAGCATCGTACTCACCGGAGATATGTTCCGGCAAGCTCTTGGACACGCTTGGCAAAATTTTAAATCATTTAGGTACCTTTTTGTCAATATCAATAGTTGGGTACCAAAATGTCAGCGTTTGAATCTTTCGGGTACCGAATTGGTCATTACCTCTTTATAATTATGTTATTATGTTTATTTTGCTTTGGAAACAATATTTATAATTATGTTTTGGATGAAAATTTGGTTTATAATTATGTTTATTACATATTTATAATTACAAAGATTTTAATGTTTGTGAATATAAAAATTATAATTTGTTTATACTTTTAGAAATGATAATAGTTAAAAGTAAAAAACAGAAGAGATTTTTTTATGCCTTTATATATATTATTTAATAGTTAAAAGTAAAAAAAAAAGGGATATTTGGCGGACTTAACCCGCCGGCCCGCTGTTAGGCGGTGCGGGCTAGAATTCTGGGACCGCCTCACTAGGCGAGGTGGGGTGGGGCGGGGCGGGGTGGGGTGGGGCGGGGCGGGGCGGGGCGGGATAGTCGTTTTGTCGAGTTCCGTTTTGGGTTTACTCGTAAAAAATGGTTTGAGTCTAGGTGGGCCGTTTTGATATTTTAGTTTTGTGAATATCCGTTTCATTGGCCTTGGGGGTGATCAGTCCCCAGGATAGCCATTTTGTCGAGTTCCGTTTTGGGTTTACTTGTAAAAAATGGTTGGGCCTTTTTGGTGGGCCGTTTTGATATTTTAGTTTTGTTAACTTTGGATATCCGTTTCGTTGGCCTCGAGGGTGATCAGTCCCCAGAGTAGCTGTTTTGTCGAATTCCGTTTTGAGTTTACTCGTAAAAAATGCTTTGAGCCTTTTTGGTGGGCCGTTTAGGTCTCTTGGTGGGTCATTTGGAGTTTCTCTGGCCGCGATCATCTTGGCGAGGTCAGATTTTCAGAATCTGCTACAGTTTCTGCGTCTCCCGCGATCGTGATTCAGGATTTTTAATCTGTATTCTTTACGGGAGGTAGTTCGAAAAATCGCTTCGTCGATATGTTCTGACTGGTAGCATTCATTGGTGACGACTCTGCCTTCTAAGGACTGCACCCGATGGCGTAGCTCTTGAATTATTCGGTTCATGTCTTTGCCTAGGCCGGTGAATAGTCTGCTTCCGTTAGATTAGCAGTCGTTTCTCCGTGAGTGTTATCTTAATTGGCTGTGTGTTGTGTGGTTTTGGACCACGCTGGCTACCCTTCTATGGGTTGGATTGTCACAGGTTTGAATTGATTGGGTTGATCGTGAGGTCGGATTTTAGGTGATCAAAAGGCTGCTCTTCGAGAATGCCCACCATGCTGTTAGGATTTTAGTGGATCCCCACAAACGGCGCCAATGTTCAAAAGGGTTACCTGACGGATCAAAAAGTATTTGTTTAGGTGAAGAGAGATTGGATACCCGTTAGTCCGGCAAGATACCAAGGCTAGTTTAATGAATCGTACCTAGGAGAGGAGCTGAGCTCTCCTTTTATAAGTGATGTAAGCTATTTTATTCTTATATTTGTGGAAGATGGTCTCACTTCATATAATTTTGGAAGGTAAAGATGGTCTCGAGTTGTTAGGATGGCGAGAATATTTTTGCACCGGTTATATTTGGCCTGTTAAGAATAAGAATATTGAGAATATTGAGTTTTTTTTTTTTTTTTTTTGCATAAATTATATTGGAGTATTGTATTCTATGTATAACTATAAAAGTATATTATCTTATCATAATTTATGTGTTAATGAACAATATTAAATTTGTGAATAAATAGTGGTAGAATACTAAAATATATGTATTTTTGTAAAACATAATATTCTGTTATGATTGATGTGCACTTTTACTTTATAATTTAATTCATAAAAGATCTCTTTTAAACATGATTTATTTTCGAACATAAAATTAAACATCTTAAGATGATTTATATAAATAATGAAAGAAAGAGTATTATATATTTGATTTTCATTGAAAAAAATCGTATAAAATTAATTATCCTATAATTTATTTATGTAAACAAAATCCATAATTATATTTTTGAATAAAAGTTTAATCTTTTCTTCAAATTATAACACTTTTGTTTATTAATATCCTTATGAAGAAGTTGAAGTTGAGCTGAAGAAGAACAATATATAAACAGAAAAAAGTGTAAAGAGAAACTAAAAACTCAAAAAATTATCTGAATGATGATGATATTAAAAATGAGAAATTATAATCTAATTTTACAAAGCATGATCTTCATATTGTGACAGGGGGTATATATAGAGAGTTAACATCATCTAAGCTAACTGCCTTACTAAACATAGAAAGAGTTAACTATTTGTTACTAGATTCTGGTATAGCAACATAATCTTCATCTTCTTTATCTCTATCATCACCTTCCAAGCTCAAT
Source organism: Arachis ipaensis (assembly GCF_059453495.1). Lineage (NCBI taxonomy): Eukaryota > Viridiplantae > Streptophyta > Magnoliopsida > Fabales > Fabaceae > Arachis > Arachis ipaensis. The sequence continues at coordinate 9,956,888 of NC_142442.1, forward strand.
GACATTTTTAATGTGACTTTGAGTGTTCTTAAATTTATCAAACACTGCTAGAGATAAAAGTTTGGTGGTCCATGCATGGAATATAGATATGTGGAGGTTGTTCTAAATCACTAAGTGACAAAATGAATATCAAGTTCAAAATGCTTTGTTCAACTATTAAAATTGGATCCCGCCTTATGTATGCAGCAACCCATTAGCCAGTGGCAAACCTCTAAATAGAACTCAGTACCGTGACAGATTAGTCTTTGACCTGTCGGGTTGATGGATACCGTAAAAAAAAAAAAAACTATTAAAATTGAATTTGCTAAAATCTGCACAAGCACTTGTATTATCACAATATATAGTTGGAGTACTTGAATGCTTGAGTCCTAGTTCAAATAGAAGATTCTACAGTCAAATAAGGTTAGTATCATCTGCTATCAGGTTTCTAAATTTAGATTCTGCAGTGGACTTGCTCATAACATGTTATTTTCTACTTGATTATGCAACCAAATTACTTCCTAAAAAGACACAATAATCTGAGATTGATCTTCTATCATCAATGTCTAATGCTTAATTTGCATTGGTAAAGGCAAAAATTTGAAAATTAATGAATAAATGGAATAAATAACCCTCACTCAATTGAACCAACTAAATACCTTAGAATTTAGGAGTGAGCACGGGTAGCGGGTACCCAATTATCTATCCGAACCCGAACTGAACCAATTAAATTGATTCTGGAATCAACGGGTAATCGAGTTCAACCCGAACCAAACCGATGGTCTTTGTTAGTGATTAGTTCGGATATCAGTTTTGGGGGTGCGAAACCCGAACCAACCCGCGAATCCGATCATATATTAATTAAATAAAAATAAAAAAATATATATATGACTTTTCTATTAGACAAATATTATTCACAATTAATATGTTTGGATTTTAATGAGTTTAGTTTTTAATGTATTTGGTGTTTAACATGTTTGGATTATTTCTATTGATGTCACATGCTTATTGTACTTGTTGAATTTTTAAGATAAAAATTTAATTTTTTTATGAATTTCAAAATCATCGGGTACCCAATTACCTGAGCCGAACCAATCCGTTCTTAATTAGTTTGGTTTGGTTCGGGTACATATACAAAAAAACACAAATCCAAATCAAACCAAACCAATTATATTTTGATCGGTTCGATTCTAATTTTACCATAAATCCGAACCAAACCGACCGTGCTCACCCCTATTAGAATTCTCTTAACTAGATACCTTGGATAACTCTCACAACCATGTATACTCTCAAAGTCTCACTTAGAATCCAAAAATTGAGGTGAGAAAGCTATAGTTCAAGATATTAGAGCATATGCAAAACAATGAGAAAGCAACATGACTTGAATAGCTCACAATGACTCCATTAAAGAAAACCATCACAGGTTCCTACATTACGATTCTTTCTTTTGCTTCATATAGTGCAAAACACTTCCTATACATGCCAAACTCGATCTTGCTGCTACAGATTTTGTGGGGTCAATTTTTGAAATAGAGTTTTATATTTGAGAATTAATATCTAGAAAAAGAGTCTTATAAATTAAATCTGTAGATCGTCTCAATATAATAGCTAGCTTGTATAAGGGATAAATACAATTTTGGTCCTTAAAGTTTTGTGCCAGAATCGAAATCGTCGCTCTTGTAATTTTGGATTTAAAATCGTCTTTAACGTTTTTTTTCGTATTAAAATTGTCCTTTTAATTTTTTTTGGACAAAAATACCCTCACCACTACCAACATAATTACCTCCTTCACCACCACCAACTGCCACGCCACCACCATTATCAACATCATCATCACCATCATCATCATCATCATCAACACCCACTGCCACTCCACCACCACCAACGTCACCGCCGTCCCCCTCCCCTCCCCTTCCCCCCACCCCCACCCCGCGTCCCCTCCCCTCCCCCTCACTGCCTCCCCCTTCCCCCCACCCAGCGTCCCCACCCCGTCCCCTCCCCCTCCCCGTCTCCCCCTTCCTCCCACCCCACGTCCCCACCCGTCCCCTCCCCCTCCCCGTATTCCCTTCCCCCACCACCTCTACCTCCACCTCCACACAGAGAAGCAGAAACAGAAAATCAACATATTCAAGTACAAATTTAACACAAGCAGAAACAAGAAGCAACAAATCAACAAATCAGCAACAATAATATTCCACAACAAAAGAAGAAGAAATCCAGAAATTCACAGAATTCACAGAAGAAGAAGAAGAAGCGGCGGGCGGTGGGTCGGCGGTAAGAAGAAGAAGAAGAAGAAACGGGCGGCGGTGCGGTGGCGGAAAGAAGAAGAAGAAGCGGCGGGCAGCGGGCGGCGGTGCGGCGGCATGGCGTCCCCCTTCTCTCCCCCCCTCCACCCTCCCCCACCCCCTTTCTCGGCCCCCCTTTCTTTCTTTCTCTCCCCAGTCCCCACCCACCCCGTTTCTCTGATCCCTTTCTTTCTTTTTTTTTTTATTTTATATTTATTTTATTTTAAAATTTTATTTTTTTATTAAAATAGGGGTAGTTTAGGAATTAAATTAAAAATTTTATTTAAAAGGACGATTTTAATACGAAAAAAAACGTTAAGGACGATTTTAAATCCAAAATTACAAAAGGACGATTTCAATTCTGGCACAAAACTTTAGAGACCAAAATCGTACTTATTCCCTTGTATAATGATGGTTTTTTTTTTTTTTTTCAAAATTTTTGTAGTTCATTATACTTACTCTCTTTAATGATGGAGTAAACTTTAAATTAAATTAAAAAAATTCTATCCAACATGACTATATGAATATTAGAGGTATGGGACAAATGATATGCATTTGGAATGTTATGGGAGTTTTTTGTGTTCAAAAAAGGGGATTGTGTGTGGAGTATTGTGCCATTGCCGTTTGAAAAGAGAGGCTTTTTTTTTTTGTAAAACTATTCTTTCTTCCTTTTTATCTTTTTGTTCGTCTTGTCCACACTATTAAAAAAATTGTATTCCACCAAAAGCATTTTTTTTTTCAAATAGCATCTGGGTTTGGGCTTCGTTGATCGTTATATTTCTTGTATAATTTGAACTATGTCATAAAAAATGACAAAAAATGGTCATAACCATAGGATAGTTATGGGCTTTAGCATTCTACTTGCTTTACGGCCCAAACTAGAGAGAACGATTTTTGAAAAAAAAAATGAAAAACATTTTTGCATTGCGATTTTGTTGATGGGAAAGTAATTATAATATATGGAATAAATTACTATTTGTACCTATGAAAGATACAGACGCTGACAAATGTACTCATATAAGAATAAAACGACCATTGTAATCACAGAAGATGGCCTTCGTGTGCCAAGAGTATCCGAATGTTGGTTACGCAATTTGTCTGTTAGGATACTCTTAGCACACGGAAACCATTTTTCATGATTACAATTATCGTTTTATTCTTATATGTGTACATTTGTCAGCGTCTGTATCTTTTATGAATATAAATGGTAATTTATTCTAATATATAATATACTATAGAAGATTGTAAAGATAGGAACTAGGATAGCTTTTATGTGGTAATTAGGTGACGAAGCTGATAAGCTTATTATTATTTTATTATAGTGACAGTTGATTAATGATTTTGATGGAAATGTATAGGAAATAGAAAAGGATTAGGATGTGGAGAAACGGTATCATCATTTTCTTACTATGTATTGTACGGTGAGGTAATTTATCCATTTTATTTTCCAACATTTGTTAGATACATTATCGCAAGTGGCAACTATACTTTGAACAAAAGAAATAGACTAATCATATTTCAAAAAAAAAAAAAAAAGGAAAAAAATAGACTAATCAAAATTACACTCACTTATAGTAGCATTATCAGGCAATTTAAATCACAGTAGTAATGTTTCAGGCGAACTTGGTACCATTTTTTTTTTAATTTTGAATTTTTGTGTGTAATTTTTTAATTTAAAATTTTAGAAGTTTGAATACATAAATTTTAAATTTTGAATTTATACTTTGTTAGTTAGTTGAAAAAGTATAGTTGTAAAAATCGAATCGGTGATCAAACCAGTTAGGTTACTAGTGACTGGTTCAAGTTCAACTAATAAATCACTGGTTGAACCGATAAAACTGGTTCCATGTAAATAAAAAATATAAAATACTAAATTCAGCAAGACAGGAACCCAAAATTTCCTATTTCCTATTCCCTATTCAGCAAGACAGCAACCTTAAATTCACAGAACAAGCATATTCATAGTTTCATACTAAACAGATTACTTCAACATCACCTATTTCAACAAGCAGCTATTTCAACAACAGAAAGAATAAATTACCATTTGTACCCATGAAAGATACAAATGCTAACAAATGTACCTATATAAAAATAAAACAACAATTGTAACCACGAAAGATGACTTCCGTGTGCCAAGAGTACCTTAACGAACCAATCACGGACCAACGACTGGCTTCCAAATACCTACTAATAACCTCATAATCAAGGAATTAAAATTTATTTGATTTAAGCTATAATTTTTAAGGTATTACATCATTGCACTCATGCAAATGAAATAGATTTTGTGCTAATGTTATATAAAGCTAGGGCTGGGATTGGTTGCCAGTACATTCATACTCATTCTCATGGATAGGCTTAGATTGGAATTAGCTGTCGGTAATGTCGGTTAAGTGGCTGAAAATCGACTCATAAGCTCATGACCAAATATATAGGAAGGCATTTGATGTGTGCATCGTATAGTTGTGTGATACTTGATGATGATTGTGCTACGTTACTAAGATGAAATCTGCCAAAGGTTATTGGACTGCTTCACAAAGCCCACTTATTCAAAAAAACACATTCTAAATTAACCCAGTTAATCCTAATACCACTTGCTCACCCCTGTAACCCTACTTTATCCCTTTTTCACTTGTTCTTACCGTTGAGACACACACCCACTCCCCATCTCCACTTGCAGCGCCGCATAGCACGCCAGATTGCCGTCTTCGCCGGTCGCATTCGTCGACGAAGTCAACGCCGCTGGGAAACCAGTTGCCGCCACTAACAAGTACGGTCCCACATCCGGCAAAGTGACAACCGGCGCGGCTGCATGTTGCCGTCGTGGAGACGCATCCACACGTGAAACCTTCATCGCGACGCCCTCCAGTAGCTCCGCCACAAGACACGCTGCGGTTGGACTCTTCCGGCCTCGTGGAGACATTACCATCCTCGCAACTTGTTTGCCGCTGCATCGCCCTCCCAGCGTCGATCCCTGTCTCGAGTTCGAGCCCCCCTTGCATAATAAAATAATGTAAAGCATCGATCACGATGTTGTATGTGTTAATTGATTACTAGCTTGTAAAGATACTTGTTGGAGATTCTAGACTCGTTCAAGCCAACCACCGATTTCATGTCTTCTACGTCTCTCTCCATGGATCTCATTGAACTCAATTCCTATCATCACGTATCTGAAAATGTTTTCAAGATGTTCCATAATTGAAGATGTTTCATTAAGAAAGTCAGAAATGGTGAATTAAGAGGTTTCTTGTTGACATGGTTCCCTGTACTAAGATTATTTGTTATGCTTTTTTCACTTGTAACTGGTTCGTGGAATTTGTAACCTATTTATAATTCTGGAAATATTGATGTGTTCGCATATGTTACTGGTGTCTTTAGCGGTACAGGAATTGTCTAATTAATAAATGTGGTTACTGTGTGTCTTCTTGTCGTTGTATTTGAGTCTACTTTAATCTAGATAATAAAAAGCTAAAGCATTGTTTTCTTTGGGGCTGAGTTGTGTTTTGTTTAATTATCTAGTGCTTATCTATATTTCATCATGTTCTTGTACCGCTTACTTAGTTGAGTTCGGGGAAGAAAACACAAGTTGGAACCTGGACAGAATTTTGAAACTGTTGCAAGAAATCAACATCAAGACATGGGAAAGCTGGTATTACATCATTCAGAAACTTGTGTTTCCTTCTATTTTAGCATTGGTTTGTTTCTGAAGGTCTTGGTTTATGTTGACAGAAATTATTAGAGACACGGTGTTCACCATGCTACATCGCAGATTTGTTCCACGATCTGGAAACAAACCAAGCCCAAGCAAAGCTAGATGAGATAGAAGAAATTGGTTTTGGTTTCCTTAAACTAGTACCAAAGTGGAATGTTAAACAAGGCATAATGGTGATGTTGGCCAAGGCTTACGACACTAAAACAAGCACCTTGAAAGTAGGTGATGGAGTCATCCGCATTGGGGTTGAGCTGTTCCAACGTCTTTTCGGAATTCCGCCCGGTGGTGAGTATACATTTATCTGTTAAACAGCATTTTATTGGTTAAAACGGTTTCAGTCTCCGTAATTTTACCTTTATTATTCCTATTCAGCTGGTTGTTTTACCCCATTTAATACACATGTATGTTGCAGTTGATGACTTCCTACCGTTCGATGCTGGTAATGTTGACCATGTGTCAATAAAAAGATTTCACCGGTTAAAAACTATACAACTGAGGCGTTTTGTTTACCAGTGTGCTATGGATACTGAAGATGACAGGATGGAGTTTAGGAGGCATTTCATCATGCTCGTGCTGAAGATGTTTCTGTGTCCGACTGTGTAACACGTCATCTCGCCGTGGCACATCGATACAATACTTGATGTATCTGATCCTGGGAGATTTCATTAGCCATTGCATATTTTCAAATCATTAGAACAAACAATTAGGAAGTACCAATGTAAAAATAACAAGTCTTGCGAGGGCTGCATGTTTGCCTTGCTGGTAACCTTTTTAATTCAAAATGCATTTTAATCTGACTAACCCTTGCATCCCAAAAAATAAGTTCTGTATGCAATATCCGCAGGTGTTGTACTTCTAGAAGCTAAAGCACGGTGACCTCGATAATTGTCAAGAACCTCAGTCGTGGCTTTCTGCATGGACTGCCAAGGAGCTTAGCGCAATGGCAGCAACTATTCAACTCGATGTATTTACTCTTCGAAGCTCTCTTTCTCTTGTAATTAACTGCAAGTACCCTTTTGAAGACTTGACATCTATGGTTGTGCATTGAATTATTAATGACTTTGATTTGTCGGTTATGGCTGTGTTTTTTCATATAACCATATTTTCATGTGTTAGTGCTGGATGTGGCTTTAGTTGTATGTGTCTTCTAACTAGTTGATGGCCCTAAACAGGCTTTTAACGAATCCGGAGGAAACGATGGTGTGGTCCTGGAAGGTGCCACAAGGGAGGACACAATGGGCGCAGGTCTTAACAAAGAAGACGCGGACCACACAATGAGTCCTGATGGGTACAAAAAAGTGAGTTAAGATGGCTAGGTAATGAATCTTTTATTTAGATTTGTAAAATAAAAATAAAGAGAATGTTACAGCTTCTTTTTTTACCTTTGGCTGCTAAGACTCTCTTTAATATTCCTTAAAGAGAAGTTGTATACATTTAATTTGTGTTATTAATGTGAATTCTAGCCACTATGTACTTGTTGAAAATGAATAGCTTGGTGTTGTAAATTTAGGGATCTGATCGCAGAGAGGGTGATGACGATGATGATGACGACGAGCCCATTGCGAAGAGACTATGTCGTAAACATGATTTGAAAAGGACACCTCAATCTTGCATGACAGAAGGGGAGACCAGCACAACGAGCAAGACAGACAGAACAAATAACCCAAAAAATGAGTAAGATGTGGCGGTTTAAGAATTTGTCAGTTGCATGTTTCAAACTTAGCACACGAACACGGGTTTAACATATGTTTAAACAAATAACTGTTGTTGCCATGTCTCGATAAAAAATATATGTTATGCTGTATTTAGTTTATCTTGCGTTGATTGAGTGATGTGAAATCACTTTGATCTTTTTTTGTTACCATTTTTTGATGCTGCGATTTCAAGGATCCAACATGAAGGCAGGAGTTATTAGCACCTCAGTGATAAGAAATGATCACGCAGTTGCTTTCGACGAGGATGACGATGATAGGCAAGAGAATCCGCATCAAAACTCAGAAAAGAAAAACACAACAGCTAAAAAGGACAGAAGGGGAGAACATCGGAACAAGCCTCCCGAAAACATCAAAGCAACCAATAGAGACGGATGATACTGAACCAAAAACTCCGTCAACTGCATTGATTGACTATTTAGGAATTCAGGAATATTCTAGTGAATTTTTTGACGGGCAAGTGAATAGTAAATAACTTTGTTTCCATCAATAGTATGTATTGTTTTTCACTTCTTCTCTTTAAAATTCATATAGGTTGACCGCCTCACATGGTTAGATTTGAAACAGACATCCTGACATCTTATCGCAGCGAGATCCAGAGTGCGAAAAGCTATGGGCAGAAATCGAGCGACGTTACCCATTGAGAGCAATTAGCATCGACCCGATACAAACAATTATTCCAAAAGGGTCTTTAGTCCGCACACCGAGTCCACAACATCCATCATTCTTACTTGGGATGACGCAGATCTTCAAAACACCCACACCATCCCCCCTCGACCCATTCATCGATTACTTAGGGGACGAAAACTCACTGAGCGGAACGAACAAAGAATCAGAGGATGGGCAGTGGACAGATCTCTTGCTAGACAGCAAAAAGTCGCGTCGTATGAGGGTAGACCACACCTAGTGCTGAGAAGGGAGGACTTGTGCATGCTGAGGCCACGTGCTTGGCTCAATAACAATGTCTGTAATCCAAAAACTTGTTAATCAAATTTGTTTAGGCATTCTATTTTGTAGATAATTAATCTTTACATTCTAGTTAAGTAGGTCGTGCACTGGATGTGTTGTGCATTCAATGACTCAAGGTTAAGAAGATTCACGCATGACTTCTACTGCGTGTGTCCAGGGATACTGGTAAGGACACTTCTATATGAATAATTTAAGTAGATTAAACCTTTTGAACAAACACATATTCGTCTTTGGATAGGAAATGGTGTTGGTCCAAAAGAATGTAATGCAGTTTCAGGACGGCCCAAATCCGGTGTATGTGGGATTGGAAGAAAACTTTGGTTTTGATACAAGGTATTTTGATAAGGTAACAGTTTCAAAGAGAAAATGGTAAGTCTGTTTGTCATATGAGAAATTACTATTTTCACTTGCACCCGAACAATGGATATGTGTTTTCCTTTATAAGTCCACGTAAAATGCCTAATTACAATTGCATAATGTTGCAGTGATTTTTTCCTGTATGTATCACCTGTCACTGGTGGGTGTATGCGTTCGATGTATCCGGAAAAATATTGTATGTACTAGATAGCATACCTAATAGACCACATGATATATTCCGGAGCAAGCTAGATGCATATGCGTTACCACAACATCTCGTCACCCTTAGGCTTTATTTAATCCTTATTATTGTATTCTGTTTAAGTATTTTCAATGTGGTTTAGGCGAGGCTCATTGAAGACATAGCACAGGTGACCATCCCCACTTATAAGCCCACTCAACAAGAGCTGCCTTGCACATATGCCTCTGTTCTAGTACAACCAAATGGGTGAGTCTCCCTCAAAATCTTCAAATGTTTTAATCATTAAGTTTCATTTAGATTTTTTTGGTTATCCTAATACAATCTGTTGTTTCCATTCACATAGTTTTGATTGTGGGGTGTATGCAATAAAGTTTATGGAGTACTGAACTGAAGGCGGGAATTTGAATGACTGGGATTATGTGAGATTCCAAATTCTAGCTCTAGTTAACTGATTTTTTAAACACATGTCATTGTCTATACCTAGATGCAGTTACTTAACTTTGATTTTCACATGCAGGACACTATCAAGTTATATAGGTTGGAAATAATGCTTGACATCATCCTATGTCACAAAAATTCAGTCATTGGAAATGCTCTGAATGCCGTTGGCAGCCGTGATCGACCCCCTGTGCGCCGCAACCAACCAAGGAACAAACATAAGGAGGTTAGGACTCCATTCACAGCACCTGGGACAAAGAGCATGCTTCGGCGAGCTGCAGGGATGCAAAAGAAACAGACGAGCAAAAGAAGATAAATATGGAAAGAAAAAGGATGTATATTACATTCTTGTTTACTTAGGGCAGGGTTGTCCTTACATTGTGAGATATATTTTGTTGGGTCTAAATATTTTCCTTATTTTACACAAAGAGGCATTTTGTTTTGGATTCTTGTCCTTTACACGTTGGTTTGGGATAATTTTATGCACAAGCTGAACAACTGATACACTTTGGAATATTTTTGTTTCCAATTGTTAAGCATGTTCCAGTTTGAATGTCTTCTATTTTGGATGTCTCCATTTATGTTAGCAGTGTATTGTTAGTCACGTGTTGTTCGTAGGTGCTGGAAAATGGAACTGTTTGCTTATGGAACAGTCTTGATATGGACGTGTCTTTAGATGGAGGTGTCTATCTTAGTCGTGTTCTTTTGACAGGTGTGTCTTTTTGGCGGATGTGTCTTCTGAATGGATGTCTCTTGTTAACCATAGATGTGTCTTCCATATTTTTCTCGGATGTGTCTAGGTCTATATGGATGTGTCTTCTGCCACATGTGTCTTATAAGAATGTGTTTTTGTCGTGTTTGCATGTAATCGCATGTGTCTTCCATGTTCCTACCTAATTTCATCATGACATCTTCGGAGTTGTCTCAGCATGGATATGTCTTACACTGTAGGTGGCTATCATAGTCATGTGATGTTAACAGGTTTTCCTTTTCACGGATGTGTCTTCTGTTTGGATGTGGCTTGCTAACCACAGATGTGTCTTCCATATTTTTCTCGGATGTGTCTAGGTTTATATGGATGTGTCTAATACCATACGTGTGTTATAAGAATGTATTTTTTTTGTGTTTGCATATAATCGCAGATGTGTCTTCCATGTTACTGCCTAATTTCATCATGACTTCTCCGAAGTTGTCTCAGTATGGATGTGTCTTATACATGTCGATATTTTTTTTAAGTTACGATAGCATGAAGGTTTTAATGAAGTTTTAATTGATTCGTTACGAGGCATAACTCACACCTTTTTGGGATAGTAACCGTAATATTAAGAAACGTAGCCTAATATAAAAAACTCATTTAAGTAATGATATAATCTCAGCTTAAAAATGTCAGTTAAATAAAAAACCTGAATACTTTGTCAAAAGATAAGTGGAAAAAAGTTAATACTACAAAAGGCAAGTGTCCATACAAATCCATAACCAAAAGTAATCTAAGTATGTCGAAATGAGTGTAACAATGACAAGAACTTGCCATGTCCCCATGATTCATTCGTTCTCACAGCAGAAACCGCCACTATGTTTGGATTGATTGCTCCATTATTTTCCTAAAAAGCACAAACATGCATAAACAAGAAGTGAATAACAGTTTCAACATGTGGTTAGAAACTACGAACTGGTAGACACATACCGGAGGTAGATTATTCTTTTTTCTTCGAATAGATCTCTTAATGGAGGTGTCCAGTTCAGATCCAAGCCTCTTCAATCTCGGTCGACCCTTTGTTGTGACCTTTGAGGGACCTTGGATGTCAGATGCACCACGAGCTGGGTCACACTGTGTCACCATACTGTTCTGTGTATTTGGAACACTTCTGTACCCCAAGTTCGCACGATAATCAACCAACTTGGACCTTAACTCATAGAGACCCGAATGTAGCATGGCCGCCTCTTCTTCACATGTCACGAATTCCTGTGCCACATTAAATAAGTGCGAACACAGTCCTCTAAATAAGTTGTGGCTTTCATCCGATTGCTTCTCAACATGGCTACTCTTGATGAAAGTGTGTTTGCGCTGTATATTCTTGCTCCATCAAGGGAGAACATAGCAAGATGGTACTCTGTCTACTCCGTTATAAAAGTAAACAGCAAGACAGTGACAACAAAGAATACCTTTTGATACAAACATGTTGCACTCGCACCGAATCGTGTGTGTCGATGGGTCAAACTCGACATTGTTCGTCCAGGACCTAGGTTCCCCATATAATATGTATTGCTCTTTCACGATCACATGAAACAAATCACCCTCTTGAGTCACACCACGGACTAAACAATCCCTTTTTTTCCTGAATTCCTATTGTACTTCCCTAAACTTAGAGGTTGTGTACTCACGCTGAAATTGTCTTTCAATTGTAGAACTCGATGAACATGGGACAACTCCTTTAGAGTCTGCAGCATCATCTTCCAGTTCCTTCTGCTACTTGTTCCGAAGCACGTTGTCATACTCATGCACGAACTGAACCAGTCCACTCTTGCAATGCAAGTAACCACCGAAAAAGGCATGCATACTCTCACTCCGTTAAGTACTTCTCATACCTGCCCAAAATTCACCTTGAAAATAGAGTGGAACCCACATTCAACGTTCGTCATAAAGGTCTACAAAACCAACAGAAAAAAAGTAATAATCACCATCATGAACAATTAGCTACATCACAACACACAACTACAGACTTAGTGAACTAAGTATTTTCAAGACAGAGCTTCCATAAAAAACCTACTATAAAAGAAGAATATAAGAGCACAATACAAAATGAACCTAATAGCCATCTGTTTCGCTCTAAGTTAAACTTAACAATGAATGCAGACCAATCCTTCTCAAAAGATTCCACAAACCTGGCATTCCAAACAATGCCATGCATTCTACCATCTATTTCTCTATACCGAGCATATCCTCCGAACTTATGCGGTATCTTTTTCATTATGTGCCATATGCACCATTGGTGGCAAGTATCTGGAAGAACATTCCTAATAGCACCAAACATGGATTTGAACTGGTCCGTGATGATGGTCGGTGGGGGAGATCCCATGCACCTCAACCATTGCTTAAAGACCCACTCGAAGCTACGAATTTTCTCATTTTCCAACAAAGAACACCCGAGCAGAGTGAACTTGCCATGATGGTTGACACCAACAAAAGATGCAAATGGAAGTCCGTGCCTGTAATAAATCAAGCCAAAATTAACAAAAACATGCTAAATGTGAAAATCATTAAACCTTTGAAATAGAGGCAAAACACACTAACATACTTGTTTCTACTGTACGTTGTATCAATGACGTTGAGATTTTTTGCTAGTAAAGAATTTCAATAAAACAGTCGCGTTGTAAATATAGTTTCTAAACCAACAAAAATCCTTTCGTACAAACGTTTTGGTTGTCACAAGTAACAAACCCTTTTGAAATTGATAACCGAGTATTTAAACCTCGGGTCGTCTTCTCAAGGAATTGCAGGGAGGTGTTCTTATTATTGGTTATGAAAAAGTGTGTTTTGGGGTTTTGGATTAAGGTAAAAAGTTAGTTGAATGACATGAAAGATAAAATAATAATAATAAAAATAAACTCTTGGCAAGGTATGAAAAATTGGAAGTCCAGTCTTAATTATCCTTATCAATGATGATGAAAATTGAATCTTAATTCCACTTTGTTAACCCTTACTAAAGCAAAGGAAGGTCAAGGGACAAATTGGTTTGATCAATAATAAAAAGTTAGTTGAATGACATGAAAGATAAAATAATAATAATAAAAATAAACTCTTGGCAAGGTATGAAAAATTGGAAGTCCAGTCTTAATTATCCTTATCAATGATGATGAAAATTGAATCTTAATTCCACTTTGTTAACCCTTACTAAAGCAAAGGAAGGTCAAGGGACAAATTGGTTTGATCTTCGAATCCTATTTATTTCCTAAGAAAAGATTGGGATTATTGAAGTTCAATTCAATTGGCAAGATAACAATTATCAATTATGCTGTTAAATTGGATAACTCCTGAGTTATTGATTTCTTAACCAAAACCAAAAGGGAAAAAGTAAATCTACTGGAATAAAAATGCCTTCAGATGGGAAGCAATAATCATGTAAATAAAAGAAAGCAATAATAACTGAAATACCTCAAATAATATTAATTCAAAGAAAACCATAACATGAATGTAGCATAAGCCAAATAGGCAACATAACTAATATAATCATTAAAGTATCTAAAAATAAGAGATAAATATAAAGTAAAAGAACATTGAACCTGGGATTTAGAGGCACTCCTAAAACTAAGAGAAATCCTAAATCCTAATCCTAAGAGAGAGGAGAGAACCTCTCTCTCTAAAAACTACATCTACTCCTAAAATTGTGAAAAGCTTGTTGATGAATGGATGCATTCCCCCACTTTATAGCCTCTAATGTGTTTTCTGGGCCGCAAACTGGGTCAGAAACAGCCTAGAATTTGCTGGTTGCGAATTCAAACACGCTGATTTTTGTCACTGCGACGCGGCCGCATGGAGCACGCGGTCGCGTCGCTTAGAGTCAAGGAAACTATGGCATATTATATATCAAATCGAAGCCCCGGACGTTAGCTTTCCAACGCAACTAAAACCGCGTCGTTTGGAAATCTGTAGCTAAAGTTATAGCCGTTTGAGTGCGAAGAGGTCAGGCTGGACAGCTTAGCAATTTCTCCAACTTCTTGTATTCCTTCCACTTTTGCATGCTTCCTTTCCATCCTCTGAGCCATTCCTGCCATGTACTCTCTGAAATCACTTAACACACATATCAAGGCATCTAATGATAATAAGAGAGAAATTAAACATAGGAAACTTAAGGCCAAAGAAGCATGTTTTCAATCAAAGCACATAATTAGGAAGGCAAATGTAAAACCATACAAATAGTATGAATAAGTGGGTAAAGATTGATAAAATCTACTCAATTGAGCACAAGATAAACCATAAAATAGTGGTTTATCAACCTCCCCACACTTAAACATTAGAATGTCCTCATGCTAAGCTCAAGAGAAGCTATAAAGAATGAAGAATGTATGAAATGCAACCTATGAATGTAACTACATGCAGAATGTTTCCACCTACTTAGTTAAAAGTAAACAAATATTTCAAGAGGAAATATGAACTGGATTTCACTAATTCAAATCATGAAAATGAAGTACAAATAGACTTGCAAGAAGAAAATAGCTCATGAAAGCAGGGAACAAGAGATTGAGCATCGAACCCTCACTGGTAGTGTATACACTCTAATCACTCAAGTGTTTTATGTTCGATTCTCTCAATTCTCTACTAACCTTGCATTCTAAGGCTTGCTCTTCATCTAACAATCAACATAAATTTAATACATAAATACACAAATCAAGAGGTCTTTTAAGGGTTGTAATGGGGTTAGGGTCAAGGTAGGATTGTATTTGGCCAAGTGGACTAAAATTTGAATCCTTAATTAACTTAAACTTTCCACCTAACTTTAGACAATCCATGTAATCATAATACAATATCTAACCATCCATTAACCATGTTTTCCACATATTCATGCATTCTAATTTCAAGTATAGTACATCTGCATTGTTTTCAACATTTACTTTGGGGCATTTTGTCCCCTTTTTCTTATTTGCTCTTTTTCCTTTTTTTTATATACATATTTTTTTTTTATTTTTCTCAATGTATATGATTAAATTATTGGATGCATGAATCATGTCCTAAACATTTTTTTCACATTTTCAGAAAATTCTAACATACTCAATTCTCAAACCAAATGTTTCCAAATTCACTTCCCCACACTTAATTTATGAGCACTCTCACTAGTCTAAGCTAACTAAGGATTCAAATTAAGGACATTATTATTTTTCGCTTAGAGTTAATGATGTGCTAAAGTAAGGAACAAAGGGGTATAATAGGCTCAACATTGGTTTGCAAAGAATAATGAAAAGGTAAGGCCATATGGGTATGTAAGCTCAGTGAAACAAAGGCCTCAATCATGTAAGTGTATGCATACATCAAACCATGAAAATATAGAATTAAGCAAGACAAAGATCACAATTTTAGAGAGAAAAATACACATAAAAAATAAATTATTGGTTGATAAAATGCAACCAATCAATTAGGCTAAAAAATCTCACGGCTTTCGTGTGTTCGAGCTCTAGACCATGTTCTCAACCTAATCAATTTTTTTTTTCAAATTAGTGAAATGCTCTTAAAAGGTTTCTTGAAAAAGAAAATATTACTTCAACCAAGTGGTAAAATATGCACAAAATCAAATAATCATGCAATCAAACATGCAAATACAACAACTAACAAGGAAAATAAAATATTGGTGTTTGAGAAGAAAATACTAACCCATGGAGATCGGTATCGACCTCCCCACACTTAAAGATTGCACCGTCCTCGGTGCATGCTAAGATGTGCAGGTGGACAGGTTGTTCCAACTGATGCTTTTCTCATCAAGGAATGTGCTGATGGACTTGTTTGTCTCCCCATGTAAACGTCTTCCAATTCTCTTTCTGGTGGCCATCCTGAAAGAAAAAGGGAAGAAAGGTAACCCAATAATAGAGATAAGAAAATAAATGAAGTATGGTTGGGTTAATGCCAAATGAAAAGGGTCCCAATTACATGGTAGCTACAACATGCAAGTGAAAAAATAGTAGAAGTACATGGCAAATCAAGAATGCAAAAAGTTACAACAATAGGGAAGAGATTGTGGGTAAGGAGAGATAATATAAATTCATGTCAATGTAAAAGTAATACAGGTATAAAAGATTGGCATTGATATAAATAATATTACCTATCCAGAATAAAACAAGTCATAAGCACCAAGAAAATACCAGAAAAGATGTAACAGTTGAATAGAAAAATTTTAACACCAAAGGAAAAATAATTAATTTAGAAAAGAAAATAAAAATATGCACAAAATTACGATGCAATGAATGAAATATGCAAATAAATTAAGTAAAATAAAATGAAAGATAAGAAGAATGAGAAGGGAAATAAATAAAGTAAGAAAGAAAGAAGAAAGAAGAAAAGATAGAAGAAATTAGGATTGGGGGAAGATAAGATAAGTGGCAAATCAGGAAAGCTGTGCGGCGCAATCGACGCGGTCGCGTGGGGCACGCGGTCGCGTGACTTGCGCTTATACTGATTGACGCGGTCGCGTCAGTCACGCGGTCGCGTGACCCGTTTTAGGCCACTGGCGCGAGGGCAGCCTCGCACTCGCACAACTCTCTGTTCAAATCATTAATTGCCAAAATCTAGGGTGACGCGGTCGCGTGGTCAACGCGATCGCGTGAGTGGCCATCATGGGGATATGACGTGGACGCGTGAGCCATGCGTCCGCGTGGTAAGGCTGTGCGTTCAGCACCGATCCAGCACCACTCCAGCTCATCTTTCGGCCATGCACCCTTTTGACGTCGATTTTCAGGTCACGCGGCCGCGTGGGTGACGCGGTCGCGTGGGAGGCAATTTTTCCACATGACGCGGACGCGTCAGCGACACTGCCGCGTTGCGTGCGTGCTTCTTTTTTTTATACTGTATGCAGAATGCAATGCTAATATGAATGTTATGCAAAACTCCAGGTTCAATAAAATAAAATAAAACTCGAAAATAAATAAAACTAAGTAAAAATGAAAAAGGAACGATCATACCATGGTGAGTTGTCTCCCACCTAGCACTTTTAGTTAAAGTCCTTAAGTTGGACATTTGATGAGCTTCCTGTTAGGGTGGCTTGTGCTTGAACTCATCCAGAAATCTCCACCAATGTTTGTAATTCCAATGGCCTCCGGGATCCCAAACTAGACGCAGAAAGCCTTCAAGTAAGTTAAAGCAAGTGACAAGGCCCCAAGAGTGCTGATTTCTAGATTGAATTCCAGGGTCCCAAACCTTGCCTTTGCACCCATCTTCTTGTTGATCATCATTTTTCCACTTGGGTGGTGAACAGTCGGAATTCTCACTGAGACATCCAAACAGCTTCCTAGACCCATTCAGTTGAGCTTTATACCAACCCTTGCGTTTAAACTTAAAGCTTCCAACCATAATGAACCTTGCAAGACAATTCTTACCGCTGGCCATCTTCCTCTTACTCTTAATGTTACAAAGAGCTCTAAGTTGACCATCCGTCTCCAGTAGCCCATATTCAAGTAGAATTAGAAAGCTAATGGATATAAATTTTAGCCACTTGAATGTTGTGAAGGATGATGGCAACTTAGGGGGAGGTATTTCTAACGAATTTGCAAGCTCCACTCCCTTGTGCTCTTCTCTGACAACTTCCACCTCTTTGCAAACTTCTTTAATTTCAACGTCTTCCTCTTGGTAGCTTTCTTCTAATTCAATCTCTTCTTCATTACTTACCAAGGACATGGGAGGTTGTGCTTCTTCTTCTTGAATCTCCATCTCCTGATCGACCTCTTCCAAGTCTTCAACCATGATACGCCTTGGAGGTTGTACACCCTCCTCAGCATTCTATAACTGGACTTTCCCATGGAGGTTCAGCATCTCCTAAGTCTTCAACCACTTCTTCCTCTGCAACTATTATGGCTTCCTCCACTTGTTCCAATACAAAGCCATGTTCCTCATTGTCCACCGAAGTTTCTAGTGTCTCCTTCATGCTTTACTCTTCTTTTGATTCTCCACATGTAGCCATGGGAGTTCTTTGAGTACTCAGATATTGGAAAGATATTATATTTACTAACTCGCCTAAGGCGGCAGCGAAATTTAGCACACTCTTATTCATCCTTTCTTGCCTTTGAAGAATAACACCGAAGTCTGTCATCCATTGGAGGTTGGGGTGGATATGAGAATTCATTGGTTGGGAGAGAGGGTTCATAATAGGAAGGTGGTTCATCTTGATAATGATATGGAGATGGTGAATATTGAGGTGGTGGTTCATGAGAGTTGTTGTGTTGGAAAGGTGGTGGTTCTGTGTATGGTTCATTTGGCTCATAAGGTGGTTGGTATGGTGTTTGAGGGTTAGGGTCATATGGAGGTGAATGGTTGTAGTTGGCTTGTGAGTGTGGTGGTTCAAAGTCATGTTGAGGAAAGGGTTCATAGGCATATGGTGGTGGTTGTTGATAGTCCATTGGAGGTGGTTGTCGCCAAGAGGATTGATCAAATCCTTGTGGCTCCTCCCATCTTTGATTGTTCCAACCCTGATGCCTGTTCTCAATGTAATTTCTTCTTCCTGCAACATAATTGTAACCAGACTCATAGCCAAAGGGGTGAGAGTTTATAGTAGCAAATAAAAATTAAAAACAAAAATAAATTTAAATTAAAAGGTTATTTAGATTTTGAATTTGAAAATTAAATTTTGAAATTTTGAATTTTAAATTTTTGAATTTTGAATTTTTGAAATTTGAAATTTGAAAAATTTTTAAATTTGAATTTTGAAATTTGATTTTTGAAATAAGATAAGATAAAATAAAAATTTTAAAATAAAAACCAATAACCTCTTAACTTAAGAAAAAGCAAAAATAAAAACAAAAATAAAAACAAATAAACAAGCAAAAATAAAATATTTATAATAACCAATAATAACGCACACGTTTGCAATTCCCCGGCAACGGCGCCATTTTGACGTTGAGATTTTTTGCTAGTAAAGAATTTCAATAAAACAGTCGCGTTGTAGATATAGTTTCTAAACCAACAAAAATTCCTTCGTACAAACGTTTTGGTTGTCACAAGTAACAAACCCCTTTGAAATTGATAACCGAGTATTTAAACCTCGGGTCGTCTTCTCAAGGAATTGCAGGGAGGTGTTCTTATTATTGGTTATGAAAAAGTGTGTTTTGGGGTTTTGGATTAAGGTAAAAAGTTAGTTGAATGACATGAAAGATAAAATAATAATAATAAAAATAAACCCTTGGCAAGGTATAAAAAATTGGAAGTCCAGTCTTAATTATCCTTATCAATGATGATGAAAATTGAATCTTAATTCCACTTTGTTAACCCTTACTAAAGCAAAGGAAGGTCAAGGGACAAATTGGTTTGATCTTCGAATCCTATTTATTTCCTAAGAAAAGATTGAGATTATTGAAGTTCAATTCAATTGGCAAGATAACAATTATCAATTATGCTGTTAAATTGGATAACTCCTGAGTTATTGATTTCTTAACCAAAACCAAAAGGGAAAAAGTAAATCTACTGGAATAAAAATGCCTTCAGATGGGAAGCAATAATCATGTAAATAAAAGAAAGCAATAATAACTGAAATACCTCAAATAATATTAATTCAAAGAAAACCATAACATGAATGTAGCATAAGCCAAATAGGCAACATAACTAATATAAGCATTAAAGTATCTAAAAATAAGAGATAAATATAAAGTAAAAGAACATTGAACCTGGGATTTAGAGGCACTCCTAAAACTAAGAGAAATCCTAAATCCTAATCCTAAGAGAGAGGAGAGAACCTCTCTCTCTAAAAACTACATCTACTCCTAAAATTGTGAAAAGATTGTTGATGAATGGATGCATTCCCCCACTTTATAGCCTCTAATCTATGTTTTCTGGGCCGCAAACTGGGTCAGAAACAGCCCAGAATTCGCTGGTTGCGAATTCAAACACGCTGATTTTCGTCACTGCGACGCGGCCGCATGGAGCACGCAGTCGCGTCGTCTAAAATCAGGGCAACTATGGCATATTATATAACAAATCGAAGCCCCGGACGTTAGCTTTCCAACGCAACTAGAACTGCGTCGTTTGGACCTCTGTAGCTAAAGTTATAGTCGTTTGAGTGCGAAGAGGTCAGGCTGGACAGCTTAGCAATTTCTCCAACTTCTTGTATTCCTTCCACTTTTGCATGCTTCCTTTCCATCCTCTGAGCCATTCCTGCCCTGTACTCTCTGAAATCACTTAACACACATATCAAGGCATCTAATGGTAATAAGAGAGGAATTAAACATAGGGAACTTAAGGCCAAAGAAGCATGTTTTCAATCAAAGCACATAATTAGGAAGGCAAATGTAAAACCATGCAAATAGTATGAATAAGTGGGTAAAGATTGATAAAATCCACTCAATTGGGCACAAGATAAACCATAAAATAGTGGTTTATCAATCAAACGATACCACGTCACCGTAATATTCATAAGAAGTCCTGCATCTTGCATCTACCCAGAGCGCACTTTTAAACTTGTTAGCTTCATCTACTACATCAACTGCATAAAAGAAATTCGGGTTGATATCTTTCATTCGCATGAAATTGCTAATCATTTCCTTCACATCTGCATTTCTGTCAGCACAACGCAGATTGCTCGTAATGTAGTTCCTCACATCCTTTTTTGAGTAACCCAAATTCAATGAGCCACCAACCTCGTTTGCCAGTGCGAGATAAGTCTTGTTGGGTCGTATGCCAGCCTCATCGTTGTTCTGAATCACACACTTGACATTCATGGTTAGTTCCCTTTACTCAGTGTAATGCACAGCTTGTTTGGCAGAACACGGGTGGGTGTGCTTCAGTTCTAGTTTGGAGACCATCCAATTATCCTTCTGCCTATCAAGCATCACGTACATCCTTGCTTTGCATCTGGCTGTTGTTATTCTCTTTACCCGAGTTGCTGCCTTCACTCGAGACTCCCGATAACCTTCACGACTACAGTGTAATGATTGGTTAATGGGTATCTTTGAATCCTTCCTGGTCTTATCAAAGTTGGTATTCCTAATCCTAGTCACGAAGTCAACTTTCTTTGCATAATTAGAATAAAACTCTTGTGCCCGCTGCAAGGAAACAAATCTCAATCCTACGTACGGAATTTCATCTATTGGAATTCCAGTGTGATCGGGTAACTGCAAAGCCATTTAGAAAAAAAATATCATTCAACACAAAAAGTACTCAACTAATTAAAATAAAAATACCTCGCTTCTTTATTCAGGAAAATAAAGAATAGTTCACACCTCAGGATTCACTGTCATTGCATCATCCTCTACTTGAATAACGTTTACAGATTCTTTCCCCTGAAATTGATAACCGAGGACATACCAACAAAAGACATATCCATCCACCGTTCGACACTCACAAGAACTCTTCCACCAACCATTTATCCATTGATATCACCAACTAATAAACAATCGAAACTAAACTGGTATAGAACAAACATTAATCAAAGTTGCAAACATCAATTAAACATGGTGACCAAACAGAATAATAAACCATATGAAAATGTAGCACCATTCTAGCATAGTTGAAAGAAAGATTATCCACACAATTCCTAATTAAACAAATGAAATCACAATTCTTCCAACAAAGCTTATCTCTGTTAATAACTCAACAACAAACTAAAAAACAAGTTACAAATAAACATAACCAAATATATTTCTACCACACAAATTACCTTGTCCACATGTTGTGTGTCATCTTCACTAAGCGATGGAACATTAACGTCGCAAGAATTATACTGATCACTATCATCATATGCAGTGTCATACGATGCTTCTTCAGAAATTGCTTGGTCCATCGACAATATGTGGTCCTCGTGCATTCAATGAAGACACATGTACCTTACCGAAGATGGTTAAGGAGAAGAGGGTTGCATGACACCTTCAAAGACTCACGTCGCAGTTCTCTTTCACGAAAATGGTGGTTGGTCCACTTGACTTCAATGGAGACACATATACCTTATCGGATATGGTTGAGGAGAAGATGGTTGCGTGACACCTTGTACCACTGATGTCACACTTCTATTCAAGGGGCCTGGTGGTGCAACAAGGTGGGATCAGAGTGACGGCACAATCACCGTATAAGGGTAATGATGGCGTGTCAGTGACCTGAAGAGTTCCACAAATGAGAAGCGGGATCCGGGTGTAGGCGCAGTCACCGTTGAAGGGTAATGTTGGCGTCTCAATGACTTGAAAAGTTCCACGAAGGAGAAGTGGCCTCCGGGTGAAGGCGTAGTCACCGTCGATGGAACAAATGGCGGCGTCCCGGTGTGATGAAAAGCAACCCGACGAAGACGCAACCAGCGAGAAGAATGAGGATGAGGTTTGCGTGACGGTGTGCCCTGGTGCGTTCGTAATTGGCGTGAAAGTCTCATGTTACGTTAGTACGTTACCACTCCTTGCTATTTCAAATTGCATTGTACTGGACCCACTAAATCCCTAATTGACATAACAAATTATATTTAATTAATTTTAATTAGTGTTGGTAATAGTTGGCAGATACAACTCTTGGTAGGGGTGTTCAAAAAATAACCAAAATGTGGTTAACCGGTTAAAAAACCATAACCACATTTTGGTTAACCAGTTTAATAAAACAATTTAAAAACCATATCCATATTTTTTAGAATTGGTTAACCAAAACCAAATTAAAAAAAAAACCAGTTTTTAACCGGTTAACCAAAACCAAAACCAAATTAAAACTAAAACCTAAATCAAAACCTAATTTCAAATTCACTCTTCGTCTTCGATACTTCGACAAAACCCAATTCTCCAGTCCGCCACCGTCAACAGTTCTCCTCCTCCGCCTCTCGCCGGAGCTCGCTGGTGGCTCGTCGGACCTCTACCTCTTCGAGTCTTCACTTTGATTTGCGACTCTATCTCTCTGCCTCGACCTCCCATTCGCGACTCTGTCTTCACTTTGATTCGCCTGAGTAACTCTCTTTTTCGGTTCTCTTCTTCTTTCGTCGGTGGCTCGCCGGAGCTCATCAATTGAGGTAAACCCCCTCCTTGCCCTTGGTTCTGAGTTCTGAGTTGGATTTGTTATCTGGGTTTTTTCTATTTTATTGATTTGTTCTGTTTTGTTTCTTCATTAGTATACTTCTGACTTCTTCATTTTAATGGATTGAAAATGTGCAGATTTTAAATCTCTCACTATTGAACTCTTCATTTCAATGGATCCTACTGTAAGTTTCTTCTTCATTGTGGTTCACTTTTTGATTTGTTAAAACTTAATTAATTTGTATGAATTGAATGGAGAATTGTTGTTCTAATTATCTGTCTCATTGAATGGAGAATTGTTGTTCTGGCTGCTGCATTATGCTGTGTTTCTGCACCATTAAACTATAAATTGAATGGAGAATTGTTGTTCTAATTATCTGTCTCATCATGCATTATTCACTCTATTGCAACTTTACAGCTGTAAATTTCTTTGCTGGGCAACAATTTTTATTCTAATCTTAGAAGCATAATAACTAAACTTTTAGCATTCATTTCACAGAACCTGGAATATAATGGTCTTTTCTAATAACAGAGAAAATATTGTATAGAAAGTAGAACTAATGACTCAAGTTCGTTCAGATATACTAATTTCTTAATCTAAAGTTAATTAGCTCAAAATTCCAACAAATTTTCCATCAGCTTGTATAAAAAATAATGTGATCAGGTTAAGATTTCCATTACTAAATTTTCATCATTTTAGTTTGGTGGGAGACTTTGACACCTTTTGCTAGTGGTCTAGTATTCTAGAAAGTTGAATTCCTACTGGGTATGATAAGCTACACTTCTATTCATGGGGAAAACACTTGATATGCTTTCATTTTTTATCCATTCCTTTTAATATGCTTTCATTTTTAAATATAAATAGGTATTAATCCTTATTGATTAGGTCAGCTATTAGAACATGATTAGGTCAGCTATTAGATTTTAATCCTTATAGGAACAATACAGGTTGCTTCTGTTTTGCTTAATAATGATATACTTTGGATGTGCTTCTAGCAATTGTTTTAGGAAGGATCAGTATTTGTATGCTTAAATCAGTTACTTTGTTGTAATTAAAAGTTCTAATACAAAGTAAAGATAAAACAATTTCCTATTCTTTTATCTTTTTTTATGCGATCATTCTCAATAATTAGTTATATATAAAATCATTTGGTAGTGCATTCTAATAAGTGAAGATAAAACAAAGTGAAGATTAGAATGTACTAATAAGTAATAACTGCATTGTCATCATTTGGTAGTGCATTCTAATATAATAGCTAAACTAATAAGTAGTACAACATCCATATGGTTTATCTCCTTTGGTAGGAAAGTAACCAGAGTTGCATGTCATCATTTGGTAGTGCATTCTAATATAATAGCTAAACTAAGCCTTGTATTCAGTGGGATCAACTATGTAGATAGCACGATGCCGTTGTACTTTGTTGTACTTTGTATAAAATTATATTTGTGTTTACCTAGTTATATTTAAAAGGAAATGAAAGCAAATCCAGTTTAATAACAAAAAATATAAACAAAAAATATAAAAAGGAAATGGAAGAGGGTCATTAATGTATATGTTATCCATTAGGCATTAGCACATATATTGTTTATATTGTGAACATCAACATTTTGAACACCCTTGGAATCAGTTTCAAAGTATATGTATATATTGTTTGAACTTGGCTTTGTGCTTGATAACTTTTCTTTGTTGAAGTATTTAATAATTAGATTTTATGGCTTCTTATTCAGAATGAGGTAGCCGATCGTGATGTTCCCATGTCAGAGTCTGCAGAGCATTCGGCTTCTACATTACCTCCTCTCCCAACCACATCATCTGAACGCAAAAATCGATCAACAGTTTGGGACCACTTCAAGAGAACATCTGATAATGAAAATAAGGCTCAATGTCAACACTGTTTGAAAGTGATCAAGTGCGGAAATGGAACAAGTGCAATGAGATCACATTTAAAGATTTGCATAAGCAATCCCGGTTCAGATAGAGGCAAACGACAGAAAACAGGCACATCGCCTAGCCCAGAAGCACAAGTGGGTAGGTTTGATGCAGAATATGCCCGGGAAAAATTGATATCAATGTTTGTTCGCGAGGAGCTTCCTTTTCGATTTGTAGAAAGTCAAGGTTTTAAAGAATATTCGGCGACTCTACAACCAGGATTCAACACTCTTTCACGTATTACATTGGCACGTGACATCTTGATGCTCTATGAAACAAAGAAGGTTTAACTTCAAAAATACTTTTCCAAATACGGAGGAAGAGTTTGTCTTACAACTGATAACTGGAGTTCGTGTCAGAATATGGCGTATATGTGTTTGACTGTTCATTTCATTGATATGGATTGGAAGTTGCAAAAGAAAATACTAAATTTTTGCCAATTCACCGGCCACACGGGAGAGATTATGGCTCAAAATGTTGAAGCTTGCTTGAATAGCTGAAAGTTGAACAAGATCTTGAGTTTGACAGTTGATAATGCATCGTCTAACGTTGTAGGAGTTATGTATTTAAAAAGAATGCTGATTTCTTGGAAGAGTTCAGTTTTGAATGGAGAGTATCTCCATATGCGGTGTGGAGCACATATTTTAAACCTGATTGTGAAGGATGGATTGAAGGAGATTGATGATTCGGTCGCCAAAATTCGGGATGCTGTGAAGTATGTTAGATCCTCAAATTCAAGATTAACTAGGTTCAAGGCATGTATTGCACAAGAGAATATTCCACATAAGAGTCTTGTTTGCATAGATGTTGAAACGCGATGGAACTCTACATACTTAATGTTAGTAGCAGCCTTAAAGCATCAGAAGGCATTTGAGCTATTAGAGATGCAAGACAAAAAATTTGTTGAAGAATTAAACAAGGGAAGAGGGGTACCTTCAATTCAAGATTGGGATTATGCTAAGTCCGTCTTACCATTTTTAGAGATGTTTTACGATGCTACACTTCGCATCTCTGGATCCTCTTATGTCACCAGTAACTTGTACATGAAAGAAGTGTTTGCTCTTGGAAGGAGGATTCAACAATATCGTGATGATGATGATTTGAGCATAAGTCTTATGGCAAGTAAGATGAAAGCAAAATACAACAAGTATTGGGGAAATGCAAAAACTATTAACATGTTGTTGTTAATTGCTGTAGTTCTAGATCCTTGCCATAAGTTGGATTATGTTGAATGGTGCCTAGTTAATTCTTTTGGTGCGGAAGTGGGCGGTGAATTGAAGACAAAGTTGTCTTCTTGTCTTCATTCACTTTATAATTTATATCAAGGTGCAGAAGAAGGAAACCAAGATGATACCCTCTCCCAACCGAGTGCAAGTGATAAAGCCAAAGACATTTATGATATGGGGTTATATCGCCGATCAACCGGTCACAAATCCAATCTTAAATCTGAGCTTGATCGTTATTTGAATGAAGACTGTGAGCCAGATGATAAGCCTTTGGATATTCTAGGATGGTGGAAGGTTAACTCGAATCGGTTTTTCATCCTAGCAAATATGGCACGGGACATATTGGCTATACCAGTTTCAACAGTGGCTTCTGAGTTTGCTTTTAGTATGGGGGAAGAATCATTGATCAATATCGTAGCTCATTGACTCCTAAGATGGTAGAAGCTCTTGTATGTACCGAAGATTGGCTTAAAGGAGACTTTTTCTCTTGTCTTGCACCTGAGAATTTCGAAGAGCTTGAAAAGGTCGAGCAAGGTAAATTGAATATTAAATGTTTCTTAAATATATCATATGATTTACTTAGAAAATGTTTTAGTTTAACTTATAATTATAATTTTTTAAAATTTATAATTATAATTTTTTTTGTGTGCAGATTTGATTTTATCAGAGGACATTACTTGTTCAATGGGTCCAGGTTCAATTGCGCTTGAGGATGACTAGAAAGTCTTGATTGTTTGTTTTATAAGTGGCGAAGAGATTAGACTTACTAAGTTAATTGTTGATGGCGGTAGCTTTTCCTAGATGAGAATTTTGGGTTCTTTTCTTTGATGCTCATTCTTTGCTGCTTCTTTTAGTCTTGGAATGTATGATGAACTTGTCAAAAATTTATGTCCACTAATCTATGATGTTATACACCTTGTCTTGTCCACATTTCTAGCTGTAATTCCTGAATTTAGGTATTGTTTGCATTTTTCTTTGTGTATGCACTTTGTGCAAGTTGACCCAAAAATGATTCTCATCATTAATCATGACAGATTAAATAGGGAATGCTCTTGAGACCATTCTTTTTCTTTTATCACCCTATTAGCCTGCTTTACCAACTATTTTTCTACCCAATATTTAATATTTCACTTCCATTATCTTTAGTAGGTGTATGTGATAAGTATTGCCACCAAAAGTTTAGAAAAGTAATTATAATTTATAATGGAAGGAATTTTATTATTTACAAATGTTATTTGTATTATTTAGAAAGAAAAAAAAATTAATTTTTATATTAAAAAAAATAATTTAAAAGAAAAAAGGTAAAAAATTTGGGTTTTTATATGTAAAAAAATTTTTTGATATAAAAACTAATTTTTTAGTTTAAAAATCGGTTTTTTGATATAAAAACCGGTTTTCAGTGTTAAAACCAATTTTTTGTATAAAAATCAGTTTTTCTATATAAAAACCAATTTTTCTATATAAAAACCGGTTATTTTTTTAAAATTGGTTTTTATTTTAATAACCGGTTAAAAACCGGTTTTGAATTTTACTAACCGGTTAATAACCGGTTTTATCATATGAAACTAATTTGGTTAATTCACCACTACTATATTTTTTATTAACTAAAAAATTGGTTTGGTTTTTGAATTAACCAAACCATGAACACCCCTAACTCTTGGTACCCTATACTTTTCCATAACCTAAATATTGATTTTTAAATAAATGATATACGTTGTATTTTACTAATCTCTACTGGGAATCATGTGATTGTCACTCCAAATTTTTTTCGTATTGTATGTTTTCTATTTTGAAATTATACAAATGGTGACTCTAATGTTGTTTATTGAGTTTTCCGAAGTGAAAGAGTTTGTGATAGATCCCATTACTAGAAATATGTACATAGTAGGAATACCTCAGTTCGCTTCTATTTTATGTCACTCTAATCTTCTCAAGAACCTTTGATGAGTTTTTTGTTTTTTGATATCATAATGCACGATATAATTTTTCTCTTGTCAACTTACATACAAATTCACTTTCTTACTCAATGAAATAATATATTTGGATAAAAATAGGACATATAAAATATTATGAATGAAATTAAGATTTTTTTAAGGGTAAAACACTTGGCGAAAGTTAGTGCACTCTAGGTAAAGTAGGGAGTGTAGCACTCTTTAAAAGTTAACCTGCTATCAAAAGTAATTAGGTAAATTAAATTTATTTATTATTGTTTTTTTTTTTCATGGGCTGAACAAACAAATCGGCACTAACAAAAAAAACTAATTCGCTCGTTTAACACAGGACTATCTTTACACCAGAAGAGTACTCAGAAAAATTTGATCGATTTCCTCCGTTATTCTGTTATTGTTGATGTGATGTCTTCAAGCATTTTCACGGTTTTGTTTGCTAGCAGGTGCTTCCACTATTGTTCTGTCTAGCCACATATTTTGACGCTCTTGAATCCACCCCATTTCACATCTACCATAAATGGACCTTCAAAGCCCGAAAAATTGCTGCCATAGAAAAGGAAGACGCTGTCTGTCGCCGCTGCTGGTTGGCTAACTCCAAACGTAAAACTGATTCTGTAGAAGAACCGGTCTCCATGAAGGCGCCATAATTCTCAGATGACAACGCAATCAAAGCACAAAATACATGACAGTTACAACAAGTCCATTATCTTTTATTTCAAATTATCCTCAACGTGTACGTAATAGAATGAAAAATTAAAATACAATTATATTTAAACAATTATTTGTATTATTTTTATTAATTTATTCAAAAAATAATTAAATTTTGAAGCTAATTGGTATAAAATATTACATATATAAAACTAAGAAAAATTTTTATTTGTATAAGAATGAGCCTAATAAATAATTATTTTATTTAATATATAATTAAGAGTATTTCTTTCTTTGCCAACGAGTTATAGTTCAAATGACATAGTCTCTATATTCACCTAAGAGTTGGTAAAAAAAAAGAATACTTTTTTTATTAACTTTTTTAAATATTAATTATTTATTTTACATACAATATAGAAATAAATGAATATAATATTTATTGAGTAGACGCAGTTACGTAAAAAAAATTTATTGTCATAGTATTTGAACCAAAGAAAAAAAAATATTATTTTAAGAAAAACTAATAATATATTTTTAATAATATTCTTAATACAAAATAATAAATTTTAAATATTTTTTAAATAATATATATTAACTAAAATAATATAATTATCCCAAATAATATATTATAAATATAGTAAAATGACACATTTCAATAAAAAAATGGTTAATAAAAACTTATATGAATTTTTGTTTCGCACAATATAAAATTATTATATGTTTGTTTGCTTTTTACGTTGTATATATATTTTTTTAATTAAATTAGTATAATACAAAATCTTTTATCATTCTGTTCATATTTAATGTTTTAATTTTGTTTCTTACAAAATAAAATTATATATATATATATAACACAAAATTTTTTATCATTGTGTTATATATATATATATATATATATATATATATATATATATATAGGGCAAAAAACCCTAATAAGCCAACGTTGGAAATGTGTAACGTAAATACGCTAAACTGAAAATCGTTTCAGCAATAAGCCAGAAGCTATTTTTATGTAATTCGAACCAGGTTGGTTCGAACTACAAACCTTAGTAATTCAAACCAGGGTGGTTCGAATTAGGAGGAGAGTAGCTTTGAATGCAATTCGAACCAATGTGGTTCGAACTCCCACCAAAATTTTCTTCATAAATCGAACCAGGTTGGTTCGAACCTTGGCTGCACATAGTTCGAACCAGGGAGGTTCGAATTATAGAGAGAGATCCGGCGTGAGTAATTCGAACCGTGCTGGTTCGAATTACACAAACCATAATTCGAACCGGACCGGTTCGAATTAGTGAGAGATAGACCTCTATATAACCGTTCTAAGCGTGAGTTGGTCTCATTAGACCAGTAAGATGGCTAGTGAGGAGAGTTTTGTTGTTCTGGTTCACCACAGAGGATCCATTAAGAGGAAAACTCGTTCCGGAGTGAAGTTCACAGATAAGGATCCTTTCTGTATTGTCGTGAATCCAACGACAAGCTATGATGACCTTGTTAGATCTGTGCTGATGAAACTTGGCCTGAAAGGTGCGAAGCGGGTTAAGAAGTTTTTCTATCGCATTCCAGTCACGATCCTGCACGATACGGTGAAGTATGATTGTCTCACGATTGGTAGTGATGAGGACCTGCAAGTCATGTTTCTTTGTCGGAGGCAGTTTCCGGAGGTGAGGACACCAGAGTTGCTCGCAAAGCTGATTGATGTGGTATCCAGCTCAGGGGGTTCCAACCAGAATACCACCAATGTAGCCACGGCAGCTGGCTCCAGTTCCAGGGCTGCCGTGGCTTCTTCCTCCGTCCCAGTGTACGAGCCAGCGGTCCAACTTGTCGCCTCCCCGTCTTTTGCTGTTGATCTGAATGACGGCGTAGGCGACGATGCAGGATCCTTTGATATTATGCCGAACGCTTTAGAGGGCGTTCCACCGGTTGGCGTCGAAGACGGAGTCTTGGGTGATGCAGATGAGGACGACGTCGAGCCGGATACGATTGAGGATGACAGCGGTGACGAGGTTGGAGCGACTGGTCCTGCATTGGCGGGCGGTGGTTCTACTTCTGGCACACAGCAGTATCCACCACATTTTTTCTCATCGGACTTGGACGCCATGAGGCATGAGGGGGTTTTAGGGCACGCTGTTGGATTCGGAGCTAGAGATGCGGAAGGGACTGCTGGTCTGACAGAGTTCCAGGTTGGTCAGCAATTCCAGGATAAAGACGAGGCCCTGCTAAGTGTGAAGAGTTACAGCATCCGGCGAGGGGTACAGTACAAGGTGCTGGAGTCCGATCACCGCAGGTATGTGGGCAAGTGTTCCGAGTTTGGGAATGGGTGCACATGGTTGATTCGACTGAGTCTCCGGAAGCGCAAGGGTCTTTGGGAGGTCAAACGGTACAACGGACCTCACACTTGCCTGGCCACATCCATCTCTAGCAACCACAGGAGTTTGGATTATCATGTGATTTCGGCGTTCATTATGCCAATGGTTAGGGCTGACGCATCCGTGAGCATAAAGGTGCTCCTAAACGCCACGGCAGCGCACTTTGGTTTTAGGCCGACTTACAGGAGGGTATGGATGGCAAAGCAGAAGGCTATTGCCCTCATCTACGGTGACTGGGATGAGTCATACAACGACATCCCTAGGTGGGTGTTGGGTGTCCAGCTGACGATGCATGGAAGTGTTGCGGTCCTCAGAACGGGCCCGGTTCGAGTTGGAGGACAGGTGGACAAGTCTCAAGCGTATTTCCACAGACTTTTCTGGACTTTCCCTCCGTGCATCGAGGCATTCCGTCATTGCAAGCCGCTAGTCAGCATTGACGGCACACATCTGTATGGGAAGTATGGGGGAACGTTGCTCATCGCGATTGCACAGGACGGGAACTCCAACATTCTACCAGTCGCATTCGCCCTGGTGGAGGGTGAGAATGCAGAGTCCTGGACATTCTTTCTCTCGCACCTTCGAGAGCACGTGACCCCGCAGCCCGGTCTGCTGGTTATATCGGACAGGCACAACGGCATCAAGGCTGCGCTTGAGGCCCCTGACGGAGGTTGGTTACCGCCATCTGCGTACCGTGCATTCTGCATACGACACGTAGCGGCTAATTTTGCCCTTACCTTCAAGGGCAAAGATGCTAGGAGGCTACTAGTCAATGCGGCGTATGCAAAGACCGAGGTTGAATTTGATTACTGGTTTGATATTCTTCGGTCTGAAGACCCGGCGATGTGTGACTGGGTGAACCGGATTGACTACTCCTTGTGGACTCAGCATCGTTATGAGGGTCGGAGATTTGGTCACATGACGACGAACATCTCCGAGTGTGTGAATTCAATCCTCAAGGGGGTCAGAAATCTCCCTGTAGCATCCCTGGTGAAGGCAACATATTGTAGGCTTGCGGAACTCTTTGTTCGCAAGGGGAGAGAGGCTGAGGCGCAGATGGGAACCGGACAACAATTCAGTCAGCATTTGGTGAAGTGTATTGAGGCCAACTTGAAGACGGCCAGGTGCTTCACGGTGACGTTGTATGACCGGGATAACTCCGAGTTCACCGTAGCAGAGACCACTCCGACTGGTTCTTTCTCCTTGGGTACCTATAGAGTATCGCTTGCATCGCAGACATGTGACTGCGGGTACTTCCAGGCGCTTCATTTCCCGTGTCAGCACGCACTTGCATGCTGTGCCTACTCACGGCTCACCTGGACCTCTTACGTTCACAGCGTCTATCAGATTAGCTCGGTGTTCAGTGTGTATCGGATGGGATTCACACCTCCGATCCCGGAGGGCTTCTGGCCACCTTACGACGGGCCCACGGTGATTCCGGACCCTGACAGGAGGCGTGCGAGAGAGGGTCGTCCTAGATCCACAAGGATACGGACGAATATGGACGAGGCAGATCCGAATCGGCCAAAGAGGTGCGGCCTATGTCGCCAACCTGGACACACACGATGTTGTTGCCCACAGGTTGGAGGATCGTCTCAGGCAGGACGCCATTAGTGGGAATGTAGTTAGTGTTAGTATTATTTACATTTTATTTTTCCTGTTAGATGCAATGTCTTAGCACGTATGTAACTGTTTGATCTTTATACATTGTACTTTGATTGTTGTGAGTAGTAATGAATATATTGTCTTTCATTATGAATACTGCTACAAGTTTCGTCGATGCAAATTTTAATATGCAAAGGTAAACACTAAACTGTTTCATGATTCGATGATTATAAATAGTCAATGTCCCACAACACAAATAACAAATAACAGAGGTAAATAGACTACAACATAACAAGGAAAGTACATATCGTTATCATACACGATTGAACCATAGGAAAAAAATACATGAAACGTGCATCATCTAAACAGATGCGATCCAGTACCACAGCGACGGGCTACCCGTGCCCTCTGACCTCGGCGGATAAACGGCTCCTCATCCTCGATGTCATCCCCATCCTCCTGCAGGGCAGGCTGTGCAGGTGGCGCAACATGCAGGAGTGCCGCAGCCACCCCTGCGACAGACTGTGATGCAGCGGTGAAGGCGGATGGAGGGGTACCTCCGAGACAGAACTGCTGACCACCGGATGACGATGGAGGCTCGTTCAGATCAACATCTAACGGGGCCTGTGTGCCTGAGCTCTGACCACCACTGCGGGGAGTGACGTCCCCCTGCATGATGGCGCTGATCTCCTCTAGGAAGCGTGGACTCCCGAAGTCCCCAACAAGCGTCTCGGACCCAATAAAGTCTGACCACTGTGATCCCGGGATAACCCAAGGTGTACCCCCCTGCTCAGGCTGGTCATCGGCTGGCACACCAACGAAGTAATGTCCAAGAGGGCCCGATCCAAGTCCAGCGTCACCCGTGTCAGCCCCGTCACCCATCCCTGTACCATACCACTCACCCCCATGACCGCCATCGTGTGTACTAGTACCTGCAGCTGCAATAGCCCCTGAACCACCCCCGCCAACGGGCCCATGCTGATGATCGTCGTCGTCCCCACGGTCAGCATGCCCCCTCGCCCAACCTCCCTGGGCTCGTCGTCCGCCTCTAACTGGACCGGCGTCGTGATCATCGTCCATACCATGATCAGGCCACCTAAACTCATGCTGGCTCCGCCGTGTCCCCACACCCATCCTCCTCTCAACCCTACGCCTGTCCGGCACGTCCTCAGGACGATCCATGTCAGGAACTCGCCCCGGACCTCGCTGTGACGCCTCAACTGGAACCGGAACTGCTCTAGGATCCCCCAGCTGCGTGTCCGGAGACAAGAACCTCTTCCCATGCTGACTCCACCAATCAAGGAACTCATGCAATGGTCCGGGGTCGGCAACAACGTCGAACCTCAGCACACTCTCCTGACGAGAGTCCCAGTAGAGATGCCACTTCTCCAAATAAGACGGGAACCACCGATCACCACCTCTACCGTCCTTGGACATCAGAAAGTCGATGTTCAGGGCGGAAAGCGGAGGGGGATGAACCCCTCCAAACTGCGGAAGAACACGATCTATCTGATGCCACTCTATGACAGCAAAGTAGATCAGCGCGGTCACAGAGCGCCACAACGCCATATGCCGAGGCTCCAAAACCTCCGGATGCAAAACCTGAAGTACGTCGGGGCTACTGTACGGCATCCATATGAACTGCACAACACAAGAAAGCCATTCTTGTCAGGGCAACTGTTGGAACCAAATAGAAAAGCTTGCTTATAATACGACACTTGTTAACTTGCATACTCACCTCCCTGTCCTGTAACCGGTCTATCCTGAGCCTCCACATCGCCACTCTAGGACCCTTCTCGCTCCCGGAAGGGTTGTAAC
This sequence comes from Arachis ipaensis, assembly GCF_059453495.1. Lineage (NCBI taxonomy): Eukaryota > Viridiplantae > Streptophyta > Magnoliopsida > Fabales > Fabaceae > Arachis > Arachis ipaensis. The sequence goes on from NC_142442.1 coordinate 9,991,743, forward strand.
CTGACCATCTGCAACATACACATGTGTTACATCAATTGAAATATGTGTTTAGAGTATGCAATAGACTATTAATGAAATGCAGTGATGTGTGTAAAATTGAAACAGATAAGGCCGTTTCGAGTACCTCGAGGCCAACGGCCAGCTGAACGTCTCATATCCTGCAGGCCTAGACCGAGGAAAGCGCCAAAAGATCCAAGACTGAAGTAGCTGAAGCGGGCCGGCTAACTTGACGACATGTCTGTTCGCCACTCGGCACATGCAACGGTGCAACCAAGCCAGTGCTGCAGAACCCCAGCTGTAGGTACCCAGCTCCTCCAGCCTCGCTACGTACGGAAGCCATCTGATGTGAATCCGGTTCCCGGACTTGTCCACGAACAACTGCGTGCCCAACAACATCATGATGTACGCACGGGCATATCGGCGCACAGTCTCCTCATCTGCATCCTCCGGGCACTCGCCAAAAGTCTCCTGAAACCAGCTGCAGTTCACGGCGTACTTCTGAACCTGACTAGGAGGAGGTATAACTCCGAGCAACTCCTGGAACCAGACCCAGGCTGGACGGCCACCCTCGATGTATATATGGAACTCTGACAGGCACCCGCTCACGTAACGGCCGTCCACTGGCAAACCCAGCTAGTATGCCACGTCCTGGAGTGTGATAGTGCACTCTCCGAACGGCATATGAAACGTGTGCGTCTCGGGACGCCATCGCTCCACGAATGCACTGACAAGGGCCTCGTCTAGGCGGAACCATCGGTCGTTCAACCTTGCAAGATGGTATAGACCTGCCATCTGCAAGTACGGAACGTATCTATCATCAAGTCGCATGCCCTGCTACCGCCGCATGCTCCTAATGCATCGCTGGGGCTGCGAGTAGTAATGAACCGCATAGTTAAAACCAGCTTAAAAACCAACCACAACCGTAAGCAACGCGATAAATCATCAACAAACCATTCTGCTAAATAAAACCGCATAACATTACATGAAAGATAAGCAACTGGAAAACAAACCCATATACCGCACAACTAAGCCGTTAACATAAACCGGCTTAACGAGATCCACTAACAAGAAAAACCTTAACTAAACCTATTTACATAAAATATCTAGCGTAAAACAACTACAATCAAACAAGTCAAACAAATCACCAACATAAAACCACTAACGAAAACCACCTACCCTAAACCACTCAAATAAACCGCTTGCATAAACCACTCACAAAAACCGGTAACATAAACCATCAAAATAAACCACTAACAAAAACCACTAACTTAAACCACTAACTTAAACCACTAACATAAACCACTATCCTAAACCACCAACCTAAACCACTAACATAAACCACTAACTTAAACCGCTAACTTAAACCACTAACATAAACTACCTACATAAACCACTAACATATACCACCATCTAACCCACATGCAAAACTACTAAGTCACAAATACCGCTATAATCAAAAATATTTCCGTACTAACCTCGTCGTTGATGACCCCGGCTATATGAGCGACTCCGTCCAAGCGATATAACCGTGCCGGATCGTCCCCCATCAGCAGAGTATTCCGTTCAGGTCTTCCTCGGAGAGAATCTGGGTCGTTTTCTCTGAGATTTGGTGGGGGTAGGGGGAAGGAATAATAGTTCGAATGAGGGTGATTCGAACTCCTTATATAGCCGAATCACTCCTAATTCGAACCAGCTTGGTTCGATTTATGAAGGACCATGCCAAGGGTAATTCGAACCAGCCTGGTTCGAATTACATACGTTGCACAATTGGCAATAGTTCGAACTAGAGGAGTTCGAATTACTTGGGTTAGTAGTTCGAACCACATTGGTTCGAATTACACACAAAGCTCCTCTTCACCTAATTCGAACCACCCTGGTTCGAATTACTAAGGTTTGTAATTCGAACCACCCTGGTTCGAATTACATAAAATTCACGTTTGGCTTATTGCTGAAACGATTTTCACTTTGGCGTATTTAGGTTACACATTTCTTGCCTTGGCTTATTCTAGTTTTTTGCCCCATATATATATATATATATATATATATATATATATATATATATATATATATATATATATATATATATATATATATATATATATACAAATTTTTTAGCATTGTGTTTATAGTTAATATTATAATTTTATTTCACACAAAACAAAATTTATTTAAATTTTAATATTATATACATAATATATATTTAATATTATTTTTTATGTATTATTTATTTTAATTCTAAAATCCAATAATTTTTTTTACAGGCATGTTATTTTTAATATTTATATACTATTTTTTTATTTTGAACTTCAGCCCAATACCTGAGACTTACAAAAAAAAATCTAAAACTTATCAAAAATGATTAACCTGATTAACAGGTTACCTTTTTAAATCCAGACCATTCAAATAAAATATAATAAATGAAGAGTTCAGATTTACGAATTCACAAGGTGTGCAGCACTCCATACTTAGCAAGGAGCGTTTAAGGATGAGCCAAAACACTTATATAAATCAAACTAATGTCAATATTACATAAATCACCCAAATCAAATAACGTTATATGAATGTCTCAAATCATAATTCTATATAAATCGAATTAAGTTAATTCGAATTATACAATATAGTAGTAAATCGAAACACATTGATTTGAATTACATGGGAACATTGTTTGAAGTAGAGTAAAGTATTGTTTTTATCCCTAACGTTTGGGGTAAGTCTTAAAGTTGTCCCTAACGTTTCAATCGTCCTATTTAAGTCCCTAACATTTCAAAATTGACTCAATGTTGTCCTACCGTTAGGGATCCGTTAATAGAATTGACGGCGGGACAAAATTTAGACGATTTTAAAACGTTAGGGACTTAAATAGGACGAAAACGTTAGGGACAAAAACAATACGTAAAAATAAATTTTAATTTAATTATATCTTTCAATAATATTAATTTTTTACTATAGATAGTATTCAATTATTTTTTAATTACATCTAAATAAATTACATTTAATCACATTACTTTTATTTTAAATAAATTTATTTTTTTATAATTTTAAAAAATTTTGATATATTAGAGACAAAAGGTATAATTTATATTTTATTGTATATATATTATTTTTTTCTTTTCTGCAAGTTTATATACTAGTTATTCTACAAACGTTTTATGATAACTAAAAATCTTTAAGAGTAAAATTATAAAAAATAATTTATTTAAAATAAAAGTAATATGATTAAGTGTAATTTACTTAGATGTGATTAAAAAATAATTGGATACTATGTATAGTAAAAAATTGATATTATTGAAGGATAAAATTAAAATTTATTTTTATGTATCATTTTTGTCCCCAATGTTTTCGTTCTATTTAAGTCCCTAACGTTTCAAAATCGTCTCAATTTTGTCCCGCCGTCAATCCTATTAACGGATCCCTAACGGCAGGACAACATTGAGTCAGTTTTGAAACGTTAGAGACTTAAATAGGACGATTGAAACGTTAGGGACAACTTTGCGACTTACCCAAAACGTTGAGGACAAAAAAGATACTTTACTCTTTGAAGTATAAATCGAATTGGTTAAATTCAAATTATACATTATAGTACTAAATCGAATCAGTGTGATTCGAATTAGTATGGAACAATGTAAACTAAGTCAATTGTTTATTTATTCTATATTAACTTTAAAACATAAATGTCAATAAGGAAGTACCCCATTTGGATTCAAATAAAATATCAAAAAATCAAAACGAATAAGAATGAAAATCCAACTTTTCTGTTTTAGTTCAAATTTCAGAAAATTTACATTTTTATAAACTTATGAATTTAAAAAGGAACATTAAACGATTTCTAAAAATTTATTAAAAATTATTTTTTGACTTATTAGCATCTAAAAAATCATTACCGAGACTTTTGATATTGAAAAAGTTAATATAAAGTATAGCCCTCCAAGGTAGCATAGGAGTTAAAATTTGAATTTTTTTCAGAGTGAAGTAACAGATTGTTATAAATTATAAAATGACCAACTATATTTATACAATATGTAATTTGAAAAATAATTAAAATACAGTATAAATATAGTTAAACAATTAACTTAAAAGTAATAAATATCAATAATCTATTACAAGTAGTAAATCGAATCAAGCTGATTCGATTTATATTGTTCCATACTAATTCGAATCATACTGATTTGATTTAGTACTATAGTGTATAATCGAATTTAGCCAATTCAATTTATATTTCAAACAATAACCCATGTAATTCGAATCAATGTGTTTCGATTGACTGCTATATTGTAAATTCGAATTAACTTAATTCAATTTATATAAAAGTATGATTTGAGTTTTGAGACATTCATATAACATTATTTGATCTGGGTGATTTATGTAATATATATTAGTATTGGTTTAGTTTATACAAGTTTTTTTATCTTTTTTTAATATTAGAACCTAAAATAATCCTTTATATATTTTTTAAAAAAAAGTGAATGATTTAGTGATTCCAACACAAAACAAACATTTTAATTGAATTATAAATAGTTGTACTATAGAAAATATTATAGGTTAGGGACGATTCAAGCACCTTGTGGTTAATATAATATCCACATGACAACATTTGAAATTGAACTAATCTTTTAAGACGTACGATCTTAGAAACAAAATATGAAACACCTTCCAATTGTTGAAGCCAAATATATAAAAGGGTCCATGTATATAGGAGATTAAGCACTAATCCTTACCCATACCAAATACTTAGGGACAAATCAAATCAAATCTAAACCCTCTTAACCTTTTTCATACAAACAAATTAAAAGGCAAGCCCACAAGGCTTAGTGGCTTTCTATGATTATATTGCATTTATCAAATTTTTCTGGTAGAGAATTAGACAGAACCTCCAAAATTAAAAAATTTCAAGTTGTTGCACGTCACTGAAATTAAATGTGCTTGAGTTCTCATATCCACCGGTGTGGCCATTCATATGCAATTATGCATATGTGTGGCCATTTTAATTTGGTTGAAATTATCATAGGTGTTTTCTCATTGAAGATAATCTTGTCGGAGCATTGTTAGATATATAAGTTATGAGTTTTTTAAAATACTGATTTTAATATACTTATTATTCAAATTTGACGGCACAACTGATTAAAATTTTTTTAGTCAAAGTGTCTTAAGGGAATTGGTTAAAAAGATAAAGATAAAAAGTTTAACCTTTTTTTTAATGCATAACAAATTTTATAATTAATTTATAGAATTTATTTTTTATGACTATAAAGGTAAGAGAGTTTTATATAGATAATCAACTGTGTATTATCATATTAATAAAACTAATTAATTTTTAAATTTGTCACTTAAAAAATCATATGAATCATAGTTATTAGAATTGAACCTACAATTAACCCAATAAGAGTATTAAGTTAACGAATTACTGATTCAATTCAATAGATGATTGATTGAACCAGTTGATTCAGTCATAATTAAATAATTATTTAAAATTATATTTTTTTCTTATTATAATAAGTAATTTTTTATTTTGTTTTTGTATTAAATTAATTATTTTTATATTTTAATAATTCATTAGTTTATACCTATTATATATTTTAAGTATTTATTAAAACATAATATTAATATATTTCGTATAACTATGAATAGAAAAAGAGTAAAGTATATTTTTTGTCCAGTTTGTCAAAAATTTTAAAAATACTCATAAATTTTAATTTTTTTCAATTTTATCCTCAATATTTTCGATTTGCATTAATTTTATCCTTATCCTCAAATTCTTCTGGTTAAAATATAGTCAACAACATTTTTTTTTCAATTTTATCCTTTAAGAACTATTTACCATTATCATCAATTTCAAAATATGTTCTTCTCTCCCTCTTTAAACTATTCAAATCCTTGTTGGCGGAATGACGGCATGTTCAGAGTCATTGGGCAATTGGACGGATGGTTCTTAGCACAGCAGCAGCCGCCTATGCATGCCAAACAATAGCTGTGTGCAGGGACTGACAGTGCTGTGGAAGAGCAACGTGCAGGGATCGACGGCGACGTAAAACTCCTGGCAAGGCGGCGGTGTAGTGGAACTTTCAGGAAGAAGAAGAAGAACGCTGCTAAATGTTGAAGAAAAGAGTCTTCAATCTAGATTCGGGTTGGAGAAGGAGGTGCAGAGAGGCAGAAAAAGAAAATGACGCTACAACACAAGGGTGGAATCATAGCAATGGTAGCGATAGTTACCAAGTTTTCAGTCATCAACGACGGTCGAAGTCTTGCATCCAAGGACGACAGATGTATTAGAGGTAGCATCTGGGCGAGAATCTCAACAGTGGTGTCGTGTCATCATCGACAAACCTGGTCCCCCCACCGATTGGCAACGACGGAGACCAACGGCTGAGGCGATAGGGAAAATGCTGGAAGCAAGGGCGCGCGATGAATGATCTTCTTTGAAGCACAGTAGCGACGGCCATGGAGAAGGGAAGGAGAGGCCTCGTCTTGTAGTGTCTGCTAGGTCGGGTTGGGGCTGGGGGTTCTGTAACACCACATTACCCTAAGTCTTACCTCTAGCCGTAAAGCGAAGGATAACAAGACGTTACGACAGTTCTAAAGCTTAATATATATATATAACTAGAAGCCCAATGAAAGAGTAAAGCTCAAAGTCGTTTAAAGCGGAATTACAAAACGCGAAGCATTCACACACGATAACTAAACGCGTAGGTATGAACAGAACAAGACATAATACATTTAAAATTTTGTAGATAGCTCCAGGATACATAAGGTAATAATTAAAATAAACAAGATACATACAAGCCTCTAAGGCTAGTCAAATTGGAATACAATAGAGTTTTAGAAGTCTTAAACAGCTTATACAACTTATCTCTCAAATAAAGCCTCTAAGGCCATAAAGTCTAAAATAAAAATGTGAAAGAAAATACTACAACAAATAATCAAAATACAAAAGAGTGCATAAACTAAGATCTTCCGCTCCGTCACCATCTCGTAACTCATCGAGGTGGGTTACGACCTGCATATGAAAAACAACAACATATGGTATGAGAACCAGAGGTTCTCAGTATGGTAACAGTGCCCAATATGTAAGATGTAAGGTTTCGGGATGCCAAAGACAATTCTAGAACTTCACATCACAAATATTCAAGCTTAACCAAAAAAAAAAAAAAAAAAACTTAAACCATAAACCAAAATAGGGTTATCTAAACTTAGGGAATTTCTAACTAAAACTAGTCACACCGCTATATCCCACAGCCTTAACTAACCTAACTTCCGCGCGATCCCATCACCGCCGCCTACCTGACCTCCTCAGCACCAAACAATCACAGATAATACAAGCAAGTAAAACACAAGTAATATACATATATAGCAGGTAATTCAACTAACATTTAGGCATGTTATTCAAATAGGCATAATTCAAGTAATCAAAGCAAGCAAGCATATAGAAGATGCATATGATGAATGTCTATCCTATATGGCTCGTGATATCACTTGTCGGTTCAAAATGCCAACCCGACACATCCCCGGTGATGTTGCTTTTCTGTCACGACCAGGGATATAGTGCCATGCTCACTCTTATGTTATCTTGCGCCTCGCGAGTTATAGTGCCCGACACACTCTTTTGAGTTATAGTGTCTAAGTTCACTCTAGCAGCAAAAAGGTTATGTGAGCGGGAGACTGCCATAGCCCTCATATCTCAACGTAGACGGGAGACTGCCTCAACTCCTACGCTGGCACCGCTACCTCACACAAGTGGGAGACTGCTACAACCCTCACATCCGAACATAGGTGGGAGACTACCACAATCCCTACGATGGAGAACAATGCATGTCACAAACACATAATCCATCTCAGAGGCCACTGCTTATAGCACACTTCTGTTTATACTCATTCCATTAACCATAATCATTCATCAATATATCAAGTTCATCATCAACCTAGCTCCCCATTAGTTAACAAGACGAAAACACCCAACAGACATACCAAGCCTAAGTCACCGTCTTCTAAAACCCGTACATAAATCTATTAATCTCAAACATAAATCTATCTATACTAGTCTTAGGGCCTAATTACTATCCACAAGTCTTAAGGAAAAGTTAAAGAAGTTTGAAAAACTAGGGAACACTTAAAAGTGAAGAAAAACACATTTTCAACAAAACAGCGGTTGTGCGTACGCACACCCCTATCATGCGTACGCATATGTTGAAAAAGGTACGTTCGCGTACGCATACCTGGGCCGCGTACGCAGGAGTGCTAGATAGAGGCCACCATCCGCGTATGAGGCATGGTTCCGCGTATGCATGTATATCAGAATCTAGAAAAATTAAGTTGCAGAAATTTCAGTTTTAGATCCCAAACTTTAAACGTTCATAATTTTCCCTACAAAACTCTATTTTTCTCAAACTATATATCAATTTAAAGCTCTTTAAATCATCTTTAATTTAAAGTAATTTTCAACAAATTTTAAAAATTGAGGCTCAAGTTATGATCTGACAAAGTTCACCAAAAATTAAATTTTACACAAAACATCAAAGTTCTCTACTTTCCAAATTCCCTAACCAAAACAAACCAAAACATACCCAATCATCATAAAACACCACCACACACAATAACTTACCATTTCATATCATTTCCATCAATTTCAACCTCTATCCCACTCATTCTCTTCTAACTCTTCCCACCACAAATCCAATACAATTCACAACTTCCAAATCAAAATATCAATATTAACCAATTTGCACAATCCAACCACTCATAAACCTCATCCATCCTATGACATCTTCAATCCTCATAAATTATATCATTCAACACTAATATCAATACTCAATATCACTCATTAACAATAACATCATAGTATCATCAAAATCATCACATTCATCAAAATCAACATACATCATCAATTCACAATTTTTAACAACCAATCCAATCCTATCCTAAGGTCCATTAGCCTAAGTGTCAATAAATATTACATATTACATAAAGGAAACTGAAACTATACTTTGGCCGATTCCTAAAATGCACCAAACACCAAAACGAAGCCACCAAGCTCGATCCAAAAGTCTCAAACCAACTCCGATAAACACCAAAACTCAATCTAACATCATACAACATACCAACATCAAACTTAGGTTTTACAAAAATAACTAAACACAAGGGTTCAGTGAGATCTTACCTTACCCAACGAGATTAGGGACAAAACCTAATAATATTATAATGCTAGATCACCCCTAAACAAACAAAATTACAAAATCTACTCAAAAACCAAACATAAAAATGCGAAAATGTTAGGGCAGAAAATTGGAGTACAAGTTTTGAGTTCCTACCTACAAACCTTAGTTAGAAATGATGGACTCAGCGAGAACTTCGCATGACCGTAAACGGCTCGTCAATTGGAGTATCGTAGCTCAAGATACAAGCAAAAGAATGAAGAAGTGAATAGTGTTTTTGTTTTTTTGCTCTCCTCTCTCACTCTCACTCTCACCGTGCTCCCTCTCTTGGCTGCAAGGAATGAGCTGAAATGCTCATTAATGAGGGTTATATATATTAGACTTGGGTCCAACTTGAGCCCGGTCCAACCCGTTAGTGTTTTTGGCCCGTTTGACTCAATTTTGGGCCAAACCTTTAGAATTAGTGCTCGATTTTTAATTCTAAATTATTTTTGTCATTTCAAAATAATAAATTAAATTTTTAAAATCTTATTTTTCTCAATACGCGCTTCCGGTCAGACTAGAATTGGTACTTCTGGCTTAAGTGCCGGTACGCATTTTTACAACAAATTTTCGTAAAATATACATTTTCCCACTCAGAAAAATTCATTGAATTCAAATTTTACCTTTATATTTTCAAATTAAGATGTCTAATTTTTCAAACCGATTCTGTGCAGTTAAAATTATTATTTTATTAAAGCGGTTAAATCGGTTCTTATAGGTTCTGTCGGTTCGGGATCCTCGACACTAGGATGAGGCCGAAGACAAAGAACTTCGACGATTCTGGCATGCCTCTGGTTCCCACAAGGTGGCGCAAACAATGTGAGCTCACTTCGAATTTCGATCCATCCCTCTATAACAGAAAGCTCATCGGAGCCGGGATTTTTTCCAAAGGCTACTTATTGTCCTCCGACGGCAGTTACATGGTTAGGGAGAAGGACCAAGGGTCTCCACACGACCATGAAGGACATGGAGGATTTGAGGAGGGATGTTTTGAAGAGAGAGAAGAACATATTTTAAAAATGATGATGATGGTGAATAGTCTTTTAAAGGATAAAATTAAAAAAAAATGTTGTTGACTATATTTTGATCAAAAAAATTTGAAGAAAGGAATAAAATTGTTGCAAATCGAATAGAAGATATTAAGAATAAAATCAAAACAAATTAAAATTAAGAGTATTTTTAAAATTTTTGACAAATTTTAAGAATAAAAAATATATTTTATTTATAAAAAAAATATGTTATGAATTATAAATATTTTTAATTTATAATTTTTTTAATAAAATTTAATATTTGTCTTAATAATTATGTATAGTTAAAAATATAATTAATTTAAAAATGAATATAAAATTAAAATTAAATAAATATGAAAAATTACATCTAACTGCAAATTTTAGATAATATGTATTAATTAGCATATATATTGGTAAAAGCAAACTTAGTAATAAGCTTTCCAAAACTTCTCTGCCTCCAAGCTGCAAGTTCAGATAGTACACTTTTCCTAATTAAAATTAAGGGGGTTTTAAATCTAAATCGATCTAAATTAAATCGTTTATTAAATTCAATTCAAATTGAAAATTGATTAAAAACACATTAATTTAGATTTGATTAGATTTTATTTTTTATAAACTTCATGGATCAGATCGAATTTCAAATCTACTTCTCATAATCGATCCAATCCAATTTAATCTAAACCGCACAATATATTATAATATTATTATTTTATTATTATATTTATAATTTTACTTATAATATGTTCAATTTATTATATATTTTTATATATTTATATATTATTATTATTTAATAAATATTTTATGTTTAAAATGAGATTTATTTTATATTAATTAACCTATAATTTTATTTTTATTATGTTATTATTAATTTTTTAAGATATATATTATTGAGACTTGTTATTTCATTATTAATTATTTAAAATTTGATACTGAAACTTGTTATGTATTTAATTTTTTTAATTTATAAAATTACAAATCCAATCCAAATCGTACCGCAAGTAAAATTAGTATTCGAATCAAATAATTTTTTGCTCAAAACCGATTTAAACTGCACCACGAACACCCCTAATTAAAATAATATTAGGTAATTAATTTTTTCAGTCTAATATTTTAAAATGATTTTATTTGTTTTAAATTTTAAATTTTAAATCTTAAATTTTAAATTATAAAATTAAATATTAAAATTGACGACTAATATTAATTAACTTAAACTTCATTCACATAATTTTTTTAATTGTTAATGTCAGCATTAAATACCCTTGTTAACCCGCTTTCCCCCACCTTGGAAATTAAAAAAAAAAAAAAAAAAAAAAAAAAAAAAAAAAAAAAACCATGTTAGTTTTCTATTTATATTTCTTCTGGAATTTATTATTTAATTCTCATTTCACATGCACCTCTAAAACCCCATCAAATACACGTTTCAAATTCCAAGTCCATGACGGTCCCCACATAGCATGGTCCACATTTTCCTACACCCATACCTCTGACCTCTCCTCTTTAAATTTCTCTTTCAATATCATGTCCGGTGATTAAAAATTAAAATTAAAATTTTAAATTTTGAATATAAAATTTTAATTTTTTTTTATTGAAAATACAAAAAATTAAAATTTTTAAAATAAAAACTAAAACCTTAATAAATTTTTTTGGTGACATTTTATTAAGTGTTTTTTGTAATCAGTCAAAGATTTTATTTTATGATTATTTATAGGATAAAAATATATATTAAAACTTAGGTAGATAAAGATTTACTTGAAGAAGGAACATACAGAACAAATAAAATATTTCTACTAAAAAATAACACTAAGAATGTTATAGAGACAATTTTTATATTTTTCTATTTCTACAATAAAACATACAAAAAATTTGTATTGAAATAAAAAATCAATACTAGTATGACATAGAATTGTATATATATGAGGTTGAGATGAAATTAGAACCTTAGAAATAAAGAAAGCCTAGTAGTAACTGAAACTATTGTAGCAAAAGAAGAATAACAACACATAGAAATAAACAATGATGATGAATGATAGCCCACAGGAATGGCCAGAACCTATAATCAGGGTTCAATCCTTGTCTGAAAGCATCAAAGGTTCAAACTCAATCCCTGAAAGGTATATCAAACCCATAAGTGAGCGTCCAAATTCCAATAATAATATGATTAGTGATGATGATTGCATCAACATACCAATCATTGATCTAAAGGGTGTGTATAGTGAGGACCCAAAAATAAGAGCCTTAACACTTAACAAGATTTCAGAGGCTTGTAAAGAGTGGGGGTTCTTCCAAGTGGTGAACCATGGTGTTAGCCATGAATTGATGGACATGGCAAGAGAAACATGGAGGAAGTTCTTCCACATGCCCATGGAGGAGAAGCAGAAGTATGCAAACTCTCCAAAGACATATGAAGGTTATGGAAGCAGATTAGGGGTGGAGAAGGGTGCAATTCTTGATTGGAGTGATTATTATTATCTTCATTTTCTTCCATTCAACTTGAAGGACTTTAATAAATGGCCTTCTCACCCTCCTTCTTGCAGGTTTCTTTTCTTCTCTTTTTTATATATAGACTCTTTCATTCATTCTTAACAAATTAAAACAAGGTGAAAACTCAGGTAGAGTCGGCTTCACGTGAAGTTCATACCTGATAACCGTTAGATGATTTGACTGATTTGATTAAATTTTCATCTAACGACTCTCAGATATCAACTTCAGGTGAAGACTTCACCTTAAAACAAATACAAAGGATATATCTTTTTAATTTTTTTTACATGTAGTAATTAATTTGTGTATGCATGTTAGGATGCTATTATTAGTATAGATTTTGGTGTTTAGACCCCACAAATTAAAGTACAAACACATGCCTAGCTAGCCCACTGGAGTCTTTTGGAACAAATTAAAGACAATGGTTTCGTAGAAGTTAATAAAATCCAAAAACCCCCAATCATCAACTACTTTTTGTGTCTACACTTTTCTATAAATTCTTTTACTTTTGGTTGGTTCATATATATTATAGATGACGATGGTTTATATCCGCGGTAGTTAATTATATGGTTAAAGATATAATTATTTATATATTTTTTTATTGATGTAAATTTTTAAAATAAATAATTTTATATGATTATCAAAGATTTTTACATAAAGAAAAAACATGTTAAAGATATAATCTTGTTAATTTAATTTTTTATTGGATAAATACTCATATAATAACACTTGTATAAATAGAAATATGTTAATAATATAATAAATCCAAAATCATATGTGTAAAGGGAAGTGGTAGATGAGTATGGAAGAGAGTTGGTGAATCTATGTGGGAGGTTGATGAAGGTGCTATCAAAAAACCTTGGATTAGAAGAGGAGTGTCTTCAAAATGGTTTTGGTGGAGAAGACATAGGAGCATGTTTAAGGGTGAATTTCTACCCAAAGTGTCCAAGGCCAGAGTTGACTTTGGGTCTCTCATCACACTCAGACCCAGGTGGCATCACTCTCTTGCTCCCTGATCATAATATTCCAGGCCTTCAAGTTCGTAGAGGCCATTCTTGGATCACTGTCAAGCCTTCTCCTCATGCCTTCATTGTCAATATTGGAGACCAAATTCAGGTTATTATTCTTTTTATTTCTCTAAGTTATTATATATTCTTTTCATTAAATCAAATCGAGTGTTCAGCTCACTCATCCGTTTAAATAAATGTCAAAAATTTAAATCCCACTTTGTGTATGTAGTATTCTATTAGCCAGTGAGACAGCGATAAACTTTAGCTTTAAAAGGAAGTTAGATTCGCGACAAATTTTAACCAAAAAAAATTTCAAATGTCTTACTTAAACATTTTCAATTTTTTAGATAAATATAATTTTTTTTGGTAACTAAAAGATTTAAAATTTGATCATTATTAATCTATTTTTCTAAATAACTATTATAAATTTGTTAATTATAAAAAATATGTATGTTATCATCATACCATAAAATCTTAAAAGACTATTGTTGTTATATCATATTTTTTTGTTTTTATTATATCGTCCAGAACCCTTTTATTAAAAAACTAACACTAGAATTCTTTTACTATAATTAAACAAAAAGTTTTACATATTCGTGATAAATGAATTTGTCACGTGGAGGGGGGCACTTGAACTTAGTTGAGGCATTTTGATTATTTTATTTATTTTGTTCCTTGTCATTTTTTCCATCTTGTGGTTGTTGCCTTCACATTATTGTAGCTGTTGTGTGTGTATATAATTTACTATTAAATTATTTAATTTTATGAATAGTTAATAGGACTGTGAGCATGTGTGTGTACATCTACTAACATATGATTTCTCATGATTCTCTATGAGTAATACAATTAAAAAACTTAACTATTATATTATCTGCTGATCTCTCATGAAATTATATAATATTTAATGATTATTATATTCAGTGATTCTACAAAGCTATCCAATATTATTATATTTACAAGGATATTTCATGGAATATTATAAGGTTATATATTAGATCTAATATCATCTAAATGTAAGAAAAATTAAGGTATGTTTTCTTCAATCAAAATATTTACGTGTAATATATCATAATCAAAAAGAATATCAGTATACAATATATATTTCTTTTAAAATAGCTTCTAAAAGAAAGTAAGTCTACATATAAAAATATTACTTCTCTTTTTTTTTTTTTCTTCTTTCGGCTAGAAGTGAGATATTCAAGATTATATTATTTTAGTTTGCATCTCTGACATCAGAAGGTTAAAGGCATCAAGTATATATATAAAAAGATTTATACTTTAAGTTAAGCTCTTTTGTGCTTTTACATGCCTTTCTACTATGTAGGTTATTAGTGACAGTGAAGTAATTGTGTAATCTTATATATAATTGCAACCAATTATATAATTGAGAACTAGATTTTCTACTAAAAGAGTGCAATTTAAATATGGAGTAGGGTTTACAAGGTAGGTGGGAATAATCTATCTTTATTTGTGTAAAACTAAATAAACCTAACATGCAAATGAAGGCTTAATAATAAATTAATAATGGATGCATGAGTTGTTATTCCTGTACGCAAATACAAATAATAATAAGAAGAAGAAGTTAGCTACCCACGTGGCCACATGTGATAGGATGTGAGTGATTATTTTTATATATTGAGTAATGCTACATGTACACTAAAATTAGTTTCTAAAATCAGCCACTAATATAAAATACATATTGGAATATAAATACACATTGAAAATAAATTAAATTATATATGTATTTATATACAAATGTATTAGTGGCTGATTTTAATGATTAATTTTAGTGTACAAATAACATTTTTGTATAAATTTTGTTGGTTACCGTTGTAAACTGGAAAGGCTGGATCCCAACCAAAAACTATATGAAAAAATAGACTAATTTATGTATTTAATTATGTATGCAATAATTCTGAGTTTATTTTTCAATGTTGATTTATAAGACTACTTATTATATATTAAAAAAATTAAAAAAATCTTAATTTATCTTTTCGATTATCCTCCAAATTTTAAATAAAAAAGTTGTTTGAATTTTTTTTACTTTTTTATGTTTTCCAAAAAAATATGTATTTAGATTTTTACTTAATTATTTAAATATTAAAAAATAATTAAGTGGATGAATTAGAATTTTCAATCATTTCTCTTATATATTTACTTAAATAATGACTCTAATTTATTTATTTATTAATTAATATTTAGGATTTATAATTTGGAGTTTAAATGTGATCAATTGATCATTGATGGATATTATTAGCTTGTCAATATGAAACTCATCATACACAATTTTAATTTTTTTTTTTTTTTTGACAAGGTTCTAAGCAATGGAATTTACAAGAGTGTAGAGCACAGAGTAATTGTAAATTCAAATGAAGAGAGGGTTTCCTTAGCGTTCTTCTACAACCCTAAAAGTGACATACCCATTGAACCAGTGAAGGAATTGGTGACCAAAGAAAGACCTTCACTCTACAAGGCCATGACCTATGAAAAATACAGGCTCTTCATTAGATTGAAAGGACCTTGTGGAAAATCTCATCTTGAATCTTTAAAGTCTCCACCACCATCAACAAACTAAATGCATAAATAATTTCTTTATTAATCAATCATTGTATGATCACATGTTAACTGCCCTTAATTAGCTTCTATGGTAATTGTGTTGTAATATATATTATATGTAAAGAATTGTGTCATATATATATATATATATATATATATATATATATATATATATAATGTGATGATATTTTATATATAGATATTATTAGAACAGTTCAGATATAACTAACGTAACTAAATTATACAAGTATTTATACAAATATGAATAAAATTATTTAAAAATATAATGGTGAGATTTTTCTGTCCTTTTGATTATTTTGGTTATTGATTATTCTGTTAAAAATATATACACGATGTGATAAATGTTAATACGCTATGAAAAAAAGTAAGGAGTATAGTACTTTTTGAAAATTAATTTATTATTAAAAAGAAAAAATAATAGTAAATAAAATATTTAAAAAATTTTAAATTATAAATTTTAAATTTTAAATCTAGATGGTTATATAGAATATAATAGATGAAGAGTTAATATTTATTTAGTTAATAAAAAATGCAACATTATTTAGTTAGTAAACGTGAGCGTTTAAAGATATAAATGATATCAACGGTTAATTATTATGGTATTTATAAAATATTTTTTAATGAATATATATATATCTATCTATCTCAACAGAATATCTATCTATAATAATTTTCAATTGTGGAATGCTTATAGATAGTTGACCTACAAAGTGAGGGTTCGAATCAGAGATTATCGGATGAAGATATAGAAATGATTGGACCACAGTGTTACTGTTACTTAACAAGAGAGTTCACTGATAGTTAGTTAGAGAAAACTGATTAGAGTAGTTAGATATTTATGCTACTAGCTGTGTATAAATATAAGAAGATCAGTTATGTAAAAGAGTAATTCATCATTTTAACACAAGTATATATTTTCACTCCTTCTCTCTGGTTTTTCTATCCTCTGCATTTTTTCTCTGTTCTCATGCGCAACCTTCAACATGGTGCGGTGAACGATTGTGATCTTCGATTCACGAACATCAATCGTGGTTGGAGAGAGATGATGGATTCAAATTCCTCTTCAAGACTGATTTCTCTTAGTTCGAGTTCTCTTCAAGCATTCTAATTTCTCTTTCAAGATACTTCGATTTCCGATCTCATCTCTTTCTGCAATTTCTTCTTCGATCTCCAATTTCTCCTTCTCCGATCCTACAACTTCTTCTCCTCTTTCGAACTCACACCGCAGAGCTTGATGAGAGCCTAATGGCTTCCTAGTTCGACGAGTCATATCGAAGCAATTAGGTGTTCCGATCAACGAGATTGAAAGAGGAAGGTTCAGATCTGTGCACCAGATCCACAGTTTCCGTCATTATGAGTTCCGATTCAAGTTCTAGCGGAGTGCAATTTCCCACCATGGACGCAACTCAGTTTGCTGCATTCTTCAATCAAATCGCCGCGATCCAACCGCACATCAGCAAAAGTGCGAATCCGAGTCAAGATCCTACAAATTCGTACTTCATTCTCCCATATGAGAGTCCAAGTATACCTCTCACTTCTGTTGTTTTGACTGGATCGAACTATGGAGCCTGGAGTAGAGCTATGCTGTTAGCTCTCAAATCGAAAAATAAGCTGAAATTCATAGATGGTAGTATTGAGAAACCGGATAGCTCAGATCCACTGTTTGAGGCGTGGGAGAGGTGCAACACATATGTCGTTGGTTGGCTTAACCTCTCACTAAGTCCAGATATCTACCAAAGTGTTTTGTGGAACAATCTAGCCTATGAGATATGGGATGAGCTAAAGCATAGATATTATCAGGGGGACAAATTTCGAGTGGCTGAATTATATGAGGAAGTGTATGCACTCAGGCAAGGAGACATGAATGTGACGAATTACTATACCAAGCTCAAGTCAATTTGGGAAGAAATCAACAATTTTAGAATCTTGCCACAATGTAACTGTGACAAAAGGTGTTCGTGCGCCTTATCCATAATTAGAAAGCAAAGAGAGGAAGATAAGGTGACAAAGTTTCTTCGAGGTTTAAATGATCAACACTCCACCATTCGATCACAAATGATGCTCATGGATAGTTTACCAAATCTGAATGCGGTCTTTGCTATGATCACGCAGCAAGAACGGCAGTTTCTCAGTCCTGACTCTACCTCGGACATTAAGGTTTTGGCTAACTCTGCTCATCCCTTGAACACTGCGTTGTCTTCGCTAGGTAGAGGGAGAGGGAGAAGCAGAGGAGGTAGATTTCAGCCTGGGAGAGGACAAGGTGGCAGAAGCAGGCTGCAGTGCACCTTTTGCAACAAGACTGGACATGGTGTTGATACCTGTTATAAGAAACACGGGTTCCCCCCAATTTTAGACAACGATATGAATATTCCAACTCTCAAAACACTGGCACACCAGTCCTCAATTGCATCTCAACAAATGCAGGTACTGAGGGTATTAATGATGAACTCAGTACCAGTCAAGGCCAATTGGGAGCGAGTGAAATCACAGGGGCTGGATTCACTCCAGATCAAAGGGAAGCCCTACTAGCTCTACTTAGCAACCAAGAGGTCAAGCATATCCATAGTGTCAGCCAGATTACAATACAACCTCAGCCATCACCTCATCAAGGTAGAATGGTTCATCTTTTGCATTTCAATTCTCACATACAGGCTCTAGATGTATGCATTCAAAAGCATAAATCCTGGGTAATAGACACTGGTGCCACGGACCATGTCTCATATAACATCAAAGATTTCAAAGATTTTCGAAAAATTGAACCAATAATTGTTAGATTACCCAATGGTGCTGGTGCACGAAATTGTGATCCCTGGTAATGGCTCCAAAAACTTGGTGCTCTAATCTTAATTTATAATATGTCACAACTTCGATACAACTAACCAGCAAGTACACTGGGTCGTCCAAGTAATAAAACCTTACGTGAGTAAGGGTCGATCCTACAGAGATTGTTGGTATGAAGCAAGCTATGATCATCTTGTAAATCTCAGTCAGGCGGATATCAATTGGTTATGGAGTTTTCGAATAATAATAATAAATAAACAGAAAATAAAGATAGAAATACTTATGTAATTCATTGGTGAGAATTTCAGATAAACGTATAGAGATGCTTTCGTTCCTCTGAACCTCTGCTTTCCTGCTGTCTCCATCCAACCAGTCCTACTCCTTTCCATGGCAAGCTTTATATAGGGCATCACCGTTGTCAATGGCTACATCTCATCCTCTCTGTGAAAAAGGTCCAAATGCTCTGTCACGGCACGGCTAATCATCTGGAGGTTCTCGATCATACTGGAATAGGATTCACCCTCCTTTTGCGTCTGTCACTACGCCCAGCACTCGCAAGTTTGAAGTTCGTCACAGCCATCCCTTCTCAGATCCTACTCGGAATACCACAGACAAGGTTTAGACTTTCCGAATCTCAGGAATGGCCATCCATGGGTTCTAACTTATACCACGAAGATTCTAATATCTCGGACTCGGTCCCCTATATTAGATATCCAAGAGATATCCATTCAATCTAAGGTAGAACGGAAGTGGTTGTCAGGCACGCGTTCATGAGGGAATGATGATGACTGTCACGATCATCACATCCATCATATTGAAGTGCGAATGAATATCTTAAAAGCGGAAAAAGTTGAATTGAATAGAAAAACAGTAGTACTTTGCATTAATCTTTGAGGAACAGCAGAGCTCCACACCTTAATCTATGGAGTGCAGAAACTCTACCATTGTAAATACATAAGTAATGAAGGTTCAGGCATGGCCGAATGGCCAGCCCCCAAACGTGATCAATAGATCAAAAGATAATCCAAAGATGATCCGAAGATGAAACTAAAGATGTAAATACAATAGTAAAAAGTCCTATTTATACTAGACTAGCTACTAGGGTTTACAGAAGTAAGTAATTGATGCAGAAATTCACTTCCGGGGCCCACTTGGTGTGTGCTTGGGCTGAGCATGAAGCTTTCACATGTAGAGGCTTCTTTTGGAGTTGAACGCCAAGTTGTAACGTGTTTTTGCCGTTCAACTCTGGTTCGTGACGTGTTTCTGGCGTTTAACTCCAGACTACAGCGTAGAACTGGCGTTCAACGCCCTTTTGCGTCGTCTAAACTTGGGCAAAGTATGGACTATTATATATTGCTGGAAATCCCTGGATGTCTACTTTCTAACGCCGTTGAGAGCGCGCCATTTGGAGTTTGGTAGCTCCAGAAAATCCACTTTGAGTGCAGGGAGGTCAGAATCCAACAGCATCAGCAGTCCTTCTTCAACCTCTGAATCTGATTTTTGCTCAAGTCCCTCAATTTCAGCCAGAAAATACCTAAAATCACAGAAAAACACACAAACTCATAGTAAAGTCCAGAAATGTGAATTTAACATAAAAACTAATGAAAACATCCCTAAAAGTAACTAGATCCTACTAAAAACATACTAAAAACAATGCCAAAAAGCGTATAAATTATCCAGGATGGTCCATTCTGAAAGCATGTCAGAAGGACACTTTTTGGTCAGTTGCTTGTATCTCTCCCAAGCTTCATAGAGGGATTCACCTTCTTTCTGTCTGAAGGTTTGAACATCCACTCTAAGCTTACTAAGCTTTTGAGGAGGAAAGAACTTGGCTAAGAAAGCCTTGACCAGCTTATCCCAAGAGTTCAGGCTATCCTTAGGTTGAGAGTCCAACCATATTCTAGCTCTGTCTCTCACAGCAAAAGGGAAAAGCATGAGCCTGTAGACTTCAGGATCTACTCCATTAGTCTTAACAGTATCACATATCTGCAAGAATTCAGTTAAGAACTGAAAAGAATCTTCAGATGGAAATCCATAAAACTTGCAGTCTTGTTGCATCAGAGAAACTAGTTGAGGCTTAAGCTCAAAATTGTTTGCTCCAATGGCAGGGATGGAGATGCTTCTTCCATGTAATTTAGAATTAGGTGCAGTAAAGTCACCAAGCATCCTCCTTGCATTATTATTTTCGGCTGCCATCTCCTCTTCTTGTTCGAAAATTCCTGTAAGGTTGTCTCTGGATTGTTGTATTTTAACTTCTCTTAGTTTCCTTTTCAGAGTCCTTTCAGGTTCAGGATCTGCTTCAACAAGAATGTTATTGTCCTTGCTCCTGCTCATATGAAAAAGAAGGGGACAGAAAATAATAATAGGGATCCTCTTTGCCTCAGTAGAGGGAGGTTTCTTTGTGTGAGTAGAAGAAGAAAGGGAATAAGAGTGAAGAAGAATGGATAATCCAAACACAAGGGTGAGGATAGGAGCAGTGATTTGAGATGAAGAGAAGTGTTAGTAAATGAATAAATAAATAGAAGGAGATGGGAGAGAGAGAATTTCGAAAATAATTTTTGAAAAGGAGTTAATGATTTTTGAAAATTAAGATAAAATTAAAATTAAAATTAAAAATTGAAACAATTAATTAATTAAAAAGAATTTTTGAAAAAGAGGGAGGTATTTTCGAAAATTAGAGAGGGAAGAATAGTTAGGTGGTTTTGAAAAAGATAAGAAACAAACAAAAAGTCAATTAGTTAGTTGAAAAAGATTTGAAAATCAATTTTAAAAAGATAAGAGATAAGAAGTTAGAAAAGATATTTTAAAATCAAATTTTTGAAAAAGATATGATTTAAAAAGATATGATAGAAAGATATGATTAAAATTAGTTTTGAAAAAGATTTGAATTTTAAAATCAAAATTAATGACTTGACTCACAAGTAATCACAAGATATGATTCTAGAACTTAAAGTTTGAATCTTTCTTAACAAGCAAGTAACAAACTTGAAATTTTTGAATCAAAACATTAATTGTTGATAATATTTTCGAAAATTATGAGATAAAATTAAGAAAAAGATTTTTAAAAAATATTTTTAAAATTTCCGAAAATAAATAAGATAAATTGAAAAAGATTTGATTTTTGAAAAAGATTTTGAAAAGATAAGATTTTCAAATTGAAAATTTGATTTGACTCATAAGGAACAACTAGATTTTTTAAAAATTTTGAACAAGTCAATCCAAATTTTCGAAATTTATGAGTAAAAAGGGGAAGATATTTTTTTAATTATGAGAGAGAAAAACATAAAAAATGACTCACAACATGAAAATTATGAATCAAAATACATGATGCATGCAAGAACACTATGAATGTCAAGATGAACACCAAGAACACTTTGAAGATCAAGATGAACATCAAGACTTATTTTTGAAAATTTTTAATGAAAGAAAAACATGCAAGACACCAAACTTAGAAATTTTCAAACTTTAGAAACTAACAAATTAAAAATGCATATGAAAAATAAGAAAAGACACAAAACAAGAAAACATCAAGATCAAACAAGAAGACTTTCCAAGAACAACTTGAAGATCATGAAGAACACTATGAATGCATGAATTTTCGAAAAATGCATAAATTTTTAGAAAAAATGCAATTGACACCAAACTTAAAAATTGACTCTAGACTTAAACAAGAAACAGAAAATATTTTTGATTTTATGATTTTATAAATTTTTTTTTTGGATTTTTGTACATTTTTATTTTTTTGAAAACCTATAGGGAAAAGGAAGCAATGAATTCATAGTCCTCAATCAAGATTCCAGGAATCATACCAGGTTGTCTAAAGCTTGATGGCCAGCCAAACTTCAGCATACCATTTTGAAACTTTAGAATTCATTCTTAAAAATTTTAAAAGAATTTTCGAAAACAAAAGGAAAAGAAATTTTTTTTTTTTGAAAGATTTTTGAAGAAAATTTTTTTTGAAAATAAAACAAAAATAAAATTACCTAATCTGAGCAACAAGATGAACCGTCAGTTGTCGAAACTCGAACAATCCCCGGCAACGGCGCTAAAAACTTGATGCACGAAATTGTGATCCCTGGTAATGGCTCCAAAAACTTGGTGCTCTAATCTTAATTTATAATTTGTCACAACTTCGATACAACTAACCAGCAAGTACACTGGGTCGTCCAAGTAATAAAACCTTACGTGAGTAAGGGTCGATCCCACGGAGATTGTTGGTATGAAGCAAGCTATGGTCATCTTATAAATCTCAGTCAGGCGGATATCAAATGGTTATGGAGTTTTCGAATAATAATAATAAATAAACAGAAAATAAAGATAGAAATACTTATGTAATTCATTGGTGAGAATTTCAGATAAACGTATAGAGATGCTTTCGTTCCTCTGAACCTCTGCTTTCCTGCTGTCTCCATCCAACCAGTCCTACTCCTTTCCATGGCAAGCTTTATATAGGGCATCACCGTTGTCAATGGCTACATCCCATCCTCTCTGTGAAAAAGGTCCAAATGCTCTGTCACGGCACGGCTAATCATCTGGAGGTTCTCGATCATACTGGAATAGGATTCACCCTCCTTTTGCGTCTGTCACTACGCCCAGCACTCGCGAGTTTGAAGTTCGTCACAGCCATCCCTTCCCAGATCCTACTCGGAATACCACAGACAAGGTTTAGACTTTCCGGATCTCAGGAATGGCCATCCATGGGTTCTAACTTATACCACGAAGATTCTAATATCTCGGACTTGGTCCTCTGTATTAGATATCTAAGAGATACTCATTCTAGCTTGTTTGCATGTAGAACGGAAGTGTTTGTCAGGCACGCGTTCATAAGTGAGAATGATGATGAGCGTCACATAATCATCACATTCATCATGTTCTTGGGTGCGAATGGATATCTTAGAAGCGGAATAAGTTGAATTGAATATAAAACAGTAGTACTTTGCATTAAATCATGAGGAACAGCAGAGCTCCACACCTTAATCTATGGAGTGCAGAAACTCTACCGTTGAAAAATACATAAGTGAAAGGTTCAGGCATGGCCGAATGGCCAGCCTCCAAACGTGATCAATAGATCAAAAGATAATCCAAAGATGATCCGAAGATGAAACTAAAGATGTAAATACAATAGTAAAAAGTCCTATTTATACTAGACTAGCTACTAGGATTTACAGAAGTAAGTAATTGATGCATAAATCCACTTCTGGGGCCCACTTGGTGTGTGCTTGGACTGAGCTTGAAGTTTACACGTGCAGAGGCTTCCTTTGGAGTTGAACGCCAAGTTGTAACGTGTTTTTGGCGTTCAACTCTGGTTCGTGACGTATTTTTGGAATTTAACTCCATACTGCAGCGTAGAACTAGCGTTCAACGCCCTTTTGCGTCATCTAAACTCGGAAAAAGTATGGACTATTATATATTGCTGAAAATCCCTGGATGTCTACTTTCCAACGCCGTTAAGAGCGTGCCATTTGGAGTTTTGTAGCTCCAGAAAATCCACTTTGAGTGCAGGGAGGTCAGAATCCAACAGTATCAGCAGTCCTTCTTCAACCTCTGAATCTGATTTTTGCTCAAGTCCCTCAATTTCAGCCAGAAAATACCTGAAATCACAGAAAAACACACAAACTCATAGTAAAGTCCAGAAATGTGAATTTAACATAAAAACTAATGAAAACATCCTTAAAAGTAACTAGATCCTACTAAAAACATACTAAAAATAATGCCAAAAAGCGTATAAATTATCTGCTCATCAGGTGCCCACACTACTAGCTGCATCATAGGCACAATTGTGTTCTCTGACACATTATTTCTCGCAAATGCATTATACATCCCTTCATTCAATTTTAAACTAATCTCAGTCTCAAAACTGACATCATCATTGCATTGCAAAATGAGTTTTACTGATGAAATGTGTGAGATACAGGATCGACACACTTTGAAGATGATTGGTGCAGCTAGAAATATTGATGGCCTATACATTTTGCACCACGATGTTCAAGGACCAACACATGCATCACACATTACTGCACTCATGCCTCATACATCTCAGAAAAATTTATGGCATGATAGACTAGGACATCCATCTAATAATAGGTTAGCAACACTGAAACTACAGTTTGAATTTGTAGATTGTTCAATAAGCAAGGAGCCGTGTAATTCTTGTCATCTTGGCAAGCAAAAACGGTTAGCATTTCCTCATAGTGTTTTTGTCGCTGAAAATGTACTTGAGTTGATTCATTTGGATATTTGGGGCCCGATCTCCATTCCTTCATTTTCTGGTCACAAATATTTTTTGTCAGTTGTGGATGATAAATCTAGATTTACATGGATTTTTCTTATGAAAACCAAGGCTGAAACAGCTCAATTAGTGAAGAATTTTATTAATTTTGTCAAAATTCAGTTCAATACAATGGTGAAAATAATCAGGTCTGATAATGGTGCTGAATTTTCAATGCCTTCATTTTATAACAATTTTGGAATTTTGCCCCAACGATCTTGTGTTGAGACACCACAGCAAAACGGAATCGTTGAGCGAAAGCATCAACACATTCTGACTGTGGCTCGCACCATTATGATTCATTCTCACCTTCCTAAAATCTTTTGGAGCTATGGTGTTGAACATGCGGTCTATTTGATTAACAGGTTGCCCTCACCATTCTTGACCAACCAAACACCCTATCAGGTTTTATACAATGCTCCACCAAATCTACTTCATCTTCGGGTGTTTGGTTGTCTTGCTTATGCTAATACTATTACGCGTAACAGAACCAAACTTGATCCAAGAGCATGAAAATGTTTGCATCTTGGATTCAGGGAGGGTGTTAAGGGCTATCTGTTATTTGACTTACAAACCAAAGCATTCTTCACTTCTAGAGATGTTCAATTTTATGAAGATTTGTTTCCATACTCTGAGGTTGAGGCTCAAAATGAAAATGCTAAGACTCAATCTAAAAATACTAACACCAACTTTGCAAATGAGAAATTTTCAGTTGACCAATTGCATATCACAAATCCAAACAATAATGCACATACACTCAATCAGGATCACATGAATCAGAATCATATTCAACATTCATCTCCTATGCATTCTAGTATTCATTTAGATAGTCCTATGCATCATTTGGAAGCCTTTGACAATCCTGACCATACATCACACACAAATGTAGACACTAGTCCGAGATTAGATACCCAGATGCATGATTCACCTAGTCTCCCTACTCGTGGTATGCTGAGAAGATCCACAAGAATTTCAAAACCACCAGCTTACTTGAAAGATTACAAATGTATGATAGCCATCAATGAAAATTCAAAAATCACGCAAAACCTTCAAAGATATCCTATCTCAGATTTTTTATCCTATCATTCCATTTTTCCCATGCATCTTGCATACTCATTAGCTATTCAAAACATTGAGCCTAAGCGCTATGAAGAGGCGATATCTCAAACTTGTTGGCAAGAAGCTATTAAGGCTGAACTGACTGCTCTGGATGAAAATAAAACCTGGAAGTTGACCTCACTCCCACCTGGCAAGAAGGCAATAGGATGTAAGTGGGTATTCAAGGTCAAGTATCATCCGGATGGTAGTGTGGAACGTCACAAAGCTCGTCTCGTTGCAAAGGGATTCACGCAGGTTCCTGGAGTTGATTACAAGGATACCTTTAGCCCAGTTGTTAAATTGGGAACATTGCGAGTGGTTTTGGCTCTTGCTGCTGTGAAAGGCTGGCACTTGAAACAAATTGATATTAACACTGTGTTTCTGCATGGTGACTTGGATGAAGAAGTATACATGAAGGTGCCGGAAGGACTTCATTCAAAGTCAGGGCAAGTGTTCAAACTTGAGAAGTCACTGTATGGATTGAAACAAGCTAGTAGGCAGTGAAATTCAAAACTCAAATCTGTTCTTGTGGAACTGGGTTTCAAGCAGTGCAAACCAGATTATAGTTTGTTCACAAAATCAACTCCAAAAGGATTTACAGCAGTCTTAGTTTACGTTGATGATTTGGTTTTGGCAGGTGATGATCTTAATGAGATTGAGAATGTGAAGAAGATACTTGATGATAGGTTTCGTATCAAAGATATTGGGGACCTCAAATATTTTCTTGGCTTAGAAGTGGCTAGGTCACAGAAAGGAATTGCTTTGTATCAACGAAAATATGTTCTGGATTTGCTTAAAGAAACAGGTTTTGAGGGATGCAAGCCTGCCCCAACACCAATGAATTATGGTGCAAAGCTTAGTAAGAGTGATGGAGAGCTGCTGTCTGATTCTAATCCATACCGAAGAATCATTGGAAAGTTGCTCTATCTTTCAAACACTAGGCCGGATATAAGTTTTGCTATAGGAAAGTTGAGTCAATTCTTGGATTGTCCTACCACAGAGCATTTGCGAGCTGCTCATCGAATATTGAGGTATGTAAAAGGATCCCCAGCTGCTGGCCTTTTCTTCTCAGCCAAATCAGACTTGAATCTCACAGGCTTCTCAGACTCGGACTGGGCAGGGTGTCCTGACTCTAGGAGGTCGATTTTAGCCTATTGCTTCTACCTTGGTTCATCTCTTGTTAGTTGGAAGAGCAAGAAACAACTTACAGCCGCTGCTTCCTCCTCCGAGGCAGAATATAGGGCGTTGGCGCTTGCAACTAGGGAGGTCCAATGGTTGAGTTATGTTCTTCAGGAACTTGGTGCACCACTTCAGAAGGCAACAAACATTTACTGTGATAGCAAGTCTGCTGTGTATATAGTCACTAATCCAGTCTTCCATGAGCGGACAAAGCATATCGAAGCGGATTGCCACATTGTCCGCGACAAACTACAAGAAGGCATGATTAATCTGCTACCTATCTCTACACATGAGCAGGTTGCAGACATTTTGACTAAGCCACTAGCACCAGGCCCTTTCCATTACATCCATAGTAAGCTTGGGCTGCTGAACATCTTCGCGGTCAGCACTCCAAACTTAAGGGAGGGTGTTACTTAACAAGAGAGTCCACTGATAGTTAGTTAGAGAAAACTGATTAGAGTAGTTAGATATTTATGCTAATCAATAATTAGCTAGCTGTGTATAAATATAGGAAGATCAGTTATGTAAAAGATTAATTCATCATTTTAACACAAGTACATATTTTCACTCCTTCTCTCTGGTTTTCCTATCCTCTGCATTCTTCCTCTATTCTCATGCGCAACCTTCAACAGTTACTCCCTATTAAAGATTCAATTTTTTTGTATGTTTTCAATATGATTTTAATGAAGAAAACAAAGAAAAGGAATTTTACTCTTAATGAAGATTCAAATGTTTATGTTTTTAATATACTTTTAATGTATTAAATACATTAAAAATAATGTCTATCCTTAACCATTCATTTATAAATAAAAAGTAAGAAGTGTTATATTTATTGTAAACTAAAAAAAAAATAACTCTCTATTTAAGTATTTATTATATTTTATATCAATAATTTAAATTTAAAATTTAAAATTTAAAATTTAAAATTTAAATTAAAATCAAATAACGTTGTACTATTTGCTTTTTTCAGAGTATATTAGGATTTGTCTATTAAAAACATCAACACTTATTATTATTATTAATATTTTTAATTAATATCTTAAAATTTATTTTATTATTTTTCTTCGTCTGAAGATTTGTCCACACGAAAAGCACGACACACAAAAACAAAAGACTTAGGAATTAAAATTAATATTCCTGAGTTTAAAGGGAGACTCCAACCAGATGATTTCATCGATTGACTTTAGACGGTGAAAATAGTGTTTATGTTAAAGGACATTCCGGATGACAAACACGTAAAATTTGTAGCAATCAAGTTGAAGAAGCACGCGTCAGTATGGTGGAAGAATCTCAAGTGTCAACGAAAAAGAGAAGGAAAAAGAAAGATCAAGACATGGGATAAAATGCATCGTGAGCTTAAGCGCAAGTTCCTTCCTGATAAACATTACAGGCAAGACACCTTCATCAAATTTCATAATTTGAGATAAAAGTTATTATCTGTAGAAGAATATACAATGGACTTCAAAGAGTTGCTAATGAAGTGCGTGACGTCAAGAACCTAAAGAACAAACAATTGCTCGTTATCTTGGAGGACTGAATATAATACAGAAATTTCTGATGTCGTTCAGTTGCAACCATATTGGATCTTGGATGATGTCATTTGGCTGTCATTAAAGATTGAAAAGCAAATAACACAAAGAAATAACACTCAGTCGCCGAAGGACAAAAAAGTCATCCTTGATGTTCAATAAAAAATGAAGACATGATCTTTTAAAAACAGCAAGGAGCGTGGATCATCAGGTAAAAAATTCTTCAAATGTCAAAGTTTTGGGCATATTGCTGCTGATTGTCCAAACAGAAGGGTTATCACTCTTGTCAAGAAAAAGGTTAACGAAGAACCAATCAAGGAGCAAGAGGACGAAGGTGAGGTTGACTATGCTATTGAAGAAGTTCCAACCGATTATGGAGAAGTTTTAGTAGTTTGTCGAAACTTGAATACTGCAAAGGTAACAGAAGATGAGAGTTGGCGACGCCACAATATCTTTCACACAAGATGCACTGTTGAAGAGAAGGTTTGCAAGGTTATCATATATAACAAAAGTTGTGAAAAATGTTGTTTCAAATTATATGGTAGACAAACTGAAGCTTCTAACCGAGTTACATCCTCATCCTTAAAAGTCGTCTTAGTTAAAAAAGGAGAATGAAGTTAAAGTAACAAAGAGATGTTGTATCCAATTTTCTATGCGAAGTAAATACAAGGATAAAGTGTGGTGTGACGTCATCTCAATGGATGCATGTCACTTACTGTTAGGACATCCTTGACAATGTGATCGTCGAACTATTCATGACTATTTCAAAAATATATACTCCTTTATAAAAAATGGCAAGAAGATTGTATTAAGGCTTAGTTTGATAAAGTTTTTACTTTTCAAAAGTAGCTTATAAAAGCTAACTTTTAAAAGATGGTTTTTTAAAAGTTGTAGCATTTATGTTTGGTAAATCAAATTAAAAATTGCTTTTAATAATCACAAGCAATAACAATTGCATTTGGTAAAATAGCTTTTAAAATTTAAAAATACTATAATAGACATAAATGCAAGCATTAAATTTGAAAATTAGTTAACATATGAGGTTATATTAGACTTTTAAATTTTGAAAAGCACAAGCCAACTTTGAAAAGCTTTATCTTATGTGCTTTCAAAAGTACCCCGATATTTTAAAAGCTGCAAGCACAAGCACATGATCTTTTTTATTTACCAAACACAAAATGAGAAGCTTGAGCTTTTAAAAAGTACAAGCACCTTTTCAAAAAGCTTTACCAAATCAAGCCTAACTCTGTTACGATATGTAGATGGTCAAAAGAATCAAGTTGAGCTATGTCTTTTTACATTCTTCAAGACTAAATGTACTCATCAATGGAATCTTTCGCTACTACAAGCTGAGCCTTTTTCAACTCAGGAAGGATAATGCAGGAGCTCTTTCCAACCCAGAGAGAATGATGCATGAACATATATCTTTACGTTTGTGCCGTTAATTAAAGTAGTATAGTTTAACATATAGAAAAAGTATGAGGAGCCAATGGAATATTTATACAATGTGTACAATGGAAGTTTAGAGAGTATTAGAGATATAATCATTAGTGTTACATTTTCCTATCAGCTGAAATTTTTGGGATGAGTGGTATCATGCATGGTATTAGAGCGCTAGATTCGAAAGGTCAAGAGTTCGAGTCTTGGTAAACCCCAAAATCAGTTTAAGCTTTTGGGAAGATGTTTATTATCGCTAGTACTCGGATGGTTATTCTAGATAGTATGGAAGATGTTCATTTTGTAACTCAATAGCCCATTGTACACATTGTACAAATAGTCCATTGTCTCCCTAGTGGGATCCATATATATATTATTATATTGTGTTATAAGTTAATCCCACATTACTCGAATCATGAAGGTTTTTTCTCCCCTACTAGTATAAATATGCATATGTACCTCTGATCTTTTGCTTGTGAAAAAATGAAGTTGATTGAGTTGTACATTAAATTAAATAAGCTATGTGCTTATTTTTCTCTAGAATCTTTGAGAGTAGAAGTGCATTTTTAGCTTAGCCAATTAAAATAGATTTTTAGTTATTTTCACTATATAGTAAGATTGTTAACTTCGCCAAAATTGGTAACTCAAACGACATCCCGAGGTTACCGATAAATAAATTAAGGATTTAACTAATTTGTAATCTAAGAACATATTTTAAAAATATAATAATAAATTTTTTAATATTTTTATTATATTTAATGCATTAAAAATATAAAAAATTAATTTTTACAATAATTTTTATAAAATATTTTTTTTATAATATACTTAACCTATATTCTTAGGACACAAGTTAGTAAAATTTATAAATTAAAGAAAAAATATTCAGCAGTATATACTATTTTGTCATAATCTTTATATTTCTTAGACAACGATTGACTTGATCCAATTTAATTTGCAGATTATCAAATATCTGTCTCTCTCGGAAATTAAGCCCCCACTTGACTTAGATTATTTACCGTTGAACGCTAATATATTAAAGACTTTAAAAATTTTTGTTTTTTTTTTTATCAAGTATGATTTTTAAAAATTTTTAGTTTTATTGTGTGAGTGTATACAATTTTAATTCATTCAATAAATATATAATTTAAATTATTATAAAATCACTTCTCCTAAAAATTTAAATTAATAAAAAATTATATAAATAATTATATTTCTAAACATGTCTTTAGATAAAAAAAACTTCTTTGGAATTTCCTTGAATAAGTTTTATTTCTCTCCTTTGTCACAAAACTGAGAGTAATAATGTTCAAAATAAAATATTGACTTATCACAAAGTGATGAAAAGAAAGTGAGACATCATAATTATTGTAATTCAATGACAAGTGCATGCACATACACGTTCGTAGAGTTTGGATGAGTTTGAATTTTTATCATTTTTAATAACGATTATTTGGACATATGTGTCTCTATGGATTAGTTTTAACTTTAGAAAAACCCTAAATTCAAACTCATCAATCAATTTAAACACCATAATGTTCACGTAGCACGCCCCTATATCTAAACGATTATCTCAAATTAAACATGTGGTGTCAGTAATTTTACGACAACAATGCAATTCATACACTATTTACCTCCAATCAAATCTGATAAGCAAGACTAAACTACGTTACATTTTAAATTATTGTATTTGTATATGTATAACTTGTAATACATAAACTATAAGGTCGCGATTGGAAGTTTACATCTAATGATGTAAGAGATTCTCGATTTCTCATCTTTCTTTCTTTCTTTCTTATCCTTTTTCTTCAATTATTATTGGGTGTGCACCTCATCATGCCATGACGATTTATGGGTTAACACTTTACTATTTATATATTTTATTCTTGTTCTTATTATAAATTGAATTAATATATCTTCGTCTACTGTTTGAATTGAATGAGATGCACTATTCTTTAATTTAAGGCCAAAACTGTTTTTATGAAATATAAGTTTTTATTAGAGATACACGAGGTAGGGTAAAACCAAATTCGTTTTGATTTGGACCTAATTTTAAGTAATGACTGAATTTATTTTTGAGACACTTATCCAACTTTAAATTTGGTGAAATTACACTTTTTTAAAGTCATATTAAAATCAGATCTTGACCGAGTAAAGTCTAGATATTGATAAATTTTAGGGCAATTTACCTAAATAAATAAATTGGGTGAAAGCTTTACTCAAATATACAAAACAGAAATCTCTTACATACATGTGTATTTTCACACTTCTATGTAAATTGTGAGAAGTTACCACGGTTTCTGATTTTAACATAAACCGTGGCAAGCTACTACGGATTATGGTATTTGTGGTTTGTGTGTAAACAGTGGCAAGCTCCAACGGTTTACGAAGAGAGAAAACTAAGCATAAACCGTGGCAAGCTCCCACGGTTTATGAAGGAGGAATTTTTATCATAAACCATTTATTTTTAGATATTTGATTGCATCAATGTGGTATCATTTAGACTGCGCATGATAATTGTGACAGAATACATGTATATAATAGAAGCTCAAACCGCTTAAACTATCAAATACATAGCAGATAATATATTAGACAATTCTCAAACCTTTTTAACTATCATTTCCTGTTACTTCATTATTGTGTCATGTCATGCACCCAACAAAACTAATCTAATGTAATCTAATCTTCACTTTCAAATCTCAATACTCACTGCTCAATACACAATAATAAAACAATTTTGTTAACACATTCATCGTATTTTTTTTAAGTTTTGGATTATAAAATTAAAGTATCAATTATATGTATAAAATATATATTAAAATGTAAAATATATATTAAAAATAAATAAAATAATATATATTTATACAAAAATATATAATAATTGATTATATATATATATAAAGTTTTTTCTTTTTTGAAAAAAATACAATATTAAATTTTTGAAATGTTAGACAATGAGTACAATAACTTTTAAAGAAATTTTTTGGTTTTTTAGGAAAAAAAAAATATTCTTCTTAAATTAACATTAGATCTCCGACAAGTACTCTTGAAACCTCATTAGATCTAATGTTAATTTAAGAAGAATATTTTTTTTCTCCTAAAAAGCCAAAAAATTTCCTTAAAAGTTATTGTACTCATTGTCTAACATTTCAAAAATTTGATATTGTATTTTTTCAAAAAAAAATTTATATATATAATCAATTATTATATATTTTTTTATAAATATATAATATTTTATTTATTTTTAATATATATTTTACATTTTAATATATATTTTATACATATAATTGATACTTTAATTTTATAATCCAAAACTTAAAAAAAATACGATGAATGTTTTAACAAAATTGTTTTAAAGATTAGATTACATTAGATTAGTTTTGTTGGGTGCATGACATGACACAATAATGAAGTAACAGGAAATGATAGTTAAAAAGGTTTGAGAATTGTCTAATATATTATCTGCTATGTATTTGATAGTTTAAGCGGTTTGAGCTTCTATTATATACATGTATTCTGTCACAATTATCATGTGCAGTCTAAATGATACCACATTGATGCAATCAAACATCTAAAAATAAATGGTTTATAATAAAAATTTCTCCTTCATAAACCGTGGGAGCTTGCCACGGTTTATGCTTAGTTTTCTCTCTTCGTAAACTGTTGGAGCTTGCCACGGTTTACACACAAACCACAAACACCATAATCCGTGGTAGCTTGCCACGGTTTATGTTAAAATCAGACACCGTGGTAGTTTTCCACGATTTACATAGAAATGTGAAAATGCACATGTACGTAACGAATTTCTATTTTGTGTATTTGAGTAAAGCTTTCACCCAATTTATTTATTTAGGTAAATTGCCCTAAATTTTATGTCAAAAAATTATGATGCACTCATTTATAAAGAAAAAAAAAATATTTGTTACGGAGAAGTTGATAACTATACTTGAATTTGAATTTGTCCATAAATTCTAATTTCATGCTTCTTTGATCTATTTTCTAATTCAACAAATGTAATTAAAAACAAAACAATAAGCTTATAATTAATATAACATAATATTAAAATTAATTTAAAATATATATAAAATGCACATGGATCAGTGAAACCGGGTTCGCCTTGATTCAGATCCGATCCTAAATAATCATTGAATCTATTTTGGAGACCTTTATCCGACCATAAATCTAATAAAATCACATCAAATTAGTCCTAAAATATTTAGATTCGAACCAAATCTTCAAACCGGACCGCGTCATATGTGCCATCCTTAATGTTTATAAGAGTTAATTTTATAATAGATTAATTCATATAATTTCATGTTTAGATACCTCAAAAACACATACTATAAAGTTTTTCACCCAAGTTTTCTTGGGCCAATTTTTTTCGCATTTTTAATTCTGTCAAACTCGAGTTAGGGTTATTTTGTTTATTACAAAAATAACCAATATATATTATATTATACAATTATTTATTTTAAATAATATTTTAGTTATAAAATAGTTGTATTATGATTAAAATATTAATTCTTATTAAATTAAAATAATTTAAATTATAAATATAATTAATTATCTGATTAAGATAATATTTAATTAAAAATAATACTTCATAAAAAATAAATTATACATTATTTTAGGAAGAGAAAAATAGAATTCACCTTTTAATTTTCATAGTAAAAAGTTGGGTAAAAAACTCAAATAAACCAAGCTGAGAAATTTATTACCCAAATTAGCCAAAACAAAGTCACCAAAAAAAAAAATTAGCCAAAACAAAAATTTTTTCAGCAATCCACCAATGACCATTTAAATATAATTCGAATCATATTAATTCGAACTACAAATGCATGTAATTCGAAACAACTTGCTTCGAATTACGTTTGAATGGATATGCATGTAATTCGAATCAAGTAGATTCGAATTAGAGAAGGGTAAATCGAATTGACTCGATTCGAATTAGTAGGCTCACGTGACTCTATGGAGTTTGAATCATATTGATTCGAATTATTCAATGTTAGTGACACTAGGTTGTTCGAATTAAGTTGATTCGAATTACTAGTGAGTTGTCTATATAATGCTACGTTAGTTGGATATATATAAATTTTTTTTTTTCACATTCTTACTTGGATAGTTGGATATATATCTTATAGTTGATACAAAAGATATTTACTGTATAATTTTATTTTTCTATATATATATATATATATATATATATATATATATATTGATGATTACACAATTTTAGAAATATTTAAAAAGTATTATTAAAATTAAAATTATATTTTTTATTATTTGACAATAAAATTAAAAATTAAAAATTAGGGATTAAGTGTGTGTTTGAATTTCAGTTTGCAAAAGTGAGTTTGCATAAAATTGATTTTATAAAATTGATTTTGATGAAAAGTAAGTTTGAGTTAATGTGATTTATATTTGGCAATATTTGTATCAAAATTGATTATAGCAAAATAAATGTTGTTTGGATTATATTACTCAAAATCACTTTTAGATAAAAAATTACTAAAAGAGACATCAATTTAAATTATTTTTTTATATACATACAAAAACAGAACCTAACAAAAATAATATAAAAAATATTTATTATATAAATAAATAAATATAATAAAAAAATATAAAAGAGAGTACTATAAATTTTATAATGTTAAAGAAAAAAATATTCTATAATTTTTCTAATATTACCCGTACTCTTTAATTTAGTATTATTTTGGACTATAAATTTTTATTATTTATGACTCTATTGTTACTTATAATTAACTTTTTATTTATTTTGTCCTTTTTTATAGATCATAGTTTATATTATACAAAATTTTGATAATAAACGTAGTATATAATAATTACAATTACAAATTTTACAAAGTCAAAATACAAAATAAAAAAATTAATATAAAACAAAGATAGAGTACATCAAAGAATAGAAAAAAAATCATACAGATAAAAAATAATAAACAATATTTGTCATATGAATAAAAGAAATCAACAATATTTGTCATATGAATAAAAGAAATACAATAAAATAAATAAAAAATTATATAAACAAAATCAAACAAAAATAAAAAAATCATAAAAAATATACATATAAAAAATAGTATAGGAAATGATAAAAAAAAACTCATATAAAAACATAACATCAGAAATCGTAACATTAAAAATTAAAATATAAAAATGAGTACTAAAAATAATAAAAATTAAAATATTCAATTTACTAGTGATTGAAACAAATCTGAACGATTTTGATTTAAAAAAATGGAAAGAAGAACTATGAAAAAGTAGAAAGAACTACAGAAAACTAAAAATGAAAGGTAAAGTTGGTAAAAAAGAAAAAAATTTCTCACCTAATTTTCTAAAGGTAATCAGCAACCATGAACGATGAAATGCAGAAGCTACAAATTTTAGCTTCTTCTCAACGTGGGTTTAGAGGCAGAATCGTTTCTGCGTTTAGAAAGAAAAAAATTGCCAAATATTTTTAAAATTGTGTAATAAAAAATATAATTTTAATTTTAATAATACTTTTTAAATATTTTTAAAATTGTGTAATCATCAAAAAATATATATATATAATATTTTTAAAAAAATAAAGTTATACAGTAAATATCTTTTGTATCAACTATAAGATATATATCCAACTATCCAAGTAAGAATGTGAAAAAAAAAAATTGATATATATCCAACTAACATAGCATTATATAGGCAACTCACTAGTAATTCGAATCAACTTAATTCGAACTACCTAATGTCACTAACATTGAATAATTCGAATCAATATGATTCGAACTCCATAGAGTCACATGAGCCTACTAATTCGAATCGAGTCAATTCGATTTACCCTTTTCTAATTCGAATCTACTTGATTCGAATTACATGCATATCCATTCAAACGTAATTCGAAGCAAGTTGTTTCGAATTACATGTATTTGTAGTTCGAATCATATTGATTCGAATTATATATAAATGGTCATTGGTAAATTGCTGAAATAATTTTTGTTTTGGCTGATTTGGGTAATAAACTTTTCAACTTGTTTATTTGGGTTTTTTACCCAATGCTATTAAATTATTAATCAATTAATCACGTGCGTTTATGTATTTATTTATGTAAAGAACTATTTGTCTATTTCTAAAACAACTAGTGTTGTCTCAATGTCTCATAGTGGCTGTGACTGTGAGTCACCCCCCATCTAGAATTGTTTATTCTCATATAACATCGTGGATGACGTATACATGATAGGGTAGTTTAATTAGTTGCTTTGGATTTCTTTGTTATTTATTATGATTTATTTTTATTTATTGAATAATCTTAGATAATCATTTTTTTTAACTAATATCTGTCAATCTTTTTAAAATTATTTTATTTATTTTATATTAAATTTAAATTTTAAACTATAAATTTTTAATTTAAATTATAAACATAAATTCTAAAATTAATTAATATTAACTAAATAGAGATTAATTTAATGTACTTTCTATTTAGAAGTTTGATAATGATGACTCTAATATTTATGGTGCTGCTAACCTCATCATGGGTATAAATTTCAGAGAGAGACAAAACCGTGGTGGTAGAAGAAGTAGTTACTGATGCAGAGAACCTCTCTCATTTTCTTTTAAACAGAAAGTCTCTTGTCGTCATCATCCATGAATTTTTGTTTTTTCCTTTACAATTTGTTCCACTTGTATGAACTGTTAAATTAAAGGGGTATACTAAGATTATGTTTGAATATAATATTTGAAACGTAAATATAAAAAAAAAAATTTGTTTGGTTACAAAGATAAAAATAATAGTACAAAAAATTATTTATCTTTATTTTTTCTATTGTTGTCTCTTATTTCTGTATATATGTTTTTGTCTCATATAGTATATCCAAACATATCCTAATTAGCTTTAGTGATAATTTTGATATGAAAGTAATAGGCTCATTAGTTTACGAGGCCTAGAAGTATCTATTTTAATTACTACAAAGTGTTCTCTCCATTACAAATTAAATCAATCTAATTATTCGGTCGATCCAAAATGGAGGTCATATTATTGATGGTAGAAAATTAGAAATAATTACAACCCCACACTTACCCATCAAAACATATCTATAAAAAAGAAGTATCAACTTTTTTGTAAGACATATTTTGTTCTCTCATCTAACTAATGTGAGACTTTACAACCATCGATAGCAACGAACCAGACAACAACAGTGACAATATAGGAGAGAATGAGCTGATGGTGAGGGGTGGCGCCGTGTATCGGAGTGGTTGGAGGGTTGGGCTGAAAGTAGGGCTAGGATGGTTGAGAGTGACGAATTGAGCCGTGACAGCCAGTTAGATAGTCGGGGGTGGCAAACACATATAGTCTGTCCACTCAAAGTCTGACCCGTTTTATTTAGGCTTGGTTTGGTAAAGCTTTTGCTTTTTAAAAGTAGCTTATGAAAGTTATCTTTTAAAAGATCATTTTTTTTAAAAGTTGCAATAAAATTAAATTAAAAATAACTTTTAATAAGTACAAGCACCACAATTATATTTGGTAAAATAGTTTTTAAAAGTTGAAAAAATTATAATAAACATGTTTATAACAAAAAATAATTTTTTTTTAAAATTTTTAAAAATTTATATAATATTTTAAAATAAAATAATGTTAAATAAAAAATTCATAATAAACATAAATATAATAAATAAATTCTTTTATTTTTTAACTTTAAAATTTTATATAAGTATCATAAAAATTTATTTTATCCTAAATATCATCACTAAAAATAAAAAATAAAAAATATATGAAAATTAGGTTGAAAAATAAAAAATATATGAAGATTGTGTTAGAATTTGTGAAGGTTAGGATGAGAAGTTAAAAATACATGAGGATTTCAATGGCAATATAATAACGAGAAATTTGTGCGGAAAAATGAAAAAAATTTAGTAAGCATAAGCCAGCTTTGAAAAGCTCCCTCCTAGGTGCTTTCAAAAGCACCCCTAACTTTTAAAAGCCGTAAGCACAAGCACTTGGGTTTTTTAATTTACCAAATGCAAACTGACGTGCTTGTGCTCTTTAAAAGCACAAGCACTTCTTGAAAAAGCTTTATCAAACTCAGCCTTAGTAAGGTGGTCTCGAATTACTCTTCTGTTTTGTCTAATGACGGATTGACAGGTTAAATGTGTAAATTCTCTCTTTTTTAATTAATTTTTATTTTTTATTAATAATTCATTAAATATTAAATAATATATATAATTTCACAATTATTTCAATAAATATACATTTTCAATTATCATATTCAATTACGAAAAAAAAAAAAAGGCCTGCAGGAGAAGTCCGTCCTGCTCCACTGAAATCCGCTAAAGCCTATAAATTAGACGATGCAAATTATAACAGTTCTAAATTTTCAGTCCAACCTGCATTTTTTAGTGAGTTACAACAGACCGACCGATAAGATTCAGTCCGTTTGCGGCTCATAAATAAGACGAGAAATAGAAAAAGACAGGAGCGTTTGTGACCATAATAATCATAATAATAATATGATAAAGATGAATTTAAATTTTTAAATTGTAAAAATTAGTATAAAATAATAAAATAAAAGATTAATTACTATTAAATTTATAATTTTTATCATATATAAATTCTATTAATTTAATTTAAGAATAATTAATTTTTCACTTTAATTATTTAATCTTTCATTTTAGAAAAGTTTGATCCAACAAAGATAATCATTGTCTTAGGATAGGAAATTAGGGATAAATTAAAATTGATAAAACCAAGTTTGATTAAATATTGATTTCTAAAATATTAATGCCAACAGTAAAATTAAAATTGATTGAAATACTAAGAAAAACATTGAAACAAATTAAAAAGATAAATAAAATATACGTTGTCATCCATATATAATATAGAAACGCTTTT
This sequence comes from Arachis ipaensis, assembly GCF_059453495.1. Lineage (NCBI taxonomy): Eukaryota > Viridiplantae > Streptophyta > Magnoliopsida > Fabales > Fabaceae > Arachis > Arachis ipaensis. The sequence continues at coordinate 10,032,169 of NC_142442.1, forward strand.
CTAATACTAGCAAGTTAGGCGGAACATATTTAATTAATTATTGCCTTATTATTATTATTATTTTCGGTTAATTATTGCCTTATTATTATATGGTGCATCTAGAATTTTCAACAGAGCTGAGTAGAAGGAGTCTGGTTCTCGGTTACCTTCCTCGTATGAAAGCATTTGCTTAATTACGAAGGGACACTGATATGACCAAAGATAAGATAAATAAAATAAAATAGTCAAATTCCACGTGCCTGATATGAAATTCGCATGTTTTATTCACTTTGTTGCAGAGGTAGTAATAGATAGGATCCGATAAGGTTTGAATTCAACCTTATTTTATCTTTAAGATAAAATTTTTATATAAATTCAATTTTATTTTATCAATAGAATTGAGAATATTTTTTAATTTTATCCGTTCTTAACTTGTTCTTAACTTGTCGAGTATTTGATTCTACGCACGAAGTACAAAAAAAATATAATATTATTATATAATTTGATGATAATTTAAAATAGAATTAATTTTTATGTAAAAAAATATATTAAATTATTAATTAATAATATTTTTTTAATAATTAAAAATAGTTTGTATTTAGAGAAAAAATTTTTGTTTAATATTTATTTGAAACATATTTTTATATAAATATATAATATATACATATATAAAATGCAAGTTGGTATCCGATGCCAATGAGTTATAGCTCAAATAGCATATTTTCTTATACTCAATTAAAAAATTGCGAGTTCGAGTCTCCTATCTTTAGTAAAAAAAATAAAAAATAAAATAAAGTTGGTATCCGACATCCTACCCAACTTAATTATACAAAAAACCCTACCCATACCATTATAAATTGAATTGACAATTTTATCCTATTGAATTGGATCAGGTTGATAATTTTACTCAACCGAATTAAATATCTACGGATAGTATGCATGTTGCCATTTTTACTTTATTGTTGTGGGTGATTTTTATTTTTAATTTTTTATTATGTGTCAAAAGAGCTTATATCATTCTTTGGTAAGAAGTTACATAAAGAAAAAAGAAGTATTACAATAAAATCTAAAATATATGATACAATATGCATAAATTAAATTAAATTATATATCTTGTTTGGGTCACTTATCATAATTAAGCAGCATTCATTGGCTTCTATTTACCGATGATCATTCAACTACTTTTATGTTTTATCAATAATTCTTAGAGATTAACAACATTACACAGCATGAAAATTTAACAAATGATTTACAACAGATGATTATCTACTTGAACCGTATAAATTCTTATCAAACACACTAAGTTATATATTTGCCTTTATAAACATTTTCCTCGTCATAAAATCATATTTGCCTCCAAACTAAAATTTAAAATTTAAAATTATTCTTTTGATGTGTATATTTTACTTTTATTTTTTTTATTGTGGGACGAAGAATTTTTTTATGGTATTTTCTGTTCGGTTGGTCGGGTACCGGACGTTTCGGGTTAGGACTCTGAGGTCAATGCTTCGGTTGATGGGATAACTCGTCTGGTCGCGGTTTCCAGATTCCGGGTGAGCGAGGTCCCGAGCACTTCTGATGGAAAAGGGGGGGCCACCTGCAAAGACACTCCGACGCCCTTGTCAGAATATGTGCAGGCGGAGAGAGTGATGTGTGAAATGTGACGTACCTTGGGGGGAGAGCCAGTCTCCCCTTATATACATACCAGTAGTGGGCCCTTCCAGTGGGTAGGCCCACACTCTCGAGGGTGTTGTCACACGGCTGTGCACAAGCCATACGGGACACGTGTTCGGGTCGGGTGGAGGGCGAACCATCGGGCCGGCGCGAACTCGGGTCGGGTCGACCCGCGCGAGTTTTGGGCCAGGCCGTAACAGTGCCCCCGACGCGTCAGCGATGGTCGCGAGGGCCATGGGTGGCGCGTGACGTTTACCTTCATGTGTTGTCGCTGGGTCGTCTGGTCGTGGGAGGGACGCGTCTCTTGTGCGCGTGCCCCTTGATTTGCTGTGGCATTTGTTTGCCGTTTCGTTTTCTGCGCTGGGCATTTAATGCTCATAATGATTTGAAAAAACCCGTGCGTAAAGACTATCTTACCCCTGCTTCCTTTCGCGCTTCTTTGGGGGTGGTTTTTAAGTGGTTTTCGCCCTATCCACCTCCCACTCTTATTATTTCTAACTTCTTCTTTCCCTTACATCCAAAGCTTCCTGCGCGAACTCCTTCCTGCTTCAACTTTCAGCCCAGATTTCCTTCATCTTTCCAGGTAATCTTCTGGCTTCTTTCTTCTGATATCTGCGTTATGCTCTGTTATTGCGTGATTTGTTGTTTGCATCTATTGCATGGCTGATTTTATTTTGTTGAGAGGTTTTTTCAGTGTTGGGATAGGTGGGTTAGGGTAGGGGTACCATTCCAGGATAGTCTTTTTTGGGTGGTTTGTGAGGTAGGCGTAGGTTTTTGGCCGTATCTGGTCACGATTGAGTTGAAAAGGTGTAGTTTCTGAGTTTTTTCGGGCTCCCGACCTCTTAGACTAACGGAGTGGTACCCCGCTGTAGGTATGCCTCGCGTTGTCTCCCGGGCTTCCGGATCCGCTGCGGCTTATGACCCGTATGCTTGGGTGACTGACGATATAAGGAGTTCGCCCAACCAGATGGGCTTGGAGGAATTGACGGAGTTTCGGCAAGCCGGTTACCTGTGTGGGGGTACTGACGAGGAGGCCAACTATGAGTCCATTGTCCCGCTTCCTCGTGAGCGTATTTATGAGCTCAATTTTCATTCTCCTCGCGTCCCCGATTGGATCTGGTTTTACAAATCCATGTTCACACAAGTCGGTGTTCGGATCCCGTTTTCCGATTTTCAAATGGCGCTGCTGAATCGGATATCCGTCTGTCCGTCTCAACTTCATCCGAACAGCTGGGCTTCTATCCGCTGCTTCGAGATGGTCTGCGAGTATTTAGAGCTGCCGGTGTCGGTGGACGTCTTTCTTTTTTATTTCAACCTTACCAACCCCTCCAAACAGGGGAAGGCGAGAAAAGGGTTTCTTTCTTTCCGTGCTGCCCAGGGTAGGAAGATTTTTAGCCTTTTTAAGGATTCCTACCATGGTTTTAAGGATAAGTATTTTAAGGTTCGTCCCGTCAAGGGTCGCCATCCCTTCTGGTTGTCGTTAGAGGGGGAGCGCCTTATCCAGACTTACTGGAGCTTTGGCGCGGGGTCGAATCCTTTTGTGAAAGTATCGTACAAGAGGTTGTCGGCTGTAGATAAGAATATAGCGAACGTTCTTCTCGCTATCTTTGAAAAGAATCCTGTGAATCCCCATCTTCTTATGGGTGAACGGGAGGCCGGCCGGAGCTATATTCGTGAGTTACCTTTTTTGTTTGTCTATGTTTCTTTGTCGTTGTTATTCTTCTTTCCGGTTTGACGACTAACGTTCTTGTTCTTTATTCGCAGTGGAAATGTCTGCCACAGTGACCGGTCTCGAGAACCTGATGAAGACCTTTTTTGAGGCTAGTGATGATGAGAATGCCGAAGAAAAGGGGGCCGGCAGGTCGGAGGGTCCGTCAGGGGAAAAGGAGGGCCAGGCTTCCACTGCCCAGGATGAGGAGACGTCGGGAAAGCAGGGCCTAGGGGGTCAAGTTTCCCCTGCCCGGGAGGAGGGACCTACCGACGGGAAGGCGACCCTCTCCCCCCATCCAGATAGCGACGTGGAGCTTATCCACACTCCCAAAAAGCGAAAGATGTCTTCCAGCCCGGAGGGGGTCCTAACCGTAATGGAAAGGAATTTTGATGCCTCCAAGTTCATTGACTCCCAGTTGATACCCGGGACGGAAGAGCATTTTCATGCAACCGAGCTGTCCGGGCAGGCGAGGTGGATGTATCGCACCTTGCTTCGTGGGGCCGTGATAGCTCGGAAGGCTGAGTTTGAGCTATCTGGGATGGAGGCGCTTCGGAGGAAGCTTGAGTCTTCTGTTAAGGCGAATAATGACTTTAAGGCTCAAGTTGAGCTCCTCCAGGGTCAGCTGTCCGAGATGGGGGGAAAGCTTAATGCTGCCGAGGAGAAGTCGTCGTTTATTGCGGAGAGGCTGAAGGCGTCTGATGAGACCGTGGCTCGGCTTCTTGAGCGTGAGATGACATTAGAAAATCAACTGAACGCCGCTCAAGGTCGAGTTGTCGCTTTGGAAGAGGAGCGGGAGCAGGCCATCTCGGAGGCGAAGGCCGCTAAGGCAGAGGCCGTTGATCTTAAGAAGAAGCTTAAGGTGGCCAAGGAGCAAGGGAAGAATGCCATCTTGATGACCGAAGATGCCTTGAAGGCCCAGCTGAAGATTGCTGCTCCTGATTTCGAGATCTCGTCTATTGGTGTTTTCAAGACTATCCAGGATGGGAAGATTGTCGATATGCCGAGGAAGTGAAGTCTTGTAACTTAGGATATTTTGTAATGTATTTGTCGAACAACTTGTTGATGCTTTGTCGTTTTGTTTGCCTTGAACAACTTTACGTGTTCGTTGCACGTTTTGACGCTTTGTAAGTTATCATCGTTTGATTGCTATGATTTCTTGCTTATTTCATTATTTTGTCGTGTTGTCGTTTTCGTGTTACCGTTTGTTCTGGGCGGGCTTATGTCTTGTGCCCGTCTTGCCGTTTTCGTATTTGGTAGCAGTTCGGACCGGTTCGGTCGCGTAATCGTTGAATTGGTTGAGGCCTATGAGCCGTCTGGCTCCCGGGGTGATCAGTCCCGGGGTGCCGTTTTAGATTTTGGTCACGAGGGACAGATATCAAGTAAGAGAGTTTTAAACAAAACATTTGAACAAGTAAAAATTACTCGACAGTAAGTATTTGACAAGGTAAGTAAACAAGTTGAAATAACATGTGGACGGGGCGAATACTAACTCTCTGGCTAGGCTATTTGGTCGTTGAGCCGGTGGGTCAGGAGTAGAACCTCTTTAGGTTGCTCGCGTTCCATGTTCTGGGTATTTCCTTGCCGTCTAGTTTTTCGAGTTTGTAAGCGCCCTTGCCGAGCACCTCCCTTATCCTGTAGGGGCCTTCCCAATTTACCGCCAGCTTGCCTTCTCCTGGGGTCGGGGCGCCGATGTCGTTGCGTCGTAGGACGAGGTCCCCTTCTTCGAAGTCTCGTTTGAGGACTCGTGCGTTGTAACGCAGGGCTATTCTTTGTTTCAGCGCCGTTTCTGTTAGGTGAGCCATCTCCCTTGTTTCTTCGATCAGGTCTTTCTCAACCGCTTCGCTCATGCCCGCGAGGAGTAGTCGGGGGCTTGGTTCGCCGATTTCGACCGGTATTACCGCTTCGACCCCATAGGTTAGGCGAAAGGGGGTTTCCCCCGTGGCGCTTTGCTCGGTTGTCCGGTAAGACCATAAGACTGAGGGGAGTTCGTCGGCCCAGTTTCCCTTCTTATTGTCTAGGCGCTTCTTTAGCCCAAGAAGGATGACTTTGTTAGCGGCCTCTACCTGCCCGTTTGTTTGGGGGTGTTCTACTGAGGAAAACTTTTGCTTTATCCCCAGGCTAGAGAGGAATTCCATGAACTTCTTGTCGGTGAACTGGGTTCCATTGTCCGAGATAACGACCTCTGGGATGCCGAAACGGGTTATCACCTGCCTCCACATGAACTTCCGGCAGTTGGAGGACGATATGGTGGCTAGTGGTTCAGCCTCTACCCATTTGGTGTAGTAGTCAATAGCTACAATGAGGTATTTGACTTGTCCTGGGCCGACCGGGAAGGGTCCCAGGAGGTCGACTCCCCATTGTGAAAAAGGACGTGTGGTCGTTAGCGAGCTTAGCTCGGAGGCTGGTGCTTTGTGAAAGTTGGCGTTTTGTTGACACTTTGTGCATTTTGTGACAAATTCCTTCGAGTCCTTCATCATTGTTGGCCAGTAGTATCCTGCTCGGACGAGCTTCCTTGCTAGGGCTTTGCCCCCGATGTGATGTCCGCAGCACCCTTCGTGGACTTCTCTAAGCACGTAGTCCGTTTGGTCGGGGTGCAAACACTTCAATAGGGGCTGGCTGAGTCCCTTTTTGAATAGTTGTCCTTGTATGATTGCGTATCTGGCCGCCTCCCTTCTTAAAGCTTTGGCCGCCTTCTCATCTTCGGGTAACTTGCCGAGTTCCAGGAAGGTGGTAATGGGATCTAGCCATGAGGGGCTCGCCCCCGTCAGGTGGAGGGCGACCGTTGGTTCCTTCACCATGCCCTGGATGAGCGACCGGTTACCCGATCCTGGCTTTGTGCTCGCTAGCTTCGACAAAAGGTCTGCTCGTGTGTTCTTTTCTCTTGGAACGTGCTGGATAATGACCTCCTGGAACTGGCTCATCATTTGCTTAACCTTTTCCAGGTACTTTTGGAGGAGGGGGTCCCGGGCTTGGTAGCTTCCGTTTACTTGCGAGGTGACGACTTGGGAGTCGCTGCATACTTCGACCCTCGTCGCGCCGACTTCCTGAGCCAGAACTAGACCGCCTAGGAGAGCCTCATATTCAGCTTGGTTGTTTGACACTGGGAACTCGAACTTGGTCGATTGCTCATAGATGACCCCTGCTGGGCTTTCCAAGATGACCCCTGCTCCTCCGGACGTTTGGTTGGAGGCTCCGTCCACATGAAGCCTCCACCGTGTGCCCGTTTCCTCGGGAGGATTGCCCGTTACTTCCACCAAGAAGTCGGCCATTGCCTGTGCCTTGATTGCATGTCGAGGTTCATACTGTAGGTCATATTGTGAGAGCTCGATGGCCCAGGTCATCATCCTTCCAGCCAAGTCAGGTTTTTGCAGTATTTGCCGAATCGCCTGATCTATCCTCACAACTATTCGGTGACTCTGGAAGTATTGTCTTAACCTTCGGGAGGATACTAGGAGCGCCAGCGCCAGTCTTTCCAGTTTGCTGTACCTCAGCTCTGGTCCCTGGAGTGCCCTGCTCACGAAGTAGACGGGCTGTTGTGTCTTCGCTTCTTCTGTGACGAGGACCGCGGCAAGCGCTTCCTCGGTTACTGATAGATAGAGGTAGAGTGGTTCTCCGGCTCTGGGTTTCCCGAGGACTGGTGGTGCCGCCAAGATTTGCTTGAAATGGTTGAATGCTTCTTCGCACGCTGGTGTCCATTCGAACGTCATTCCCTTTCTCATTAAATTGAAGAAAGGTATGGCCTTTGCTGCCGATGCGCCGAGGAAACGGGACAAAGCTGTCAATCTCCCAGCGAGTCTTTGGACGTCTTTGATGCAGCCCGGACTCTTCATCTGAAGGATAGCCTGGCATTTTTCGGGATTGGCTTCCACTCCTCTTTGAGTGATCATGAAGCCTAGGAACTTTCCGGCTTCCATGGCGAACGCGCATTTGAGCGGATTAAGCCTCATGCCGTGTTGTCGTAGGGACGAGAAGACATCGTTAAGGTCACTCAGGAGATCGTCAGATCGGGCGGTTTTTGCGAGTATGTCATCTACGTAAACTTCCACTGTTTTGCCCAGGAGTTCGCTGAATATCTTATTCATCAATCTTTGGTATGTGGCTCCTGCGTTTTTTAGGCCAAATGGCATGACCTTGTAACAGTAGATGCCTCCTGGCGTTATGAACGCCGTTTTTTCCTCGTTAGGTCGGTGCATCGGTATCTGATTATACCCTGAATAGGCGTCCATGAAACTCAGATATCTGTACCCTGCCGCTGCGTCAACGAGCGTATCAATATTAGGTAGGGGGTAGCAGTCCTTGGGACAAGCCTTGTTGAGGTCAGAGTAGTCTACGCACATTCTCCACCTCCCGTTGTGTTTTTTAACCAGAACCACGTTCGACAACCAAGTCGAGTAATCTAGTTCCCGGATGAATCCCGCTTCTAGGAGGCTGGCCGTTTGCTTGGCTACCTCGTCTGCCCTTTCCTGCGACATTTTCCTTCTTCTCTGGGCCACTGGTTTGGCTCCTGCCTTTACGGCCAGGTGGTGTGACATGAGCTGGGGGTCTATTCCTGGCATGTCGGCAGGCGTCCAGGCAAAGAGGTCGGCGTTAGCCCTAATCATTTCCATCAAAGGCTCCTTTATTTCGTGCGGGAGGTTCTTGTTTATGAATGTGAACTTATCGTGCTCCTCGCCGACTCTGATCTTCTCCAAGTCTCCTTCTGGCTCTGGTCTGGGTTTGTCGTCTACCCTGGCGTCCAGGTCGGCCAGGAAAACCCCTGACGCTTCCTTTGATTTTTTCCTGAGGGAAAGGCTGGCATGGTCGCAAGCGACTGCCGTTTCCAAGTCGCCCCGGAGGGATCCCACGGATCCGTCATCGGTGATGAACTTCATCACCAGTAGTTTCGTACTGATGGCTGCCCCCAGATCGTTAATGGTCTTTCTCCCCAGGATGATGTTATAGGCCGTTGAATCTCGTAATATTACAAAGTCGGCCATGATTGTCCTTCGTCTTTGCCCTTGTCCCACAGAGGTCGGGAGTGTGATGATCCCATCTGGCTTTATGAAGTGGTCTCCTAACCCTACCACACCGTGCTGGTGGGTCGTCAGGTCGGAATCTCTCAATCCCAGGGCATCGAAAACGTTTCGGAACATGATGTTTGAGTCTGCCCCCGTGTCTACCAGGATTCGTTTGACGAGGCCGGTTCCGACCCTAGCCGTAATGACCATGGGCGGACTTTCCGGCGCTTCGTCGAACCATTGGTCCTCCGGGCCGAAAGAGATAGGTGGGAGACCTTTAAGGCCTCTACTAGGTGGCGCGGAGATCGCTAAGACCTTGGCATCTTTCTTCTGCGCCGATTTCGACCTCGGGGCGGTATTCCTGGCCGTCACCACGTTTACCACCGTGAGACCGTGGTCGTCACCCTCTGGCTCCTGTCGTCGTCTTATTGGTCGGGATCTGTCCTCGTTGTCGCTGTCCCGGTTGCGTCTTCTTGGTTCCCTTATAAGGTGGGAGAAGTCGGCGTGTTTGCCTTCCCTGATAGCTTGCTCGAGGGCGTCCTTTAGGTCAAAGCAGTCTTGGGTCTTGTGCCCGTAACCCTTGTGGTACTCGCAGTAGAGGTTCTTGTTTCCTCCTGTCCTGTCCTTCAGTGGTCGGGGCTTCGACAGTATCCCCTTTTCTGCTATCTATTGGTAAACTTCAGTGATCGAGGCCGTAAGGGGGGTGTAGTTGGTGAACCTCCCAACTCGGGGGAACAGTTTGGATTGTTTGCTCGGACCGCCGTCCTTGGCGCTTTCCTTCGGTCTTTCTCTGGCGTCGAAGTGCCGGGATTGGTTGTAGGCGGGCTGCCGTTTATTGGCAGCCACGACTCGGCTGACTTCCTCGTCGTTAATGTATTCTTTGGCCACGGATTGGATCTCTTGCATCGTCCAGACGGGCTTCGTGGTGAGGTGCTTCCTGAAATCCTCATTCGACAGCCCGTTTGTTAAGCACAAACTTGCCACTGAGTCCGTCAAACCGTCGATTTCCAGGCACTCGTCATTAAAACGGTCCAGGTACTTCCTGGTCGGCTCTCCGGGTCTTTGTGTCACCCCCAGCAAATTGATTGGGTGTTTGGCTTTGACAATCCTAGTTGTGAACTGAGCCAAGAAGGCGCGGCTGATGTCGGTAAATTGGGTCATCGAGCCTTGCGGGAGGTTGTTAAACCACCGTATTGCCGGGCCCGCTAAGGTGACCAGGAAAGCGCGACATCTGACCTCGTCTCCCACCCCTTCTAGGTTCATTCTGGCCTCGAAGGCCGTCAAGTGTTCTAGGGGGTCTTGTGTTCCGTTGTACTTCATGTCTGTCGATTTGTCGAAATGTTTTGGTAATCGGACCTCGAGTACAGAGCGGTGGAAAGGGGTCGCTCCTATTATGACAGGTCCTCGGGCAGTTCTTCTCAACTCATTGTTCTCGCGATGGGGTTCCTCGTTGCCTCTGTTCGACGCGCGCCGCCTTTCGTGCCGAGCGTAGATGATGGGGTCGCGACTTCTTCTTCTGGGGCGTATCCGTTCCTCAGTGCTCTCCGACTCGCATTGGGGGCTCGGCGTGCGCCTCGAACGGCTTCTCGAACGGGAACGGGTGGGGCTCCGCTCCGGGGAGCGTTGGTCGCGCTCTCTCTCTGCTAGCCTGCGCTCTAAGTCTTGCATTCTGTGGCGTAGTTCTTGCATTATCCTGGCGTGGTTGTCACCCGTCCCCCCGAAGGGGCGTCTCTCGTGAGTCTGCGTCGCATCCCTCGTGGGCGACCGTTGCTGCTGCCGGGATTCCGTCGCGACGGCGCCTCCCCCGAGTATGGGAGGCGCTACCTCGGAACCAGTCCCAGTCTGGACCAGTACGAAATCCATGAACGTCTGTCCCCACAGACGGCGCCAATGTTTGGTTGGTCGGGTACCGGACGTTTCGGGTTAGGACTCTGAGGTCAATGCTTCGGTTGATGGGATAACTCGTCTGGTCGCGGTTTCCAGATTCCGGGTGAGCGAGGTCCCGAGCACTTCTGATGGAAAAGGGGGGGGCCACCTGCAAAGACACTCCGACGCCCTTGTCAGAATATGTGCAGGCGGAGAGAGTGATGTGTGAAATGTGACGTACCTTGGGGGGAGAGCCAGTCTCCCCTTATATACATACCAGTAGTGGGCCCTTCCAGTGGGCAGGCCCACACTCTCGAGGGTGTTGTCACACGGCTGTGCACAAGCCATACGGGACACGTGTTCGGGTCGGGTGGAGGGCGAACCATCGGGCCGGCGCGAACTCGGGTCGGGTCGACCCGCGCGAGTTTTGGGTCAGGCCGTAACATTTTCCAATCTGACATACTAAAAATTAATACGTTATAGATCAAAGCTCCATTTAACATATTGTTTGGTTTAAAAGAAATTGAGTGGAAAAAAATGTATGGATGGAAAATTAACTTTTTCTCTATTTGGATCAGGATAGAAAATTGGAAAAAAAAAACAGAAAAGTGGTACAGAGGCCATTGAAAGCTTTTCTTCTCAGACATGAGATGAAAACTGATAGAAAAAATATAAACAATGATAAAAATACATTGGTATATTATTATTTATATATAATATAGGGAAGGGTATTAATATAATTTCACTTGGTTATGATTTTTTCTCTTAAAAATTTATCGCTGACTAATAAATTGCTGTATATACAAAATATGATTTAAATTCTCAACACTTGTTTAAATAAATTAGTGAATTAATCACTGGACCAAATTTGATTGTTGTGGGACAAAGCTAACCCCATGATTATTTTTTTTGGGTCATAACCTGCGATGTTTGAAACAAAAAAAAATCAATAAAAACCACTCCAAGCCTCCGATTAAAAATTAGGCAGAGGCCCAAATGAAACAGTAAAAGAAAAGAGATTTCAATCTCCCTTATAATTTTCTACTAAGCCTTTTTTGTGTCCAAAATGGTTGATAAAAAGTATCCATACTTGAGTTTAAAAGATTTCATTCTCTAAGGCCCACATATTGAAAACAAATGCTTAATGAATATTTTCTGGTCCAGTGCAAAAAAAAAAAAAAAAGAAGAAGAAGAAGAAGAACAATTTACGTTTATTCTTCTGAGCTAAAAAAAAGTGTATTCTAAATTTCTAACACCCAATATTTTTTGATAAGGTTAAATATGTTTTCAGTTCTTATAATATTACAATTAACAGTAATTTTAGGTGAGAGGGAAAAATTAAAAAACCTTAATCATATGAAAAAGAGGAACAAAAAATAAAGTAATAGCTTTAGAGGAGAGAACAAATAATGACACATCTATAGAGAGACTAATAAGTAATAACATAATTAAACCTTTAATAATGTGATTATATTGAGTTAGATAAACGCTCTATTTATTTTATGTACAAAAATAACATATTTCTTTTTTTGGTACAGTACATACACATCTCATATTTATAATCATTCTATTCAATCTTTTTTTCAGTATATATGTTGAATTTTATTTTTCTTTTCTTCCATCACTATATTTATTTTAAGTTTGATTTCAAAAAAAAAAAAAATAACGAGGATGGTGAAAAAAATCTTTGCCGTGCCAACAGATCTCTTGTTTGTTAGATCCAATCTCTAGGAAGGAAAACTTTGGATGATAGCAATTATGCCAATATATAGTGTCTATGATAAGACATTAATTAAGTAGTAATCATCACCACCTAATTAAATTTGGATCCAAATAAGGAATTTTTTTTTAATTTAAAAATTACATAATAAAAAATTCCGATAATACTAAAAAGACAATAAAAAACAACTAAAATAATCTAAATTTATCTTATTTAATATTTATTAATTTTAGCAATAATTAATGAATATTAAATAAAATAATTTTTGGTTGTTTGTAGTGATTTTTTTCTCTTCCAAATATTATTGAAAAATTTCAAACACTTTTTTTTTAAGTCAACAACCCAATAGAGAGAAAGAAAAGATAGAGATAAAAAAGGACAACACTAGTTGAATGTTAGTTTGAAAAAAGATTAATTAATTCCTTAAATTTGTAGGGTTTTTCCTTTTTTTTTTTTTTTTTTTTTTTTTCTTTTGGGGGGTTCTCCACTATCTTTTGGTGTCACTTTCATTTAGAATAGGATATATTAGGAAACTATCAATTCTTTGTACAATAATCTTTGCCCTCTTTCTCCGGAAGGTGCTTCAAACCATCTGTGGCATCCAATGATCCAAAGATACCACACTAATGTTGAACAAATCATAATTATGGTCATACAAGGGATCGGAATAAATCTAAATAGATATATATTTTTTGATTAAGTCTTAAACTTTGCACACATCACACAATTAGGAAAAAAGATAAATTATTTAATGGTATATAATAATAAATATAATATAATCATCATTTCCACAAAGTAAATATTATCATCATTAAGGAATTGAATGGTTCTTTACCCTATAAAATAAGCCACTATTCATTTTCAAAGTTTGCTCCTTTGGACTATTATTGAATCCTAGGACCAAAAACAACACAACTCTCTGTATATATAGAGAGGGGGAATCTGTTTATGTTAGATGCCTTACCAAATTTTATAAAACTTATATTTTTAAAATCGTAATAATACCTAAAAATAAAATGTTATGATGACATATAAAATTAATCTCAAATTTTATAAAATTTTATTAAATCTGTTTATATATTGAAATATTAAATTCAATAGTTAGATTGACGAAATTTATTGTACTAAGAAGTTATTATTTGACAATATCAATTAGGACTTTATTTTAATTTATGTAAATAAATTTCTCATCTCCTTAATTTATTCGATAATATTAGAAAAACAAAAAAAATTAGTCTAAATTTATTTTGTTTAGTATTTATTTATTATAAAATGTATTATAAAACTAAAAATAATAAATTTTAATAATTTATAACTAATATTTTTTTGTTATTAAATATTTCTATTATTATATATTTCAGAGCATTTATTGATGCGTTGAGTATTTCATTTTTATCTATACAAAGAAGCAATCTAACTATCTAGGATTGAGACAATAAGAAATAGAGAACCTTTGACAACATTGCAATTATGATTATACGTAAAATTTACGTACGTATTAATGCATCGTATCCATCTAAATGTAAAGGATCAGGATCTTAAACCAGGAGATTAAATTATCCATTAGCACTATTGATAAAGCCAACAAGTGAAGTTGCTCCTAGGAAGAGAACTACATATTAATGTTAATTAGTTGATATCTTCTTCTTTTTTTTTTGGGTTAAGAACTTTTTTTTTTTAACTGAAGATAGGAAGATTCGAACTCGCGACTTCTTAAATGAATATGGGAAGACTATGTCATTTGAGTTATAACTCATTAGCTTTTGGGCTAAAAACTTATAATTAATTACTTGTGATAATAAATACATTTTTTTATCATTTGTATTTAAAAAATTAAGTTAATAATTTTTATCTTCATAAATTTTACGAATATGACTCTTTTGTTGGTAAATTAAAACCCTTAGAATTACTATCAGTCTTAACAAGTGTACTACTTTGGAAAATTAAGTTGGTACAGAAAGATCTAAATATTTATTAATTGTGGGACAATAATATAATTGTTTTCGGTACGTAGTTTTACTTCTAAGTAATTGACATTTTTCACTGCTGCGTTTATTTGAAAGTTGCCATAAATGCAATGGTTGAGCTTCATTCAGGTTGAACCATGCAATGTCACATTTATATTTACACCCTGTCACTAATAATAATCTTCATAATACCATAAACATAAAGTGACATTAATTCAACAAATTTAGCATGTTACGTGTGGCCTCAGCAACGGGCAAACTTGTTTGAAATTCGAACGTTATTGTTTGTCCGAGATCCGGGGCCAGTTAGAAAGAAGAAAGAAAGAAAGAAAGAAAAAATGGTATAAAAAAGAAAACAAAAAGGAATGCAAGGACATCAATCATTATTATAAAGTGAACAGATGAAATTGAGGGTGGATTTTATTTTATTTTTTATTTTCTTTTAACAAAAACGCTTAATGATTCTACCACAAATCTACAATAGCAGCCCAGTGATGAGTTTGGTACTGTATTGTGGTGAGTGATGAATGGGATTATTGAAAAAACAAAATTAAAGTGAATTGAAGTGATACTAAGGATTTGTCGTTGGCCAATAGGTTGCTGCATGTATAAAGTGGGATTTGAACCACTAGACCAACCCAATTTGATTACAAATTAGCCTTTAAAGTTTAAATGTAATATTTTATTATTTTAATTTTTAATTAATTATATTTTCTATTTTTAAGGAACCACTCTTATTTTAAACTTTATCAACTAAAAAATCTCTAACTTCTTATCACTATAATAAAATATTTTCTTTATTTTCTCCTTCTCTATCATCGTTACCAATTTCTCGTTCACATTCTTTATCTTTATCTCTCTTTCATAGAGACCATATTATTCTCTCATATAGCAAAATTTTCTGCTTCAAATAAAAAAAAACTCATGTAAGTATTTTATCTATACATCCGAAATTAGAATATCATTATAAACTCAGCTGGTCCAAACACATTCAAAAGTATGTTGCCTTTGATTATTCAGGAAAAAAAACCAAAACAAGAACAACATAAACACATCCAAAATTATGTTACCTTTCATTAATCGAGAGAAAAATAAAAAATAATATAAACACATCTAAAATTATGTTATCTTTCGTTAATAAAAAAAAAAGAGGAGACAAACCACTACAAATAATGTAAGATAGTGAACAAAAATTATCTACACATCTAAAACTAGAATGTCATTATTCTTTTTTATTATAAGCTCAGCTGGCTCCAATTAAATCCATAAACACATCTAAAATTATGCAACTTTTTAGTAACCAGAATTAAAAAACAACAACAATATAAATACATCTAAAACACATAAAAACACATTTAAAATTATACAGCCTCCCAGATTAAAAAAACAACATAAAAACATCCAAAATTATACTTTAATTAATCAGAAAAAAATAACAATATAGACACATCCAAAATTATGATGCCTTTCATTAATAGAGGGAAAAAAAAGCCAGCAAGTAAAGCATAAACACGTTTATTAACAGAAAAAAATGATAAGATAGGAGAGAGAAAGCACTACAAATCATGCAGAATAGTGAACAAAAATTATCAACACAGCCACATCCAAATACCCGATGAGTGTTTCCGGCACGGAAGGAGCATCGTGGAGGAGGAAGGCGGCACGACAGAGCTACGCCAGGGGGAGTAGCACGGCGTGACAGAGCTGCACAGGGGGAGGAGCGCGGTGTTTAAGAGTTACGCAGGGGGAGGAGATCGACGCGGGAGGAGGAGAATGCGGGCAGAGACCGGCGACGGCGGCGACGAAGATTGGATGGTTATTCCTTTTTATTCGGTTTACTCATGCATAGTTAATAATGGGTGGATGTTCAATTCATTAGGTGTGCGTATAGTTATCTTAATGTTAGGGTTTAGGGGATAATTTGAGAGTAGAATATTTTTTTTACTTTATTGGGACAATTCTAGAGCTCATTGTTCATATTGTTCACAAAAGTCATTATCTACCTAACAAAATTCTTTTTTTTTATTTACATTTTTATTTATCAAATTTTTAATCCTAATCTATCTATTATCTCTTCTCAGTTCGATGAGATAATACTCAATTTGGTTCCTAAATTTATATCCAAACCTCAATTTAGTCCCTAAAGTTTTAATTACCTTTATTTAGTCCCCAAACTTTGCGAATATAACTCATGTTAGTCCTTGAAACAATTTTCAACGTACAAATGTTAACGAAACATTGTAGTGGACAGCCGAATGCTACACTAAACTTTGTAAAACATGTCGTTTTAGTTTTGACACTCAAATAACCAAAAAACAACATCATAAGTGGTGTTTATTAAAATTTACCTAACAAAATAAGTAATACGAAGCTGTTTATGAGCTATTTGAATGTCGAAATCAAAACTGCATCATTTTACAAGTTTCAACGTGACATATGATTGTGTATATCAGCGCTCCATTAACGTTTTTATACTGAAAAATCGTCTCAGGGACTAATGTGAGGCACGTTTATAAAGTTTGGGGACTAAATAGAGGCAATTAAAACTTCAAGAATTAAATTAAGACTCGCGTATAAATTTAGGGACCAAATTGAGTATTAACTCCAGTTCGACCTTCCTGCCATATTTACCACCTCTCCTCCTCTTTTTCCTATTTGTCTTGTCGTCGCTTTTCATTCTCTTTCCTCTCTTTCTCTTTCCACCAGCTTTTCTCTAACTTCCTCACTCCTTTTTCTCTCTCTTTTCGCAGATTTTTCTCTTTTTGTGTCTCTTTGATCTTCTGTCTTTGTGTTCTTCACTTACCGTCGCCGTTACCTTTTTGTTTACCCCTTTTCTCGCTTTTCCCTTGCTGTGTTTGCACTATAAAAAATTCGTTGGGTACCGTCAGATTTATTAAAAAATTCGTCGGTAATATATTTATGTCAGAATAAATTCGACAGTATAAACCTCGCCGATAATTGTTTACTAGCAAATTTTTTCGTCCGCCATTAATTACTATCGAAAAATTCCTGTTGGTAATTTTTATCGTTGAATTTTTTTCTCGATAAATCTGACAGTAATATATTATTAATTAACAATTATCGACGGTAAACTTAAATTTTAAATTTTTTAAAAAATTGTTAATCATCATATATTGAAATATGCTCATCAGTTAAGAGCATATCTTCCAATGAAACATAAGACGATAACAAGATATATAACAACAATCCTAGATTTTTAGTTATCCCTATATGGGCAGAAAAGTACAAATACTAACAAATAACAATAATTAGCAGCATATATTTCAACATATATTTCTTTAGTCTCAACAAAGTAAAAATCTACTTAATTTTCATGAATGAGAAATCAATAGTTACCTAATGAACACTCTTATCAGCAAGGTCCTTATCTTGAAATCGGTATTCATGCAAAATCTAATCAGTGCAATCTTCCTTAGGTGCTTTACCCTTGTAAACACTAGAGTCAACAAACTTCTTATTCTCGATGGATCTATACAAAAAAAAAAAAAAAAAACGATTACATAAAGGTAATTAAATCAGTCGCAAAAAGTAATGATTATACCAAATACTTTATACATAAAGGTTTCATGTATAATCAAATAAGAGTGTAATTTGATAACTAAATAGAATCTATACTCAAATTTCAAGTATAGAAAAGATAGAATAATTTTTCCAAAACAAAAGTCTATCGTAGCATCTATATCAGCTTACTTTTCATTCGAATTAGATTGTAATGCAAAAAAAAAAAAAATTAATTCACTCCAAAATTAAAACTAAATTTAGATGACTGTTTAAAGTCTCATACACGACCACAAAAGACACAGCATAAAGTTATATCATGAATATAAAATTTCAGTGTACATAGAAACAATTGTCAAGCCAATTTAACAAATTGTGCAAAATTAAATTGTACAAACCTACCACAATACAACATGCAACTGAGACAAAAAAAAAAAAAACTAGCATAAAAACATATTTTGATTAGAATCTCATACAATTCAATCATTTATATAATATTTGCTTATATAAATTAGATAGAATTCTCAAAAATCACTCACTATTTAGTATTTGCAACCAAATTTTTTCAGAATTCAATGCAACCATCATAGAAGAACAAAAAAAAGCTAAAATAGTAAAAGCTTCATAATCTAACAACTTTCCTTAAATCAAACAATCCAACAAAAAAAATAGAATCATAAAAAAAATTCTGAATTAAAAAAATATCCTAAATTAAAACAGAATTAAAAAAAATCCTAAATCAAAATAGAATTAAAAAACCTTGAATCGAATACCGTCTGGTGCGTGCTGCAACTGTGCGTGGAGAACAATGACGGCTATTGGTGCGTGGATGACAACGGCAACTGTTGGTGTGTGGCACCATGAAGGAGGACGGAGAGAGAAGCGCTTCGAGGATGGGGCAGGGAGAGGAAAGGGTCGCACCGCCGCGGGACGCGAGTCAGGGTACTGTGGGGCGGCGTTGATGGCGAAGAAGAGGGAGGAACTTCGTCATTGTCAAAGGCTAAGAAAGTGAAAGGAGATTCGATGCTGGGAGAGTGGGAGTGGGGATGTTTCGGCATTGTGAAGAGTGAGACTGTGGAAGAGATCCTTTGGAGGCTGTTGGTGGCACCGGCACTGATAGAGTGGGCTGCCGGAGGCATGGTTTGGAGGAGAGAGAGAGAGAGAGAGAGAGAGAGAGAGAGAGAGAGAGAGAGAGAGGGAATGATATTCTAATTTAGGGCAAAATTGCCGTTGGATTTACCGGCGGATACATCCAACGGCAATGTATTGTACTTGACCAAAACATAACGCTGTGCTTTACTGGTGGATAAAATCCGCCGGTAATTCCGACGGTAATGATCGCGCCAATTTTTTTTTCTTTCTCTCTAATTATTACCGTCGGATTTAGCGTCAAAAAATCGAATCCAACGATAACTTTTTTATCTGACGAATTTATTACTAAATCCATCGGTAAATTCGTCAATAAACCCAACGCTAACTGCTAACACTAAATCTGATGGTAAATCCAACGGTATTCAACATTTTTCTTGTATTGTTGGATCTGCTCGTCGTTCTTGGGTAAGATTTGCGTTTTCTCTCGTTCACCCATCTTCTCTACCACTATTGCTTATGCAAGAATCGCTAGTGTCCTATACTTCGTATAGCGTGTGCCTTTGTTTGTGTTTTAGATTATCCATTGCCTCTCCTTTTTTCGATTTGCTCTATCTCTTTCTCTTTTCTTTGTCATCATCTTCTTTTTTTTCTCTCCTTCTAGTTCTCTATTTTAAAAAAAAAAATTATATATTTAATTTTTTATTTAACTTTTGATTAATATTTGATAAAGATAGTTGTCTTGCTTTAATTAAATTTGTTTGTGTAATAAAAAAATGAGAATGATGATGATTTGAAATGAAATTGGAAGAGATAAAAATTCAGTAGTGATGATGAGAGTGTACTGTTAGGAGTGTGTAATTGTATCTTAATTATTATTAGTTTTATCAAACACAACATATAAACATAAATTTTATGTGCTTATACTTTTAATATTTGTGTTTTTATGTCTATATTCCATTTTGTACATCAACAAAGAGAAGTCTAGCAACACAATTAAAGTATTTACCGTCGAGCATTATGATTAATTTTTCATTGACTTGTAATAAGTACTTTTGTTAAAAATGATTTTAATTCTTTTTATATCCAATACAAAACTTGTCCAACATTCAATTAATAAGAAAGGATGAATCTCTTTCTATTTAGTCACACACTAGTATTAAAAACACCATTTTTAATACTTATAACTTATTATAGGAGAATTACGCTATAAAAGATTCAAAGGTGGCCTTTGAAGCTGGTTGAATGGCTCTACTATATCCCAATTGAATTTGATAGTGAATTAACACAATATCTTATCCGTTAATATCTTTCACATAATACAATTCAAAGTAGAAAATAAAAGGGAAAAATGAAAAGAAAAGGAGTTGGTAGCGACTCTATTTCATAGACTTAATAGAGAAACAAACATTATTATGACCAAAGGTGGGTCTCTCTTGTGTGTGTTACTGATTTGATTTCTTGACCCTCTAATCAAAAGTAGGTTATACCTGCAAAAACCTTTAATTTACTCCTAAGATTCAAAATCTGCACGTGGTCCTACATACTAATTTCATTATTATATTACTTTATTATAATTATAATAAATTAATAATCCTTACTTCTCTCAAAATTCTCTCTTTCTTTCCTTAATTTGATGATTTCAATCAAATAATATATAATATAAGATATATATCCATTTATGCTTCTAATATAGGAGTGTTCAAAATTTGGCCCAGATTCAAGTTTGTTATTTTGATCTAAGTGTTATTTTTAGATTCAGTTTGAATATATTCATTCCGAAAACAAATTTTATAATTAAAATATATTTTAGGATGAAATAGTAATTAAATATTATGTTTTTATATTTTTATTAATTTTTTATATTATATGTTATTATTTTAGTTTTAAAATAATTTATTTCAATATAAACGTATATAATATTTATTAAATTTAATTTTTAAAATATATGTTTTTAAATTTATTATATAAAATTTATAAAATTATATATATCAAATTTATATCGATTTATATTGATGGGTCGATTTGATTTAACCAATAAATTTTTGAACCAATTTAGAATTAAATTAATTTTTTGAAATAAATCTAATAAATATTAAGATTGATTATGAGTCTAATCAAACCTGTTTTGATCCGACCACGTACACTCCTATTCTTGGCTCATGAGATATTCATATGTGTGAAAAAAAAAATTGCCTTGACCAACTTCTATAAATTAATTTTCTATGTGACATAGCCTCTAGAAGCCAAAATTGCTTAAGGAAGCACACTTTGTCAATATCAGCAACTAATTCTAACTTATTCATTTATATATAATAATTCTTTATACTTGCCCCTTATTTTCAACTTTCTTTGCTTCTTTCATTCTTCCACCACACAATAATACAAGGGAATAATAAATATATAAAATTCTATAGGGGAATATTCGAAGCATAAAGAAAATAATTAGGGCAATATGATAAATTAAATAAATATAAAGATAAATGAATGAATAACTATATTATCATTTCATTCAAAGAACATAGCAAGTCAATAATGCGATATATATTATAATATGAATCGTGCGAAAAAGTGAAGCAGCAATGATGAAAGATTTAAAGTTATAAAAACATTCTCCAATAAAAAAATTTCTGTACATTATGCATGAATAATATAGTTTTTGTACCATCATTAAGCATTATTTTGTATTTAGTTTTTTTTTCCTTAAAAAAAGATTTGTTATGTCATTTAATATCGTCATGAAAAGAATGAACTCCCCCAACAAGAAAAGAGAGAAAAAGTGCAAAAGAAACCCCAAAAACACGTTCTGGAAATTTAAAGTAAAAACACAGCTAAGAGAAAAAAAAAAGATTAAAAGAAAAAAAAAATCAATAAATCAAGTGAGAATGGTCCCATATACACTGATACACATATTGACTTCCCACCATAAAGGCATAAACAAACAAAGCAGAAAAAGAAAATTTAAAAACAAAAAAGCAAGAAAAATCTTCATGTGACGTGGACATCACATCCTAATACCATTTGTCGAATTCCATGCAAATAATAAGGTAACGATTGTTTTTGGACACTAAAATTTAAAATTAAAGAATTGAAACTCAATATTATATTTAATAATTAGAGATTAAACTTAAAATTTTAGTGTTAAAATACAAAATTTTAGTCTCTTTAATATTTTTAAAAAATAAAGACATAAGGAACTAAATTTTTTTAGAATAAAAATTAAAATTTTAATAATATTTTTTTAAATATCTATTTAATTTTTTAAATTTAAAATTTATTTTTCAATTTTTATATTTATTTTAAATTTAATATAATACTAAAATATAATTCAATTAATATATTTTATATTAAATATAATACATAAATTTAATTTAATTTTTGTGTCTCAATTTCAATTTTTTCTTTTAAATGCAATCTAATAATAGTGACCATTAACCAACATAAGTGTTTATTTATTTATTTTTATATATCCTAATAATATAGAGAAGTTATATATACAAAATTATCCAATCAGAATTATAAAAAAGTGTCGAGTTATCATATTATATATTAATTTTAAAAATATTGCACACAACATATATATATATATATATATATATATATATATATATATCATGCAGATAATAGTGTAGAATAATTTAATATTTAAACTTAGTTTGAATGTATTATTCATGTAAAAAAGTATATAAATACTTAATTATATTATTATATTAGAAAATATTTAATTTAATCATCCTTTAAATTAAGATTCTTATAAATATAAATATAAATACTTCATTAGATGACAATAAATAGAAACTGAATTACAATCAAACTCTTTATATATTTTGCCTATAAATTATATATACTATAAATGTAATAGGGAAAAAGAGCTCTTCAATGATTTTTTTATTATCAATATTAATCATCATCAAATGTGTTTTTCTTTTTATTATTATTTTAAAGGTTTCTAAAAAAAAGTATGGTTCTTATTAGCAGAAATATCATTGTCAAATAGTAATGGAGAGAGTTTAACTATAGTAGTATTTATGTACGAGGATATGTCATTAGTAGTATTAAATGATGAAAAAATTGGTAGAATAAATTCAAAATAAGATTAGTCTCACCAATAATTAACATAGAATAATCAGTATATACTTTAAATGACTTAAAGTTGTTAGTAACTTGATTTCTAGTAATTTTATTACCATGCAAACAATTCAACTTAAATAAATAAATAATATAAAATTTAATTTAAAAAAAAAAATCAAGAGCTTCTTTCTCTCTCGTTGTTTCTGCTCGTTTTCAAAGCTGGTAAGAGTGTAAGACACAAGCACCCTTCATTTAGCTTAGGTTACTTTTACAACACTTTCGAGCATGCACATCACAAACCATGCGTGTTATTACATTCTTACCCTTCACTCAACCCTTAATTCACGTGTTCCTACCCCGTTCTTCTTCTTCTTCTTTTGGCTCCACTTTCACATTCCTCTGAACCTTTCTTGCTTCTTCAATTCGCACTTTCCATGGCGGTTTCAAACGGAATAGAAGTAGAAGCCGTTCTCCACTTCCTCAGAAAGAACGGTCTCTCTCAAGCTGAATCCGCACTCAGGCAAGATATCATCGACAAGAACGGAGCTAGTAGTGATGAAAACCTTCTTCGATCCTTCGATTACGAGAAGTTCTTCTTTCCAATGGTTCCTCCTCCGCCACCGCTCAAGCTCCGATCCTTTTCTCTCCTGCCGGAGGATCGTGCCGGTGCCGCCGCCGGAGCTTCCGGAGCCTGCTCTGTTTCCTCCGAGGATGACTTTGTTACTATAGCTTCATCTACTTCTCGTGCTCCTTCTTCAGGTTCCTTCTTTGATTTTGCATTACGTGTTCATAATTCGAACCAATTTTTGGTTTGTTATGGTGCTTAATTATCTGTGCTGATCCATGATCACTTTTTTTTTTTCTTTTTACTTTTTTTTTTCAAAGTAATGAGAAAAAAATCTTGAACAGTTAGTTACTTTACTCTGTTTTCTCTTTTTTTTTTTGTGATGCCACCGACGAAGACGGAAGTTTTGTTCAGTTAGATTTGTTTAGTTTTATGTTAGTATTATAATTATAACATAATTCAATTTTCTGTTGTACTCAGTGTTCCTGGTTCTTGTTTTATTGTTTAGATGATATGCACAATTTTTTTTTTCTCTTTTTTAATTACTATTAATATTATCATATGTTTCAACTAATTAAATTGGCCGTGCATGCAAATGAAATTCCCTTATTTTTGTCAAACTTTGTAAAATTTAGATATCCTTCACTGCATTTTGTAGTTTTATGAATGTGAATTCAACTATGTTGAAAATTTTAAATTACTCACTTCTCGTTGTTCATCACTGATTTATTAAGTCATATATGTATTACCAATTCATGAATATTCTGTTTTCCCTTTTGCTTAGTTGATTTCAATTTTCCATTCAGCCATACATGAGAGTAGAGCATCCTAAAACCTAGTGGTGTTGCTTTTTTTTTTTTTTTTTTTTTTTTTGGCAGAATTCATCAATCCATATGGAATTAGTTCCTTGTCTCAAACTCAAAATGATTCTGAATCCTCATCTGATAGAATGTCTCAATTCGGCACAGCGCGTGACTATCATGATTTCGACATGCAAAATGAACCATATTGGTATAATGAAAAGGACGAAGACTATTTCATGACTCCGAATTTCGAAGGGCCTGATTTCTTTGGGAACCAAAGTGAGGATAAGTTTGTCATGACAGCAGAAATGGAAAACCCACATGACAATCCTCTTAGTCTTGCTTTCGACCACAAAAAATTTCAGTTAGAGGGAAATGAATCAAATGATAGTTACATGGACAAGGTATGCCTTTATAATCATTCCTCTGTAAGGGATGGAAATGCGACTTATTCAAAAGGCTATAGTCTAGTGGATGATAACAAGGATTTTGAAGCCGAATCGGAAGGTAAGACCGAGAAACAAATCGTATCCTATGGTTGTGAGGTTCCATTTTGCAAAGGCTGTGATGGTTCAGGAGAGCCTTGTAACGGGGATCCTACGAACTTCAGCTATCCTAGTTTGAAGGAGATTCATCTGAATGATTTTCATTTGAAGGTTGTTGGAGATATTAGCTCTTTTGGTTCAGCTCTTGAGAATGCTGAGAATGGAAGTTTCAACTACTACACTAAAAAGGACAAAAGTAAAGACTATGAGGATCCGTTCGACATAACTATCAAAGTTGCTGAAACAGATCTACCAAAAGGAGTTGACAACCATGAAGCTCGAGATGATGGAGATTTCACCGAAGAGTGCCAAGATCCAGACATTGCTGCAGATGGAGAGGTTGCTACTGATGATGAGCTCTTAAAGTACACTCAAGAGGATGAATATGAAGTATTTGACCTGAGAATTATACACAGAAAGAACAGGTTTGTTTTGGAGATTATCTTTTGTCCTACTTCCTAAAATTTTATTTCTGCGTGATATTCCTGCTAATGGTGTGGAATAAACTGATTTTGAATGTGAAGAAGACTAGGAATTGATGCCACTTTGTTGGATTTTGTTGATTTAGTCTGCATTAACTCTGTGCTGATTTTAATCCAGTAGTTATTTCTTGGGGAATATATATTTTTTATCTCCACGATTTGGACTAAATATTATGGAATCTACAGGACTGGATTTGAAGAAAATAAGGAGCTCCCAATTGTGCTGAATACAATCATCGCGGGCAGGTACTATATAACGGAGTATCTTGGTTCAGCTGCCTTCAGTAGGGTTGTCCAGGCTCACGATCTTCATACGGGAATAGATGTTTGCTTGAAGATTATTAAAAATGACAAAGACTTCTTTGATCAAAGCTTAGATGAAATCAAGCTTCTGAAACTTGTGAATAAGCATGATCCAGCAGATCAACGCCACATATTGCGTCTTTACGATTATTTCTACCATCAGGTATGCTTTTAAAGTTAACTATACAGGACTATAATATTTAAGAAAGCCTATATTCTGAGCAAGGAAACTTTATTTATCCTTTCTCATACTGTATTTAGAATGGTCTAATTGAAATTTATGATTAACATATCCTTCTATCTTTTCAGTTTTCACATCCTGTTTGATCTTAAATGTTAATGTTGAGTCTCTTATCTCAAATGGAAACTTCACAGGAACATTTGTTCATTGTAACCGAGCTTCTCCGAGCAAACTTATATGAATTTCAAAAATTCAACCAAGAATCTGGAGGAGAAGCATATTTTACATTGAATAGGCTACAGGTTTGTTCAATCAGACTAATAACTTTTGTGCTCTTCTTGATTATAACATAGCCTATCAGTTGCTACATAGTACATAGTTCATTCAGAAATTTAAACAAAATGGCTTCTTGTAAGAAATAGAGATGTGGTCAAAGAATAATTATCATAGTTATTTCATATCCTTCTTTGCAGCTCATTACTCGTCAGGTTTTGGAGGCGTTGCACTACTTGCATAACTTGGGAATCATTCACTGTGACCTGAAGCCAGAAAATGTTCTAATAAAAAGTTACAAAAGATGTGAGATAAAGGTTATTGATCTTGGAAGCAGTTGCTTTCAATCCGACAATCTATGCCTATATGTACAATCCCGATCCTATAGAGCTCCTGAAGTTATGTTAGGCCTTCAATATGACGAAAAAATCGACATATGGTCTCTCGGATGCATCTTGGCTGAGCTATGCTCTGGTGAAGTATGTTTTAATTTACCTATTAATATATTCTGAAATGGATTTTTCCGTAACTTTAACATAAGCTTAGGAATTTAAATCCTTTTTGAGAAATTCAGTAAGTTATGCAGTTTGGTAGGCTAATATATTGAGGGATAATTTATATTCAGATTATGATAAATTCTTTGTTATTGATTTATCCTGATTATTTGTGTCTTCTGTAGGTGCTCTTTCCAAACGATGGAGTTGTGATGATTCTAGCGCGTATGATTGGAATGCTTGGTCCTATTGATCTAGAGCTGTTGGTTAAAGGGCAAGATACACACAAGTACTTCACCAAAGAATATGATATTTATTATGTAAATGAGGTTTGTTTCCCATTGTTTTTTCCCTCCTTAGCTGCTTCCTTTTTTTGTCAGTAGGTTTACAAATTTCGTTCATTCATTCTTCTTCATGCTGGTGAATATATGTCACATTGATTTCTTTACTTGACAGAAAAAACAAAAATAAGTTCCCTTCTAGTTTCTAAGTGTATTAGATACATAGCAAGGATTTTGTTGACGTGATGCAGTACCTTTTTTCTGCATTTTCTTATGAGGGTTTATCAAATCTTATTATTCCACTTCTTGCTTAATTTCAAATACTGCTATGGCTGCATTTCAATTAAAATATTTCACAGTATATCAACAAACAATGCAAATTCAATACTAATAAAAGAAAATGTGGTATACCATTTTGGGAGAGAAAGAAATATACAGCAACTGAAAAGAATAAGCATATGTATTAGAGTAAATTACACTAGCTTCCCCTAGAGTTTAGGTAATATTATACACATGATTCCTGGATTTCGTATAACTTAACCTTAGAGAGGTTGGTGCCGTGTGTAATATCACCTAACTTTACAGAGTTCAGTGCAATTCAACAATAAAGAAGGAAAAGGAGAAAATGACCTTAAATACATCAACCAAATGGAATCCTTATTTTAAATTTTGATTTCAGTTTATTTTTGTTCTTTTTCTTTTTTAAACTAATCTTTGAGTGTCTCAAACAGGAGACTGATCAATTGGAGTACATAATTCCAGAGGAATCATCATTGGAGCAGCACCTACAAGTTTCTGATACAATGTTTATAGACTTTGTAAGATACTTGCTTAGCATCAACCCTAAAAGAAGACCTACTGCTAGACAAGCACTAAAGCATCCGTGGCTTTCCCATGTTTACAAGTCCAAATAGTACGAGTTATTTTTATCTTCTATTTTTTTTTTTCTCCCTGCATATAGGAAAGCTTGCAATCACATTTTTGGTTTGTTTGTAAGCAACAAGAAGAAAATTCACTTTCTCAAGATGTATATGTTTTGTTTTTGTTCCTTGTTGTAACAGTTTGTTCTTGTACAGAACTTGTGTCCATTGTTTTTTGCCTTCCATGGATGGGGAGGTTTGAGAATTTTACTAAAATAACATTTTTGTTTTACCTTTATTTTATTAATATTTTTTTTAGAAAGCTGAGTTCTCCTCAGCAGTGCCAATGTGCCATCAATTTCCAAGGATCAACTTTGCCTCCTCTTCTGCATGCCCATTAGAACTGCAAACCTGGGAGCTGCATTTCATTACGGTAAATAAGCATCCAATACAGCCTAATTTTCATGTCACCTGTTTTACTCTTACCTATTTCACATCATTTTAGGGACATATTTTAAAAATATTATAAAAAAATGTTTTACTAAAAGTTATTAAATAGATTTTTTTTACATTTTTAATATATTAAATACATTAAAAACTAAAAAAGATTTTATAACATATTCTTAAATGATACACGGACGGTATATTAAAGTCAATTTTTAAATTGTAAAAGTATAAGTAGACAATGAAAATACTAAATAATGTGAATAATGGATATATCGGATGTTCAATTCATTAGATGTACGGATGGTTATTCTAATATTAAAATTTAGGTGAGTAATTTGAGAATATAGTGTGTTTTATAAGCCAATTTTAAAATTTATTGTTCATGTTATTCAAGAATATTATTGATTACCTGACATAAATAACCATCTTTTATGTTATGTAATAAAGGACAAAGAAGAGACTATAGTTTGTCATCTTATCCACCATTACCATAATAGAATCCTTTCCTCGTGCCTTTGCTTGGACGAGGTCTTGCAGCGGAATTTAATACATCTTGATAATCTTAATAATATTATGTTGAAATAATATTTAATAGGATTGAGGTTTTGCAAAATTAATTTATGTATTTGGTTTTCTCTTTTTGAGATCCAAATATATTATATTTTCTTTTATTTATTATTATGAACTTCTTATGTTCATTTATAATATTTTTAAAAACGAGAATAAAAATAATTAAATATAAATAAAATTTTCTATAAGGTAGCGTTTGTTTCTAGAGACATGACAGAACATGACCTCTGAGACAGAGACAATAGAACGAAGACATTAAAAGTTATTGTTTGTGTATTGTGTTTGGATATGATGTACAAGAAAGTAATGTAATGTCCAGTATTATGTTTGAATACACATGGACAAGACTAAAATATTATATGAAATGACTAAAATAACCATGTGATTTCAAATTTTCTGGTACAAATTAATTTAATAGAATGAGAGTACGTAGGAGGATAGATAATGGGAACTTGAAAAAAATGTTTGAAAGAGCCAAAAATTTTAATAAAAAATTATATAATAGTATTTATATTAAAATAAAATTTATATATATAATTATTTTATTTTTAAATTTATTATTAATATGTAGGAATACATATGGTTTATATTAACAAAAAAAATCTGAGTTTGATTAATAAAAAATTTTGTTTAGGATAATAAGCTAAATTAATTTTAAATACAAAATCAATTTTAAAAAAGAATCCGTTTTTACATGAAAAAAATTAGCTTTTGCACATAAAAATCTATTTTTATTTAGAAAGTCAATTTTTTTTATCTAAAAAATGATTTTTCTTTTTAAAAAATTGATTTTTCTTTAAATTATATAAAACCAATTACAACTTATAAATTATTTTTTAGCATTTTAAAAGATCAATTTTACCTTTATAATATTCATCTTTTAAAAGTCTCAAGATTAATTATTTTTTTTATTATTTTTATTACAAATCAAATAATATAATACAATGTTAAAATAATATTGAACAACAATAAGAAAAAAGAAATTATCCAGCCCAATAGAAATTTCTACAAAAGGGAGAGAGTACCTGAATAAAGAGAAAGAGCATAGAGAAGAAAGTACCTTTCTATGAACAATGCAAATTAGAAAAAATAAGAAAGGGGTAATAGTGGAATAATAAAAAATATTTATGGACAAAAAAAAATCATAAAAAAAAGTCCGCGTCCCTCTTTCAAATTCCGTGTCCATTATTGTCCTTCGTAAAAGAGTGGACACAAAAGTATCGAAAACTGTCTCGAAGATAATATGTTCAATGTCCATGTCTTTGCTTTCAAACACTTTTTAAAGATGTGTTGTCCATGTCTCCGTGTCATATCTTTGAAAACAAACGCTACCTAAATTATTTTACATGACACTTACAAATACAACTAAATATTAGACTTCACAGATTTCCCAGTTTTAGTGTGTAATGTCAGCGAGGTCGGGAGTATTTTTGGATTTTCAAGTGTTTCTTTAGAAGAAGGAAAACTGAACTGATACTCTTATAATGATCTTCGTCGTTTTCAAATTTGAATAACTGTTTGCACTTATTTCTTTGACAACCGTTTTGCACTTTACTTTGACGCACTTGTTTCTTTGACAACCGTTTTGCAGCTTACTTTGACGCTCTACGTCATAGTTGTCAGAACCGAATTGGTGATCGAACCGGTCAGGTTACTGGATTACTGGGTTACTGATTTAACCGGTGGATCACTGGTTGAACTGGTTGACTCGGTACTATATAAATAAAAAATAAAAATAGTCAAAAATTTAAAATTATAATTTAAAATACATATTTTTACTAATATTTTAAGAATATCAAGCTATTTTAAAATAATATGGATAAAAAATAATAAGTATTTTGTTATTTTTATTCTATCATAAATATTTTTATTTTGTTTTTATAATAAAATAACTATTATTTTTAAATTTTAATAATTTATTAATTAGTTTATATCTATTATATTATTATATACTACAAATATTTATTAAAAAAAATACTAATAGATATTATATAATTATAAAAAAAATGAGTTTATAATTATTGTTAAATAAAAATATAATTAATTTAAGAATAAATAAATTTATAACTAAATTTAAAATAAATTATATAGAAGTAAATTATTTGATAATATATATATATATATATATATATTAATTTGTATAAATTTTAATGAAAATCATCACAGCCTGGTGGCTATGCCTAGTGCCTAGCCCCTCTTCTCAAGAGGGGAGGAGTTTAAACCTCATATGTAACATTTTGTTAAAATTTAGTTCCTAACCGGTTCGATTGGACCAAACTTTACCGGATTCGCACCGGGTTTAACCGGTTCGCAATAGATTTATATCTTATTCGATCCAAATATCAGACCGGACCAGTAAAAAATTCGGTTCATCAATTTTTCGGTTGAACCGGCCAATTCGGTCCGATTTTGATAACTGCTCAGAGCATGCCTTATAATCTAGGCCTAATTCAAATTTTGTATAAAATAACTTCTTTGCTAATGTTAATTAAAAACTTCTTATAAAATATATTGAAACTGACTTCATAAATTGATAATAATATTATATTATATTTATTTACTTAAAATAACTCTTTTTTTTAAGTAATAATATTTTTTGTCAAATAATAATAATAATAATAATAATAATAATAATAATAATAATAATAATAATAATAATAATAATAATAATAATAATAATAATAAGGTTATTTAAAGAAAAATTAAATGTGGTATAATTAGTAATATTCAGACCAATGCTATTTGTTTTTTTCTTCGGGTATCGGACAGTTCGGGTCAGTATCCTGATTGATGAAGGGGAGATCTCGCCTGGGCGTGAGTTACCGGGCTGGTGTAGACGGTGTTCCGAGTACTTCGTGTGAGGGGGTGTCACCTGCAAAGACACTCCGACGCTCTAGTCAGCAAAGTGTGCAGGTGAAAAGGGGATGAGTGGTATGTGACGTACCTTGGGGGAAGGGTAGGGCATTCCCCATATATACTGTGTCAGAGGTGGGCCCTGCAAGGACAGGCCCACCCTCTTCGATGTTCCCCCTGCACAGCTGTAGCGAAGTTGTCAGGGACGCGTGTACGGGTCGGGTGGCAAGCGGGTCGGGCGGGCCCATATTCCCTTTGGACCAGGCCGTAACAATGCACCCGACGCGCCGGCAACGACCGTGAGGGTCGTTGGTGGCGTGTCATCTCTTCTCTCGTGTGTTGTCGCCAGGCCGGCCACCCGTGGGGGGGACGTGCCTCTTGCGCGCGTGTCTGTTCGTTGCTGGAGTGACCGTTTGTCGCCTCGTTCTTCGCGTGAAGCATTAAATGCTCATAATGGGTTAAAAATCCCTGCGCGCAAAGACTATTTTGCCCCCAGACCTTTCGCGCTTCTTGAGTGGCAATTTTAAACAGTTTTCATTTGTTTTTCTCTTATATCCCTACTTCAACCATCTCCATCATCTTCTTCTTCCAAGTTCCCATGGTATCGCTTCTGCACTCTTGCGCATTCTCTCTTCTACCTCCTCCTCCGAATCTTCGTAATCAGTTCAGGTAAGCACTCTTTTCGTTCTTTGCTTCATGTTTGTTTCATTATTCTTCTGCATGCATGCTGTTTGCATGGTTTTATGTGATGGATGGCCTTTGTTGGTGGTCTTTTAGTGTCAAATAGGCGTGTTAGGGGGGAGTTACCATTCCAGGGTAGGCTTTGCTTGGATTTTGGTTTTAGCCATGTTTGATTTCAACTGTTGAGTAGGACAAATGTAGTTTCTGGGCTTTTTCCGGACTCCCGACCTCATAGACTAACAGAGTGGTACCCCCACTGTAGGTATGCCTCGCATTGTTTCTCGGGCTTCCACCTCCGCCGCGGGTTACGACCCTTACGCCTGGGTTGTTTCTGACTTAAAGGACTCCCCAAACCAGATGGGCGAGGAGGAGCTTAACGAATTCCGCCAAGCCGAGTACTTGTGCAGGGGCACTGACGAGGAAGCCAACTATGACGTTTTTGTTCCTGCCCCTGCCGAGCGGCTGTACGAAATTAACTTTCACTCCCCCCGGGTTGCCGATTGGATCTGGTTTTACAAGGCCATGTTTACCCAAGTGGGGGTTTGCATCCCTTTTTTTGCTTTCCAGATGGCGCTCCTTAACCGGATATTCGTGGCGCCGTCGCAGCTGCATCCGAACAGTTGGGCTTCCATTCACTGTTTCGAGATGGTCTGCGAATACCTGGAGCTGCCGATATCCGTCGATGTTTTTCTCTTTTTCTTCAACCTTACAAATCCTTCCAAGGAGGGGAAGGCGAGGAAAGGATCCATGTCCTTCCGATCTGCCCAAGGTCGGAGGATCTTCGGCTTGTTCGAGGACTCCTATCGCAGATTTAAAGATAAATATTTTAAGGTGCGTCCGGTCAAGGGTCGCCACCCCTTCTGGTTGTCGTTAGAGGGGGAGCGCCTCATCCCGACATACTGGAATTTTGGGGCGGGGTCCAACACTTTTATCAAGGTGACTTATAAGGGAATGTCTGCCGTGGATAGGCGGGTTGCTGACGTGTTGTGGGCTATTTTTGGGAAGAACCACGTGAATCCTCACCTCCTCACTCGGTCGCCAGAAATTATGTTTATGAGTTGCTTTGCCTTATGTTTTTAAATTGCTATTGCTTGCTCATGCTGGTTTGCGCTTTCTCTTGCTTATTTCGTTATGCCGGTTTCACGACTAACTTGGTTACCTGTTGTAGTGGAGATGTCCGCTTCGGTGACGGGGCTTGAGGGCTTGTTCAAGACATTCTTGGCAGATAGTGATGAGGAGAAAGCCGATGAAAAGGTTGTCGGGAAAACGAAGAACCCTCCTGAGGAGAAGAAGGACCAGGCTGTGCCTTCGCCTCGTGACGCTGAGATGTCTGACAAGAACTCTGCCGGGGCACATACTTCCCCTGTTCAGGAGGAGGCGGCTGCCGTTGGGCATTCGTCCTCCACCCCACAGGAGGAGGATGATCTGAAACTTGTTCGCACCCCCAAGAGGCAGAGAGCGTCTTCTAGCCCTGAAGGCGCTCTAACCGTGATGGAGAGAAACTTCAACGCTGGGGCTTTTATTGATACCCAGCTGGTCCCTGGCACGGATGAACACTTCCTTGGCACCGAGCTCGCAGGGCAGGCGAGGTGGATGTACCGTACTCTCCTTTGAGGAGCTGTAATAGCTCGGAAGGCCGAATTCGAGTTGTCGGAGATGCAATCATTGCGAAGGAAGCTCGAGACTACTGCCAAGGCCAATAATGAATTCAAGGTTCAAGTTGAAACCCTTCAGGGGCAGCTGTCTGAGGTGGGAGAAAAGCTCAAAACCGCTGAGGAGAAAGCAGCGCTTGCCGAGGAGAAGGTGAAGACCTCCGATGAAGCCGTGTCCCGTTTAACTGAGCGGGAGATGACTCTAGAGAGCCAGCTTAATGCCGCGCAAGGTCGGGTGGTGGCTTTGGAGAAGGAGCGCGATGAGGCCGTTTCGTCGGCTAAGGCCGCCCAAGCGAAGGTCGAGGAGCTCAAGAGAAAGAATAAGGAGATTAGAGAGCAGGGGAAGAATGAAATTTTCATGACTGAGGAGGCCCTCAAGGCCCAGGTGAAGATCGTGACCCCTGACTTCGACACGTCGGTGATCGGAGTTTTTAAGACAATCAAGGACGGCAAGATTGTTGAGATGCCCAGGAAATGAGCTTTTGTACCTTGTGTTTTTGTATGGATTTAATTTTTTGTTGCTGAACTCTTGGAGCTTACTTTGTTGTAAAACTTTTTGAACTTACTTGGTCATGCTTTAAGAGCCGCTTGGTCGGCTAGTAATTGTCGTCTTTTCGCTTGTTTGGTAGTGTTGTTTTGTTACCGTGTTGTCGGTGTGGACTTATCGTTTGTGTCCGTTTTGCCATTACGTTTGTAACTTGGGTGAAGCCAAGGCTTGGTCGTTATTATCGCGGCCATTTGTTATGGCTTTGATTCGTTTGGTTCTCGGAGTGATCAGTCCTGGGTTGCCGTATCGTTGTCCCGTTTACCGTATGTTGAAAAATGTTATGTTGTGGGATACATATTGAGGAATAGTAGAGGGGAAGGTTTAAACAAGTAAACATTAATCGACAATTAAACAAGTATATGGACATGGTAGGCATTTGACAAAAGGAACTCACTGAGCTTTGTTAAAAGTAAATCATTGAGTTCGTCAAGCCATCTGGTCGGAGTGCCTGAGCTAAGAATAAAATCTCCTCAAGTTACCTGCATTCCATGTTCTCGGGATTTCTTTGCCGTCGAGTTTCTCCAATTTGTAGGCGCTTTTGCCGAGCACTTCTCTGACTCTGTAGGGACCTTTCCAGTTTGCTGCCAACTTTTCTTCTCCTAGGGTCAGTAGCCCGATGTCATTGCGTCGTAAGACAAGGTTGTTTTCCTCAAATTCCCTCCCGAGCACCTTGGTGTTATAGCACAGGGTCATTCTTTGTTTCAGTGCTACCTCCGACAAGTGGGCCATCTCTCTGGCCTCATCCACCAGGTCTTTTTCCACTGCTTCTTCTACTCCTTTTAGAAGTAATCGTGGGCTTGGCTCGCCGATCTCCACGGGTATTACCGCGTCAACCCCGTAAGTCAGGCGGAAATGGGTTTCTCCAGTGGAGCTTTACTCGGTTGTACGGTAGGACCAGAGGGTCGAGGCGAGTTCATCGGCCCATGCGCCTTTTTTGCTATCCAACCGCTTCTTGAGGCCTAGCAAGATGACCTTATTCGCTGACTCCACCTGTCCATTCGTCTGGGGGTGTTCTACCAAGGAGAACTTCTGTTTTATGCCCAAGCCGGTGAGAAATTTTGCGAACTTCTTGTCGGTGAAATGCGTCCCGTTATCCGAGATGACAATTTTCGGGATGCCGAACCGGGTTATCACCTGCCTCCACATGAACTTTCTACAGTTGGATGAGGATATGCTGGCCAGCGGTTCGGCCTCTATCCATTTGGTGTAGTAGTCGACGGCGACTATGAGATATTTGACCTGCCCTGGGCCAACCGAGAAAGGTCCCAAAAGGTCGACTCCCCACTGTGCGAAGGATCGGGAGGCCGTCATCAGGCTCAGCTCGGTGGCCGGTGCTCTGTGGAAGTTAGCATTCTCTTGGCACTTAACGCATTTTTTCACGAACTCCTTGGAGTCTTCCATCATTGACGGCCAGTAGTATCCAGCTCGGATGAGCTTTCTTGCTAGGGCTTTGCCCCCGATGTGGTGACACAGCACCCCTCGTGGACTTCTCTGAGCACGTAGTCCGTCTGGTCGGGGTGTAGGCACTTCAGCAGAGGTTGACTAAGTCCCTTTTTGAATAGTTGGCCCTGTATGACCGTGTATTTGGCGGCCTCCCTTCTTAACGCTTTGGCTTCTTTCTCGCCTCCAGGGAGTTTTCCGTTTTGCAAGAAATCGGTGATGGGGTCCATCTAGGAGGGGCTTTTCTTGATCAGGTGGAGGGCAACCGCTGGCTCTTTCGTGATGCCTTGAATGAGGGAGCGGTTGCCGGTTCCAGGTTTTGTGCTTGCGAGCTTGGATAGGAGGTCTGCCCGTGTGTTCCTTTCCCTCGGAACGTGTTGGACCGTGACCTCCTCAAACTATTTGCTCAGTTCTTTAACCCTCTCTAAATACTTCTATAATAGTGAATCTCTAGCTTGGTAGCTTGCATTCACTTGCGACGTCACGATCTGCGAGTCGCTGCATACTTCTAGCCTCGTAGCCCTGACTTCCCGGGCTGAAATCAAGCCGCCTAGGAGGGCTTCGTACTCTGCTTGGTTGTTCGATACTGGAAACTCGAACTTGACTGATTGTTCGTAAATGACCCCGGTTGGGCTCTCCAAGATGATCCCGGCACCCCCGGACGTCTGGTTGGAGGCTCCGTCAACATGGAACTTCCACCGTGTGCTCGTGTCCTCGACTGGGTCTCTGGTCACTTCCACCAGGAAGTCTGCCATTGCTTGCGCCTTTATTGCGTGTCGGGGCTCGTACCTTAAATCATATTGGGACAGCTCGATGGCGCATGTCATCATCCTTCCTGCTAGGTCGGGCTTTTGGAGCACTTGACGAATTCCCTGGTCCGTTCTTACGACCACTTGGTGACCTTAGAAGTATTGTCGTAGCCTGCGGGAAGAGGTCAGGAGTGCTAGTGCCAGTTTCTCCAACTTGCTTTATCTAAGTTCTGCTCCTTGTAGCGCTTTACTCACAAAGTAAATTGGTTGCTGGGCCTTTCTTTCTTCCCGCACCAGCACCGCTGCAAGCGCTCCCTCTGTTATGGCCAGGTATAAGTAGAGTGGTTCTCCAGCCCTGGGCTTCCCGAACACCGGGGGTGCTGCTAGGATTTCTTTGAAGTGGTTGAATGCTTCCTCGCACGCAGGAGTCCATTCAAACGCTATTCCCTTTTTCATCAGGTTGAAGAAGGGCATAGCCCTTGCTGCCGATGCACCGAGGAATCGAGACAACGCGGTGAGCCTTCCCGCCAGCCGCTGAACGTCTTTGATGCAACTCGGGCTCTTCATCTGGAGTATCGCTTGGCACTTTTCAGGGTTGGCTTCCACTCCCTTTTGGGTTATCATGAATCCCAGGAACTTTCCGGCCTCCATGGCAAAGGCGCACTTAAGCGGGTTGAGCCTCATGCCGTGTTGTCGGAGGGATGCGAACACATTCCCCAGGTCGTTTATGAGATCATCAGGTCGGGTGGTCTTTGCAAGGATGTCGTCCACATAGACTTCCACCGACTTGCCAATGAGATCACTGAATATTTTGTTCATCAGCCTCTGGTACGTTGCCCCCGCATTTTTCAGGCCAAAAGGCATCACCTTGTAGCAATAGGTTCCTCCTGGTGTTATGAACGCCGTTTTATCTTCGTCAGGCCGGTGCATCGGTATCTGATTGTAGCCAGAGTAAGCATCCATGAAACTCAGATACCGGTAACCCGCAGCCGCATCGACGAGTGCGTCAATGTTGGGGAGAGGGTAGCAGTTCTTGGGACATGCTTTGTTGAGATCGGAGTAGTCCACACACATCCTCCATCTCCCATTGTGTTTTTTTACTAGAACTACATTTGATAGCCAGGTCGAATAGTCTAGTTCACGGATAAACCCCGCTTCGAGGAGGCTGGCCGTCTGCCTGGCCACCTCCTCTGCCCTTTTCTGCGACATCTTCCTTCTCCTTTGAGCCACTGATTTGGCTTCCGGCCTGATGGCCAGGTGGTGCGACATGAGTTGGGGGTCTATCCCCAGCATGTCGGCTGGCGTCCAGGCGAACAAATCGCCATTGGCTCTGATCATCTCCATCAAAGGCTCTTTCAATTCATGCGGGAGGTTCCTGTTCACGAACGTGAACTTCTCCTCCGTGTCCCTGACCCGAAACTTTCCAGGTCCCCCTCTGGTTTGGGTCTGGGCTTGTCGTCAATTCTGGCATCCAAGTCGGCGAGAAACACCCCTGATGCCTCTTTAGATTTTTTTCTTAAAGAGAGGCTGGTGTTGTCGCAAGCGACTGCCGTTTCCAAATCCCCTCTAATGGATCCGTCATCAGCGACAAATTTCATTATGAGCAGCTTCGTGCTGATCGCTGCTCCGAGATCGTTAATGGTCTTCCTTCCTAGGATAATATTGTAGGCTGTGGAGTCCCGTAAAACTATGAACTTAGCCATTATCGATCTTCAGCTCTGTCCTTGTCCCACGGAGGCTGGCAGGGAGATAATTCTGTCTGGCTTGATGAAGTGGTCGCCTAGTCCTACTACACCGTGTTGGTGGGTCGCTAGGTCGGCGTCACATAATCCCAA
Organism: Arachis ipaensis; assembly: GCF_059453495.1. Classification (NCBI taxonomy): domain Eukaryota; kingdom Viridiplantae; phylum Streptophyta; class Magnoliopsida; order Fabales; family Fabaceae; genus Arachis; species Arachis ipaensis. The sequence goes on from NC_142442.1 coordinate 10,070,323, forward strand.
GGCATCGAATACGTTGCGGAACATGATATTCGAGTCTGCCCCTGTGTCCACAAGTATCCTTTTAACGAGACCGGTTCCAACCCTGGCCGTGATGACCATGGGGGGCTTTCCAGGACTTCGTCAAACCATTGGTCTTCTGGGCCAAAAGAGATGGATGGAAGCCTCTTGGAGCTTCTCGCGGATGAGGAGGAGACCGCCAGGACTTTGACGTCTTTCTTGTGCGCCGATCTCGACCTCGGGGCCGAGTTTCTTGCAGCTACTACATTCACCACGGTTAGGCCTCGGTCGTCGTCCTCCGGCTTCTGTCGTCGTTTCACCGTTCGGTTCTTATCCTCCCCGTCGTGGTCGCGGTTCCGTCTCCTCGGTTCCCTGATAAGGTGGGAGAATTCGGTAAGTTTTCCATCCCTGATTGCTTGTTCCAGCGCATCCTTCAGGTCGAAGCAGTCTTGTGTCTTGTGCCCGTAGCCCTTATGGTAGTCACAGTATAGGCCTTTGTTCCCCCCTGTTCGGTCCTTCAGAGGTCGGGGCTTCGACAAGATTCCCCTCTCGGCTATCTGTTGGTAGACTTCCATAATTGGTGCAGTGAGGGGAGTGTAATTGGTGAACTTCCTGACTTGGGGAAACGGCCTGGGCGTCTTACTCGAACCGCCGTCTCTGGCTTGTTCTTTCTGTCTTTCTCCGCTACCGTGATGCCGGGTTTGGTTGTAAAAGGGTTGCCGTTTGTTGGCAGCCACAACCTGGCTGACTTCTTCGTCGTTGATGTACTCCCTGGCCACACATTGGATCTCCTGCATCGTCCATACCGGCTTCGTGGTGAGGTGCTTTCTGAAGTCCTCGTTTAGAAGTCCGTTCGTCAGGCACAAGCTTGCGACCGAATCCGTCAGCCCATTGATCTCTAAGCACTCATCGTTGAACCGGTCTAGGTATTTTCTGGTCGGCTCGCCGGACCTCTGTGTCACTCCAAGTAGATTGATTGGGTGTTTTGCCTTTGCGATTCTAGTCGTGAATTGAGCTAGGAAGGCACGACTGATATCGGCAAAACCGGTCACCGAACCCTGCGGGAGGTTATTAAACCACCGTATTGCAGGCCCCGCTAAGGTGACCGGGAAAGCGCGGCACCTTACCTCGTCTCCAACTCCCTCTAGGTTCATTCTGGCTTCGAAAGCCGTGAGGTGCTCCTGCGGGTCTTGCGTTCCGTCGTACCTCATGTCCGTTGGCTTGTCAAGGTGTTTTGGCAGCCGGACCTCGAGGATGGAACGATGGAATGCGGTTGCGCCCATTATCACGGGTCCCCGCGTTCTCGCCATTCTTCCTTCGTCGTCCTCCCGACTAGCGTCCTTGCGGTTTCGATATGTGGTACGCCTCCTTTCGTGCCTGGTGTAAATGAGGGGGTCGCGGCGTCTTCTTGCGCGTCCTCTCTCCCCGGCGCTCTCGGGTTCAGCTCGTGGACTAGCTGTTCGTCGGGAGTGGCTTCTCGAGGGAGAACGAGAGTAGCTTGGTTCTGGGGTTTGGTGGCCACGCTCCCGGTCTGCAAGTCGGCGTTCCAAGTCCTGCATCCTGAGCCGCAGTTCTTGCATTATTTTGGCGCTACTGTCGCCGGTTCCCCCGAAGGGGCGCCTTTCGGGAGATCGTGTGGTTCGTCTTGGAGGGGACCTCGCATGTTGTCGGGAGGAGGTCACGGAGGGTTCCCCTCTGCGCTCGGTCTCGTGGTCTGTTCCACCTGGGCCCAGTTCAACGTCCATTCAGGCGACTGTCCCCACAGACGGCGCCAATGTTTTCTTCTTCGGGTATCGGACAGTTCGGGTCAGTATCCTGATTGATGAAGGGGAGATCTCGCCTGGGCGTGAGTTACCGGGCTGGTGTAGACGGTGTCCCGAGTACTTCGTGTGAGGGGGGTGTCACCTGCAAAGACACTCCGACGCTCTAGTCAGCAAAGTGTGCAGGTGAAAATGGGATGAGTAGTATGTGACGTACCTTGGGGGAAGGGTAGGGTCTTTCCTATATATATCGTGTCAGAGGTGGGCCCTGCAAGGACAGTCCCACCCTCTTCGATGTTCCCCTGCACAGCTGTAGCGAAGCTGTCAGGGACGCGTGTCCAGGTCGGCGTCTGGGCGCCTTGCACCCAACCGTACGGGTCGGGTAGCAAGCGGGTCGGGCGGGCCCATATTCTCTTTGGGCCAGGCCGTAACACTATTATTTTTTTGGTGACTACACCAATGCTATTATAATTAACGTTTACAGTGTAAGTATTAACATTTAAATAAAATGGATTTTAAGTGTTTTTTTGGTGACTAAATGGATTTAAGTATTTAAAAAAAATAAAAAATTTAATTAAGTAAATTTAAAAAAATTAAGTTAAAATTTTTCAATAAGACGGCATTTCTTCGCAAGTGAGTCCCTTCCTCTGTTTCACTCTCATTGCTCTTCCCTCTCTAACAAAAAGAAAAGAAACGCCTCCATCGTTGCCGGTAGGGGTGAGCACAGGTCGGTTTGGTTCGGGTTAAAGGTAAAATTAGAACCGAACCAATTAAAATGTAACTAGTTTGGTTTTGTTTGGATTTGTATTTTTTTGTGTATGTATTCGAACCAACCAAACCAATTAAGAACGGATTGGTTCGGTTCGGGTAATTGGGTATCCGATGACTTTGAGATTCATAAAAAAATCGAAATTTTTATCTTAAAAATTCAGCAGTAAAATAAACATGTAACATCAATAGAAATAATCAAAACATGTTAAACATACACCAAATACATTAAAAACTAAACACATTAAAATCCAAACATATTAAACACTAAACACATTAAAATCTAAACATATTAGAAACTAAATACAAAAGTGTAATAGAAATATATATATTTTTATTTAATTAATATATTATCGAATTCACGGGTTGGTTCGGATTCCACACTCCTAAATCAGATACTCGAACCACTTACTAGAAATAGCCATAAATTTGGTTCAGTTGAACCCGATTACCCGTTAATTTTAAAATTAATTTAATTGGTTTGGTTCGAGTTCGGACAGCTAATCGGGTACCCACTACATGTGCTCACCCTAGTCGCCGCTATTTTTCTCACCGCCGCCGTCCGTCATTCACCGGTCGTCTCTCCACTGTTTTCTTGCAACCCCTCTCGAAGGTCAGTGACAGTGTTCACTTATTCTTAGTTTTTCTCTTTATTCTCTGTTCTGAAATCATTGAACGATTACAAGTTTTTTGTGTTTTTGTTGAATCTCCCCCATAGTCGTTCTCCGTCGGCCCAGAACCCTAACCCACAGAGAGTGAGCCACTCTTCCTGTGAGGAGCCGTTGTGCTCGCTCACCCCAGAGCCCTAACTCTGTCGTCGTCTCGTTGATACAAGCTCCTCTGTGCAGCACCGTCGGGCTCCATCACCCCCTTTGCAGTCGAGCCTCCCTCGTCTCTCTGTTTTCAGCGCCGTGTCGTCCTTCCTTGCATTTGACATGGTAATGGAGCCTCAGCTCAATTCTGATTCTGATTTATTTTTATTCTGAACTTTTTTATTATGATTGTTGGTTTGATTCTGATTTATTTTTATTCTTTCGTCGTCCTCCCGATAGTTGATTCTGATTTGTTCTTTCGATGGGTTGTTAATTCTAATTTTTTTACGTTGAATTTTTTGTACTGTTTCTTTTTTTTTTAATTCTTTTTTAGGGTTGATTCAATGATTCTGACTTATTCAATGAATTTTTAGGTTATTGTACTGTGCTTGACATTTTGATAATTCGCCGTCGCCTTGTCGCCGTCGTATCATCGCCGCCATCTCGTCGCGCTCAACCGCTCTCCGTCGTCCAGCTGTCCCTCTCGGAGGTCAGTGACAGTGGTCGCTTATTCTTGGTTTTTGTTTTTATTCTGTGTTCTGAAATCATTGAATGATTACTGTTTTTTTGTGTTTTTGTTGCCCTTCTCACCCATAGTCGTTCTCCGCAGCCCAGAACCCTATCCCACAGAGCGATCCCCTCTCCCTGTGCAGAGCCGTTGTTCTCGCTCACCCGAGAGCCCTAACTCTGTCGTCGTCTCGTTGATTCAAGCGCAGCGTCATCGTGCTCCATCACCCCCTTTGCAGTCGAGTAATGGAGCCTCAATTCAATTCTGATTCTGATTTATTTTTATTCTAAACTTTGTTATTCTGATTGTTGGTTTGATTTTGATTTATTTTTATTATTCCATCGTCCTCCCCATTGTGGATTCTAATTTGTTCTTTCGATGGTTTTTTAAATCTAAATTTTTTTATTTTGAATTTTTTGTACTGTTTCTTTTTTTTTTTTAATTTTGGTTTAGGGATGATTCAATGATTCTGACTTATTTAATGAAAATTTTCTAATTTATTTGTTCTGTTGCTGATTTATTTATTTAATTATGGTTTTTTCAGATTTTATTTCTTTGTTATATTTTATTAGTTGCAAAATCAGAAGACCCAAAGTAATGGTTTTTGTTCATTTGTTGTTCAAATTCAGAGATGGCCCTTCCCTCCTTTGCTTGGTTAAATCAGTCCGGTTTTCAAAATTTTGCTGTTAACTAAATTTTGTTATTGGCTAGATGATCAATCAATTTAATTCATTGTTCTTAAGTTGTGTGTGTCATTTGTAAGTGGGGATTAAATGATATTGAAATATGATTTGAGGGCTTATCTGATTTTTTTTTTCTTTCGGTTTTTTCACCAATAATGTAGGATTTTTGTAGTCATATTCCTATGGCGGAGGGTCCATCTGTGTGTTGCACTGGGAAAGTGCCAATCCTTCTCTGATTATTCCTACGAGAAGAAATCAGAATCTTAGCGAATATAGTACATGTAAGTATAAATTCTTTATTTTGGAACGATAGATTTTTTGAAAAAAACTTTCTATTTATGCTATAATTGCATTATCTAACTTTTTTTTTTTTTTGTCCCTTAAGTGTCATGCATGCAGCACACACTACTTGGTGCCATCGAAGTGAGAGTAAATATGGAGAGATGAGTGCATCTCACCATGATGGGAGAAGAGATGAGTTTTTCATTGCTATGGTGTGAACAAATCGGTCCCTCCGATTTGTTTCATTTTTTAAATCAACAATCACAAATCGGATGGTCCGATTTGTGTTTTTAAAAATAAAAAAATTTTTACTGTTGAAATCGGACTGTCCGATTTCTATTTCAAAAAATAAAAAAATAATAAAAAATACAAAACGGACCATGCGATTTGTAGTTTTTTTTATCAAACAAATCGGACCCTCCGATTTATACTTTACTTTTTTTTTCAAACAATCGGACCGTCCGATTTGAATAAAACACCATATAAAAAAAATACCTAATCTTCCCATAACAATGTATTACACATATATTTATACAATATAAAAAAAAATTAGCCGGAGAGATTTAAATGAGGACTTCCAAAATACATTTTTTCGATAACCAATCTGATTTATAGTTGCTGTAGGTTTTTAGCTACACTGACAGAAGATTCAGATAGGACTCGTATCTTTGGTACCTTATAAAGCTATTGTCATTCAAATAGAGGAAAAAGAGTTTGCGAGATATTTGTATTCTAATTTTTATATTTTTTAATATGTTTTAATTTAAAATAATATCTTTTACAATTTGTTTTTATTTATTTTCAACGCAATATTGAGACTGGTATTGGTGGGTTATTGTTACTGTATGGCTCGGAGTTCAAGCACAGAGTTATGCACCATTATTTGAATAGTTGGGATTGTATTTGAAACGATTGTTCATATATATATGCACCATTATTCACGTGGGAGGTGCCCTTATATATAACCCAGCAAGAGTTATGCTCTCGAATTTCAATTTGGGACCCCACCTCCAGCTCCACCTCAATCTCCAAATCCTCCGCCTAAGTCTGCTTTTTGAAAGGAGATGTAGTATTAAGCGAATTCTTCTGTGTTGTATTTTTTTTGTTGGTGAAATATATGCACAAGAAGTATTAATTGTCAAATGATATTTTACATTTTAATCTCTTTTCATCCTACAATATAGCATTGCTAGAATAATGTGATCTGTCCATAGAAGCTATGTGATACCTTTTTCTTGTATAGATTGGTACTATATGGTGCTGTGGTTTAACAAGTTACAGTACTGCTATTCTTCCAAGATATCCTATTATTGGATGTATTGTTTAACATCTGTCAGTGTTGCTCTTTCTGCTTGAATGGCTTGATTGCAACCTATTAATGGATTTTGCAACTGATAGAAAAAAACATTCTCTTATCAATGGACGCATGAGCAGGTTGTCATTGTTGATAATGGAAGTGCTGATGGGACTTCGACTTAGTTTGGTAAAGCTTTTACTTTTTGAAAGTAGCTTATAAAAATTGTTTTTTGAAAGACAACTTTTTAAAAGTGGCAGCACTTATGTTTGGTAAAATCACGTTAAAAATAGCTTTCAATTGTGTTTAGTAAAACAGCTTTTAAAAATTAAAAAAAATTATATTAAATATATTTATAACGAAGAATAATTTTTTTTTAAATTTTAGAGACCAATAATTTAAATATTTATTTGATTTATCTCTATATTAATATAAATAGAGTTATCATTAGTCAATAATAAAACTTGTATGTAATTCAATGTTAGTACTGATACGTAAATTACTCATTTATATATATTGACTCACTTTTACAAATCACAGAAAATAGGACACATATCTCAAGTAAAATTATATATCTATATTTACATATGTATATATATGCTGTTATTATCATTTTGACTAATGTTCATGAAGTTGGTGTACGAAAATTTTATGATTGGTTTCCATAAATCAGGTCTCCTTCACGTTTTAAAGAACAGAGAAAAACAAACATCTACTAAAAAATACAAAAATAACGCACAAAAAATAATATAAATAGATAGAAGTTCATACCTAATACATGATAGAGATGTATTTGTGTTGAAATTGTGAAGATTAGGTTGAAAAATAAAAAATATATGAAGATTGTGTTAGAATGTGTGAAGGTTAGGTTGAGAAATTAGAAATATATGACTGGCGAAAAATATGTGTGGGAAAATAAATAAAATCTAGTGTTAATAATTAATAATGGTAATTTTGAATATTTATTATATTATATTTTTTTTAATTTTAATAAGCACAAGCAACTTTGAAAAGCTCCCTCTTAGGTGCTTTCAAAAGCATCCCTAACTTTTAAAAGCCGCAAGCACAAGCACGTGGGCTTTTTAATTTACCAAACGCAAAGTGAGGTACTTGGTGCTTTTAAAAAGTACAAGCACCTCTTCAAAAAGATTTACCAAACCCAGCCTACAAGAGTAGCTTTTGAATTTGGGAAAAAAGACAGATAGATCCCTGACTTTTTAAATTTTTGACAAATATATCCCTGACAAAATTTAAATACAAAAAAGTCCCTAACTTTAACAAACGGAGGATAATTTAGTCATTCCGTCTATTTGCCTCTCATACACCAAACGGAACTGGCTGACGTGGCTGAAATGGTGTCCAGGTGTCCGTTACGGTGCCACGCTGGAAGGGGAATAAAGTTCGAAGGACAAATAAGTCCTTGACGTCATTTTGCAAATAAAGTTTGAAGGACAAATAGGTCCTTGAGAATTTAGTTCATTATGCTTCAATATGTATCATATATTACTATCTAATTGAAATATACCTATATTATGTACCATATATTACTATCTAATTTAATAATCAAATGTGTCACATGACACTCTTATTAAAATTGAGAGAAAATATATTTTTTTTTCAAAATTAATAAACTCCTTTCCTAAATTCTCTCATCTACCTCTCTCCATTTTTCTATTTCTTTCTACTATTTTTACTCTATATATAATTATATTTTATATTAGTAATTTGACAAATTAAAATATGTCATTCGATATTTTTTTATAATTAAAATATTTTAAATATAAAAGTATACACATTAAATTATTTTAAATTTTAGATAACGAATGTTAAAATTAATTACTAATAAAAAATTAGAGTTTTTCATATAAAAATAATAACTAAAAATCTTATTATTTAATTTTTTATCTGCAGATATCTTGGTCTTCTTAGCTAGAGATTTTTGTCAACTTACGACTTTTTTATAAAAGTAGTTTGATTTTATAAATTTTTTGTGCCATGCATAATTTATACTGTTAGAATAAAGTGAACTATACTTTTAAAAAAAAAATTATTCTCGTAATGTTATTATGGATAAAAATACTAGTTCTAATATAATACACAAATGCACTAATACTAACTTAATACATGAATAATGCACAAATGAACTGATGCTAACTTGATGCATAAATGAACTGATGCTAACTAATGCCACTGGTATGATGAAAACTGAATTAATGCAATTTAACAAATTCTAATATAATACACAAATGCACTAAAACTGAACTAATGCAATTTAAGAAAAAAAGTAGACACAGAACAAGCCCAATTTCTGCAATTTTAATACAAATAAGAGAAAAGGACAAATAGGTCCCCGATCTTTTGTCCCGCGGACATTTTTGTCCCTGACCATTGAAAAATACTTTCAAGTCCATGACCTTCACAAAACTTGGGCGGATCAGTCCCTGACGGAAGCATTTGGACGGAGGGACTGATCCGTCCAAGTTATGTGAAGGTCAGGGACTTAAAAGTATTTTTCAATGGTTAGGAACGAAAATGTCCGCAGGACAAAAGGTCAGGGACCTATTTGTCCTTTTCTCTACAAATAATTTTAATTGCAAAATACAACACGTTAACTAGATTTCAAAATAAAAGCATAATTTTATCAACTAAATTGTCATAATAGAAGCATAATAGAAGTATACTGAACTAAATTCTCAAAGACTTATTTGTCCTTCGAACTCTATTCCCCTTCCAGCCTGGCACCGTAACGAACACCTGAGACACCGTTTCAGCCACATCAGCCAATTCTATTCGGTGTATGAGAGGCAAATAAACGGAAGGACTAAATTGTCCTCCGTTTATTAAATTCAGGAACTTTTTTGTATTTAAATTTTATCAGGGATGTATTTGTCAAAAATTTAAAAAGTCATATACCTATCTTTTTCCCTTGAATTTGTAAGGAAATACACGGTAGACAAAGTTAGAGTTGTCTTTCTCGAAAGAAATCATGGCAAGGGAGAAGCAATCAGAAAAGTGAGTCTAATTTCTCATTGCATTGAAATTGCTGTCATAATGTTGTTGATGATTAATTAGTGCTTTCTTCATTTCTTGAAAGCATTGTATTACAGGGAATGTTGCATTCTCATGGTGAGCTAATTCTTATGCTTGATGCTGATGGAGCTACTAAAGTCACCGACCTAGAAAAGCTTGAAAATCAGGCTAATGAAATGCTATCATATGCACTTTATAGATATTTTAATTTTGGTTTTAATCTCTTGGCCAAATGTTTATACGTATTATGTTCCGCCATTAGATTCAAGTTATTGCTAAAAAGCAATTTCAACATGGAAAATCAAGCCCTAGTGATCCAAGCTTTAGAGTCTCTGATATTCCTCTTGCTGCTTTTGGTTCAGGAGCTCATCTTGAAGAGAAGGCTTTTTGGCCACATTGAGTGTGGCTTTCTTGTTCTATTTCTCTTTTATTTATTATTTATTTTTTATGTTCTTGCCATATATGTGTGGACTATCTTGGTTGAACCATGTAATGTAACATTTTTACAGCGAAAGTGGTACCGCAATTTTTTGATGAAGGGGTTCCATCTTGTGGTTCTCTTGGCTGCTGGTCCAGGAGTTCCTGATACACAGGTAATTTCCTACTTTATTTATTTATTTTATCATGCACTCTAATATGGTACTCTTGTGACTAGCAAATTTCTTTTGTATAAATAGTGACCAAAGCTTAATTTTTGTCTTTTTGGATTCACTTCTCCCTTACTTGTGTTTGAGCATGTGTATTAGATGTTGTTCCATGATGGATATATGAAAATATTTTTTGGTGTCTAACCTTAACTTTCTACATCCACAGTGTGGTTTCAAATTGTTTACTAGCGCATAGGCTATGTGTCGTGTAAATTCTCAAAATCATAAGAAGCAACAACATCAGCATCAAATGGGGCCTATCAGTTTTGCAAAAATGCATAATGAAATGGTAATAACTTAGATATTTCTGGAAGAATCTATCTTCTTGTATACTAGCGTAGCTAATGATTATCCTAAGATTAGACAAATAGTATTTTTGACCATTTTTAATATTTTTCCCCTTACCTGTAGCGTGAAATGAATGAGAACAAAAGAGACCCGTCACGAGTTGATGTGTTTGTTGCAATTCGAACCAGACCAAAAGGGAAGGAACTTGATTTAGAAATGCGAGCTGTTATTGCAAGTCAAATTAAGTTTTGTCTTCGATGCTTGTGTCAATGGTTCAATTGCTGCTTCTCTTATTATTGTTTCCTCATTTTAAATTTTGGATTATGCTAGTTAGGATGGTAATTGGTAAGGACTAAAGGGAATGGCAGAAGTGAATTCATCCTCCTAGTTCTTAATAAACTGCTCTCTTTTTCTATGTACTTTCTTGGATTATCTAACATCTGTTGATTTGGAAAAAAAAAAGGAAGAGGTATTGTAGGTTAGATATTTTGAATGGTGAATGGTTTGCATCAAGAAAACAAGGTGATAAAGCAAAAGAGATATGAACGTGATGAAGGTGATGGAGAGGATGATATCAGTGTATGATGCTCATTTGTTCACACTAATGTCAATCTATTCTAGTTCAACCCTCCTCTTAAATACTTTTGACTCTTTGACCAATTATTCACTCATGGTGTATAACCATGGCGTACTTTATACATTTTTATCATATATAATCATGTATCCCTTGAGCTCCACCCTTACCAGGCTTCCCTTCCCTCGTGTTTATTATTGGGTCTCTTTTTCAACTTGTTTTTGGTACCATTTTAACATGTGCCATAAAGTGCTTATCTACTTCGGTGATAGCTATTCTACCAATTTTCACTTTTTTGGTTGCATTTTGTCATGGTTACCTTTCTCTACTTCTTCCCACACCATTCCTATACCTGTGTCATCTCAAACCCTGTGTTTCTGGCATTTTGAATTCAACTGTAACATTAAACTCTTTCACCAGCCCTGCAATTTTCGCTTCTCTCCCTCAATCTCCCTCACTCTCAAACCCGAAAGTCTTGCTGGTGGGTGATTCTCACTCTCTCCCCTGTCCCCCTGACTCCTCTTCTCCTCTCTTCGTTGCCTTCGCCTTCACCCCTCTTTGCTGCGCCTCTGCTCAGCTGCCGCGCCCTCTCCCTGTTTATGCTTTTGTTTCATTATTATACAATTTTAGTTTCATTCATGCCCAATCGGATATTTGATTGTGGTGTTGAACTGATGGTGTGATTCAGCTTTGTGCCAAGGCTAATTGAGGATCTCTAACTTTTATTCTTTTTCCAGTATTCCTCTGACGTGTTATTGTTTAAGTATAGTGGTTCACACTGTTGCTGAACACACATGCAATTTCACTACTGTTGTGTTTCATTCGTTTGCCAAACTTTTTGCATCCGACTCCATGGACACTAATATGAGGATTTGGGACATCAGAAAACAGGGATGTATTCATGCATACGAGGGTCACACCCAGTGCATTGGTACTATCAAATTCACCGATATATGTTGAGTACAAATGTACTTTTTAATTAGCAAAATTTGAGTGCTGTTTATTGACAAATTATATTTTTCTTTTGTTAACCTGGCTAATGTTTTCTAAAATATATATTTTTGAGGTTCTGACTCAATTTCTATGGTTTTATCTCTCTATTATTTTCTTCAAGAAACCTGAAGCTCGAGTTTACTTTTTCCATCTCTACGTCTGAGCCACATCTCTTTTCTGCTCCGTTGCTACCTCCTCTTCGCTTCTCTGCTCTTCTTCTGTGCTACTTTGCTCCATCGCCTCCTCCTCTCAGCCAGTCTGCTCCACCTCTCTGTCTCTGCTGGTTTTTCTGCTACTAAACGTTTTAAATTTTATTGTTGTTCAATGTGTTATTGTTGATTAAGTGCTAATGTTGCTGCTGCTATAAGTTCAAATATGCTGATTGTTAACTTTATTTATTTTTGCATTTATTTTTCCCCCTCCCTTTTGGAATCATCATGAGGATAGAGACAAACTTTGAAGTAGTTATTTCTGTTTGTTATTTTGCTCGATGCAGTGGAACGTCAGAAAACTATGTTTTGAGTATGACACTGAGCCATATTATCAAATTCTATATAGTTAAGTTAAGATAATGTTTGCTTGGATTTTGCCTGTTGATCAACCAACTAGTTATTGTTTATTCATCATGTATATATCGTGCAGAACTTTGCATTTGGACCTGGGATTGAGGTTTGCTCTCCTGTGAGTCACAATTTATTCCTCGAGAAATTGGCCATGATCGTTGTTGAACTTTGGAGAGTTCGAAGAGAGGTTGCTAGCCAATAATTTGTTCCTTGCAAAGGTCGCCATGGAATGCGGTGTTGGCATCTTCACCACGGTTCCCTCCATTTTTCATTCCCTAATTCACCTAACTATGAACATTTGTGTCAGCTGTTAATTAATTTTAATTACCCTATGATTAGGGGCTAAACAATAATAATTAATAGTAATTATTTGGTGTGGTTCTCATACTGTTATGAAGTTGGAGAAGCGCAAAGAGAATTTCGCCAAGGAGCCTGATTTTGTTTGTGTTGATGTGCCGTTATATGCTTGGATAAGAAGCTAGACTGGATTGACAGTATACTTCGTTCAAAGACGGTGCATTTACTCACCTTTTAGAAGGCTTAGGTGCAGGTCCTTTTGCTGTCTTTATTGATTCTCCAGTTAATGTGGTATGTGACTAGGTGCTCCTTGCCACTCTCTTCCTCTCCCTTCTTGTTGGTGACTACTTCCTTTTATCTGAACTTAGCAATGAAAAAACTGATTATAACAAAAAGTAACAAAATGAGAAGAAAAGAAATTTAAAGTGGCATCATTTAAATCTATTGGTCTAACATGTTGGTGCTGGATCTTACAAAGCCGAAAGCTAATGTTTTTGTACTGTAGGCAAAAAGATGCATCCAAACAATATATATATATATATATTGTTAACCCACAAACATCATTGTGAAGTTATTAGGATTTTGCTACTTTGAAAATTTAATACTGTTTAAAGTAAATGGCAAATGGAAATGTTCGATTTTTGAACAATTTTTGGGGAAGCTATTTGTTTTGTGAAGCAACATTATCTTGTGTCTTTTTAAAGTGAGTGATGATTTATAGATGCTGACATTTTCTCAGGTGAAATCTAGAATGGTGGGTGATTCAACCTACAGAAGTACATTTGACTGCTTTCACAAGACTTCACATCGAGGTTCGTAAAATTCTTCCATTGTTGATTTTATCATTGTTGTGGTGTTACTTTAAGATATTGAAGCCTTAGGTATGTAAGTTGAAAATATTTTTGTCAAACTTTGTAAAATTTAGATATCCTTCACTTCATTTTATAGTTTTATGAATGTGAATTCAACCAAATTGAAATTTTCAAGTTACTCACTTCTCCTTGTTCATCACTGATTTATTAAGTCATATATGTATTATCTAGTTCATGAATATCATGTTTTTCCTTTTGTTTAGTTGAATTCAATTTTCCATTCAGCCATACAGAGTAAAGCATCCTAAAACTTATTGTGGTTTTTTGTTTTTTATTTTCGCAGAATTCATCAATCCATATGGAATTAGTTCCTTGTCTCAAACTCAAAATGATTCTGAATTTTCATCTGATAGAATGTCTCAGTTCGGCACAGCACGTGATTATCATGATTTCGACATGCAAAATGAACCATATTGGTATAATGAAAAGGACGAAGACTATTTCATGACTCCGAATTTCGAAGGGCCTGATTTCTTTGGGAACCAAAGTGAGGATAAGTTTGTCATGACAGCAGAAATGGAAAACCAACATGACAATCCTCTTAGTCTTGCTTTTGACCACAAAAAATCTCGGTTAGAGGGAAATGAATCAAATGATAGTTACATGGAAATGCGACTTTATAATCATTCCTCTGTAAGGAATGGAAATGCGACTTATTCAAAAGGCTATAGTCTAGTGGTTGATAACAAGGATTTTGAAGTCGAATCGGAAGGTAAGACCGAGAAACAAATCGTATTCTATGGTTGTGAGGTTCCATTTCGCAAAGGCTGTGATGGTTCAGGAGAGCCTTGTAACGGGGATCCTACGAACTTCAGCTATCCTAGTTTGAAGGAGATTCATCTGAATGATTTTCATTTGAAGGTTGTTGGAGATATTAGCTTTTTTGGTTCAGCTCTTGAGCATGCTGAGAATGGAAGTTTCAACTACTACACTAAAAAGGACAAAAGTGTAGGCTATGAGGATCCGTTCGACATAACTATCAAAGTTGCTGAAACAGATCTACCAAAAGGAGTTGACAACCATGAAGCTCGAGATGATGGAGATTTTACCGAAGAGTGCCAAGATCCAGACATTGCTGCAGATGGAGAGGTTGCTACTGATGATGAGCTCTTAAAGTACACTCAAGAGGATGAATATGAAGTATTTGACCTGAGAATTATACACAGAAAGAACAGGTTTGTTTTGGAGATTACCTTTTGTCCTACTTCCTAAAATTTTATTTCTGCCTGCTAATGGTGTGGAATAAACTGATTTTGAATGTGAAGGAGACTAGGAATTGATGCCACTTTGTTGGATTTTGTTGATTTAGTCTGCATTAACTCTGTGCTGATTTTAACCCAGTAGTTATTTCTTGGGGAATATCTATTTTTTATCTCCAAGATTTGGACTAAATATTATGGAATCTACAGGACTGGATTTGAAGAAAATAAGGAGCTCCCAATTGTGCTGAATACAATCATCGCCGGCAGGTACTATATAACGGAGTATCTTGGTTCAGCTGCCTTCAGTAGGGTTGTCCAGGCTCACGATCTTCATACAGGAATAGATGTTTGCTTGAAGATTATTAAAAATGACAAAGACTTCTTTGATCAAAGCTTAGATGAAATCAAGCTTCTGAAACTTGTCAATAAGCATGATCCAGCAGATCAACGCCACATATTGTGTCTTTACGATTATTTCTACCATCAGGTATGCCTTTAAAGTTAAGTATACAGGATTATAATATTTAGGAAAGCCTATATGCTGAACAAGGAAAGTTTATTTATCCTTTCTCATACTGTATTTAGAATGGTCTAATTGAAATTTATGATTAACATATCCTTCTATCTTTTCAGTTTTCACATCCTGTTTGATCTTAAATGTTAATGTTGAGTCTCTTATGTCAAATGGAAACTTCACAGGAACATTTGTTCATTGTAACGGAGCTTCTCCGAGCAAACTTATATGAATTTCAAAAATTCAACCAAGAATCTGGAGGAGAGGCATATTTTACATTGAATAGGCTACAGGTTTGTTCAATCAGACTAATAACTTTTGTGCTCTTCTTGATTATAACATAGCCTATCAGTTGCTACATGGTTCATTCAGAAATTTAAACAAAATGGCTTCTTGTAAGAAATCGAGATGTGGTCAAAGAATAATTATCATAGTTATTTCATATCCTTCTTTGCAGTTCATTAATCATCAGGTTTTGGAGGCGTTGCACTACGTGCATAACTTGGGAATCATTCACTGTGACCTGAAGCCAGAAAATATTCTAATAAAAAGTTACAAAAGATGTGAGATAAAGGTTATTGATCTTGGAAGCAGTTGCTTTCAATCCGACAATCTATGCCTATATGTACAATCCCGATCCTATAGAGCTCCTGAAGTTATGTTAGGCCTTCAATATGACGAAAAAATTGACATATGGTCTCTCGGATGCATCTTGGCTGAGCTATGTGTAACAAACCAGAAGAGATCAAATCAGAATTTAACTCCTTTTAAAAGGAGGGGAAAACACGTGATTGAAATTTCAAATTATTGTTATTCCACATGTTTAGGGAAGTAGTTAGGATATGGATATTATAAATAAGGAAGCTGAAAAGCTTTTAGGTAGGGAATAAGTGGAGTGACTATTTAGTGGAGAGTTTGGCCTCTTGAATGCCAAGTGAATCTTCTGTCATTACTTGTTCTTTCTTCCTTCTTTTCTAAATAATATTTCCTTGAGAGTATCATCTTGATACCTCAACCTTTCTCTATCCTATCTTCTACCTCTCACCTCCTATTACTCTAATTGCTAATTATCTGCTACTGTACCTCTTGATATTCTGGAGTTAGTAAAGAAACCCTTAACAATTGGTATCAGCCACCGATCTGGGATTAGTACCCGTAGATTGTCTCTACTCGCACCACCGCTGCCATGGAAGAACGCGTGGATGGTTTGGAAAAACAGGTCGCTGAACAAACCCAATTATTGGAAACAATGATGAAACGAATGGAAGAACTGGTGCTACGTTCACAGCAACCAACACCCGAAGCCGAAGGTGGACACTCACGCAACGACGATCCTGGAGGCGGACGTCGACGACATCCCATTCCGAACAGAGGCGACGGCAATCGCTCTGTGGACATCCCTTCCTTTGATGGGTCGGACCCGAGCAGATGGCTAGTGCAAATGGATCGCTATTTTCGCATCTCAGAAATTCCGGTGGGGGACAAGCTTGAATACGCGGTGCTAGCACTTCATGGAGAAGCTTTGACATGGTTCGAATGGTGGGAATCCCAATCCACTTTCCACACGTGGATCCGCTTCAAACAGGACTTGCTTAAGCGCTTTGAATCTGGCGCGGCGGCCAACCCACTAGCTCCATTACTGCGGGTGAAGCAAACAGATTCAGTGATGGCATACCGCTGCGATTTCGAACTAGCGGCGCGCTCTCACCGACAATTGGGAGGTGACACCTTATTGTGCATGTTTCATGAAGGTCTCAAATCGACCATCAAATCAGAGTTGAAAGTGGAGGATTTTGAGAACCTCCAGGAGTTAATGAATCGAGCAATGGTTATTGAAGCCAGGAATTTAGCATGGGAAGCAGAAGGAATGCACCCAGGGGGTAGAAAGCAAGATACAGTATCACGTTCAGGGTGGGGGGTTTCTAAAAAATCTAATTGGGTCAAGCTCAATACTCACTCTCCTCCGGCAGACCAGAGTAAGCCCACCATTGTTACTACTTCCAAATCAGACTCAAAGAATGACACTGGCCCCTCTATTACTTCAAATTCTAGTGGATCCAAGCCTACTTCCCTTTGGATTTCCCATGAAGAATGGAGTGAGCGACAACGGCGAGGACTATGTTTTCGATGTGCTGACAAGTGGAATCTGAGTCACATATGCAAATTCCGCCACCAACAGCTGATCCTTTTGGGTGAAGATGACGACGAACCACAAGACCTTGAGGCAGCTCCTCCCATGGCAGAACCTGATATAGCTCTTCACACACTGTCTCTGCACCTCTCGTCCCTTAGCTACTGGGGTCTCACATCCCATCAAACTCTGAAAGTTCGTGGGGTCATCAATGGTAGGGAGGTGGTTATTTTGGTCGACCCAGGTGCTGAGGCTAATTTCATTTCCTCTACTCTAGTCTCCACTTTGGGTTTACCACTGATGCGCCTACCTCCGTTCCACATCGAGGTGGGTAATGGTGCGATTGAGCAGGGCTTAGGTGGATGCGAGAACGTCAAAATTCTGGTGCAAGGAATTTCCATCATTGCAAACTTTTTGGTTATGGAATTAGGACGATCCGAAGTAGTTTTGGGTGCTGGTTGGGTCGCCAGTCTTGGGAAATTTGAAGGCGACTACAACACTTTATCGCTTAGCTGGGTACAAGATGGTTCGAAGGTTACATTACAGGGTGATCCAACCTTGGGAAGGACTCATGCCAGTAGTAAGGTGACTCTACAAGCCCTGCGAAATGCTGAAGAGGGATTTTTGGTTACTCCGTTATTCCGCCCTGATGCCGATGAAGATTCTGTCACCATCTCTTCCGAGACCACTGAACTCTTGAGCCAATTCGATGATCTGTTCCAGTCCCCATCTGGTCTTCCTCCTCAGAGATCACATGACCATGCCATAGTATTAAAAGAGAATTCAGATATTCCCAACATACGCCTTTATCGGTATCCTCACTATCAGAAGGAGGAAATGGAGAAGATAATTGAGGAAATGCTTCAAATAGGAATTATCAGACCTAGTACTAGTCCATTCTCTAGTCCAGTAATTCTTGTGAAGAAAAAGGATGGCGGATAGCGATTTTGTGTTGATTATCGGGCGCTCAACAAAATCACCGTTCCGGACAAATTTCCGATTCCTATAATCGAAGAGTTGTTGGACGAATTGGAGGGGGCTGCGGTTTTCTCCAAACTCGATTTGAAATCGGGATACCATCAGATCCGGATGAAAGAGGAAGATATCCACAAGACCGCATTCCGCACGCACGAGGGTCATTACGAATTCCTAGTAATGCCATTTGGGCTTTCCAACGCACCATCTACTTTTCAGGCACTAATGAACAATATCCTCAAACCCTTTCTGCGTAAGTTTACATTGGTTTTTTTTTTATGACATCCTAATTTACAGCAAGGATGTGGACAGCCATCGCGGACATCTGCTGCAAGTGTTGGAAGTGTTACGACAAAATCAATTGTTGGTCAACAAAAAGAAATGTTGCTTTGAAAGATCTTGCATTGAGTATTTGGGCCATATCATATCATCAAAAGGTGTGGCAGCCGATCCCAAAAAACTCCAAGTTATGTTAGATTGGCCGCGACCTAAGGACCTTAAAGGTTTACGTGGTTTTCTTGGCCTCACGGGATATTATCGAAGATTCGTTAAAGGATATGGTTGCATTGCATGGCCATTGACCCAGCTACTAAAGAAAGATTGTTTCCACTGGACTGATGAGGCGGAAGGTGCATTTCAACAGCTTAAACAAGCAATGGTTTCAGTACCTATGTTGGCAGTCCCATGCTTCTCCAAACCTTTCCAGATTGAGACAGATGCATCGGGAAAGGGAGTTGGTGCAGTTCTGATGCAAGAAGGGCGCCCCATTGCCTTCATGAGCCAAAAACTTTCTACAACAGCTCAAAACAAATCCGTGTATGAAAGAGAATTAATGGCTATTGTATTGGCTATCCAAAAATGGAGGCATTATCTTCTCGGACAGCATTTCACGGTATTCACAGACCAAACATCTTTAAAATACCTCCTTGACCAGAAAGTTGCAGATGAAGGGCAGCAAAAATGGTTATCCAAGCTATTGGGGTATAAGTTTGACATTCGATACAAGGCAGGGATTGAAAACCGAGTTGCGGATGCTCTTTCAAGGAAGTTCCACTTCTCATCTCTTTCTTTTCCCATAGCTGCTGAATGGGGGGAACTAGAGACCGAGGTTTTGGAAGATGATAAGTTAAAGACCATTATGCAGAAGTTGTTACAAGGAGATGAGACAGTGTCTGGATTTGAATTAATCAATCGCAAGTTAAGGTATAAAGGGCAGTTGGTGATTGCCAAGACCTCCAAGTGGATCCCTAAGCTTTTGATGGAGTTTTACAGCTCCAAATTGGCGGGCCATTCTGGGTTTTTTAGAACCTACAAGAGAATTTCTTCCATTCTCTATTGGGAAGGTATGAAGTCGGATGTGATGGAGTTCGTAAAAAATTGTGAAGTATGTCAGAAAAATAAACATTCCACCCTTCAACCGGCAGGCCTACTTCAACCTCTTCCCATACCCACAAACGTATGGGCTGACATTTCTATGGACGTCATCGGAGGGTTACCACGGTCCAAAGGGATGGACACAATTTTGGTAGTGGTTGATCGACTCTCCAAATATGCTCATTTCTACCCGCTTGCACATCCCTTCTCAGCAAAAGACATTTCTCTCTTGTTCATTAAGGAGGTTGTTCGCCTCCATGGGTTTCCATCCTTCATTGTCTCTGACGACAAAATATTCATGAGTGCCTTTTGGTCCGAAGTATTCAAACAGGCTAGAATCTCCTTGAAGATGTCCTCTGCATATCATCCACAGACCGATGGCCAAACGGAGGCTGTTAACAAGTGCTTAGAGACCTATCTCCGCTGCCTCACAGGCTCTAAGCCAAAACGTGGTCCACTTAGCTGCCTTGGGCCGAGTTCTGGTATAATACTACTTATCACGAGTCCATTTGCATGACCCCTTTTCGGGCTTTATACGGGAGGGAGCCGCCTCCATTGTTAAGAGGGGGACTGGAATCTACTGTAGAGGAAGTTAGACTACTAATGGAAGACCGCAATCAGATGCTCGATGAGTTACAATTTCAGTTGAATAGAGCCCAGAATCGTATGAAGCAAGCTGCTGATAAAAAGAGGAGAGATGTCACTTTTGAAGTAGGAGACTTCGTGTTTTTAAAGATCCACCCATACAGGATGCGATCTCTTGCCACCAGACCGAATCAGAAGCTCGGCGCCAGATTTTATGGTCCATATGAAGTACTAGAAAAAATTGGTGCGGCGGCTTATAAACTTCGGTTACCAGCCTCTGCAAAGATACATCCTATTTTTCATGTTTCACTACTTAAGAAGAGTTTGGGATCTTCAGTGGAACCCCAAAGCCTGCCTGAGTCTCTCACTGAGGAAGGAGAACTACTAGTGGAACCTGAACAAGTTCTGGACAGTCGTATGAGCAACCAAGGACACCTGGAAGTGCTAATCAAGTGGCAGCATCTTCCCGAATTTGAAAGTACATGGGAGCGGGCCGACAATCTGCAGTTGGCCTTTCCATCTTTCCATCTTGAGGACAAGGTGGCTCTTCATGGGGAGGGTATTGTAACAAACCAGGAGAGATCAAATCAGAATTTAACTCCTTTTAAATTTACTTATAGAAGGAGGGAAAAACACGTGACTGATTGAAATTTCAAATTATTGTTATTCCACATGTTTAGGGAAGTAGTTAGGATATGGATATTATAAATAAGGAAGCTGAAAAGCTTTTAGGTAGGGAATAAGTAGAGTGACTATTTAGTGGAGAGTTTGGCCTCTCGAATGTCAAGTGAATCTTCTGTCATTACTTGTTCTTTCTTCTTTCTTTTCTAAATAATATTTCCTTGAGAGTATCATCTTGATACCTCAACCTTTCTCTATCCTATCTTCTACCTCTCACCTCCTATTACTCTAATTGCTGATTATCTGCTACTGTACCTCTTGATATTCTGGAGTTAGTAAGGAAACCCTTAACACTATGCTCTGGTGAAGTATGTTTTAATTTACCTATTAATATATTCTGAAATGGATTTTTCCGTAACTTTAACATAAGCTTAGGAATTTAAATCCTTTTTGAGAAATTCAGTAAGTTATGCAGTTTGGTAGGCTAATATATTGAGGGATAATTTATATTCAGATTATGATAAATTCTTTGTTATTGATTTATCCTGATTATTTGTGTCTTCTGTAGGTGCTCTTTCCAAACGATGGAGTTGTGATGATTCTAGCGCGTATGATTGGAATGCTTGGTCCTATTGATCTAGAGCTGTTGGTTAAAGGGCAAGATACACACAAGTACTTCACCAAAGAATATGATATTTATTATGTAAATGAGGTTTGTTTCCCATTGTTTTTTCCCTCCTTAGCTGCTTCCTTTTTTTGTCCGTAGGTTTACAAATTTCGTTCATTCATTCTTCTTCATGCTGGTGAATATATGTCACATTGATTTCTTTACTTGACAGAAAAAACAAAAATAAGTTCCCTTCTAGTTTCTAAGTGTATTAGATACATAGCAAGGATTTTGTTGACGTGATGCAGTACCTTTTTTCTGCATTTTCTTATGAGGGTTTATCAAATCTTATTATTCCACTTCTTGCTTAATTTCAAATACTGCTATGGCTGCATTTCAATTAAAATATTTCACAGTATATCAACAAACAATGCAAATTCAATACTAATAAAAGAAAATGTGGAATACCATTTTGGGAGAGAAAGAAATATACAGCAACTGAAAAGAATAAGCATATGTATTAGAGTAAATTACACTAGCTTCCCCTAGAGTTTAGGTAATATTATACACATGATTCCGGATTTCGTATAACTTAACCTTAAAGAGGTTGGTGCCGTGTGTAATATCACCTAAATTTACAGAGTTCAGTGCAATTCAACAACAAAGAAGGAAAAGGAGAAAATGACCTTAAATACATCAACGAAATGGAATCCTTGTTTTAAATTTTGATTTCAGTTTATTTTTGTTCTTTTTCTTTTTTAAACTAATCTTTGAGTGTCTCAAACAGGAGACTGATCAATTGGAGTACATAATTCCAGAGAAGTCATCATTGGAGCAGCACCTACAAGTTTCTGATACAATGTTTATAGACTTTGTAAGATACTTGCTTAGCATCAACGCTAAAAGAAGACCTACTGCTAGACAAGCACTAAAGCATCCGTAGCTTTCCCATGTTTACAAGTCCAAATAGTACAAGTTATTTTTATCTTCTAATTTTTTTTTTCTCCCTGCATATAGGAAAGCTTGCAATCACATTTTTGGTTTGTTTGTAAGCAACAAGAAGAAAATTCACTGCCTCAAGATGTATATGTTTTGTTTTTGTTCCTTGTTGTAACAGTTTGTTCTTGTACAGAACTTGTGTCCATTGTTTTTTGCCTTCCATGGACGGGAAGGTTTGAGAATTTTACTAAAATAACATTTTTGTTTTACCTTTTTTTTATTAATATTTTTTTTAGAAAGCTCAATACCTTAGCTGAGTTCTCCTCAGCAGTGCCATCAATTTCCAAGGATCAACTTTGCCTCCTCTTCTGCATGCCCATCAGAACTGCAAACCTGGGAGCTGCATTTCATTACGGTAAATAAGCATCCAATACAACCTAATTTTCATGTCACATGTTTTACTCTTACCTATTTCACATAATTTTAGGGACATATTTTAAAAATATTATAAAAAATGTTTTACTAAAAGTTATTTAATATATTAAATACATTAAAAACTAAAAAAGATTTTATAACATATTCTTAAATGATACACGGACAGTATATTAAAGTCAATTTTTAAATTGTAAAAGTATAGATAGACAATGAAAATATTAAATAATATGAACAATGGATATATCGGATGTTCAATTCACTAGATGTGCGGATAGTTATTCTAATATTAAGATTTAGGTGAGTAATTTGAGAATGTAGTATGTTTTATAAGCCAATTTTAAAGTCTATTGTTGATGTTATTCAAGAATGTCATTAATTACCTGGCATAAATAACCATCTTTTATGTTATGTAATAAAGGACAAAAGGACAAAGAAGAGACTATACTTTGTCATCTTATCCACCATTGCCATAATAGAATCCTTTCCTCGTGCTTTTGCTTGGACGAGGTCTTGCTGCGGAATTTAATGCTACATCTTGATAATCTTAATAATATTACGCTGAAATAATATTTAGATCCAGTTTAAGTAAATAACTTAAATAAGTTCTTTTGAAAAAAGAGTTTAAAATATAAGGATTTTTATTAACAACAGTTTATAAATAAGTTATTTTGTGTTTGGATTTTTAGTTATAAAAGTACTTATTTTAAAGTTGTAGCGTTTGCATAAATAACTCAAAAAATAAATATATTTTTTACAAAAGAGAATGAATATTAAAATAACGATGATAACAAATACTTTCCAATATTGGATGTTGATTTTAAATAACCTAATCACTAATATTGTGTATGATATGGTAGGTGAAAATAAAAAATAAATATAAAATGTGTGTCAATGTATATTTTGTTGTTTTTTATTTTTTTACTCCTATTGGAACTCTCTTCTCCTTTATTGAGGTCAAGAACTTGCTATAATTAACTATGAAAATAATAGCAAATTTAATAATAAAAAATAGAGTGATAAAATAATAAAAAAATACTTATAAGGAATATATGCAGTAGGTTGTTCAGATGCAATATTGTCTGAAAATGGCAGTGGAGGATCAATACTTTCATCAGATGAATGGCAGACCTTGCATGAAAATGGTGGTGAAATGTCAGTATTTTACACAGAGTAAAAAAGGAAAGTAGATTTTTTTTGGTAGAATGACTTATCAAGAAGTAGAGAAGTCATATATTTCTACTTCTTCAAAAAGCTGCAAATTAACTTTTTTAATTTATGTATTTGTTTTTCACTTTTTGAGATCCAAATATATCATGACAAAATAATTATATTTTCTTTTATTGATCATTATGAATTTCTTATGTTCATTTATAATATTTTAAAAAACGAGAATAAAAATAATTAAATAGAAGTAAAATTGTCTATAAATTATTTTACATGACACTTACAGATACAACTAAATATAAATTAAACTGTGTTTTACTTTATTTTTTGTTCTATTATTAACAACAAATAAATTAATAATTTTTGAGTTTTGCTTCACCATCTTAATTTAAAGAGTAGAACGACTCCTTTTGTAAGTATTTCAACGTCTCAATTGTAGTTTTAAAAATAAAATAAAAAATAAAAAAGAAAAAATACAAGGTGTACAAGACAAAGTAAAATGCAAAAATTGAGAAGAAAAAGAAAAAAAAATGAAAAAGAACAAATAAAAATAAAGAACTTTGAGTAAAAATAAAAAATAGAGTACATGTTTGAGTTTAGACTTCACAGATTTCCAGTTTTAGTGTGTAATGTCAGGAAGTCGATAGTATTTTTGGATTTTCAAGTGTTTCTTTAGTAGAAGAAAAATTAAACTGATTATAATGTTTGTCCAAAACTCTATATAGAGTTACTCTTATAATGATCTTTGTCGTTTTCAAATTTAAATAATCGTTTGCACTTGTTTCTTTGACAACTATTTTGTACTTTATTTTAATGCACTTATTTTTTTGACAACCGATTTCCACCTTACTTTAACCATAACTGCTCAGAGCATGTCCTATAATCTAGGTCCAATTCAAATTTTGTATAAAATAACTTCTTTGCCAATGTTAATTAAAAGCTTTTTATAAAATATATTGAAACTGGCTTCATAAATTAATAATAATATTATATTATATTTATTTATTTAAAATAATTCTTTTTTTAAATAATAATATTTTTTTGTCAAATACTATTACTAATTATTATTATTATTATTATTATTATTATTATTATTATTATTATTATAAGGTTATTTAAAGAAAAATTAAATGTGGTATAATTAGTAATATTAAGACCAATGCTATTATTTTTTTTGGTGACTACACCAATGCTATTACAATTAATGTTTACTGTGTAAGTACTAACGTTTAAATAAAATGAATTTAAGTGATTTTTGGGTGACTAAATGGATTTAAGTATTTGAAAAAATGAAAAAATTTAATTAAATAAATTTAAAAAAATTAAGTTAATAATTTTTCAATAAAGGACGGCGGTTCTTCGCACGTGACTCCCTTCCTCCGTTTCACTCTCATTGCTCTTCCATCTCTAAAGAAAAGAAAAGAAGCCTCACGTGACTCCCTTCCTCCGTTTCACTCTCATTACTCTTCCCTCTCTAAAAAAAGAAAAGAAGCCTCCACCGTTTGCCATTCTTCTCACCGCCGGGATCCCTCATTCACCGGTCGTCTCTCCATTGTTTTCTTGCAACCCTTCTCGAAGGTCAATTCTTGGTTTTTCTCTTTATTCTCTGTTCTGAAATCATTGAACGATTACAGGTTTTTTGTGATTTTGTTGAAATCATACCCTGCATCTCCTAACTCCGACCATCATATCTAAAATATTTTGTAGATAAAGAGTACTCAATATTTTAGATATTATAAAATATTATAAGATAAAATAAAAATTATACTGATCATGTTCTCTGAGTATTTTTTAATATCTTTTAATTTTTATTTTAGATATTTAATATTTTTTTGTATGAAATATTTTTTTACTTTGTATTATAATTCTATTAATCCTATTAGAATAAAGAGTACTTGGAGTACTAAAAAAATATTAAAATTTATTTAAATATCTAAAATAAAATTATAAGATAACATAAAATCTACTTCTACTTAATATACTAAAATTGGGTTTTTCTCCGACTTATGATGGTGAGGTGTCAATTTTTCGTGATTTCATTTTCCCTCAAAAATAATTGCACTATTTTCTCTTCTAAATTTATTTTTGAAAAATATCTTTAATCAATATAATTATATTATAATTAGTATTTAATGAATGGTACATAATTATACTAATTTAAGAAATTATCTTTATTATAATTATATCAAATCAATATTTAATGTATTATTAAACTACTTATCAATTATCAATTAGAAATATTTTTAATCATAATAATAATAATAATAATAATAATAATAATAATAATAATAATAATAATAATATGATAATGATATGATAATGGCACCGATTATTCTAATCCTGATAAAAATATTTGATTCTAATCATAAGATTTAATAATAACCAATTTATATATCTCTTTTAAATTTATTCCAGAAAAATATCTTTATTATAATTATATAACAATATTATAATTAGCATTTAATGAATAATCCATAATAAAACTAATTTAAAAAATATCTTTATTATAATTATATAAAATCAATTATTAATGCATTATTAACCTAATTATCAATCAAAAATATTTTTAACTATTTTAATTATATTGATTTTAATTATATTGATATAATTCTATTTCTTATTTATTATTATCCTATGATTTTATTAGTCACAAGTTATTATTTTAATTGTGACCCTAATAATAATAATAATAATAATAATAATAATAATAATAATAATAATAATAATAATAATAATAATGTGGTAATGCTACGAAGTTGGCTGGAATTATTCTGATCATGATAGAAAATAATGATTCTAATTATGATAGGATAAAATCATATAAATTTAACAAAATTAATATATGATGTGTACCTACCGTACATAATAGAAAATTACTTTAATAATAACTAATTTAGATATTTATTTTTGGTTTACTAAAGTCTATATATAGTGTTTTTTTTGTGGTACATAACCTAGATCTGAGAGTCAACTCATAATTTTGAATTTATTATTTTTCTTTTACTACTTCATAGAATAGGAATGAATTTTTCATTTTTTATCAAAGTTGATTCTTTTAAGGTACAATTTATAATTTTTTATAGTATTTTTTATATACTCAATCATTCTTTTATATTATTCTTTTGATAATTTATTAATTGAAAATTACTGAAAGTTATTCTTTTCGTCTAATATTTCAGTGCCATTGTTTTTTGCTGCAGTCGTTTACAATGCATCACATATATTAGTTTTTTCTCATTAGCTCGAAAATTATTAGAATTATAATTGAGGAATTCAATTATTCTTGATTGAGAAATTATTTTCATGGAGCTTTGTAGGCGAAGTTCAAGTTCCATCTCCTCCATGCTTTTTACGTCACCCCGAAAATCTTCGAAGTGGAGCACATTATGA
Organism: Arachis ipaensis; assembly: GCF_059453495.1. Lineage (NCBI taxonomy): Eukaryota > Viridiplantae > Streptophyta > Magnoliopsida > Fabales > Fabaceae > Arachis > Arachis ipaensis. The sequence goes on from NC_142442.1 coordinate 10,097,628, forward strand.
GATTGAATTCCCTCCGTTAAAGTTCAGTTTTGGTAAATTCGTGACAAACTTGGACATGTAATTTCAACGATTAGTAATATATTTAATTTTTTTTATTTTAACCTTTTTGTTATTAGGATAATTTTATAACATATTGTGATGTTTTTTTCAGAAATTACCGGCCTTCTTTTGTATGAATGCAATGCCATTGAGGGGAACGAGGGTCAGTTTAGTTTCTCGGTGTGGCAATTATATACTTTGCTGCATTGCATGGATAGTGAATGATGAAGCTTATTTAACAAGAGGATGATCTGAATTTGCACGAATTCTAAATGTTCAAATTTACGATATTGTTTTAGTTGGTTGTCGTTACGAGAATGACTCTAATCTATACGTGTATAAGGACTATAATAGATTAAATATTATTTAAGTAATTTAGTTTTAATATTAGTATTTGATTAAATTAGTATTAGAGAATTTTAAATTGTTGTCTCAATTTATATATTACGACCATTTTTTTTGGATATGTTATTTTTAAATACTTTAATATAATTTTTTTTACGATATATTTAGGTTTATTTTTTTTCTTTAAATACATGTATCACCTTTATTTCTTTATTTGTATTTTATTTTGGTAATACAATTATTAATAAAAATGTAATTAAAATAAAAAAAAAACTTAAAATATCACAATTTAAAAGAAAAATATAAGGTACGTGAAAAAAAATAAAACAAAAAATTAAAATTGTTCTATTAATTATAAAAAAAATTGTATACAGTTTGAGTATGTATAATTATAACAAAAATCTAAACAATCTCGTGCCTTTTTACATTGATTTTAAATCAGCATTATAACAAAAATCTAAACAATCTCGTGCCTTTTTACATTGATTTTAAATCAGCATAATTACAATCGGTTTGTTTTTACTTTTTCACCAAAACAAAAAAATTTCGACCTAAACATAGGAAATTGTTTACCTAAACACAATTTCTTTGATGATAAAACTACCGTCATATATATATATAGAGAATTATTTAACAAAATTAATATATGCGTATATATAAATAAAAAAATTATTATAATTTTTAGAAATTACACATAAACTCTTTTTTTTTTCAAATAAATTTATTCTAATTATATTACAATTAGTTCATGAATAATGTATGCCTATATTAATTTAAAAAATATCTTCATTATAATTATATCAAATTAATATTTAATGTGTTATTAAACTATTTATCAATCATCGATATTTTTAATCATTCTAATTATAACAATTGATATAGTTCTAATTCTCATTCAAGTACAATAATTTTATTAGGAAATATTTAATTTTAATGCACACATTAATAGTGACCCATTTAATTTGATAATAATAATAATAATAATAATAATAATAATAATAATAATAATAATAATAATAATAATAAGGTTTACACGGTACATGCATTATATTTTAAAGAGATAAAATATATTTTAAAAAAATTAGGGTATCAATAATCAATTATGATTAATATCAATATCAATAATTAATTTTTATAATTATTTTTGTACTACTAAAGGCTACATATAGTGTTTTCTTTTTAGAATAAAAAAGGTTGTGATTCATAATATTTTCGTAAAGTTATATCGTATGGACACAAGATTAATTAAATAACAAATTGAATTTTAATTAATATGTTTTATTTTCTGCTCATATTTTTTCATTAATTATTTTACTTTTTATATTTACAGTAAATATTGAATGTTATCTATTTTATTTATTTAGAGTCATAATTAAATTTGATATAATTATAGCAAGTATCTAGAATTAATAATAACATGATACTATAATTTTAAGTTGTATAATATAATAAAAAAAATATAGCAATTTATGTATGCTTCCTATATAGCAATAATATTATATATATTTATATATCTCCTCTTTTAACTCTTTCCTAAAAATATTAGCATATAATTAATGTCGATAACATATATATTGAGTAAGTATCTGTATTGAATTAATCATAAAGGTTAATAAAATATAATGACATAAATTTCACCTAATTGTAGCAAGCATCTCCATTGAAAATATTTGCTAATTATTACCATGTATAATTAGTATGTGTAATAGTGAATTGTTACAATTATTTATCATCTAGAAAATTTGTACTTCAGACATAAATCTTCTTCTGTTTATTATTTTTCATACCTAAGGGCTACTAACTACGATTCTATCAACAGTATTATCTATGATAGACTATGTAATGAAAAAGTTTGAAAAATAAAGGCAAGAATTATAAGGTTATGGAAAGTCCCATCCAAATTTGACAAGAACAAGATAACTTACATAGAAATGATTCTCATGGATGATAAGGTAAGTTGATTATTTTCCATGATTCTTTCATGTGATGCTAGGTTCATTTTATAAATATTTTTTATTCATATTTTAAGTTTATTTTATAAGTAAACCCTTGCACGAATCAAAGACAGTGCAATTTTATAGATTTATAAGTGCTAATTGTCTTTGTATTTAATTTGTTTTATAGTGTAATAATGTCAATATATTTGTTGGTGGATTTGACTATTATTTGTATATATGTCTGATTCATTGAAGAAAGTAGATTATTAAAACCGATTAATAACTATTTTATAATTAATCTAATTAACACTAGATTAAAAGAAATCATCAAACAATGCATAACATATTACTTTTTTATTAATTAAATTATTATAATTCAAATTAATTTAAAAAAAATTAAAATTATAATTTCAATCTTATCACGTGCATGGCACGGATAATTACACTTGTAATTTTTTTTTTGGCGACTAATTACACTTGTAATTATTTAAATTCATGTCTTTTTTGTAATTTTTCATCTAAAAGTGATTTTAAATAATGTAATCCAAATAATATTTAGTTTTCTATATTCTATTTTAAATGAAAATTACCAAATATAAACCACGTTAATACCAACTCACTTTTAATCAAAATCAATTATGCAAACTTAATTTTATACAAATCTCTGTTTGCAAATGGTAATTCAAACACACACTAAATTTGTTGGACTTGGTTAATAAAAAGACTTAGATGTGTAATATTATTCTTATTTTATTCATTTCAAGATCTTGCTTAGTTTTTTTTGTTTGTGCATAATCACTAGTTGGGTATTTGGTTAAATTGAGGATAATTGTGCAAAACAATGACTAAGTGGAGGTTGCAGTTTTTGTTTTAGTTGGTTGTTTTAATTAAAAAGTTGTAATTTCAGTTCTTATTTCTTTGTTGGATTGTTGTATTAACTTGTTTTGTTGTGTTCTTGATCTTATTAACTTGTTACTTTGATAAATTGTTGTTTTGGATAATGTTATTGACTTTGTAAATTGTGATTGTTAGTTTATTGTACCGTACTTAACATTTTGATATCTTGTTAATTGGATAAATTATTCTTATTGTGGTTTGTTGTTTTTTATTTTGATCTTAGTTTATGTTGTTGATTTTAATTTATTGTTTTTATCGTTAGATTGTTGTTAACCATGGTTCTAAAAAATAAATTGAACTGATTGGTTGAACCGATCTAACAAAAAAACTAACAACACAAACAGTTTGGTCCTTTACTTAAAATCGCTACTCAACGAACCGAACAAAAATCGCTTAACTGGCCAGAAATTGGCCGTTTGGACCGAACCAAAAATTGGCTAATTTTTTTGATACAAAGCCGTGTTGGTTAAATTAAAAAAAAAAAATCCTAAATAATCTGTGATAATTATTTCAAAAGACAACGAGACACTCAACAAAAAAAATACTCCTTTCAATCCTGATATTTAATTTATGAGACTGACTAGCTTCTCTGTTAATATTTTCTATCGGTAATAATGGAATAAACCTATGGCATGTTAAACAGTTGATTTATCCATTAAAAACCAACTAGGATTAACAAATTCTTTTTTTGTTGAGAATTTCGTTATCTTTTAAGAATAATTACCAAGATCATTTAATTTTTATTTTTATTTTTCTATTACTTTTTTTAAATACACTAACTAAATTTATTGTGTAAAATTAAAAATTATTAATAATTTTTAAATTATTTTTATTTATAAGAATTAAATAAAAGATATATTAATAATTAACGTATAAGAATATTTTGGAGAGAGATCATTGACACAAAAACTAACCAATATAATAAAATTAAATATCAAATACTAGAGAAAATAGTCTATTTGAAACCTGATAATCCTTCAAAAAATTAGAGAAAAGGACAAATAGGTCCCTGACATTTTGTCCCGCGGACATTTTTGTCCCTGACCATTGAAAAATACTTTTAAGTCCCTGACCTTCACAAAACTTAGACGGATCAGTCCCTGACGGAGGCATTTGGACAGAGGGACTGATCCGTCCAAGTTTTGTGAAGGTCAGGGACTTAAAAGTATTTTTCAATGGTCAGGGACAAAAAAGTTTGCGGGACAAAGGGTCAGGGACCTATTTGTCATTTTCTCAAAAAATTATAAAGGCAAGTTGGGTATTCACTATTCACAAATCACACACCCACAAAAAACGCGTTGCTCTCTGTGCTTGCCTCCTAGGGGTGTAAGTTACCGAATCGGACCGAAAAATATCGCAAAACCGAACTAAAAATTACAACAACCGACTGAAAACCAGAAAATTGTTTTTTTTTTCGAACTAAATCGATCGATTCAATTCGGTTTTCGATTGGTTTAGTAGAAATCGAACCGAACCAAATCGAACCGAAAAAATGCTGCATAGTGCATAGTGATCTTTTTACTGATTTAGCCTTACTGATTTAACCTAGGTATAAAAGCCTAGACTCTGAATACCCTCACGGCCTCGCTCTCTTTTCCTTTCACTCACGCGGCACAGTCACCCACTCACCGCTCACTGCTCACTTCCATCTTCCATTCTTCCTCCTCCATGCGGCCATGTCTGAGAGAATGAGAGCCTGAGAGAGCCAGAGAGCGTCGTCCATTCATCTCCGTCGCAGGCTCGCAGGCGTAGCAAAGATCAGCACCGTCGTGTAGCCAGCAGCATCGTCCAGTTCGCGTCCTCGTGCAGTCCGGAGTCCACGCCGTCGTCCAGTCATAAGCCGTCGGAACAAACCCTACGTCGTGGCAAGAAACCCTAAGCAGAGCAGCACTCCAGTCGCCGAGCCCTCTCCTGCAAAAAGCACAACAATGTCTTCTTCGGAGGTTAGATCTGATTTTCAAATTTTTATAATTGATTAAAGGCACATATATTAGTTAAATTCACAAATCATTATATTGCCTGATTGCCATAGTATATCAAATTTAATTTGTCCCTGATTGTTGTTGCTGGTGTCTTCTTAATTAAGAAGATGTTTGATTTTTAACTTTTGTCTCTAAGGACTCTTACTGGTTTGTGCTTAATTTGTCCCTGATTGTTGTTGCTGTTACTGATTAAAATTATTGTTATTGCTAGTTTGTGCTTAAATAGAAAGATGAGTTTGATTGAAATTTTTTTCTGCAGAATTTTATTGTTGTTGCTTAATTATTGTTCCTGCTTTTTATTTTGTTTACCAAACCCTGGTCTCTGTTTTATCCAATAAAAAGTTAACAATGTTTCCCATAAAGAAGAGAATCAAGAAGGTGCAGTTTTTTCTGGGTTTCTTTGCCAATTTCCTTGGCACCTTCATCTTTGTACTGGTGATAGCTTACCATTTTGTTATGACTGATCCTAGGTTACTCTGGTTGTGATTTTCATGTTGTAAATTTAGCTATTTTTCTAATGGAAGTTAAGTTGATATAGAAAGGAATTTCATTTTGAGCATGTGATGTGAGTTTACTGCTATATCTTGTCAAAGACTTCATTGACACTAATGAATTTGCTAGATGAATATTTTGTTTAGAAACCATTTTGAATGATTATTGATTAGCTCTGCTACTGTGCTTGTTCCGTTCTTCTCTGCTCACTGCTAGTACTCTGAATTCCACTATATTGTTGTGTTTTTTGTGAACTTTGTTATTCAATGAATGAATAGATGAATTGGATGAACTCAATTAACTAGATGAATAGATGATCGATGATTATTTGTTATTGGTTTGGTTAATTCAATAATTTTTTTTGTCTTTTGTTACTATCTTAATGAGTTTAATAGTGATATAATGACTAATGAGCGATAAATTGTTAATAATTGATGAAATTAAAGATTATATTAGATTTTGGCTGATGTAGTGTTTTAATTTTGGAAGATATTTAAAGTTTATATTAAATTATAATTATGTTTTAGGGTATTTATTTATAATTTATTTATTATATCATTACAAAATAGTTTTTCTAGTTAGACCACGGGTGAACCAGTTGGACCAATAAACTAATAATTGATACTATTATTTGCTGTTAACTAAACTTTGTTATTGGCTAGATGATAGTATCAATCAATTTAATTCATTGTTCTTAAGTTGTGTGTGTCATTTGTAAGTATGGATTAAATGATATTGAAATATGATTTGAGGTCTTATCTGATATTTTTTTTCCTTTTTCTGTCTTTTGGTTCTTTCACTAATGACATAGGGTTTTTTTTAGTTTCATGTTCCTTTGGAGGAGTGTTCATCTGTGTTGGGAATGTGCGAATTTGACCCCTACTAAACTTTTTTTTCTTAAGTGTCATGCATGCAGTACGCACTACTTGCTGCTGGGAAGTAAGAGTGTTGGAAAGATTCAAATGAGTACTTCTAAAATATATTTTTTCTGTAATCAAGCTGATTTACAATTACAATAGATTTTTAGCTAGAGATTCAGATAGAGTTGTTTATAAGTTATTGTTATTCAAAGAAGGAAAGTAAGAGTTTACGAGATATTAGAGTTCTAATTCATATATTTTTTAATATATTTTATTTTAAAGTAATATCTTTTACCATTTGCTTTTATTTATTTTCAGGTTAATATTTGTCTAATATTTGTTATTGTATAACTCACGGTTCATTAATAATAGAGAACAATTGTTATGGAAAACGTGTTGATACATATGGAGAGTTGGTCCAGTATAGGGGTTATTCAGGATTTTAAAGACTTTGATAATTTTAATCATTAGAATCTGATATACTCGAGTGAAAGACAACTTGATGAGGATTCTACTAGCTGTATTGATTACCTGTATTGATTACCTGGTATGATAAAGAATAAAAAACGTTTCATTATTTGAATAGTTGGAGTGGGAGTTCGGTACAGATGATATCACGATAATAGTATTTGGTGCAATTGTTCACATATATGCATCATTATTTGAGTGGGTGGTGCCTTTAATGAATTTCGATTTGGGTTCCCATCATTTGGACCTCCAAATCTCCCAAATTGAAATTAAGTACACCTCCCACTTAAATAATAGTGCATATACATGAGCAACTGCACCAAATACTATCGTTGCAATCTCATTTTTGCTGAAGTTCCTACCCCATCTATTCAAATAATTAAACATTTCTTATTTTTTTATCGTACCCGGTGATCAATACAACATGGTAGGTTGGATCCTCGTCAGGTTGTGCTTCACCAGAGTATATACTAAATTTTCATGATCAAAATTATCAAAGTCTTTAAAATTCTAGATAACCCAAATACTAGGCCAACTCTCCATATGTATTGACACGTTTTTCATAACAATTGTTCTTTGTAATTACTGAACCGCGAGTCATATAGTAACAAATATTAGGCAAATATTAGACTAAAAATAAATAAAAGCAAATAGTAAAAGATATTACTTTAAAATAAAATATATTAAAAAATATAAGAATTGAAATTCTAATACCTCGCAAATTTTTGTTTTTGTTCTTTGAATAACAATAGTTTTATAGGCAACTCCTACTTGAATTTCTAGCTAAAAACTTACTACAATTATAAATTAGATTGAGTACAGAAGAAGTATATTTTGAAAGCCCTTATTTGAATCTTTCCATGTTAACTTACTTCCGCAGCATGTGCGTGCTGCATGCATGACACTAAAGATAAGAAATGATGCTACCAAAGATAAGAAGGGCAACGCCGCTGCTGCCGTCAGAGTCATCATCAATTGGAACCCTTGCCGTCGCTGCCAAGACCATTACCATCGCAGCAGAGGAGAGAAAGAAAAAAGAGAGAAGAATGAGGGAACGGTATGTGTACTAAAACAGCTAATTTCTTCTTTCCTTTCATTATTTGCCTTAGTTGATAGAATAAGCGTTTCATCAGATCAAAAGTCACATCTTATTTCCATATGGAGAAGAAAAATAGAGAAGTTATGCAAGGATAAAATATGCACCTATAATGTGGATCAGCATCACCAAGACTTGCATCTACTACCAAGACCGACCACAGAAGCCCCAGAAGGAAAGCAACCACATAATGAACTAACATCCGATTACAACAACAACTGATGGTTAAACAAAATAACACAAGGTTTTGAACAAATGGACCAACCATTGAACCATTCAAACTACCATGTCAAAGAGATTCAGACGACTAACAGATTCAACCAAAGTTCCACCTAAATAACAGAATTGTAATAAAAAAAGAAAAATACAAACTCATCTAACTAAACCAAAATTTTAAATAACTAATCTCATGCAATAGATCCAAAATCAAATAACAAAGCTATGATTAAGTTTATTATCAATAACATATAACATAAGCATAGATTAAGAAAAAATTAAAAAACGAACCTAATTTGATCAAGAATTTAATCAGCCATTTCATCAACGATGGGCAACTACAATACATTGATAGCAGAATTCACTTATAGGAGCAGCAGCATTATCACTAATCAACAATAACACATTGATCAATGATAAAAATCAAAACATAAATAGCGAAAAAAAAGGGGAAATTGAAAACTGAATCAACAATGCTAAATTGATGACAGATTGTATCAAGAACAAATAAAATCCCTAATTAAAATTAGCTTAAAAAATTGAAGAGTTGAGATTAGAGATGTTACCAGAACGAAGAACTGAGAGCAGATGGAAGAGGCGTTAGATGGAGCAAATGCGATGAGAGCGGCAGCGGAGGGAGCTCGTGCAACGCTGCGATGAAGGGAGTAGAGGCAATGAGAGCGGTGGCGGAGGGAGCTCGGGCAACGGAAGCAGCGATGGAGAGAACTCATGCGACGCAAGCAGCGGCAGAGGAAGCTACAGAAAGAGGAGTGTGTTTTATTTGTGTGCAAGTTAATCGAGAGATCGTGAATGGAGCTCGAGATTGTGTCTAAGTTTTGTTATTCAAATTTCAAACAGATTTACTAATTAGCGATGGATTTTTTGTCGGTAAAAAATCCAAAATCAAAATTTGAATCACTGACAGATCTTATAATTTGTCGGTAAATTTTTGGAAAAAGTTTTAATTTTTTTACCGTAAGAAAATCTATCGAAAATCCATCGGTATTTTCGACAGTAAAATTCTGTCAGAAAAAATCTGTTTGTAATCGGTTGTTTTCTAGTAGTGAATTTGTGCCTTCATTCTGTTCCCCACGAATAAGAATTTTTCAGTTCTTTTTATGGGTTGGATCAGAAGGAATCCCTACATAATGTGATACATGAGTATTTACTCTAGAATCTAACCACCAAGTATTATTTGGTATTTCAACAAGATTTGATTCGAAACTTATTGAAACATAATAAATACCTTTCTTTTCGAACTATATTTCTTTCTTTTTGGACAATCTTTCTTTATATGTCCAATCTTGTTAAAAAAAAACATATCAACGCCTTCTTTTGGACATTGCGGTCACGAACTTTTAGTGAAGCATGGTCATTCATATCCTTTTTATCCGCCTTATCCTTACTGTAGATCCAGCTTGAAATGTGAAATGAAGAGAGTGATATTTCATTTTTTTTAATCTCCCTTCCTCTTGAATCAACATGACCTTAATCTCTTGAAAATTCTATTTTTGTAAGAGTGTTATAATTCACTTGAAATTGGCCAAATTCAGGAAGAAGTGAGTTCATGATAAACCAAACTAGAAAAGACGCGATCACATCCATACCAATAGATTTCAACTTTGGTGGCAGATTAGACATTTGAATCACATGATCATGAATGGGTTGTGACTATTCAAATTTCTTAGTTGTCAATTCCGTCATAAGGTTGCTCGCAATAGACTTGTCAGTTATGTCCTATTGAAAATATTTCTTGACTTTAGCCATGAAATTCTTGGCATTATCTATCTTAGGCATGGATGGCTTAACATTTTCAGCCATTGTCATTCTCATCAAGTTCAAACACAGCCTATTTGACCGTTTCCAAGTCTCATAAAGAGACTTGTGTTCTTTGGAACTAGTCTTAGTAATCTCAATAGGCTTCTAATCTATAACTAATACGAGGTCTAAATCCATAACACCCAATCCCAATTGAAATTGAATTTGCTCAAACCAATCAGCATAGTTATGTCCATTAAACTCGACAATTTCATTATTTGAGCCAAACAAATTCATAGAAGCTACAAATATAATACAGCCTCGCACATCAACGCTTTGAATAATTAAATAATATATCATTTAGATTAAACATTTAAAGTATAACAATGTTCTCCTTTGGATGATACATTAATATACGAAGACACAATAATTAATTAAATTAATTCAATTTAATTTGCTTATCTTATATGCACTAACTAAAAATGTTTAATATCTTTAGATATTTAAATATTTTTAATATTGTATATACATATAAAATTATCAACAATCTTGCCACTTTATTATAAGAACAATTAATTAATCTTTGGTTCTTATCTTTAAATGTGTTATAGCAACAAACCCAAAATATAATCATACATTATTAGATTTGAGTATTTGACCACTTTGGTGGTTACATTTATTTGATTTATGCAAATTTTGAGCAAATTAATTTATGAATAATCATAAATTTCATAATCTTGTTCTGATACTACATGTTAAAATTTGTTTCTACAATCAATTCAGAAACTATTTCTACCAGTAATACAAGATCTTGAAATTTATAATTATTACATTATAAGAGCATAGCTCAAAACATACTGGGATCCATATCAGAGTTTTCAGATGTTCTTCTCGACTTATGGTTGTTTTTCTATGTCAGAGTGGTTCTGATTCAGGAACTTGTGGGTTATGGACACACCATACTTCTACTGCTCCTAGTGATTTTTGTGTTACGGGCAAACCACGTTCTAACCAATTAAGCTATTTTGCAATTCCAATAAGTTCCTGATCCTGAGTGTTTTTTCCTTCTCTTCCTTCTCTTCCTTCTACCTTTTCACTTCTTCATTAATGGCACAAAAAAAGATAACTGTTGTTGAGCAGAAACGTTTTTACTTCTCTTGTCACATATATTTTTATAAACCCTAATTTCTATTTTTCTGTTTTGAAGAGAGAGGAGAGATATCTTTTATTTTATTATTTAAAAAATTTCACTAATTCTATTCTTTTACTGAGTAACAACCATTATATTTATCTCACTATAATCAAAATTATTTTTGTTAATTGGATGGACTAATTATTATTTTAATAAAATAACTTACAAATTTTTCATCTTTTTCTGTTTTTCCTTGATGTTATGGAAAACATAATGTAGCTGGATTAACGTTAAGGAATTTTTTTTTTAATCTATGTTGTTTTCAGTTATCAAGTTTTGCTTTATGAACTGTGCCTCAAATTTTGGTTAAAACATCTATTGTTTGGTTCTTTGGTATTATATACTAATCATCACTGGTTAAATCAATATTTGTGTCAATCCTTGGACATCATTTCATTGATATTTTGCAACCATTTTTTTCCTTATTAGTTATGATCATAATAGTTGAAATCGATTTGGTTAAATTTATTGTTAAGGTACGATATGTTGTCAATAAAGCACATGGCTTTTCTCATTCAACATAGATGGAAATTCTCATAAAAAGATAAATTTCCGATACAATATAAGAGCGTCCAATGAAAATGAAAATGAAAATTTTGATTCTTGTTATACATTTAAAACTTAAAATGCTTACATCTAAGTTTACAATGTAGATACTAAAAGATGGCAGAAGGAGAGGATATTCAGCCTCTTGTGTGTGACAATGGAACTGGAATGGTTAAGGTACTCAATGGCACATGTTTCTTTCTGCCATGTATGTAGCCATTCAGGCTCAACCGGCAAGCAATTCACACAATTCTGTTGAAGATAGTGTTAAAAACTGTGTCGAATAAATGCCATGTTTCTTGTGTTTTTACAGTTATCGTGTCGGAGCCACACTGTCCCTATCTAGGAGGGTCATGCTCTGCCACATGCCATCCTTAGGCTTGATCTCGCCGGTCGTAACTGAACGTGGTTACTTGTTTACCACCTCATCAGAGCGAGAAATCGTGAGGGATGTGAAAGAGAAGCTGTCCTACATTGCCCTTGACTATAAGCAAGGAAATCTCTGCATTGGCTCCCAGCAGCATGAAGATCAAGGTGGTGGCTCCCCCTGAGAGAAAATAGTGTCTGGATTTGTGGTTCTATCTTGGCATCCCTCAGCACTTTCCAGCAGGTTTGGTTTCATATTCTGTTACCTTATCAAATATTATAAAATTGCCTTAATACTAATAATACTAATTTCTAGTGCTTGAGGAAGCTGCTTCAAATAGCAGTCTATGATCAAGTGTTGTAGAAGCTTTTCTCCAGGGCTGGAATCGCTTTTCCCTTCATGGTAGTTGGAAGCTTTGCGAGGAATTTGGTTTTGGGTCTTCAGAGTGCTGAATTTGGTGTTGCATCTTCGGATTCGCCTGCTTGGTCGAATGTGATTAGGGATGAGAAGTGTGGGAAGGTTATAGGAGACGTTACACAAGTGTTTGTGAGCACCGCTGTTGCAATTATTTTCGATAGAACAATGGATGTTAAAACATCGATGAGATATTTGCTGGAATGACCAATCCAAAACACCAGGAACAAGATGCGACATGCGAGTGCCGTGCGTGCCACTGCAGCCTTCTCCAGCGACAACAAAAAAGGCAGCAATGGCGGAGCAGGTTGGCAAGCACTCTCTGAACTCTCTCTCCCTAATTGATGATTTTTTTTTTCAAAAGAAAATCTGAATGTTTTTTATTGTTATTGTGGTTGAAATTTGAAGAATTTAATGTTGGATTTAAAAGAAAAAAAAAAGACACTTCAAAGGTGGTGGTGACCATGCAAAAGAAGACAGTAACGTGAAAATATTTCTACCATTCCAAAAAGATTATAATAGATTTTGATTTTAAGACTAAACTGTAAAAATCAAAATCGCACTTACTCCTTGTTTTCAATTAAAATATTTCACAGTATATCAACAAACAATGCAAATTCAATACTAATAAAAGAAAATGTGGTATAGCATTTTGGGAGAGAGAAATATACAGCAACTGAAAAGAATAAGCATATGTATTAGAGTAAATTACACTAGCTTCCCCTAGAGTTTAGGTAATATTATACACATGATTCCTGGATTTCATATAACTTAACCTTAGAGAGGTTGGTGCTGTGTGTAATATCACCTAACTTTACAGAGTTCAGTGCAATTCAACAACAAAGAAGGAAAAGGAGAAAATGACCTTAAATACATCAACCAAATGGAATCCTTGTTTTAAATTTTGATTTCAGTTTATTTTTGTTCTTTTTCTTTTTTAAACTAATCTTTGAGTGTCTCATACAGGAGACTGATCAATTGGAGTACATAATTCCAGAGGAGTCATCATTGGAGCAGCACCTACTTTCTGATACAATGTTTATAGACTTTGTAAGATACTTGCTTAGCATCAACCCTAAAAGAAGACCTACTGCTAGACAAGCACTAAAGCATCCGTGGCTTTCCCATGTTTACAAGTCCAAATAGTACGAGTTATTTTATCTTCTAATTTTTTTTTCTCCCTGCATATAGGAAAGCTTGCAATCACATTTTTTGTTTGTTTGTAAGCAACAAGAAGAAAATTCACTGCCTCAACATGTATATGTTTTGTTTTTGTTCCTTGTTGTAACAGTTTGTTCTTGTACAGAACTTGTGTCCATTGTTCTTTGCCTTCCATGTATGGGGAGGTTTGAGAATTTTACTAAAATAACATTTTTGTTTTACCTTTATTATTAATATTTTTTTTAGAAGCTCAGTACCTTAGCTGAGTTCTCTTCAGCAGTGCCATCAAGTTCCAAGGATCAACTTTGCCTCCTCTTCTGCATGCCCATCAGAACTGCATATCTGGGCGCTGCATTTCATTACGGTAAATAAGCATCCAATACAACATAATTTTCATGTCACCTTACTCTTACCTATTTCACATAATTTTAAGGACATATTTTAAAAATATTATAAAAAAAATATTTTACTAAAAGATATTAAATAGATGTTTTTATATTTTTAATATATTAAAAATACTAAAAACTTAAAAAGATTTTATAACATATTCTTAAATAATACACTGTCAGTATATTAAAGTCAAATTTTAAATTTCTATAAATTTTTACCAATCATAACTTTCGCTGTGTTTTTTTGCATGCACATGAATCATAAGATCAAAATTCAACATATGCTTAGAGGATAGAAGTATAGACTTCTATGTATTAAATTCAACATAATAGGTAGACGATGCCTTTCAGGTTAAATTAGGCCATATGAGATTTTAAAATAGATTCTGGATAAAATATCTCATCTGAAAGAATGTTAAAATAAACATACATTTATTTTTATCATTTTTGTGTACTAAAAAACGTATAGATTGTTACTCCGTCATTTTTTATAAGGTGCATGCTATAGTGAAGAGTAAAAATAATAAAGAGATAAAGATCCATTTTGATAGATTCTTAAGTACTTATCTAAGAGAATGTGTTATTTTATTTTTATTGATTTTTTAAAATAAATTTATATACTTTTTTCTATTTTCTTTACACAATTTTTTTTATCATAAAATTATCCTTTTCTTTATAGTTGCTGCAAACTGCTACTTTTCTGAATTTGGATGTGACAAAGACTTGAACCGAATATTTAATATGGACTAATGGGATGAAATTAAAATGAATATAACCGTAGTCAATAATTGACCAGGAGTAAAGGTGGTCACCAGACATAACCCTGGAGGAAGCCAGCCACAGACAAAGAGTGAGGAAGTAGCTGAAGAGAAAGTGGCGAGGCAGCCGTCAAAGACACCGGCCAAAGATCAACATAGTAATGGATGGACTAAGAGATTAGAAGTACCGATAGCAAGTGAGAACGTCGTCTGGTTATAGAGAAGCATTGTCGGAGGTACAAAATCGGCAATTGATCGTAGGACACTGGAGCGAAAGATCCATAGGAATTGGCCAAGTGTAACACAAGTAAGGGAGTTGGGGCCATATAAAGCAATGATTACGTTAGTGCTTAGTGCTGAAGAAGCTTACACCTTTAGAATGAACGACCTATTAAAATTGTTTCATATGGTCTGGAGATGGGATGAGACAGAAAAAAGTGAGTCTAGAAGAGTTTGGTTGGAGTGTTATGGAGTTCCTTTACATGCATGGTCAAAGAATACCTCCTGCAGAATAGGGGAGCAATGGGGCGAAGTGGTGGAAAGCGATAAACTAACGGAATCGTATAACTCGTTCAGTGTAGGTAAAGTCCTAATTGATACGTGTGTGCTCGATATGATCAATGAATAGATTCACATTACAATAGGGACAAGTGGATTTGACGTCATGGTTAGAGAAGTGGGTGGAGAGGTGTATCGAGAGGAATGTATTCGATAGAGTACGGTTGAGGCAGAAGACCGGCACATCATAAACATAGAAGAGAAGCAGCATGCAGGGTCGAGTGGCATATTGAATCATGGAACTGAATGGATGGCGGTGGATTGGGATCAGGCGGCGGTGCTGATAACGGGTGACCATAGAAACGTCGACCAAGATGAGGACAGGATGGTAATTTCAAGTCTCGATTTGAATGAATGGAACCACATATTTTCAAATTCGTCAGATGAAAACGGCAGTTACGCGGAATTAAGGGACACAGAGGATTCTCAGGGATCATTTGAAATAAATAACAATAATGATTCAGAGGAAACAGTTACTTATAATTATGGAGAAGGATTTGATTGCCAAATGTTTGTTGGAACAAGGCATGGTAGTGGGCTGGGAATTAAAAGGCTCAACAAGGATATCATGCATTGTGCATGTTGGGCGGATGATAGGGCCTGTTGCCATATGCCTCCTGCTGGGTTGCCTACGCGGGTCGGACCTAAACTGGGTTCCTCTCTGACCCGGCAGAAACTAACGCTCCTGGATCAGGGTCCTTCGAACGCGGCTCTGCCAAGGGTGCATCAGCGAGTTGTTGGGAAACGTCATGATGGGGAGCAGATCCCTGGGCGCCTCGAGTCGGAGGAGAAGAAGAAGTCCGCCGCGACAACCTGGCAAGCAACCATGTCTGCTGGGTACGACCTCTTGAACCGTGCAGGGAACGAGTCGCAGAACAGTTTTGAGGAGGGGCATGGACGGCGGCACGCGACAGAAGAGGGGGCACCGGTGGAAGTGACTGGTGGAGTTGAGGAGGATTTGTCCGCTGCAGTGATCGCCGAAGTAGAAGCCACCACTGACGGGACGGAACGACGCCATCTGAGGAAGGAGTCGGTCTTGATCACTGACCCTAAACATGCTCAACAAAATTCCTGTACTCTAGAGGATTCGAGAAGGACGTAGAAGATCCAGGCTAGCTCAATGTTGAAGGCATGACCAGGAACTGCAATGAACCAATAGCGGACAGGAGGCAACTTCGAGACAAGAATGGGTTGGAGGAGGGGGAGATATCGCTGGAGGTATTGGCTCAGATTGATAACGGATAGGAGGCAGAAAGGGAGAATGGTGCAGAATCAAGTTCAGAGAGGGGGGATCAAGTGGATGATGGTAAGGAACTAGACCCCGAGGAACAGAGGCCGAGTTGGGAGGAAGAGATTGCTGAGAACAAAGAGGCTTAGAAACTGGCTGTGGAATCAGGTGCTCAGTGCAGTGATGAGAACGATATCATGGCTATTTTGCAAGAGCAGAATGAAGCTATTGCTATGAAACGTCGACAGGCTAAGCAAAAAGAAAAAGCCCGAAGAAGCCGACCAAAAAATCGTAAACATGTGTGTAATATTTTGGTTAAATAATTTTTAGTGCTTGGAATATACGGGGTTGGGAGGTGCTGGAAAAATTAGTATGCTAAAGGCTTTCAAAAACAAATTTAGGTTGGATATGTTGGGTCTGATAGAAACAAAAAAAGGAATTAATAACTAAATTTGATGTCGTGCGTATCTGGGGAAGTGACAGAACATGTTGGGAGTCTGAAAGTTCTACTGGGGCTTCTGGGGGGTTGTTGCTAATGTAGGATGAAACGGCTTTCAAACTTTATAATTGCTATAAAGGGGATAGATGGATGTGCATTGAAGGAGTTGTGGTAAAAGATAACTTTCATTGTGCTATTTGTTTAGTGTATGGACCGCAAGATAGAGCTGAGAAACTATCCACGTGGAAAGAATTGAGTTATATTGCAGGATTGTGTCAGGTACCGGTCTGTTTTTGGGAGATCTTAATGAAGTTCTGCACTTGGAGGAAAGAAAAGGAGCGACTACTTTATCAGTGTCTGCGACAGAGTTTAGGACATGGGTGAATGATATTGAATTGTTTGATTTAGCACTGAATGACCGAAAGTATACATGGTTTGGAGGACAGTCGTGCAGTCGTATTGATAGGAACCTAGTCTCTGTAGAGTGGCTTGACGTGTTGTTATTGATGACTATGCCGGAAATGACATAGAAGTTGTTATGTTTTTTTATTGTTCTTGTATTTATTTACATTGCTCCATTTGAGTGTTGAACTCTTACTTTAAAAAAAAAAAAATTGACCAGGTTTAGTTGATAAATTCAGTTCATGACCAAATAAATAAATAGATTGACATCCACTGATATGGAATAAATAATAAAGGAGAAAATTTAATCGTGTCCAATACTACATCCTAAGCAACTTTTAAATTGCCAATTTAGTTATCAGGAGACAGTTACTAGCATTTTTATATTGATTTAGTCGAGCTGCAAACAATATTTTTTAAACATTAGAATGAGCTAAAATTTCTGAAAGTCAAGTTGAGTAGTAATTGTTTTCACTTTGAAGGTATATTTTTTATATCAACAGATTGCTGTCATTAAGAGGTTTTTAATTTGCAATAATATTTTCTTCAAATTTGAACATTTGTCATCCCTTTGACGGTGCAGCTTGATTAATAAAATACTTTAAAAAATCTTATTAAGAGCTAATTTAGATTTATTTATCATTAAGTATTTTAATTCCTCAAATTATTCTATTAAAGATAGTTAAAACAAATTCTAATTAATTGAGTTTAAAATAATTTAAGGTTCTATCTGATTTTATAATTATTGAATTATTTTCTATATTTAAATTTAAAGGTTAGCAAATGTAAAATAATAAGAACTTTACATGATTTGGTTTAAATCATTTAGATTTTGGAATTTAATACTTTGATTCTTATAAACAAAGAAAATTAATTATATTATATCTAATCCTTTAATTAGAATATTTCTTTAAAATTAATTTGTAAATTTATGATTAAATAATATTTTTTTAAAGATAATTTTTTTGAATTAAAATTGATTTTCAATTACTCTGCTACCCCTAATTTTAGTAAAATGACTAAACTGCTCTTAACCCTAATTCTATCCTCACCGCCTCTCTTTCCTCTTCACCTGTGTAGCCCCAAACCCTCCTTTCCTCACTCTTTCTGTCTTCCAACCGTTTTACACACAAAACAAATGTATTCACATACATGGAGGAGAGATCTGAGAGGGAAAATGTGTAACCGGTAGGGTGTGGGCCGCCGTCACGCCGTCGTCAAGCTGGAGGGAGGAGCCATCGCCGCCACGCCTCACCGTCGAAGCCCCACGTTCTTGCCACTGCCGCTGGAGGATCTTCGCCGCCGTTCTCGTGCCTCATCGTCATCGTTTACCTTCCATCCAGCCCAAACCGCTGCACAAGGGAGCCAAGGAAGAGGTCGCCGCTACTGCGCCACGCGTCGCCGATGACCTGCCTCGAAGCCGCCGTCGCGGATCAGATCTAAGGCGAGGAAGAGAGACACGAAGGAGGGAACCGCGCGCTGCCATCGCGCCCTCACCGCGAAGCCATCGCTGCCGAAGTTCCACGCTGCCTCTGCCGCCCGAAACCCTATCGCCAACGCTGATCTGCGCGCCACCGTCGCTGAACCTTGTTGCCGCCACCGATGGTTCTGTCACTGTTGTGCGTCGCCGTCCAGGGAAGGGAGAGAAGATGCGCGACTCAGGGACGCACAGAAGAAGAAAAGCGCCGCTGTTCGCCACTGCCGCTGGTGGAGGCTGCGCCGCCGCGCCTCTGGCTGCCGAGAAACGGTGCTGTTGCTGTAGGAGATTCTCGTCAGAGTTGCTGCTCCACTTTCATCATTCTTCCTTTCACAGTAAGTTGCCTGTGCTCTGAAACTCGTATTGTAATCGTTCTAGTTATCTACAGTTAAGAATTCTGATATATAGATGTTGTAAGGTCAATTTTATGTGGTTGCATGTCAAAAATTGAGGTTACTGCTGAACCATCAGAGTTTTCGGCCGCTATCAAAGCTGCTGTCCGGTCAATTTGGAAGCTGTTATTGTGTCATTCTATTTTGTTTATCATGGTAAGGTTATTTGGTTCCGTTTTTATTTATCGCAATACTTTATTATCAATTATGTTCTAATATTTCAATATCCATTTCGCGTTAATTCTAAATTATGTCAGATATGTGGTTGTTGCCGTGATCCCTGCGGTTGCTTGAGAATTTCTACCGTTGCTGCCGATTAACATGAGAATAAAGATTTAATGGGTTTGATTAGGCAACTTGCGACTGATCGAGGTAGGGTTTTTTTTTAAATCTATTTTACTTTACGGAGTTGTTATAAATAGATAGTAATGTGAGAAAATATATGTATCTGATTATGAATGTCTTATAAATGTGGTTGTTTGCTGGACTGAATGACTGATTGCTTGATTGCTTGAGTAGTTTGTGATTGTTGAAAAGAAATTAGTTTGAAAGGTTATTTAGTTGATTATTATGAAAAATGGCCTTCTTGGTTTTGAAGCTACTTTTGAGAATGTAAACGAGTCGACCTTGGAAATGATTTGGATTATGAAATTGAATTAATTTTGGAAACGGTTTAATTTTGAGTTAGTCTGACTTTATAAATGACTTTATAAATGATTTAGTATTTGAGCTGGTTTGATTTTAAGAAGAGATTTATTGTTGGCACTGATTCGCTTTGAAAATAATTTGATATTGAAACTGGTTGAATTTTGAAAATGGTTGAGAAAAGGTGTGAGAAATGTTTGGATGGGAACCGAAAAGGGTGGCAGTGTCTGAATTTTAGAGGAGATGCTGTCGAAATTTTTATAAAATTGGAAGTTTTATTTAAAGTAATTAATTAAAAAGATTTGTTTTTAAACATTATATGTTTTAAGATTGGTTTACTTATCAAAGAAAGAATTATGTTTTGAATTGGGATTTTTAATGGACGAGATGGAAAGAAGGATGATGAGGATTGATGGGGATTCTCTTTGAAATATAGTTTTTGAATGAATTTGGAAATGAGATTTGGATTGATGAATAATTATGATGTTGAGAATGTTGAGATATGATCTTTGAATTATTCATATGTCTTATAAATTTGAAATATCTGAGATACGAGGTTCCCTGGATTAAGTGTCGTTGCTTGCCACTACGTGTACCTTGTTGAAAACTCGATACTCTGTTGACCCTACGACATAAGTGTGACCGGGCACTATATAAATTCTTGGGAATGTTACCCCCATTGATCAATATTGATTATTTGAGAAAAAGCTATGCATAGACTCTTGGGGATGCACGTCGGGGGACAGTCTAAGGACAATTCAGACTTGTCGGGTTGACTGGATAACCGACAGATGAGCCTCATCAGCCATAGGACAGGCATGCATCATATGCATTTGTATGCTTTGCTTGAGTTTGAACTTGTTTTGGTTTGCCTAATTGTTAAACTGCTCTTAGCTGCTACTTGAACTATTTGCTGTAACTGCTACCTACTTGTGCTTTTCTTGACTGTCTTGCCTGTGTTTGTTCTGGCGTGCTACATTTGAGAATGAATTTTGGTGCTGAATTAATGATTGTGTTGTTTGATTGCGTGGTTGGTTTCTGATTGAGATTTCTTATAAGAAAGAAAAGGTTTTGAATTTCTGAAAGATTAAATATTGTTTCTTTAAAAAAGTTTTGAACGATCTCCTATTGGTTTTTAAAAGATTCATAAGGCAATGATAATCATTGAGATTGAAAATAGTTTTTTTTATTGAATATCTTCTTATGACAACTTTGAAATTCCGTGGTGAGACCGTGTGGTTAGGTTCTCACCCCCTACAGCTTTACCTTTTCAGGAACCGGATGAAGAAGCATTAAGAAGAGTTATACTGCGTTTGGTTTATATGTTGTTGTATTAATTAGATTATTTTCTTCCCTCGTCTTTATTATTACAAGTTTGTAAGAGGGATATGAATTGTATGTTTGATATGTATATTATATTATGAGTTATCATGTAAGGAGTCTTGTATATGAACCTATGCCTGCTTGTTTTTTTCTTAAGATAAAATATTTATTTTTGGTTTTCAAAGAAATCAGCAATACAGTGTCGAGTCACAGGCTCCTATTTTAGTATTTATTATGCAAAGTGGTTGTAATACTTATTGCTATCAGAGTAGCGCAGCCAGAAGCGTAACTTCTGATAGTAAGAGTGTTACACACTTAATCCATATAAGTTTAGCTAACATGTATTTTTTTTTTTTTTTTGTGACTTAGCTAACATGTATTTTAAGAGTATATGATAATATTACTATTAATAGAATGTTTTAAATATTTTTATTTAATAAATAAAAAATAAATTTATTAAAAGCTTAAGTTTTTATATTAAAAAAAAAACATGTGTATTTAGAATACACATTAGATAAACCCAATCCATATTATTGGTGTATCACATTAATTGGAAGTCATAACTAGAGAACCAATACAATAGTATTATTCGAACATATTTTTTGAGAATAATTGTATGAATGCATATTGTTACACCTAATTCTCTTGAAATACCCATAACTTTATGAGCTTAGTTAATATGTGTTCTTAAGGTATATATTAAAATTATTATAAGTAGAAAATTTTAAACGTTTTATTTTAATAAATATTAAATAAATATATTAAAATTAAAATTTTTTATTTTTTATAAAAAAATTCCATTAGTAACCTTAACATTAGCTAAATCATAAGGGCTTGGTCATCATTACGAGACTCTGATTCAGATTCGGACGCGGTGTGTTTATCTTTAAATTGTTTGTCCGTTATGGTTGGGTGTGGACTCCCAGATTTTTCGCAATGGCGCTAATGTTTTGAGGGTTACATAAAACTGGGTTGTATTTGGACTTAGACGTGAGATCCACGCTCCTTTTGTAGCAGCGTCCGACTTGTACTGGTGCCAAAGTGCTGCCGTTCGAGTTTCTCATGAGAA
Source organism: Arachis ipaensis (assembly GCF_059453495.1). Classification (NCBI taxonomy): domain Eukaryota; kingdom Viridiplantae; phylum Streptophyta; class Magnoliopsida; order Fabales; family Fabaceae; genus Arachis; species Arachis ipaensis. Next base: position 10,120,078 of record NC_142442.1, read on the forward strand.
AATGGGGTTGGTACCTGCAAGGGACTTCGATGCTTAAGTTAGCAAGAGTTTTAGGCAGGTTTTTAGTAGATTGGGTTTTGAGTATACCTGAATATGTCAGTGTATTTATAGTAGAATAGTTAACCACCATTTTAGAGTAGTTCCACCTTTGATGGTGGATGGCCATTTCCTTTTGATAGAGAAGTTGTTGAGAACTCCCTTCTAGATGGATAGGAGATATCTTAGGATGTAGTTATTTAATTAGATAAGTAGGACTTTGTACAACTGTCGTTGTGTCCAACGATAAGGCTAGATAGGTGTGGAGGAAGTCTGATCTCTTGTGTGACCTCTATTCTTTTTGGATTTGGCTTTATTTTGGGCATCATGTATAATCGAAACTTGAAATTGCTTGATTATAAGGCATTGGAAAGGCAAAAAAATTATTAGTTGTTACTATTTATTACTTGCGAAAATTTGATGTGTATGTGGAGAAGAACACATAACCAGAGAAACTGAGATGAAAATGAGTAATAAACTTGCATTAATGAAGAATTACGCTAGTTACAATGCTAATGACAACTATTTATATGGCTATATTACTCTAACTAACTTTGTACAACTCAGCAAAACTAATGATAATAGACCTCAACAAACTAACAAATTGCCTAACTAAGCAAGAGAACTATACTAATAGTACTAGCAGCTTCTAACTTTCTATTAAATAATAATCAGCAACCAGTATAATCAAAATGTGCAGATCTTATATCTCACAATTCTTATTAGTAAAGCTCATTTCACAATGCAAAGATGCGATTAATTTGGAAACAGATATAAATTTGAAATTAAAGGTGGGGAGGAATAAAGCATTGGTGAGATATAAATTTTCAGAAAATACAATTGTTCCCATAATGCAGCTAATAGTGAGTGCACCATTGGGTAATCTAACAATAATAGGATCTATTTTAAAGTGATTTTGAAAATATGCTAGGGTATAAGACACGTGATCCGTGACTCCAGTGTCTATGACCCATGACTTGTGTTTTTGGGTGGAAATGTTTAGAGCCTTGATATGAGAATTAAAATGCAAAATATGAACCATTCTATCTTGATGAGGAGAAGGAGTGATTTTGGTTGAAACCTGGCTAACGCTATGACTATGAGCATAATATGGTGTGCATCTTGTCTGCTGAGCAACGCTAGAAGTGTCTTTCGTTGTTTTGAAGTGAATTCATTGATGGTGGTTTCACTTCTAACCATCTGGTGATCACTGAGATTATCATTGTCACCCTCAGTGTTGTCAACGACTGCCATACAATTGAGGACAGGGTTCTTGTTGTCAAAACAAGATTTGAAGTTGGGTAGATAACCATGTTTTTTGTAGCAATACAGTATGTCCATATTTTTCACAATAGGTGCATTGCAGTTTATTCCGGCCACCTTGTCCTTTTTCAGCCTGAGTCTTCCTTCTTTTGCCCCGACCTTTTCCTCCACTCTATGAGGAACCTGCGATGCTCGAAGAAGAAGCAGCACTGGCCAAAATCTTGACATCTAAATTATTGTCCAAGTTGGAGAGTTACCTTTCTTGTTGAGTGATCATGGACAAAATCTTATTCACACCAGACAGTTCATCCATCAACATAACTTATGACTTAACAGTGTTGTATTCCTCACCAAGGCCACGAAGGACTTTCGTGACTCTGTCCTCCTCTCTATGCATTTGAACATTCCCTAGTCCACAATCACATGCGGGAACAGATATGAAATTATCAATTTTTTTTTCCAAAGATTCTTCAGTTTGACAAAGTAAGCAGTAACATTTACGCTAGTTCAAGAGAGAAGAAGAAAGAAAATAGATGAGAAAATGTCAAAGAAAAGAAGGGGAGATGTAAAGATTGAGAAAATTAAGTAAAGAAAAAATTCACAAACATTGTGTCAACATTGACGTTGAAATCTTTATTATTCTTTGAATGCGATCCACAATGCGCAAACCAAAGAACAAGTCATTTTTTTCTCTATCAGAATTTCCATATTTTTTTATCCACATTTACTACACCATATAAAATTTTGATATGTGTATGTGGAGAAGAACACATAATTAAAAAAATTGAGATGAAAATAAATAATAAACTTGTATTAATAAAAAATCACGCTAGTTACAATATTAATGATAACTATTTATATAGCTATATTATTCTAATTAACATTGTATAACTCAACAAAGCTAATGATAATAAACTTCAATAAATTAACAAACTGCATAACAAAGTAAGAGAATTATACTAATGACACTAATAATTTCTAACTTCCTATTAAATAATAATCAACAACCAATATAATCAAGCAAGAATACTGCTAATCTAGTTTTCCATGAGGCGGCCACTCACGTGTGGATATTAAAAACATCCTTAGCAAAAGACTAGCGCTCTCCTCCAATCGATGTTAGCCGTGTGATAAATGTCAATAATGGTTAAATCATGCAAAGTTTTAAACTGAGATTTTTTGTTCAAGTTCAACGGTTCAATCAATTCTTTAGAATATACTGAACCAATTAATGTGTTGGGCCAAGTGCATTGCTCTTTTCTTTTGCTTTATTGGACCTGTTTTTTGTTGTTTTTTTAAATTCTTTTTAAGTTTCTATTTCTTACTAGTCCCAAAAAATAAAAAATTTCTCTCTTTGCCAAAACACTTGTTTTAAAAAAAAAAACTAAAAATCTAAAATTTTATTGATAGTTATAATATTATTTATTTTTTTAAAATTTATTAATAATTAAATTTTTGTTCAATTTAATTTGTGTAGTTTTATATATTTTTTTGCAATATCCAAGTTGTTTAGTATTCGTTTTGTCACGGTCTTGAATACACTCCAACGCTACCGTGCCGGTACTCGGACTTACTCAACCTCTTGAGCTAAGACCAAGTCAGCCTAACCCTCAATACTTAGCAAGAAAGCTAAGAACACAAGAGAAAGGAAGCCTTGGTGGAAGAACACTTTATTGCTCAAGTGTTTGTTACAAATGATTCACACACACAAATTCTAACTCTCACCCCTATTTATAGCCATCCACCTCCTCAATGGATGGTTAGGATTAAATCTAATCAACGGTCCAGATTAATCATCCAGAACATTCTTTATAAATATCTATCCTACCACAACTTTCTAAATGTTTCTAGATTATTCCATACCACTTTTTATACTTCTATATACATCTACACTCTTCTATAATACTCTATGACCTTCCAGAGTCCTCTAGAACCTTCTAGGGTATTCCGGGACCTTCTAGAACATTCTAGAATGTTCCGAAACTATCTAGAGCATTCTCAAACACTCTAGAAAATTATACAAACACTGTTAAATCTAACCTTCTAAAATTTACCGTGACATTCTCTCCCACCTAATGCGCAGACGTCCTCGTCGCGTTCTGTTTATGATAGCGCTGTATGTGTTCTTGAAATTGCCACAGATTTTCACGAGCTTCCCAGGTAGCTTCGGTTATCGGAAGTCCTTTCCACTTGATCAAGTATTGGATACTTGGTGGTACTCCTCTTCGTCGTACGACGCGATTAGCTAAAATCTCTTCGATTTCTTTATCAAAGGATCTAATCACCACAGGCGGAGCACGACTCGAGTCACCTCTACTCGGTTCATCTTGATCTTCATGATATGGTTTAAGCATACTCACATGGAAGACCGGGTGGATCTTCATAGAGGGAAGGAGTTGTACTTTGTAAGCAACCTCCCCAACACGTCCAATGATCTCAAATGGCCCTTCGTATTTACGGATTAAACTCTTATGAACTTTGCGAAAGGCTTTGAATTGTTGTGGAAGAAGTTTAATCATTACCTTGTCTCCCACTTGATAGCTTGCATGCCTCCTCTTCTTATCTGCTCATTTCTTCATCCTCTTGGCAGCTTTGTCGAGGTAAGAACGAGTGACATCTACTTGTTCTTCCCATGACTTAATCATATGATAAGCTCCAGGGCTCTTCCCTGAGTAAGAGGAAGAAAGAGAGTGAGGTGTAAGTGGCTGTTGTCCAATCACAATCTCGAATGGACTCTTCCTTGTGGACTCGCTCCTTTGCAAATTGTATGAGAACTGAGCAATGTCGAGGAGTTTTGTCCAGTCCTTCTGATTAGCGCTTACAAAATGCCTCAAGTAACACTCGAGTAAGGCATTCACTCTCTCAGTCTGCCCATCGGTTTGAGGATGGAAGCTTGTTGAAAAATGAAGCTCCGACCCAAGGAGTTTGAACAACTCTGTCCATAGTCGTCCTGTGAAGCGTGGATCTCGATCACTAATGATGCTCTTAGGCAATCCCTAATATTTCGCCACATTCTTGAAGAATAGTCGTGCTGCTTCCTCTGCAGTGCAGTTAGTAGGGGCAGGTATAAAAGTAGCATACTTCGAAAATCGATCCACTACCACGAGAATAGATCCAAACCCCTCGGACTTCAGTAAGGCAGAGATGAAATCTAGAGAGACACTTTTCCACGGTCGCTCTGATGGAGGCAGAGGTTCCAACAACCCGCTTGGTGTCTTGTTTTCAATCTTATCTTGTTGGCACACAAGACAAGTCTTCACATAGCTCTCCACTTCATCTCTCATTTGAGGCCAATAATAAGAAGATTCAATGAGTGCCAAGGTCCTCCGCTGACCTTGGTGACCAGCCCACTTGGTGTCGTGGCATTCCCTCACTAACTTTCTTCTTAGATTTTCCCATTTAGGGACGTATAGTCTTTTCCCTTTAGTGTAGAGAAGGTCATTTTCTAACCAAAATCTTTTGGTCTTACCTTCTCTAGCCAACTCCACCAACTTCTTGGCTAATGGATCGTGATACAACCCTTCCTTGATGGTAGGCATAATATCTCATTCAACCATAGAAATGGCCGCTAACTCAGCCTTGCGACTCAGCGCATCTGCTACCACATTAGTCTTGCCTGACTTGTATTCAAATTCGAAATCAAACTCAGCCAAAAAATCTTGCCACCTAGCTTGTTTGGGGCTTAACTTCTTCTGAGTTTGGAAGTAGCTTCTAGCTACATTGTCTGTCTTGACGATGAAGTGTGAACCAAGCAAGTAGTGATGCCAATTTCTTAGACAATGCACTACCGCGGTCATCTCTTTCTCTTGGATGGTGTATCGCCTCTCTGTATCATTCAACTTACGACTCTCAAAGACAATTGGATGTCCTTCTTGCATTAGAACTCCTCCAATAGCGTAGTCAGAAGCATCAGTGTGGACTTCAAATACCTTTGAGTAGTCGGGTAGTGCTAGTATTGGTCCTTCTGTGATAGCAGCCTTCAACTCATCAAAGGCCTTTTGACACTCCTTTGACCATTCCCAAGAGTGATTATTCTTGAGAAGATCAGTTAATGGTGCAGCCTTGGCGGAGTATCCCTTGATAAACCTCCGATAGTAATTAGCCAACCCAAGGAATGACCTCAATTCAGATACCTTGTTTAGCGGCTCCCACTCTTTGATAACCTTCACCTTTCTTTGATCCATGCAGAGAGTTCCACCTTTAATGATGTGTCCCAAGAAGTGGACTTCATCCCTTGCAAAGGAACACTTTTCCTTCTTCACATATAGGTTATTCTCTCGCAAGATCTTGAACACGGTTCGTAAGTGTTTTACATGTTCCTCTAAAGTATTGCTATAGACAACAATGTCATCCAAGTAGACCACTACAAACTGATCAAGGTAAGTGGTGCACGAAATTGTGATCTCAAGCAACGGTGCCAAAAACTCTGTACGCACGTCTTAATAAATCGTTTTTCATTCACAACTTCGATACAACTAACCAGCAAGTGCACTGGGTTGTCCAAGTAATAAAACCTTACGTGAGTAAGGGTCGATCCCACGGAGATTGTTGGTATGAAGCAAGCTATGGTCATCTTGTAAATCTCAGTCAGGCGGATAATAATTGATTATGGAGTTTTCAAAAATAAATAATAAATAAACAGAGAATAAAGATAGAAATACTTATGTATATCATTGGTGAGAATTTCAGATAAGTGTATGGAGATGCGTTCGTTCCTCTGAACTTCTGCTTTCCTGCTGTCTTCATCCAATCAGTCCTACTCCTTTCTATGGCTGGCTTTATGTAAGGACATCACCATTGTCAATGGCTACTTTTCATCCTCTCTGTGAAAATGGTCCGATGCGCTGTCACTGCATGGCTAATCATCTAGAGGCATCACCGTGGTTAATGGCTGCATCCTATCCTCTTGTGAAAATGGTCCAAATGCTCTGTCACAGCACGGCTAATCATTTGAGGTTCTCGATCATACTGGAATAGGATTCACCCTCCTTTTGCGTCTGTCACTACGCCCAGCACTCGCGAGTTTGAAGTTCATCACAGTCATTCAATTCCAGAATCCTACTCGGAATACCACAGACAAGGTTTAGACTTTCCGGATTCTCATGAATGCCGCCATCAATCTAGCTTACACCACGAAGATTCTGATTAAGAGATCCAAGAGATAATCATCCAATCTAAGGTGGAATGGAAGTGGTTGTCAGGCACGCGTTCGTGGGAGAATGATGATGATTGTCACGTTCATCACATTCATGTTGAAATGCGAATAAATATCTTAGAAGCGGAATAAGTTGAATTGAATAGAAAAACAGTAGTACTTTGCATTAATTCATGAGGAACAGCAGAGCTCCACACCTTAATCTATGGAGTGTAGAAACTCTACCGTTGAAGATACATAAGTGAAAGGTCCAGGTATGGCTGAATGGCCAGCCCCCAAAACGTGATCACAGGATCAAAAATACAATCCAGGATGTCTAATACAATAGTAAAAAGTTCTATTTATAATAAACTAGCTACTAGGGTTTACAGAAGTAAGTAATTGATGCATAAATCCACTTCCGGGGCCCACTTGGTGTGTGCTTGGGCTGAGCTTTAGCTTTCCACGTGTAGAGGCTTCTTTTGGAGTTGAACGCCAGGTTATAACGTGTTTCTGGCGTTCAACTCTGGTTTGTGACGTGTTTCTGGCGTTTAACTCCAGACAGCAGCGTAGAACTGGTGTTCAACGCCCTTTTACGTCATCTAAACTCGGCCAAAGTATGGACTATTATATATTTCTGGAAAGCCCTGGATGTCTACTTTCCAACGCAATTGGAAGCGCGCCATTTTGAGTTTTGTAGCTCCAGAAAATCCACTTTGAGTGCAGGGAGGTTAGAATCCAACAGTATCAGCAGTCCTTCTTCAACCTCTGAATCTGATTTTTTGCTCAAGCCCCTCAATTTCAGCTAGAAAATACCTGAAATCACAGAAAAACATACAAACTCATAGTAAAGTCCAGAAATATGAATTTAACATAAAAACTAATAAAAACATCCCTAAAAGTAACTAGATCTTACTAAAAACATACTAAAAACAATGCCAAAAAGCGTATAAATTATCCGCTCATCAGTAAGGTCGAAAGATCTCATTCATCAAGGTACAGAAGGTCGCAGGAGCGATGGTCAAGCCAAAAGACATCACCAACCACTCATACGATCTATACCTCGTGACACACGTAGTCTTAGGCTCAACACCATCGGCAATTCTCACTTGGTAATATCCTGACCTCAAATCTAGCTTTAAGAACCACTTGGCTCTACCTAGTTGATCAAGCAAATCGGCTATCAAAGGAATGGGGTATTTGTTCTTGATGGTTACCTTGTTCAGTGTTCGATAGTCGATGCATAGTCTCAATGAACCATCATGCTTCTTTTGGAACAAGACTGGTGCGCCATAAGGTGCCTTCGATGGACGGATGAACCCAACATCTAGCAAATCCTTAAGTTGCTTCTTCAACTCCTCAAGTTCTGGCGGTGCCATCCTATAAGGTGTTGAAGCAGGCGGCTTTGCTCATGACTCTAATTCAATCTTGTGGTCCACCTTCCTCCTAGGTGGTAGTTGTTTTGGCAACTCGGGAGGCATCACATCCTTATTTTCTTCAAGGACTTCCTTGATTTTGGGAAGAACATCTTCTCTTTCGGATGTTGACTCCTCTTGTAATAGAGCCAAATATGTAATCTCTCCCTTCTTGAACCCTTTCTTGAGTTGCATAGCAGATAGTATCGGTGGTCCGCCAACTTTAGAGACTGTAGGGACCATGCATGGAGACCATTTCTCCATGACGCATACTACATCGTAGGATGTCATAGGGATTATATTTGCCTTCCTTTGCAAATCGAGCCCGATGACTATTTTAAAATCGTCCATGGGTGCTACTGAGAAATCCACAAGGCCCTTCCAAGAACCAAGAGTCATCTCAACCCCTTTTGCTACTACCTTAAAGGGTTCACCCTTGGTATTCACGGGTTTGAACCAACCATTCTTTTCGGTGATCTTCAACCCAAGCCTCCTTGCTTCATCAGGCGTGATGAAGTTGTGTGTAGCACCAGTGTTGATCATAGCCATGATAGATTTTTCATTGATAAAGGCTTTGACATACATCAAGCCTTTCTTTTCTGCAGTGCTTGCCTCTTTGTCCTTCACAGCATTTATGTGTTGGATAGATCCAACACACTCAATTACTTGAGTTTGGGCTTCTCGTTCCTCGGCGATAGATGCCAAAGTCCCTAGCTTGGGACAATCCTTCATTTGGTGTGGTCTCTTGCACACGAAACATCCTCCTTTGGGCACGAAAGCCTTCTTCTTTTCTTCGTACTCTTTCTTTGAAGAGTATTTTCCTTCCTTCTTAGTTGAAAAACTCTTTCTCTTGTCTCCCCCACCTTTAGCAGAACTAGGCCTAGAGGAAGACTTGGGTTTGGAGTCTCCCCTATGATACTCAATGAGTGATTCGGTCACCACGATGGCCTCATCGACATCCTTAACATTCCTTCTTTGTAGTTCTTGCTTTGCCCAAGGTTGGATGGAGTCCATCAATGAAGAAGAACAATGCATCCTCTGATGCTAAGTTGGGGATTTGAAGCGTGAGAGTAGTGAACTCATTTACGTAGTCGCTAATCGTACTCTTGTGCTTCAACTCCCTCAACTTCTTCCTTGTTTCATAAACCGCATTCTCAGGGAAGAATTGTCTTTTCAACTCCCTTTTGAAATCTTCCCATGTGGCTATGTTGCAAGTACCCTTTTCCATATCTATGCACTTTCTCCTCCACCACAAAATAGCATTATCAGAAAGGTAGAGAGCTGCAGTGCGTACCTTTATTGCTTCTTCGACCACCCCTTGGCCTTCGAAGTACCTCTCCATTTGCCATAGGAAGTTCTCCACCTCGCGAGCGTCCCTTACGCCCTTGAACTCCTTTGGCTTGGGGAGATCAATCTTTGTCGTCTCCCTTATAATGGTTGGTCGAGATTTTGCCTCCTCGAACCAAACTCGAACCTTGCTCTGATACCAAATTGTCACGGCCTTGGACACACTCTAACGCTATCGTACCGGCACTCGAACTTACTCAACCTCTTGAGCTAAGACCAAATCAGCCTAACCCTCAATACTTAGCAAGAAAGCTAAGAACACAAGAGAACACAAGAGAAAGGAAGCCTTGGTGGAAGAACACTTTATTGCTCAAGTGTTTGTTACAAATGATTCACACACACAAACTCTAATTCTCACCCCTATTTATAGCTATCCACCTCCTCAATGGATGGTTAGGATTAAATCTAATCAACGGTCCAGATTAATCATCCAGAACCTTCTTTACAAATATCTATCCTACCACAACTTTCTAAATATTTCTAGACTATTCCATACCACTCTTTATACTTCTATATACATCTACACTCTTCTAGAATACTCTATGACCTTCCAGAGTCCTCTAGAACCTTCTAGGGTATCCCGGAACCTTCTAGAACATTCTAGAACGTTCCGGAACCATCTAGAGCATTCTCAAACACTCCAGAAAATTATACAAATACTGTTAAATCTAACCTTCTAAAATTTACCGTGACAGTTTGGATTGGTCTTTTTAAAAATAAAAGATATTTTATCAGAAAAATATTTTGTTATAACTGAAAACGTGTTTGGATACAATTTTTAAAAATTAAAAAATTTAATTACGCCGACAATTCTTTCAAGTAATAATAGGAAAATTAATCCTTTTAGTTGATTAGCTTTTTTTCTTAACGTTATTATTTGGGCCAATAAATACTAAAATATGATACAATTTTATTTTGAAAAAAGAATATAAATAACATTTTTAATTAGGAGCAAGTTTAAAATAAAAATTTGTAATTTGATGTGATTTTAATCAAGTATTAAAAAGAAATAAAGATATATTTTTGTCAAATTAATATAGTTGCATATGACTTTAATTCGTTTATAAGGTTAAAAGTGAGTCAAGTTAGTTTGTGAGTCAATTTAAATATAACTTGTTAATAGTTTGATAAGTTGAGCCTTAAGATTGTGAGAGAAATTTGAGTTAGAATTAAATTAAATTCAAACAACTAATTTATCCTAATTAATCTAATAATTATTGGCTTAAAATAAATTAAAATGTTATATTAATCACCAACACTCTAACATGTAATACGTAGCCACAAAAATATTTGTTCTTCGTAATAAACATACCTGATTCATTTTTAAATATGTTTACTAATTTAGGAGTTAAATAAATTTTAACTATTTATTTATTATAAAATATCTTTTTTGTTCTTAAAATTTGACAAAAATTTCAATTTTTGTGTTCACTCACAAACATCATTGTGAAGTTATTAGGATTTTGCTACTTTGAAATTTTAATATTGTTGCAAATGGCAAATGGAACTATGGAAGTGTTCGAGTTTCGAACAATTTTTGGGGAAGCTATTTGTTTTGTGAAGCAACATTATATTGTATTTTTTTAAAGTGAGTGATGATTTCTAGATACTAACATTTTCTCAGGTTAAATCCAGAATGGTGGGCGATTAAACCTACAAAAGTACATTGTCTATTTTATCATTGTTGTGGTGTTACTTTAAGATATTGAAGCCTTTGGTATGTAAGAAAATCTTTTTGCCATTTTATCATAATTAGCCTTTTTTAGTTGGTATGGGTTTTTGCCTTCTCAATTTGATAGTTTTAAAATTTGAATATTTTATGAATATACTTGTTAAAGAGTGAAGATTTAATGAGCAGCAAATAAATTTTCTAATACAAATTAAAACAGCTATAAGACAATATTAAATTTTTAATTGTAACAACTGATACCTGCAATAATAATTCAGAAAAACAGAATATAGATAGAAAGAAAAATAGACCATAATAATCTCATTTCGGTGCTGAATGATTGAACATAAATAGCAAGAGATGAAAAGAAATACAATAACTGAAATAGAAAGTCAAAATACTTTCACTAATTTCCTATCTTTCACTCTTTTTTACTGTTCCTTATAATTTTTGTTCCTACTCTCTCTCTCCAAATAATGTGAGATTACACCTGTTTCTTGTGCATGATAGGGTGAGAATTAGAAGTTTCTATTGATTTAGGGTATATAACAATACCCATTCCTTAAAGATTCACTTTGTCCTCAATGTGGAAGGATGAGAATACTTTTTGAATTTTTTTTTTTGCCAACTCCTATGAGGCCTCAAAATTAGGTAGATTTTTTTACTGTACCTGAGTTTTCAGTTGTCCAGCATCATGTACTCGCACAACCTTAATACTTTCTAACTCCGTCTGCATCTCATACTCATCCCTCAAAGCTGTTGGCAATGGCTGGGCTGTAATGGTTGTTTTCAGGCTTTTTTTCAGCAATGAAACATGAAAAACAGGATGCACCCGAGAACCTTCTGGTAGCGGTAGTTTATGGGCTATCTTCCCATTCCTTTGCAAAATCACAAATGGACCAAAATATCTAGCACCGAGCTTCTGATTGCTTCTCTTGGCTAGAGATTTTAACCTGTACTGCTGAATTTTCATGAAAACCTTATCACCTGTTGCAAATTCTACCTCCGTCCTCTTCTTGTCTGCATATTATTTCATGCGTCCCTGAGCTCGATCTAATTAATATTTTAATTCATCGAATTTTTTATTTCTCTCCTCCATCAACATCTTTGTTAGAAACAAGAGAGAGATATGAGAAAAGTGTTTTGTGTATTATTCAAGTTGTGTTCAAAGGTACAATATACAAGGGATATTTATAGGTGGTAAATGAATCAGAGCAATAAAGGCTTAGAATCCTACAATTAATATACAGATATACTAGACGATACTAATTGATCTAAAATGATTCTAATGATTCTCTAACATCCCCCCTCAAACTCAAGTGGGAGCTAAGGATACCAACTTGAGTTTGGATAACAAAGTCCGAAAACGAGTCGGGTGATGAGCTTTCGTGAAGATATCAGCAGTTTGATCTAGTGTTCCAATAGCAATGAGACGAACAGCATCAATAAGGATACGTTGCCGAACAAAGTGACAATCAATCTCAATGTGTTTGGTGCGTTCATGAAACACATCATTATGGGCGATCTGAATAGCACTGCGGTTATCACAAAAAATATCAATAGGGGACGACTGAGGAGCACCCAAATCTTTGAGAAGCCAACGAACCGAAATAACTTCAGCAGTGGTGTCAGCGAGGGCACGGTACTCAGCTTCTGTGCTTGAGCGAGTAGTGAACGTTTGCTTCTTAGCATGCCAAGAAATGAGAGCGTCGCCAAGAAACAAACAATGATCAGTAGTAGAATGACGATCAGTGGGATCACCAGCCCAATCAGCATCGGAGTAAGCCTGAAGAGACAAAGAGGAATGGGCAAAAAAATAAAAGCCATGAAATAGAGTGCCTTTGATGTAGCGAAGAATGCGAAGAACTGCCGCATAGTGAGTAGTACGAGGAGCTGACAAGAACTGGCTAAGTACATGAACCGGATAGGCGATGTCTGGTCGGGTGACAGTCAAGTAGACGAGACCGCCAACTAACTGTCGATAGAGAGTCGGATTATCCAAAACAGTGCCATCCATAGAGGTAAATCAAACATTAGGCTCAAGAGGAATAGACTCAGTGCGACTATCTGTAATCCCAGCGCGAGCAAGAAAATCTGAAGCATACTTAGCCTGAGAGAGATAGATGCCATCATTGGTGGAGATGACCTCGAGATCAAGAAAATAGCTAAGAGAACCAAGATCTTTCATCTCAAAGGTACGGTGAAGTGAGGCCTTGAGATCAGAGATACCATCAACATCATCCCCAGTAATGATCATGTCATCAACATACGAAAGTAGAAGAACAACTCCACGTTCGCTTTTACGAATGAAGAGGGCATTCTCATGAGGGCTAGAAGTAAAACCAAGACTGCATATGGTAGTGCTGAACTTGTCAAACCATTCACGAGGAGCTTGCTTAAGTCCATAAAGTGCCTTGCGAAGGAGACAAACCTTATTAGAAGGACAAGGATATCCCGGAGGTGGTTTCATATAGAATTTCTTTTTCAAATCCCCATTAAGAAATGCATTCTTCACATCCATCTGACTGAGAGACTATTTTTTAACCGCGGCAATGGCAAGAAGAGCTCTAACAGATGTAAGACGAGCGACAGGGGCAAAAGTCTCTTCATAATCAATACCATACTCTTGCGTACAACCTTGAGCAACCAAGCGGGCCTTATAACGGTCAATAGAGCCATCAGAACGAGTCTTGATCTTGTATACCCATCTACAGCCCACAATTTCCTGATCAGAAGGAGGATCAACCAGGCTAAGTGTGTGCTTTTTCAAGTGCCTGTATTTCTTCTTGCATTGCTTGTTGCCAATTTGGGTTTGAGGAGGCTTCTCTGAATGTCTTAGGTTCATGTTGATGAAGAATAGTAGAAAAGCAATGGTAATCGGGAATATAATAAGTATCAGGAAGATTAAGAGTTGACTGGGATATAGAACCCTTGTGTGTTGCGTGCAAGAGGGAGCCATTTGCAGTATTGACAGAAGGTCCATTTGTAGTGGTAAACATGGACGAGAAAATATTACGCAACGGAGACATGTGATTAAAGCAACCCGAGTCAAAGTACCATTTAGAATTACCTGGAGGGGTGGAAAAAGCAACAGGGGTATTACCAGAAACAGAGAGAAGACATTGAAGAAGAGATGCATTATCAGAAAGAGAGACAGGAGACAAGTTGAGTGGACTAGGACGTGATGGGCGAGTAGGACATGTAGTAATTAAATGTCCCGAGAGCTTGCAGTAACGGCAGAATAGCTGTGAACAATGATAGCTAATATGACCTTTCTGGTGACATGTGCGACATTCAACAGAAGAACAGTCGGAGAAGAGGTGTCCAGAACGGTTACAGTTTCGACAGAATTTACCCTTTCTGTCGGTGGCAGCAAAAATATCTGGCTTTTCCATGATAGTAGTCACAAAGATCAAAGAGAGGAGAGAAAATGGCAATTTCGGAGCAGAAAATGAGAAATCAGAGTGCAGAATCGGAAAGAGCTCACCAAAAAACCTTAGGGAGGGTCCCACTTGACTGCCACGTCAGCGCCACGTCAGCAGAACGGTGACACGTGGCAGCCCGTGAGAGGACGGAGAAGACAGACTGGCGCTGAATTGGAGGTTGGGTCAACCAGGGGGCCGGGTCGGGTCGGGTCGATTGCGCGGGTCGCTGTGGAAGCTGACTGCATGACACGTGGAGGCTCCAGGATCATGGGATGAGCAGCAAGATCCAACGGCTACTGAGGCATCTGGGAGGAGGAACAATGAAGGTGGGCAGGGACGTTCTGGCGGCGCATGAGGGCGCGTCCGGTGGCTTCAGGCGACGGTTCCGGCGGCGTTGGAATTCTGACGGAGAGACGAACACAACGGTGGCGGAGGTGACGAACCAAAGCGTCGGAAACAGAACGAAAAACCAGAGCAAAGAAACACTGTCGGAAGAGAAAAATAAGGAGGCTATGAACAAATGTTCATTGAAAAAAAACTTTAGGCTCTTGATACCATGTTAGAAACAAGAGAGAGATATGAGAAAAGTGTTTTGTATATTATTCATGTTGTGTTCAAAGGTACAATATACAAGGGGTATTTATAGGTAGTAAATGAATCAGAACAATAAAGGCATAGAATCCTACAATTAATATACAGATATATTAGACGATACTAATTGATCTAAATTGATTCTAATAATTCTCTAACAATCTTTACTGCCTCCACAATAGCTTCCCCTCCACCTTATAACAAAATCAGGGTTCCCGCCTGTAAAGCACCCATGGTAATTGGTATTGTATTTGTATCAATACTCAACCCAATTAAGTCATTTGTGCCATTGTGGTGGTTTCATCCCTGCAAAATATCTCATTAACAAAAAATCTCAGTCACCTCCTTAGCCGAAAAAGGATGAGAAAAGATAAAAAAATGACTGTACTTTGTCATCGTCCTATCCATCACTACCAAAATAGAATCCTTCTCTCCCACCTTTGGCATCCCTCTAATTTTGGGCGAAGTACTTCTCAGCGAAATTTGATACTACATCTTGATAATCTTAATCATAATAATATGTTTGAAATAATATTTAATAGGATTGAGATTTTGCAAAATCAATTTATGTATTTGGCTTTCTCTTTTGAGATCCAAATACATCATAACAAAACAATTATATTTTCTTTTCTTGATCATTATGAATTTGTTATGTTCTTTTATAATGTTTTTAATAACTAAAATAAAAATAATTAAATATAATTAAAATTGTCTATAAATTATTTTACATGACACTTACAGATACAACCAAATATAATTTAAACTATGACTAATTATTAGGATTTTTTATTTTTATAAATTAAATAAATATAATAATTACTAAAATAAATAATTTTAAAAATATTTACTGAAATACTTATCTCTTATCTCGTTTACAGTGTATGTATTTTACATATATCTCGTTTACACTTATATGTATTTTTTTAAAAAAATTTAAAAATAATAAAAAATATTAATAATATCAATAATCCAAACTTTTGGTATGCAATTAGTACATAAAAAGGTTGGTAAAAGAGATTAAAATAGATATGTTTGATCAATTTTAGTCTATTTTAAATGATAGGGATTAACACGTTTACTTAAAAACCATTAAACTACTTACTATTAACACGGTTACCTCTTTTCTAATTATCCACTATTTAAAAATTTAAAATATAATTTAAATACATGTAATTTATTTAATGACCCAATTAATACATGTCACTACTCTATTGATATATAATATGAAATCTTTTTTACTTAAATTATATTTCAAATCTATGCAACAAATATAATTTATATATACTCCCCTGCAAGAAAACAAAAGGAGTGAGTGAATATGGAAAAAAATAAATGTGGATAATAAATATTTTAATATTTTAATTTGTAAATTAGATATTGTATAGACTAATCATATTATATGTACATAGTAAATAAGCACCGGTATACATATTGAACAAAAAATACACAATAAAAATAAATTAAACAATACATATATTTATATACAAATATATAATAATTAATAAATATTTTGATAGCTAATTTTTATATACACATAATATTTTTATTATAAAAATTATTATTATATTATATATATTTTACTCCCATTATCAATATTTTTTTATCTTACTGAACGTCAGTTTCTTTTTCACTTTTTCAGTTTTACTCTCACTTCACCTTCAGAGAACATACATTGCTCTCTCTAAAGAAAGAAAAGAAACCGTAGCCTCCACTGTGCAATCGATCGCCTTCAACCCCTTTGTACATTGGCGAATTGCAAGCTTCGCACGTCATGGGTCGTCGTGCTTGTCGCTTGCTCCCTCTCCATCATATTCTGCTCATTACGTACCTACTTCTCAGAGTCTTATACTGAAAGTAATGGTTGTTTTCTTATTTTTTGTTCATTTGTTGTCAAATTCAGAGACGTCCCTCCCCTCCTTTACTTTGTATGATTTATTTTATAAATAATACTATACATCTAAGTCTTTTTATGAGTTCAATCAAATTAAACAGTAAAACTTGTAATAATGTTATTTATAACTGATTTTGTTATGTTAGACAAAATTAGTTGAATTTAGTTAACAAAAAGACTTAGATGTGTAGTATTATTCTTATTTTATTCATTTCAAGATCTTGCATGTAACACTTAGTTTGTTTTGTGTGCATAATCACTTAGTTGGGTATTTGGTTAAATTGAGAATAATTGTGCAAAACAATGACTAGGTGGAGGTTTTAGTTCTTGTTTTAATTGGTTGTTGTTTTAATTAATAAATTGCAGTACTTATTTTGTTGTTGGATTGTTGTATTAACTTGTTTTGTTATGTTCTTGATCTTATTAACTTGTTACTTTGATAAATTGTTGTTCTGGATAATATTCTTGACTTTGTAAATTGTGATGGTTATTTTAGTGTACTATGCTTGACATTTTGATAACTTGTTAATCTGATCAATTGTTTTTGTTGTAGTTTGTTGTTTTTTATTTTGATTTTATTATTGTTGTTTTTATCTTAGTTTATGTTGTTGATTTTAATTTATTGTTTTTATCATTTGATTGTTGTTAATTATGGTTCAAAAAACTAAATTGAACCAATTGGTTGAATCGGTCTAACCGAAAACTAACAACACAAACAGTTCGGTCCTCCACTTAAAATTGCTCCTCAACGTAGGGGTGGGAAAGCGGGCCGGCCCGTTCCAACCTGCCCCGCCCCGCCAATTAAAATGGGTTTAAAATGCTAGCTCGCCCTTCTTTATGGCGGATTGACGGGTTAGCCCGCTTGACTTTTTTTTTTAAAATAAAATTCATTAAAATTAACTAAAAAATAATAATTAAAAAATCAAATACAAATAAAAAATAGTCAAATTATAATATAATTTTTTTACTTTTTTTTTATTTTTAACTTCAATAAAATTGTTCAAAATAATATTTGTCAATAGAATCATTTTTATTTTAAAAAATAAGTCACATAATTTGAGTATATATACGAATTGTAAAATAAAATAAATAAAGTTAATAACTAAAAGAAGAATAGAAACAAAAAATGAAAAAAGTGTTTAAAAATTCTATAATTATTAATTTTATAATAGAAATCACTCTTTTATTTAATAAAAAAATAAAAATCTTCGCCCCAGCGGACCGGCCCGCCCCGCCCCGCCAATTTTGGCGGTGCGGGTTTTAATTCGATGGGCTCCGAAATCCAAATCCTAGCCCGACCGACCCGCCTTTTTAGCGGATCGGCCCGACGGACTCGACCCGTTTTGCCACCCCTAAACGAACCGAAAAAAATTGCTTAACCGGCCAAAAATCGACTTTTTGGACCGGACCAAAAATCGGTCGGTTTTCTTGATATGAAGCCAATTTGGTTAAATTAAAAAAAAAAAAGAAAAACCCCTAAACGGTCTGTGACAATTATCTCGAAAGACAACGAGACCCTCAACAAAAAAAATACCCTTTTCGATTTCTGATATTTATTTTTATGAGACTGATTAACTCATCTGTCAATATTTTCAATCGGTATTAATGGAATAAGCCTACATGACATGTTAAACGGTTTATTTATCTATTAAAAATCAACTAGAATTAACAAATTTTTTTTTATTAAGAATTTCGTTGTCTTTTAACTTTTAAGAAAAATTACTAAGACTGTTTAATTTTTATTTTTATTTTTCTATTATTTTTTTAAATACATTAACTAAATTTATTGTGTAAAATTTAAAAATATTAGTAATTTTTAAATTACTTTTATTTATAAAAATTAAATAAAAATATATTAGTAATTAAAGTATAAATATATTTTAAAGGTAACCAACCTCACCAAATTAAATATTAAAAGCCAGAGAAAATATTTTGTCTATTTGAAACCTGATAGTCCTTAAAAAAAAGAATAAGGCCAAGTTGGGTATTCACTCACCCACAAAAAACGCGTTGCTATCTGTGCTTCCTCCCCCTCTTTCGTTCCTCTCATTCATTCGTTGCATTCTTCAAAGAAAGAGAGAAAGAGTGAGCCACTGAAAACCCTAGCTAGCCTCCACCACCGCCGGACGGAGTGAGCCACTGCCGCCTTCCGTAGTTGTCCGAGGCTTCTCGCTTCTCAATTAGTCCCTGTTCGCTATCTTCTTTCTCGCTCAGCGTCCATCCTCCGTCGTCTTCGTCCTGCTCGCCGTCGCCTTGTTGCCGTCGTTTCGTCGCCGCCGTTTTATCGCGCTCAACCGATCTCCATCGTCCTGCTGTCCGTCGCGCGCAACCCCTCTTGAAGGTCAGTGACAGTGATCATATTCTTGGTTTTTCTTTTTATTCTCTGTTCTTTAATCATTTCAGGTAAGCATGGCAATTTCCTCCGACGGGGTGGGTATCCGCTGGAAATTACCCGTCGGGGGCGGATTTGGGGAGCAAAATCTCCCCGCTGAGGACCGGGACGGAGACCCGTATAACAAACGGACGGGGCGGGGGCGGGGGCGGGGGCGGGGGCGGGATCCGTATAATCCCGTTATAGGAAAAGACAAAAATGCCCTTCATATATATATATATATATATATATATATTAGTTTCTGAATCTCAGTAACCCTTGCCTCCTCCATTCTGCCTTTCTTTTCTTCACATGAAAGGGATGAAACCCTAACCTCTCTACTCTCCAGAAGTCCACCTCTCTTCTTCCAAATCTCACCGCCGGCCACCGCCCCCCAAAACCCCTTCACCGTCGCACTCTCCCGAAACCCCCTCAGCATTGTTGCTGTCTTCACGCATTAGAGACGTTGCAGCAGGTTTCGCGCCATCACCGTCTTCGTCGCAGTAGTCGCGTCACGTCGTCGCCGTTCTGTGAGCAGTAAGAGCGTCGCGCCGTCGCCGTTCAGTGAGTGTCATGCCGTCGCCGTTCAGTGAGCATCACCGCCTGTGTCATTCTTCTTCTTTGACGTTCAGTGAGCGGTGTTCTTCTTCGTCCCCTATGATTTCCATTTAACTTAAAAATTTGTTAATTTCTGTGATTTCTGTAAGATCTGTGATTCATGTGATTTTCTGTAATTTCTATGATTTCTATAAGATCTGTGATTCATGTGATTTTTTGTGATTTTCTGTAATTTCTGTGATTTATTTTGTAGCATTTGTTAATTTGATTTCTGTCATATCTGTGATTTTTTGCAATTTCTGTGATTATATCTTTGTTGCAAAATCAGAAGGTGCAATTTATTTGGATTTCTTTGCCAATTTCCTTAGCATCTTCATCTTTGTACTGGTGATAGCTTACCATTTTGTTATGGCTGATCCTAGGTTACTCTGTGGTTGTGATTTTCATGTTGTAAATTTAGCTATTTTTTTAATGGAAGTTAAGTTGATATAGAAAGGAATTTCATTTTGAGATGTGATGTGAGTTTACTGCTATATCTTATCAAAGACTTCATTGACACTAATGAATTTGCTAGATGAATATTTTGCTTAGAAACCCATTTTGAATGATTATTGATTACTGTGCTTGTTCCATTCTTAGCTGCTCACTGCTAGTACTCTGAATTCCGCTATATTGTTGTGCTTTTTGTGAACTTTGTTATTCAGTGAATGAATAGATGTCAATTAACTAGATGAATAGATGATCGATGATTATTTGTTATTGGTTTGGTTAATTCAATAATTTTTCTTTTCTTTTGTTACTATCTTAATGAGTTCAATAGTGATATAATGACTAATGAATGATAAATTAATATTTGATGAAATTAAAGATTATATTAGATTTTGGCTGATGTAGTGTTTTAATTTCGGAAGATATTTAAAGTTTATATTATATTATAATTATGTTTTAAGGTATTTATTTATAATTTATTTATTATATCATTACAACATAGTTTTTCTAGTTAGACCACGGGTGAACCAGTTGGACCAATGAACTAATAATTGATATTATCATTTGCTGTTAACTGAACTTTGTTATTGGCTAGATGATAGTATCAATCAATTTAATTCATTGTTCTTAAGTTGTGTGTGTCATTTGTGTAAGTGTGGATTAAATGATATTGAAATATGATTTGAGGTCTTATATGATATTTTTTTTTCTTTTTCTGTCTTTTGGTTCTTTCACTAATGACATAGGATTTTTTTAGTTTCATGTCCCTTTGGAGGAGTGTTCATCTGTGTTGGGAATGTGCGAATTTGACCCCTACTGAACCTTTTTTTTCTTAAGTGTCATGCACGCACTACTTGCTGCTGGGAAGTAAGAGTGTTGGAAAGATTCAAATGAGGACTTCTAAAATATATTTTCTGTAATCAAGCTGATTTACAATTAAAGTAGATTTTTAGCTAGAGATTCAGATAGAGTTGTTTATAAGTTATTGTTATCCAAAGAATGGAAGTAAGTTTACGAGATATTAGAGTTTTAATTTTTATATTTTTTAATATATTTTATTTTAAAGTAATATCTTTTACCATTTGTTTTTATTTATTTTCAGATTAATATTTGTCTGATATTTGTTATTGTATAACTCACGGTCTATTAATAATAGAGAACAATTGTTATGGGAAACGTGTTAATACATATGGAGAGTTGGTCTAGTATCTGGGTTGTTCAGATTTTAAAGACTTTGATAATTTTAATCATTAGAATATGGTATACTCGAGTGAAGGACAACTTGATGAGGATTCAAGCTACTATGCTGTATTGATCACCTGGTATGATAGAGAATAAAAAACGTTTAATTATTTGAATAGTTGGGGTGGGAGTTCGGTATAGATGATATTGCGACAATAGTATTTGGTGCAGTTGTTCACATATATGCACTATTATTTGAGTGGGTGTTGCCCTTAGTAAATTTCTATTTGGATCCCATCACCTGGATCTCCATATCTCCCAAATTGAAATTAAGTACACCTCTCACTTAAATAATAGTGCATATACATGAGCAACTGCACCAAATACTATCGTTGCAATTTCATTTTTGCCGAAGCTCCTACCCCATCTATTCAAATAATTAAACATTTCTTTTTTTATCGTACCCGGTGATCAATACAACATGGTAGGTTGGATTCTCGTCAGGTTGTGCTTCACCCGAGTATATACCAGATTCTCATGATCAAAATTATCAAAGTCTTTAAAATTCTAAGTAATCCAAATACTAGGCCAACTTTCCATATATATTGACACGTTCTCCATAACAATTGTTTTTTGTAATTAATGAACTGCGAGTCATATAGTAACAAATCTAATAGGCAAATATTAGACTAAAAATAAATAAAAGCAAATAGTAAAATATATTACTTTAAAATAAAATATATTAAAAAATATAAAAATTGGAATTGTAATACCTTGCAAATTTTTTTTGTTCTTTGAATGACAATAGTTTTATAGGCAACTCCTATCTGAATTTCTAGCTAAAAACCTACTACAACTATAAACAAGATTGATTACAGAAGAAGTATATTTTGGAAGCCCTTGTTTGAATCTTTCCATGTTTACTTACTTCAGCAGCAGGTGCGTGCTGCATGCATGTCACTAAAGATAAGAAATGATGCTACCAAAGATAAGAAGGGCCGTTAGAGTCATCATTGATTGGAACCCTTGCCGTCGCTGCCAAGACCATTACCGTCGCAGCAGAGGAGAGAGAAAAAAGAAAGAAGAATGAGTGAACGGTATGTGTACTAAAACAGCTAATTTCTTCTTTCCTTTCATTATTTGCCTTAGTTGATAGAATAAGCATTTCATCAGACCAAAAGTCACATCTTATTTCCATATGGAGAAGAAAAATAGAGAAGTTATGCAACGATAAAATATGCACCTATAATGTGGATCAGCATCACCAAGACTTGCATCTACTACCAAGACCGACCACAAAAGCCCCAGATGGAAAGCAACCACATAATGAACTAACATCCGATTACAACAACTGATGGTTAAACAAAATAACACAAGGTTTTGAACAAATGGACCAACCATTGAACCATTCAAACTACCATGTCAAAGATTCAGACGACTAACAGATTCATCCAAAGTTCTACCTAAATAACAGAATTGTAATAAAAAAAGAAAAATACAAACTCATCTAACTAAACCAAAATTTCAAATAACTAATCTCAAGCAATAGATCCAAAATCAAATAACAAAGCTATGACTAAGTTTATTATCAATATTATCAATAACATATAACATAAGCATAGATTAAGAAAAAATTAAAAAATGAACCTAATTTGATCAAGAATTTAATCAGCCATTTCATCAACAATGGGCAACTATAATACATTGATAGCCGAATTCACTTATAGGAGCAGCAACATTATCACTAATCAACAATAACACATTGATCAATGATAAAAATCAAAACATAAATAACGAAAAAAATGGGGAAATTGAAAACTGAAAATCAACAATGCTAAATTGATGACAGATTGTATCAAGAACAAATAAGAGCAGTGGGAGGGAGCTCGTGCAACGCTGCGATGAAGGGAGCAGAGGCAACGAGAGCGGTGGCGGAGGGAGCTCGGGCAACGGAAGCGATGATGGAGAGAACTCGTGCGACGCAGCGGCAGAGGAAGCCACAGAAAGAGGAGTGTGTTTTATTTGTGTGCAAGTTAATCGAGAGATCGTGAATGGAGCTCGAGATTGTGTCTAAGTTATGTTATTCAAATTTCAGACAGATTTACTAATTAGCGATGGATTTTTTGTCGGTAAAAAATCCAAAATCAAAATTTGAATTACTGACAGATCTTATAATTTGTCGGTAAATTTTTGGAAAAAGTTTTAATTTTTTACCGACAGAAAATCTATCGGAAATCCATCGGTATTTTCGACAGTAAAATTCCATCAGAAAAATGTGACAAATCGGTTGTTTTCTAGTAGTGAATTTGTGCCTTCATTTTGTTCCCCACGTATAACAATTTTTCAGTTCTTTTTATCGGTTGGATCAGAAGGAATCCCTACATAATGTGATACATGAGTAGTTACTCTAGAATCTAACCACCAGGTATTATTTGGTATTTCAACAAGATTTGGTATTTCAACAAGATTTGATTCGAAACTTATTGAAACATAATAAATACCTTTCTTTTCGAATTATTTCTTTCTTTTTGGACAATCTTTCTTTATATGTCCAATCTTGTTACAAAAAAAAAACATATCAACGCCTTCTTCTTTTGGACATTGCCGTCACGAACCTTTAGTGAAGCATGGTCCTTCATATCCTTTTTATCTGCCTTATCCTTACTGTAGATCCAGCTTGAAATGTGAAATGAAGAGTGATATTTCATTTTTTTTAATCTCCCTTCCTCTTGATTCAACATGACCTTAATCTCTTGAAAATTCTATTTTTTTAAGAGTGTTATAGTTCACTTGAAATTGGCCAAAATTCAGGAAGAAGCGAGTTCATGATAAACCAAACTAGAAAAGACGCGCTCACATCCATACCAATAGATTTCAACTTTGGTGGCAGATTAGACATTTGAATCACATGATCATGAATGGGTTGTGACTATTCAAATTTCTTAGTTGTCAATTCCGTCATAAGGTTGCTCGCAATGGACTTGTCAGGTATGTCCTATTGAGAATATTTCTTGACTTTAGCCATGAAATTCTTGGCATTATCTATCTTAGGCATGGATGGCTTAACATTTTCAGCCATTGTCATTCTCATCAAGTTCAAACACAGCCTATTTGACCGTTTCCAAGTCTCATAAAGAGACTTGTGTTCTTTGGAACTAGTCTTAGTAATCTCAGTAGGCTTCTAATCTATAACTAATACGAGGTCTAAATCCATAACACCCAATTGAAATTGAATTTGCTCAAAATCAATCAGCATAGTTATGTCCATTAAACTTGACAATTTCATTATCTGAGTCAAACAAATTCATAGAAGCTACAAATATAATACAGACTCGCACATCAACGCTTTGAATAATTAATATATCATTTAGATTAAACATTTAAAGTATAACAATGTTTTCCTTTGGGTGATACATTAATATACGAAGACACAATAATTAATTAAATTAATTCAATTTAATTTGCTTATCTTATATGCACTAACTAAAAATGTTTAATATCTTTAGATATTTAAATATTTTTAATATTGTATATACATATAAAATTATCAACAATCTTGCCAATTTACTGTAAGAACAATTAATTAATCTTTGGTTCTGATCTTTAAATGTGTTATAGCAACAAACCCAAAATATAATCATACATTATTAGATTTGAGTATTTGACCACTTTGGTGTTACATTTATTAGATTTATGCAAATTTTGAGCAAATTAATTTATGAATAATCATAAATTTCATAATCTTGTTCTGATACTACATGTTAAAATTTGTTTCTACAATCAATTCAGAAACTATTTCTACCAGTAATACAAGATCTTGAAATTTATAATTATTACATTATAAGAGCATAACTCAAAACATACTAGGATCCATATCAGAGTTTTCAGATGTTCTTCTCGACTTATGGTTGTTTTTCTATGTCAGAGTGGTTCTGATTCAGGAACTTGTGGGTTATGGACACACCATACTTCTACTGCTCCTAGTGATTTTTGTTACGGGCAAACCACGTTCTAATCAATTAAGCTATTTTGCAATTCCAATAAGTTCCTGATCCTGAGTGTTTTTTCCTTCTCTTCCTTCTACCTTTTCACTTCTTCATTAATGGCACAAAAAAAGATAACTGTTGTTGAGCAGAAATGTTTTTACTTCTCTTGTCACATATTTTTATAAACCGTAATTTCTATTTTTCTGTTTTGAAGAGAGAGGAGAGATATCTTTTATTTTATTATTTAAAAAATTTCACTAATTCTATTCTTTTACTGAGTAACAACCATTGTATTTATCTCACTATAATCAAAATTATTTTTGTTAATTGGATGGACTAATTATTATTTTAATAAAATAACTTACAAATTTTTCATCTTTTTCTGTTTTTCCTTGATGTTATGGAAAACATAATGTAGCTGGATTAACGTTAAGGAATTGTTTTTTTTTTTTTAATCTATGTTGTTTTCAGTTATCAAGTTTTGCTTTATGAACTGTGCCTCAAATTTTAATTAAAACATCTATTGTTTGGTTCTTTGGTATTATATACTAATCATCACTGGTTAAATCAATATTTGTGTCAATCCTTGGACATCATTTCATTGATATTTTGCAACCATTCTTTTCCTTATTAGTTATGATCATAATAGTTGAAATCGATTTGGTTAAATTTATTGTTAAGGTACGATATGTTGTCAATAAAGCACATGGCTTTTCTCATTCAACATAGATGGAAATTCTCATAAAAAGATAAATTTCCGATACAATATAAGAGCGTCCAATGAAAATGAAAATGAAAATTTTGATTCTTCTTATACATTTAAAACTTAAAATGTTTACATCTAAGTTTACAATGTATATAGTGCATTTTAATTGAGAATTTATCTTTATCATCCAACAGATACTAAAAGATGGCAGAAGGTGAGGATATTCAGCCTCTTGTGTGTGACAATGGAACTGGAATGGTTAAGGTACTCAATGGCACATGTTTCTTTCTTTTCTTGTTTTCATAGAATGACGCCCCGCGAGCTGTTTCTCCCAGCATTGTAGACTGCCCTCGTCACACTGGTGTGATGGTAGGAATGGACCAAAAAGATGCATATGTTGGAGATGAGGCACAATCTAAGAGAGGTATCTTGGCTCTCAAGTATCCAATTGAGCACGATATTGTAAGCAATTGGGATGCTATGGAGAAGATTTGGCATCACAAATTCTATAATGAGCTTCGAGTTGCCCCTGAAGAGCATCCAGTTTTGCTGACTAAGGCTCCTCTTAACCCGAAAGCTAATCGCGAGAAGATGACTCAAATCATGTTCGAGACCTTCAATGCCCCTGCCATCTATGTAGCCATTCAGGCTCAACCGGTAAGAAATTCACACAATTCTTTAAGGTAGTGTTAAAAACTGTGTCGAATAAATGCCATGTTTCTTGTTTTTTACAGGTATTGTGTCTGAGCCACACTGTCCCAATCTAGGAGGGTTATTCTCTACCACATGCCATCCTTAGGCTTGATCTCGCCGGTCGTAACTGAACGTGGTTACTCGTTTACCACCTCAGCAGAGCGAGAAATCGTGAGGGATGTGAAAGAGAAGCTGTCCTACATTGCCCTTGACTATGAGTAAGAGCTTCAGACGGCCAAGACCAGCTCCTCTGCGAAGAGCTATGAATTACCAGATGGACAGGTGATTACCATTGGCGACGAGTGTTTCAGATGTCCTGAGGTGCTTTTCCAACCATCCATGATAGGAATGGAAGCTGCAGGTATCCACGAGCCGACATACAACTCAATCATGAAGTGCGATGTTGATATTAGGAAAGACTTGTATGGAAACATTGTTCTATCAGGAGGAACAACTATGAGCAAGGAAATCTCTGCATTGGCTCCCAGCAGCATGAAGATCAAGCTGGTGGCTCCCTCTAAGAGAAAATATAGTGTCTGGATTGGTGGTTCTATCTTGGCATCCCTCAGCACTTTCCAGCAGGTTTGGTTTCATATTCTGTTACCTTATCAAATATTATAAAATTGCCTTAATACTAATAATACTAGTTTCTAATGCTGCAAAATTTGATGTTGTGTGCAGATGTGGATTGCAAAGGTGGTGGTTATGCTCATGTTGGGAGTCATGAGGCCAGGAGTTGTATTTTTCTTAACCAGAAATATTATCCAGTTATTATTTTCAGTATATGTTTTCTTAATTTTTATTTTTTGACTGGTCATTTTTAATTGAATTAGCTGGCATTGTTAAAAGTTAAAACTATGTCGTTGGTATGCAATGTTTATCATCTATTCTAAGATTGCTTACAAATAATCTATCAATGGCATTAGACCAAAAAAAGAGAGAAAAAAAGCATTACTGAATTCGACGGCAATAGTGTACAAGTAAAGCTTCACTTAAAATTCAGTATCACAATCAAGTACCTTAGCATATTTATAGAAAAATTCCTTTTTAAAACCAAAACTACTTATAAGTTATAATCACATCAAAGGCTACAAAGTCATATTAGAACTAGTATTATATTATCTTCTTCTCCAAGTTTTGGATTATTTTGTGGGAGCTTTGTTTCCTTGTTTTCATGAACTTGGTTGTCTCTTTCGTTTCCATCCAAAGCATTCGGTTTCTTTCCAAAGCTTGCAAAACCATATTCTTCATGTTGGTGATGATCATAGTTAGAATTACACCTCCCATAATAAATCTTTGAATTCAAGTCATTCATCTCTTCATCATTCACAGAGCTTCGTCTGTTAAGGTGGCGCGCTCTTGCTCTTTCTTCTTTGTAGAATTCCTTGCTTCTTAACATAACAAATAAGATAAGCAAGCCTCTGTAAGAAGCTAATGTAGCTATTGCATCTAGGAAAGTACAATCACATAACATCAAAATAATTTGGAAGCAGAGAAGATGAGAGAAAAGCAGTGAAAGCAAAGAGTTTCTACTTTCTACAATGTCTTCAAGAGATAACGAGTTTACAGCCATTGTTGAGCACAACATGTTGGAGGCTGTCTCTCAATTTAGAATGTGGTTGAATAACATGGACTTTTTGTAAAGTAACCAAGGACCATAGTTCTTGAGGAAGCTGCTTCAAATAGCAGTCTATGATCAAATGTTGTAGAAGCTTTTCTCCAAGGCTGGAATCGCTTTTCCCTTGATGGTAGTTGGAAGCTTTGCGAGGAATTTGGTGTTGCGTCTTTGGATTCGCCTGCTTGGTCGAATGTGATTAGGGATGAGAAGTGTGGAAAGGTTATAGGAGACGTTACACAAGTGTTTGTGAGCACCGCGGTTGCAATTTTTTTTCAATAGAACAATGGATGTTAAAACATCCATGAGATATTTGCTGGAATGACCAATCCAAAACACCAGGAACAAGATGCGACATGCGAGTGCCACTGCAGCCTTCTCCAGCGACAACAATAAAGGCAGCAATGGCAGAGCAGGTTGGCAAGCACTCTCTGAACTCTCTCTCCCTAATTGATGATTTTTTTTTTTTTCAAAAGAAAATCCGAATGTTTTTTATTGTTATTGTGGTTGAATTTTGAAGAATTTAATGTTGGATTTAAAAGAAAAAAAAAAAAGGGACATTTCAAAGGTGGTGGTGACCATGCAAAAGAAGCCAATAACGTGAAAATATTTCTATCATTCCAAAAGAGATTAGAACAGATTTTGATTTTAAGACTAAACCATAAAAACCAAAATCACACTTACTCCTTGTTTTAAATTAGACGAATAAGAAGTTTGTTTTACTTTAAGCAGTGTCTATTAGAAAGGAAAATTTGTATGGATTACTTCTTTATTGTGTAACAAGAAACAACAAACTTCACATTTTGACTCATTTATTATATCTAAAAAACAATATACTTTTATCCATGCCCCTCAAATAGATATATCCCATCTCGATCGAACTTACACAATCCTACTAGTTTCTTTAAAAAAGAGAAAATAGAAACATGAAGAATACATGTAGGAAAAAAAGACCAGAAACCAGAGAAGCCATCACCAAAATCCAAAGCCTCACAATTTCAAACAACCAACACAAGCATAATCCTGCATAAAATACTTAATACAAAGTATTTTTCAGATTGTTACCACCAAACATATGATTCCTAAACTTGAAAGAAAAACATCACATTAAGTATTCTCCAAAGTCATTATCCTAATATATCTTTCAGACTTTTC
Organism: Arachis ipaensis; assembly: GCF_059453495.1. Lineage (NCBI taxonomy): Eukaryota > Viridiplantae > Streptophyta > Magnoliopsida > Fabales > Fabaceae > Arachis > Arachis ipaensis. The sequence continues at coordinate 10,149,604 of NC_142442.1, forward strand.
TAGGGACTAGGCATCCTGAGTATCTCCCCCTGTACATCCAATTCATTGTCCTAATTCATCCTACAATTTCAAGAATAAAAATTAGGCAACGAAATAAAAATCATAACAAGAGACACATAATTTACTAAATTTATGTGACATACATAACAATTGGCCCAGATAAGGTTAGAAAGAGCTTCTTAGTAACATTTTAGTGTCATTTTTGGAGAGTTCCAAAGAGATTGAGAAACAATAAATATAAAATTTAAAAGAACAGAAAAAGACAAACAATAAAAAGTAGTTGTTGCTTACCTTTGGTTGTCTCCATGGGGAGATTGATACATGCCACTAAAATGAATTGGATGAAGAAGATATCCATCATTATGAATAGCCTTTACTCTCTCTGCTTCTTTGTCCTTTAATTCTTTTTCTTTCTTCCAGAATTCATCAGAATTCTTCAGACCACAAATCTCACAGCTCTCTAACAAAAATCAAGTAAAAATTATTTAAATAATTTAAACAAAAGACAACCTCTCTCTTTCTCTCTCTCTCTCTCTCTCTCTCTATATATATATATATATATATATACATTCACATGAGAATACCTGAGTCATCAACAGAATCATTATAAAAGCCACAAAAAGGTACATGAATGCCTCCCTTCTGAAACATTTCATGAACCCGGGCATAGAAAACTTTGGGCTCAACTGACGGAGTGTTTTTAGGCACCGTCTCCCAAAAGAGGTGACGAAGAAAACCAAGGTGCATACCAAAGCACATTGTTCTGGTTTTACCCATACTAACCAAACTTGAAATCTTATACTCCTCTTCCTGAAAAAGCAAATATCAACAGAAATTTGTTTTTCAAATAAAAATAAATATACTTTGAGAAAATAAATAAGTTACTTAACCTCATTATCTATGCTTTTGTTGTAATGATCCATTGCTAATACATGATAAGGATGCGTCTGTTTTAACTCTAATTGAATCTCGGCTCTATAGTACAAAACAATTGCAGGAAAAGAAAGTATAAGAAAACAAATTGACTAATTAATATTAATGTATTTAAATAAAATAACTTGTCATGATGCACTCACTCCGTTGGCACACGTAAATTAGTAGGAGCTTTCAGCCTACGCGAGTAAAGGGGGGCATCTTTGTCATATAGTGAATTATTGATAACGGGGAGCTTCATAAGTTCCTCCATATTAATCCAACCATCAAAAGTCTTTCTGCTTTAAACAAAAGAGTATGAGATGTTCCCAACTAAACATAAAAACAAAAGTCCAAATTAAAAAGGGCTTACTCTGGTTTTGGATCCATGATAAAATTTTATGACTTGGAACCTGAAAACAATTACTACTTTAGAAAGTCTGAAAATATACAACAACCTTGCAATAAGATATACATTCATAATAACAAATTAAAACTTGAGAACTGATATTAATAAAAGCTTCAAACATTGCAATGAATCTAATGTAAACAAATAATTCAGGAATACATGGTTAATAGGTCAAAATAAACTCAAACTATATTTCTTTAAATATTCATCGAAAGATTTATAATACAACACATTTTTTTTTGTCTAGTACCAAAACCAAAGAAAGAAAATATAAATAATGTGATGTTTTCAAAAAAATTAACACCAAACCTTTAATTCTTTGGTAAACACAGATGCACAGGATCAATATATTTTATTATTGTTGTTGAAAAGCAAAATGACTAGGTCAACATAAATGGAACAAATCATAAACATAAAATAGTGCATCATATGTTCCAGTGTAAAAACATACTCTGTACCAGAGTGCCAACAGAATCCCCTTCTCCATGCTACATACTGAATTATCATAGAATTTCTAAATAGCAAATATCCCTTGCAAATAAAATACTACAACCTCTTCCAAACTTTTTCCATCCCATAGGATTAAGTGACTATTCCCAAACCCGCTCCCCATTATCTTGATCAATGTAGCATGAAAATAACATTCAGAATCACATGGATCAATTCATTTGATATATATCGATAAATTCATTTGCACAAACCACTAACTCCAACTATAACAAGGCGTTCTTTTTCCTCCCCTATCATTCGTGGATAGATTTTGCCAATAAATAGGCAACACAATTTGAGTATTTGACAACTACATCTTAGCAACACACCACAAGTATCATGAACCAAACCCTAGAAATGAAGTAACACAATAAAATCACAAAATAAAAAATTAGAATATACAGAATAACAATCTATAAAAATATACAGAACAATTAAAATACACAGATAACAATCAATCAAAATAATAATTAGGGTTTGAATAGAACAATAATTAATTTGAAATCAAATTGCAATCAATTAAAATAGCAATCTAATTAGGGTATAAACAGAACAATAATTAGGTTTAAATTTTAATTACTTCGAGGCGCAGCGACGATGGCGAGACGGAATCTGCTGGAGGCGACTATGGGAGAAGAGCGAGTCGAAAGCTTGGTTTGGTAAAATTTTTTAAAGAGATATTTGTGTTATTTAAAAGTTTAATTTTTTATTTTTGGTAAATAAAAAAGATCATAGTCTTATATTTGTAGTTTTTAAAAAATTTGGTACTTTTAAAAGTATCTGAGAATCTGAGATAGAATTTTTTAAAATTGATTTGTACTTTTTAAAATTTAAAAGTCTAATATAAATTCATGTTAACTAATTTTTAAATTTAATGCTTATATTTATATCTATTATAATATTTTTAAATTTTAAAAGCTATTCTACTAAATGTAATTGTTGTTACTTGTGTTTATTGAAAACTATTTTTAATTTAAATTATCAAACATAAATGCTACAATTTTTAAAAAGTTATCTTTTAAAAATTAGTTTTTATAAACTACTTTTGAAAAGTAAAAACTTTACTAAAGTAAGCCAAAGTAGAGACTGTGAGAAATGTGGAACGGGTGCTATTTAATTTAAGAGTACCTAGATCAGTTTTCAAATATTTTAAAAGCGGATATTTTAGTATTCAACAAAAATTAATACACAAATTAATTTTAAAATTTTATTCTGACAAATCAATTCTTAATTTATTTTTCAGTAAAATAATTACTCAAATTAGCCTCCAAAATTTTTTTTGTATAAATTTAACCATTATGTGTTTTAAAAATATTGGTTAAGTATATCATAAAAAAAGTTTTTAAACTTTTAATATATTCAATGCATTAAATTATATCAAAAACATTAAAATATTTTTTTTTATGATATACTTAACCAATACCCTTATAGCATAGCAAAACCTTTTTTTTTAGATTTTATTATTTTGTTTATTCTTATAATTTTATCGAATTTCAATTAAATCTCAATTTTTTTTTCAGTTAAATTTTTATATTAGATTAAATTTTATAATTAAATCCTTATTAAAAGTAAATATTAAAAAAATTTATAAAATTTAAATTTACTCGTACTCTCTGTCTAGGGGTAGATGTGAGTCAAGCCAGCTCATGAGTAGAACTCGACTTTTTAATAGCTCGATAAGCTAAACTCGTGAGCTGGTGAGCCGAGCTTGAGCTTGGAATTGAGCTCATAAATTAAATGAGCCGAACTCAGTTCGTTAACTCGTGAGCTGACTTGATTATATATATAATATTAAAAATATAGATTAAATGCATATAAGATATGCGTATTAATAATTATATATATATATATATATATATATATAATTTTACATATATATTAATATTAATGCTCTTAATTATTTAAAATTTTATAGTTATTTTTTATATATAATTTTAATATAAGACATAAATAAAAAATTTATAACTGATAGATAGACAATATATAAAATTTATCTTTTTTTTAATTTTTTAATATATATAAGTTATAATTTATTGATATAAAATTATAGATTATGTTCCTATTATTTGAGTCAACTCGTGAGCTTTCGTTGAGCTAAGCTTGAACTTATGAAATAGGCACGATTATTAATGAGTCGAGCCGTAAACCAAGCTTAATTTTCGTGAATCGAGTTTGAACTTGGTCTAACTCGACTCAACTCAACTCACTTTCAACCCTAACTCTGTCTCTAAAAAAGCAGAGAAACCATAGTAGTTTCTTTCTACTTCAAACAAATAGAAACTACACGTTACTCCCTATTTCTCTATTTTCTATGAACCTCAAACACCAATCTCCAAAACCACTTTCCTCTGTTCAATTTATTGTTCTGTTCTTGTATGATATATGCCTTTATCTTGGCTTGTGGATCAATGTCATTGTCGGTGAGATGATTGTTGTCATCATAATCGTTACAAGAACCATAATTGAAAGTACTTCATCTCCCAACACCTACACACATCATGAATTAAATCAATAATAATAATTAAGTTAAGAGAAAATTTGGTAAATTAACCGCTTCTTAAATACAGTGTCGACAACCTTTTCTCTCATAGCGACGGCCTTCTCTCTCATGCAGACCACTGCTTCGCTGCCGCTGCAATGCGCCACCATTCCTGCCGAACAGACTTTCGCATCGCTGCCTCCATGGTGCGCCATCGTTCTCTCTGAATTTCTTGCGCGAGTTGTGCGTGTGGTTCGTAAGCAGTGCACCACCGTTCTTGTCGTACAGACTGCCGTCTTGCCACTACCACATTGCATTGCGTAAAACACCATTCGCATCGCTGATGCAAGGACAAGAAACATCCATTCTATAATGAAAGAAACGTCTAATCTCATATGAAGCCGTCTACTAATTTTTTGAACCCCGAAACAGAGATGAAACATCCAGTAAATTGAAGAAGAAACATCCACTAACCTTTGGAGGATGGGACGTGGCTCAATGGCACGATGGAAGAGGAGGCGGAGGCAAGGCACGATGGAGGAGGAGGAAGAGATGCAGCGCCATGGCTTCATGGCGGAGACGGTCGAGACGCAATGCGACAGAAGAGGCAGACGGCGCGGCACGATGACGTGGTGGCAACGGAATGGAAGGTTGTGCAACGCGGCAGAGGAGGCATACGACTCGGTGTGATTTCTTGACCGTGGTGGACGGCATCCTCGCAGCGGAAGCAACATGACGCGATGGGCTAGTACATGGCAGCACTGGAGGAGGCGACGGCGGCACGAACATGGTCTGTGACAAAGGTTGATGGCGTGGATGATGGCATGCAGAGTAAGAGATTGAGGTGGCTGTATGTTGTTTTTGAAACTACGGTTAAAAGGAGTATAAATGGAAGCTTTTTTTTTTTTTTTTGCTTTGGGTCCAGTCTAACAGGAATTGGCAGGAGTTGGTTGTTAATTACCTAGCGGAATTAGTAAGTTAATAACATGCATCGTATAAATATACTTTTTTGTTCCCAGCCAACATTGAGCACAATAATTTCAATGAAGCCTTCAGTATTCCTAAGCAGACAAAAAATGACACCTTCCCTGACAGGTATTTGAAATAGGAGGGAAACAACAAGAGTGCCAAAGACCTTGCCAATACAAGTAAAGTGAATCATCGAGATCACAAATTTCCATCTAGCCGCTCCCTTGATCAAGGTGAGATTAGTCTTGAGGACCCTGATTGCAAAGAAGAGGTAGCAGAAAAACAGAAACAAAGTCCTCAAGCTTCTCAATGATAGCAGCAGCAAGTAGTCCATTTGAAATAAGCAAACCATAGACAAATGCACTAAACACAATATGTGTCCCAAGTGCATAAGTGATAAAAGCTGGGATCATGACACTAGTAAGTACAATGCATCTTTGTGTTTCGTTGAAGGGTTGTCTCTATGTGATTTTGTGTATCACCCTCCACCACCTCGCTCTTTCGCGACCTCCACCCCTTTCTTTCTCCCTGCAATGTAATCTCTCTTTCACAATCTTTCTCTCGTTCTATCCTTTTTTCTTCTATCGTTTTAGGTCTCCTATATCCGTGGCAGTAGTGGTGACAGAAAACAATCGGAGCTATAAAGACTTTGCACCTACCACTAGCAAGTCCATCCACGCTGCGCTCAAGAGTTTCTTCATCAGCATCATCGCCCTTCCTCTCTTTTTACTTCTCCCCTACATGGTACCGTCTTATTTTCTTTTTTCTTTCTTCTTCCTTCTCTTCTCATTCCTTCCGTGAATGTGAGAGAATATTTGTGTTCTTTTTTAATTTAGGAAAGAGTTATGATAGGTAACTAATGGCTTTTTTGAATAACATGAACAACAGGCTCTAAAATTTGTCTAATTCAAGTAAAATACACTATATTCATTTATTCACCTAAATCTTAATATTTGAATAACCATCCGCACATTTAATGAATTGAACATCCAATATATTTATTGTTTATATTGTTTAATATTTTCATTGTCTACCTATACTTTTTCAAAAAAAAATAAGAGGTGTTGTTCTTTAGATTTTTCTATTATATATATATTATATTCATTTTATTTAATAAAATATTTTGTTCACACTAATATTTTTGTTATAAATTTATAATAAAAATTTAATTATAAAATCTAATATTATATAAAAATTTAATTTAAAAAATATAAAAATTTAATTAAAAATTCAATAAAATTATAAAAACAATAACAGATAGAATAATTAAATATTTTTTTATTACTTAATTACAGTAGTCGATAAGGTAGGAGCAGGGACAACCACTTTAATTCTTTAAAGACTCAAACGTTGTCGTTTTCCATTGGCTCATTCTGAAATCTGAATCGGCGAAGCGTCCTATTCCTTATTGTTAATTTTCTTACTACTTACTATACTTGTTTTTGTCCATTTATAATCAATCTTCTACGCGCTTCTCTCCTCACGCTCTCTCCAAGCGCGTCCCCTTCACTCTTCTTCTGTATTCAATAATTAACACCATTCTTTAAGTACTTCCATAGTTCGATTCAGTATTTTCCTTTTCAAATTAACGTGTAGTTTTTCTATTTTATTCAATTTTATTTAAGAATCTTGCTAAAATGTGTTTTAAGTACCGATTTTAAGAATATTATTAAAAATTATTGATAAGATATTATTTTTTATATTTTCTAATATATTAAATATATACAAATTAGTTTTTATTATTATACTTGTTAGAAACAAGAGACTAAACTAGAAAAAGGATTTGTATATTATTGAGTGTGTTCAAGTTATTTATTCAAGTTGTCTAGAATAATATAATATAAAAGGGTATTTATAGGTACTAAGAGAATCGTAATAATAAAGACGTAATCTCCTATAATAAATATTCAGATATACTAAATAATACTAATTGATCCTATTCGGTAGGTCGGTTACCGGACGTTTCGGGTTGAAATCCTCGGAGATGGTAGGGGCTCGTCAGGTCGTGGACTACCGGCCAAGGGTGTGCGAGGTCCCGAGTACTTCGTGAAAAAAGGGGGTGCCACCTGCAAAGACACTCCGACGCTCTTGTAGTAATGTGCAGGCGAAAAGGAGCGATGTGATATGTTACGTACCTTGGGGGAAGAGTAAATCTTCCCCTTATATACTGTCAGTGGTGGGCCCAATGAGGGTGGGCCCACGTTATTGGGGACGTTATCTCACAGCCATGCGTGAACTGTCCGGGACACGTGTCCGGGTTGGTCGCGGGGCGCGTGTCCGGGTTGGATGGCGCTCGGGTCGGGCCGAACCGTAGGGGGTTTGGGCCAGGCCGTAACAGTGCCCCCACGCGCCAATGATAGTCGTGGGAGCTATCAGCAGCGTGTTGCTTCTCGCTTCGTTCATACTCGTTAGGTCGGCCGCTCGTGGAAGGGACATGCCTCTGCGCGCATGTCTCTTGGTTGCTGAAGTAACCGTTCAACGCTTCGTTCTTTGCGCTGAGCATTAAATGCTCATAATGGGGTGCAAAAACCCTGCGTGTAAGTACTATTTTGCCCCTAAGTCTTTCGCGCTTCCTGGGTGGCAGTTTTAAATAGTTTACCTTCCACTTTTTCCTCATTTTGCGCTCTTGTTTCTTCCATTTCCTTGCTATCTCCTTCCTCTTCCCTTGGGAATTCTAGAGTGTTGTTGCGATTTTCTTCGAACATCTTTCTCTCGTTCTTCCAGCTTCAACGAATTCAGGTAATCCTCTGCCTCCTCTCTTTTCTGCTCTGTTTATTGTGTGTTTGTTGTATCTGCTTAGTGTCCTTGCTGTTTTGTTTGGAATTTGTTGTTATGTGGCCTTTCGATGCTAGGTAGATATGTTAGGGGAGGGGTACCATTCCAGGGTAGGTTTTTAGGTGACTTGTGGGATAGATGTAGCTTTGGCCATGCTTGATCTTAACTGTTGAGTAGGGTAAACATGGTTTCTGGGTTTTATCCGGGCTCCCGACCTCATAGACTAATGGAGCGGTACCCCCACTATAGGTATGCCTCGCGTCGTCGCCTGGACTTCTACCTCTGGCGCAAACTACGACCCTACGCATGGGTGACCTCAGACGTAAAGGACTCGCCTAACCAGATGGATCTGGAAGAGTTGACGGAGTTCCGGCAAGCCGAGTACTTATGTGGGGGGACAAACGAGGAGACCAACTACGAGACCTTCGTTCTTGCCCCCGACGAGCGGTTGTACGAGATCAACCTCCGTTCTCCCCGGGTCGCTGACTGGATCTGGTTTTACAAGGCCATGTTCACCCAGGTCGGCGTTCGCCTACCCTTCTCTGACTTTCAGATGTCGCTCCTCAACCGGATATCCGTGTCGCCGTCGCAGCTCCATCCGAACAGCTGGGCTTCTATCCGCTGTTTTGAGCTGGTTTGTGAATATCTCAAGCTGCCGGCGTCAGTGGATGTCTTCCTCTTTTTCTTCAATCTCACCAACCCCTCCAAACAAGGGAAGGCGAGAAAAGGTTTCCTTTCTTTCCGGTCTGCCCAAGGTCGGAGGATATTTGGTCTGTTTGAGGACTCTTACCATGGGTTCAAAGATAAATTCTTCAAAGTTCGCCCTGCTAAAGGTCGCCATCCCTTTTGGTTATCGTTAGAGGGGGAGCGCCTCATCCCAACTTATTGGAGTTTTGGGGCGGGGTCTAATTCTTTTATTAAGGTGACGTATAAAGGGATGTCCCCTGTAGATAAGAAAATAGCGGATGTGTTGTTTGCCCTTTTTGGAAAGAACTCCGTGAACCCTCATCTCCTCATGGGTGAACGGGAGGCCGCCAGGAGCTATATCCGTGAGTCGTTTTGTTTTGTGCTTGTACTGTTTGTCATTGCTTGTTTTACTTGATCTGACGACTGATGTGTTTGTCTATTTGCTGCAGTGGAGATGTCTGCCTCAGTAACGTGGCTTGAAATTTTGATGAAGACCTTCTTCGAGGACAGTAACGAAGAGAAGGCCGAAGAGGAGGATGCCGGGAAGTTGGGGGGCCCTTCCGAGGAGAAGGAGCATCAGGCTATGCCCTCTCCCCAGGATACCGGTATGTCGGAGAAGAACTCGGCAGGGGCGCAGGCTTCCCCCATTCCCGATGAGGTGGTCGTTGGTGGGCATTCGTCCTCTACCCATCAGGAAGATGATGACGTGGAACTTATCCACACCCCTAAGAAGCGGAGGGCGTCTGCCAGCCCGGAAGGGACTCTCACCATTATGGAAAGAAATTTTGATGCTACAAAGTTTATTGACTCCCAGCTGACCCCTGGGACGGAGGAGCATTTTCACGGAACCGACCTGGCTGGACAGGCGAGATGGATGTACCGGACTTTGCTCCGGGGGGCCGTGATAGCTCGAAAGGCTGAGTTCGAGTTGTCGGGAATGCAGGCTCTTCGGAGGAAACTCGAATCCTCAGGCAAGGCAAACAATGACTTCAAGGTGCAAGTCGAGCTGCTCCAGAGTCAGTTGTCCGAGATGGGGGAGAAGCTCAAAGCTTCTGAGGAGAAGGCATCATCTGCCGTGGAGAAATTGAAGGCTTCCGACGAGACGGTGGCCCGCTTAGCCGAGCGGGAGATGACCCTGGAGAGCCAGCTGAATGCCGCTCAGGGTCGGGTGGCGGTCTTGGAGAAGGAGCATGACCAAGCCGTTTCGTTGGCTAAAGCCGCTAAAGCCGAGGTCGATGAGCTCAGGAAGAAGCTTAAAGCGACCAAGGAGCAAGGGAAGAATGTGATCTCCATGACTGAGGACGCTCTGAAGGCCCAGGTGAAGATCATGGCTCCCGACTTCGACACATCGGCTATTGGGGTCTTCAAAATGATCCAGGACGGCAAGATTGTTGACATGCCTAGAAAGTGATCTCTTGTAACTTTGGTTTGGTGTGGATTTGTTGAACATTTCGTTGTGAGTTTATTACTTTTATGCTTAACTGGTCGCTTGGTCGACTTACCATTATTATTGTTTATCTTGCTTGGCGTTTAATTTTCGTTACCGTCTTTTCGGGGCGGGCTTATTGTTTGTGCCCGTTTTGCCATTTGCGTTGGTAATCCGATTAGAACTGTTGTGGTTTTATTTATGAAGCCGCTCGATATGGCTGTGGTTCCGTTGGCTTTCCGGGGTGATCAGTCCTGGGTTGCCGTTTACGAATACGATCTCGTGAGGTACACGTTGGAAGATAATAGATGGAAGAATTTGGACAAGTAAGAATTAGTCGTTAGCTAGACAAGTTTATGAACACAATAGGCATTTGATAAAAGTGAATAATTAGGAATTAACATTTGATCAAGGCGAAACTCTACCCAGCTTAATAGGCCGCTTGGTCGGTGAGCCCAAGTTACGAATAGAATCTCCTCAGGTTACCTGCATTCCATGTTCTCGGGATCTCCCTGCCGTCGAGTCTCTCCAGCTTGTAGGCGCCTTTACCGAGCACTTCTTTGATTCTGTAGGGACCTTCCCAATTTGTCGCCAGTTTTCCTTCTCCTGGGGTCGGTAAACCGACGTCGTTGCGTCATAGGACGAGGTCTCTTTCCCCAAAATCCCTCCTGAGGACTTTAGTGTTGTAGCGCAGAGCTATTCTTTGTTTTAATGCTGTTTCTGACAAGTGGGTCATCTCTCTGGTCTCTTCCACCAGGTCCTTTTCCATCGCTTCGTCTACTCCTGCGAGAAGTAACCGTGGACTCGGTTCTCCAATTTCCACGGGTATCACTGCGTCGACCCCATACGTTAGGCAGAAGGGGGTTTCCCCGGTGGAGCTTTGCTCGGTTGTCCGGTAGGACCAGAGGACCGAAGCGAGCTCGTCGGCCCATGCGCCTTTCTTGTTCTCTAAGCGTTTCTTGAGGCCTAGTAGGATGACTTTGTTTGCGGACTCCACTTGTCCGTTTGTCTGGGGATGTTCTACTGAGGAAAACTTTTGTTTTATGCCCAGGCCGGTGAGAAATTCCGTGAACTTCTTATCAGTGAACTGCGTCCCATTGTCCGAAATGACGACCTCCGGGATACCGAAATGGGTTATTACTTGTCTCCACATGAACTTCTTGCAATTGGATGAGGATAAGCTGGCTAGTGGTTCCGCCTCTATCCATTTGGTGTAGTAGTTGATGGCGACTATGAGATATTTAACTTGTCCTGGGCCAACTGGGAAAGGTCCTAGGAGGTCGACTCCCCATTGAGCGAAAGGTCGTGTAGACGTCAATAAACTCAGCTCGGAAGCCGGCGCTTTGTGGAAGTTGGCGTTTTCTTGACACTTTACGCATTTCTTGACAAATTCTTTGGAGTCTCTCATTATCGATGGCCAGTAATATCCAGCTCGGATGAGCTTCCTTGCTAGGGCTTTGCCCCCGATGTGGTGGCCGCAGCATCCCTCGTGGACTTCTCTAAGTACATAGTCCGTCTGGTCGGGATGTAAGCACTTCAATAGGGGTTGGCTGAGCCCCTTTCTGAACAGTTGCCCTTGTATGATTGCGTATATGGCTGCCTCCCTTCTCAACGTTTTGGTTGCTTTCTCATCGTCAGGTAACTTGCCGTGTTCCAGGAAGTTTGTGATGGGGTCCAACCAGGAGGGGCTTGACTCCGTCAAATGGAGGGCAACCGTTGGTTCCTTCACCATACCCTGGATGAGAGACCGGTTTCCCGTTCCTGGCTTCGTGCTCGCTAATTTGGACAGGAGGTCTGCCCGTGTGTTCCTTTCTCTTGGGACGTGTTGGACCGTGACCTCTTGGAACTGCCTTGTCAATTCTCTAACCTTTTCCAAATATTTTTGTAGGAGGGGGTCCCTGGCTTGATAGCTTCCGTTTACTTGCGAGGTGACGACTTGTGAGTCGCTGCATACTTCCAGACTTGTTGCCCCGACTTCCCGAGCTAGTGTTAGTCCACCTAAGAGGGCTTCATATTCCGCTTGATTGTTCGACACGGGGAATTCGAACTTGGTCGATTGCTCGTAAATGACTCCCGCCGGACTCTCTAAGATGACCCCGGCCCCCCCGGACGTTTGGTTGGAGGCACCGTCTATGTGGAGCCTCCACCGTGTGCCCGTTTCCTCGGGGGGATTACCCGTTACCTCCACCAAGAAATCTGCCATCGCCTGCTCCTTGATCGCATGTCGGGGCTCATATTGCAGGTCATATTGGGAGAGCTCGATGACCCAAGTCATCATCCTCCCAGCCAAATCAGGTTTTTGGAGTACTTGGCGAATTGCCTGGTCCGTCCTCACGACTACACGGTGTCCCTGGAAGTATTGCCTCAACCTTCGGGAGGAGGTCAGGAGTGTGAGCACCAGTTTTTCCAATTTGCTGTACCTCATCTCTGCTCCTTGTAGAGCCCTGCTCACGAAGTAAATCGGTTGCTGAGATTTCCCTTCTTCTCGTACGAGCACTGCTGCAAGCGCTTCCTCTGTTACTGCTAAGTAGAGGTAGAGTGGTTCTCCAGCCTTGGGTTTCCCGAGTACCAGGGGTGTCGCCAGGATTGCCTTGAAGTGGTTGAATGCTTCCTCACACGTTGGGGTCCATTCAAATGCTATCCCCTTTTTCATCAGGCTAAAGAAGGGTAAGGCTTTTGCTGTCGATGCGCCGAGGAAGCGGGATAATGTCGTCAGCCTTCCCGCCAAACGTTGGACGTCTTTGATACAACTTGGGCTCTTCATCTGAAGAATCGCTTGACACTTCTCTGGGTTGGCTTCTACTCCCCTTTGGGTGATCATGAATCCCAAGAACTTCCCGACCTCCATGGCAAAGGTGCATTTGAGCGGGTTGAGCCTCATGCCGTGTTGTCGGAGGGTCGCGAACACGCCCCCCAGGTCGCCTAGGAGATCGTCGGGCCGTGTGGTTTTCGCAAGGATGTCGTCCACGTAGACTTTTACTGTCTTGCCTATGAGCTCACTGAATATCTTGTTCATCAGTCTCTGGTATGTGGCGCCGGCATTTTTCAAACCAAATGGCATCACCTTGTAGCAATAGATCCCTCCTGTCGTTATGAACGCTGTTTTGTTCTCGTCGGGTCGGTGCATCGGTATCTGATTGTACCCGGAGTAGGCGTCCATGAAGCTCAGATAATGGTACCCCGCCGCCGCATCGACGAGTGCGTCAATGTTGGGGAGGGGGTAGCAGTCTTTAGGACATGCCTTGTTGGGTCGGAATAGTCTACACACATTCTCTACTTCCCGTTGTGCTTTTTTACCAAGACCACGTTCGACAGCCACATCGAGTAATCCAGCTCTCGGATGAACCCTGCTTCAAGGAGGCTAGCCGTCTGCCTGGCCACCTCTTCTGCCCTTTCCTGTGACATCTTCCTCCTCCTCTGGGCCACTGGTTTAGCTTCCGGCTTGACGGCCAGATGATGTGACATGAGTTGGGGATCTATCCCTGGCATGTCGGCTGGCGTCCACGCGAAGAGGTCGGCATTGGCTCTGATCATTTCTATCAAAGGTTCCTTTAATTCATGGGGGAGGTTTCTGTTTATGAACGTGAACCTCTCCTCCCCGTCACCGACCCTAAATTTTTCCAAGTCCCCCTCTGGCTCAGGCCTGGGCTTGTCATCTATTCTGGCATCCAGGTCGGCAAGGAAGACCCTGGATGCTTCTTTGGACTTTTTCCTGAGAGAAAGGCTGGCGTGGTCGCAAACGACCGCCGTTTCCAAGTCTCCTCTGATGGATCCTACGGATCCGTCATCAGTAACAAACTTCATTACGAGCAGCCTCGTACTAATCGCTGCCCCAAGGTCGTTGATAGTTTTTCTCCCCAGGATGATATTGTAAGCTGTGGAATCTCGTAAGACAACAAAATCGGCCATTACCGTCCTTCGCCTCTGTCCTTGTCCCAGGGAGGTCGGGAGTGAGATGATCCCATCTGGCTTGATGAAGTGGTCACCCAACCCTACCACACCGTGCTGGTGGGTCGCGAGATCGGCATCGCGCAGCCCCAAGGCATCAAAAACGTTGCGAAACATGATGTTCGAGTCCGCCCCTGTGTCTACCAGGATCCTTTTGACGAGGCCGGTTCCGACTCTGGCCATGATAACCATGGGGGACTCTCCGGTACCTCGTCGAACCATTGGTCCTCAGGGCCGAAGGAGATGGATGGGAGTCCCCGGGAACTTCTAGCGGACGAGGAGGAGACCGCCAGGATCTTGGCGTCTTTCTTCTGTGCCGATTTTGACCTCGGGGCGGAATTCCTTGCTGTTACTACATTCACCACCGTGAGACCGTGGTCGTCCCCCTCTGGTTCTTGACGTCGTCTTGTCGCCCGGGACCTGTCCTCGCCTTCGTGATCCCGATTCCGTCTCCTCGGCTCCCTTATGAGGTGGGAGAAGTCGGCAAGCTTTCCGTCCCTGATTGCTTGCTCCAGGGCGTCTTTCAGGTCGAAGCAGTCTTGGGTCTTGTGCCCGTATCCCTTGTGATATTCGCAGTAAAGGCTTTTGTTTCCCCCCGTCCTGTCCTTCAGATGACTAAACTAAAGAAAGGATTTGTATATTATTGAGTGTGTTCAAGTTGTCTATTCAAGTTGTCTAGAATGATACAATATGAAAGGGTATTTATAGGTACTAAGAGAATCGTAATAATAAAGACGTAATCTCCTATAATAAATATTCAGATATACTAAATAATACTAATTGATCCTAATTATATTCTAACAATACTGTTAAAATATAATTTTAAAATTTAAAATAATTAAATTCTTTATTTAATCATCTACGTATATACTAAAAATTAACAGTTTAACACCAAATCAGTGGCCTCTCACTTCCGCTTCTATGGTCTTGATCTGTCCTAAAACAACCTTTCCGACGGACTTCCGGCGACAGTCAACCAATTTCACCTTTTCACTTTCTATCTCGAGGAGAACCGTTTCTCTGGCTACATTCTTGGCGTCAACCTCCCAAACCTGCAAGACTTCAACCGTTCAACGTCTCCAGGAATCTGCTCTCCTGCGAGATACCGAAGTCGCTCTCGGCTTTCTCCCTGTATCCTTGTTCGGGTAAAACCCTTCTTTCTAGGGAGGCCCGATTCAAAACTGCACCTAACACTTTGTTTGAATGTTGCAAAAAAAAAAAAAATGAAAGAAAAAAAAATAAGAGGAAAGAAAATGGAAGAAAAAGTTGAGTTATTTGTATGTTATTTGGATGAATAGAAAATAGATGGAAAGAAAATAGAGAGAAAATTTTCTTTGTTTGGATGAAAAGAAAAGTGAGAAGAAAGAAAATCATAATAGTATAAAATTACGTTAATACCCTTATTATCAAATAAAGTATAAATATTTTTATTTATTCATGTTTTATTATATTTCATAAATATTATAAAATATTATAATTTTATATATTTAATTTAAATTATTTATCTAATATATATAATGTTTAAATATAAATTTTTATTATAATAATATATTAAAACTAAATTTATATTAACATTTATCAATAATAATTTAACTAAGGGTAGTATTGGAAATACAAAATTATAACACTTTTCTTCTTGTTTTCATGCTTGTGATGGGAAGAAATTTTTTTTAGTGGACCCACACAAAAATTTTCTTTCCTTCTTATTTTCTTTGATAACCAAACAAAGAAAAATATCATTTTCCATCCATTTTCTTTCCATTCATTTTCTTTCCGTTTATTTTCCATCAAACCAAACATAGTGTAAGTATTGGATGACCCTACAAAACCCGATCCGAGGGCGCCATTGCATCCCCAGTGGTGCCACGTGGCGGCGCCACAACAACAATGTCATCTTCTCCGAGTTCAATGCCAGCAAACAACGGTCAAGTGTTCATTTTTCCATTTTTCTCCTCTTTTAATTCCAGAAAAAATCTTTATTTTCGCCAAGGAGATGACAATCCATGTCTTCCTCTCTTTCTCCGCCGAAATTTGTGGCTTCCAAGATTCAACGTTTAATTCTACTACCAATTTCACGCTTCTTTTGCTCTTCAAGCTGCGACCATCATGAACTCTACTTCTGCGTTGCGTTTTTGCTTGTGGAATCATCATAAGGGAAAATTCACGAAACTGCAACCTGTACAAAAGATTGATGACTTAATTTGATGTGATTTTATTTGTTTTTGTTGTGTTGATGAATTTTCATTCTTAATACATTTGATTAGATTTTTTGAAATAGTTTTGGGATTTTTTATTTGATGCGGAAGAACAGATAGTATGAAGAAAAATTAATGACAAATGCAGCTTTGGGTAAATATGTAAATTCATATTTCATTAACGTTTTTTTTCTACTTAACGTTAATAGAGATTTAACTAGAAAAAATTAGATGGTACAAGGACTTAATTAAAAAAAAATAAAAATTTAATTAAAAATTTGATATAATTATAGAGATCGACAGAATAATTAAATCTATATTTTATTTAAAAAGATATTGATAGAGACATACGGAATATTTTTCTTTTTATAATTTAAAGATTCCTCATGTTCTTTTACCCCTTGGCATGGCACTTTTTGCTATAGATTTCTTGGTAAAAGTAACTTTCGAGTTAATAGAAAAGAAACAATATGAGTAAAAGCCTTGAGCTAATGGAGTTTATAATTAGTGATTTATGATTAGCTAATGAAATAAGTTAATGATCAAATTAGTCTTTAAAATTATTCTTATAGTTTAAATCAGTTTTTAAAGTTTTAATTTATTCAATTTAATTTTAAAATTAATATTCACCAATCATGTTAATCCTTCAACTATTTTATTAGGAATTAAGGCCGTGAAAGCAGCGCAAAAACCTAACAAAATGGATACAAAAATTTTTTTTACGTAGTTTAGCTTAAAATTTAATAGTCGATGTCACAGATAAAACAACAATCAAATATTTCACTATAAAATATAACAAAGATACATAATTGGTGATAATTCTACCTATTTCAAATATTTTTAATATCTCAAAATACTTATTAATATTAAAAATTTGAGATTATATTACACATTCAAATATTTTTTTCATCCAAATTTTATTTAAATAAGTCTAATATCAACAAAAATCACTCTCATTAAGTGATTTATCTTCTTCTCCTCTCTGCGCTTCTTTTTCTTTTTTTTTTTTCCTTTCAAATATATGCATACGTCATTTTCTTCTTCTTTCAAATTCATGTATACCTCATCCTCCTCCTCATTCTTTTTCGCGCATGCAAATTCTTCTTCTGTTACTCATTCTCTTCTTCTTCTCCTCTTTCGTTATCGTCATCACTAACAACACCAACATTTTGTTAAGGATTGTTTTTTCAATTGAATTGAATTGAATGGACGCAGGTATTATGAATCTGAATTGAATTGATAATCTCTAGATTGTAGATAGAGGTGTTTCGAATTTGATTTTATATAATGGATATGTTTCGTTCATTCAGTACTATATAATTGTTTTATCATGAGTACGTATTCGGTTCATTATGCAAAAATTTTTTGAATTTGATTTTATATAATGGATTATGTTTCGTTCATTCAATACTATACAATTATTTCATCGTGAATATGTGTTCGGTTCATTATGCAGAAAGCTGTTTGAATTTGATTTTATATAATGGATTATGTTTCATTCATTTAGTACTATACAATTATTTCACAGTACGTGTTCGATTCATTATGCAAAAAACTGTTTGAATTTGAATTTATATAAGGTTTAATTACTCTGATCTGTTGGTTCCTATAGTTTCACCAAATTTTTAATTAGATTCTTATACTTTTTTACCTTTCAATTAGATCCCTACATTGCTTTAATTTTGTAATTAAGTCATTCTTAGTATAAAAAATAGAGGAATGCTAGGGGCTAGTAATTTTGGTGTTTTGTAACCATCAATTGACCATCAATAGTGTTTTTAATGGTGTGAGATTACATCTAATGGTAGAAGATCACTCACTTTTGTTTTGATGGTTAAGTGTTGGCCAAAAAACACAAAAGTTGCTGGCCCCTAGACTTTTCCTTAAAAAATATTAGAGTTAACTGAATATTTCTTCGCAAATTAAATGTATTTATAATTAAAAACTTAATTAAATCTTTGATCGCATATACTTTGGTAAAAATATTATGTTAATTTTAACATTTTTAATATGAAAAGAACATAATTGCAAAATTAAAAGCAGTGTAAGGATTTAATTGAAAGGAAAAAAAGTATAGGGACCTAATTAAAAATTTGGTGAAACTATAGCGACTAATAGAGTAATTAAACATTTATATAATGGATAATGTTCTATTCATTTAGTACTATACAATTGTTTTACCATAATAACATGTTCGGTTCATTTCTGTTTTGCACAATTCAAAACTCTTTCTCCTCACCTTCTACTGTTTTTTCACCAGAGAGGAGAAGGAAAAGACAAAAAAATACAGCAAAAACAACAAAAGAATAATGATAAGGAGAAAACACGTAAAGAAAAATGAATGCGAAAAAGAAAGAGGAGAATGAGGAGGAAGAAGAACGCGAAGAAGAAAACGAAGAAGAAGAAGCTCCGTACGTAAACGAGCATGAGAAGAAGAAGAAGTGCGGAAAAAGAAGAAATTTAGAGAGAAGAGAAGAAGCCTGAGAAAAGAAAAAAACAAAAAAAACGTGTGACCTAAAATTATTTGAATAAATTTGAATGAGAAAATTGGTTGAATATAAAAAATATCTCTTAAAATAATTAATATATATAAACTCTATCTTCACAAATAACATCGTGTATATATTTATATATATATGAGAGAGAGAGATTTCTAACACGAAGACACTCCTAGTCTTGTGTTTTCGATGCCCTAATTAGAGCTTTAAAATGCCCTATAAATAGTAGAAGTAAATGCATATCAGCCACATAATTATTTAACAATTGTGGCATGCATTATTAAAGAGCTCCATTAGCTATGATGTTTTCGGTGAAGATAAATTAACAAATAGATAATAAAACAAAGTCAACATAACAAGTCTTCACTTGGCTTTTTTTTTTCTTTTTTTAAATTAGAACAAAATAATAATACTAAAAGTGAAAAAATACAAAATAAATTTTTAAAGTAGTTTTTAAGATTCATAGTTTTTATTATTTTAGTTTCACAAATTTAAAATTTATTATATTAGTCTATAAAATCTAATTTTAAGTATTATATTAATTATTAGACTCTTTCTAATATTAAATCGGCGAACAAAGTATTAAACATATTTTAGTTTATTACATAGACACAGAATTAAACAGTATGGTTTCATTGGGTATTTAAACAAGACAAAAACAAAAGGATAAAAAAGAGTTTATATGATATACAAATTATTTTATCTTTTTTTATTTTTTAAAATGAACTCGTTTTTATCTTACTTAAATACAAAAAAAAAAAAAGATTATTTAATCATATATCTAACATAGCAAATTAAAATCAGCCGAACACTCTATTCGTTGACTTAGTTTTAGACACTATATTGATTTTTTGATTTTTTTCGACACTAAATCAGTAAATAAAGTGTTCAGCTGATTCTAATATATTTTGTTAGACTCCAAATTTTGAATAAAATGTCACCAAAACTAAGATATTGAAGATCAATATAATAAATTTTAAATTAAAAAAAATTAAAATAATAAAAATTGTAACTCTCAAAAATCACCGTAGAAATTTAGTCATAATATGAGGTGATAATAATACTATGTAACATAACACAATTTGTTCTAGTAGTGTAACATGAATTATCTAATATTAAGAACCAAATAGAAACCTAAAGGTCATCTCTTCTCCCTGATGACCAAGTTGAAGGGAAGAGACTCGGTGAGCCTTTTTTAGAGAAAAAAAAAATTCATCTATAATTTAATAGTTTGCTCATATTAAAAATAAAAAGTTACTACAAAAAGAAAAAACAAAAAAAAAAAATTTAGTTTATATGAACTAATACTTTTTCTCTAAATTTTGAAAAAAAAATCTCTAATTTTTTAATTCATAGATAAATAAATTCATGTTTAATTAAAAGTACAAAAATATTTTTTTATTTTATAAGATGCGAAATATTTAAATTTTTCTGTTTAAAATATATAAAGACAAATAAATTTTTTAAAAAAATTTAAATATCTTATATTTTAGAATATAAAAAATGTTTTTTGTATTTTTAATTAATTAATAACTTATTTATCTTAAAATTAAAAAATGAGAAATTTAGTTATCATTTCCTCCTAAATATTTTTATATTGTGGTTTGGTTATATTCTATTTCTACCACATTAATCACTAACTCGTTATAAGTAACTTTCTTGTTTATTATTTAATTTAAACAAGAATTTTGATATGAATATTTATTAAAAATTAATTTTAATAAACAGACAATATATAATTTACAAAATTATTTAATTATATCTATTGTTTATTATTAACCATTAACGTAATAAAATAATTATTTTTACTAGTATGTGAGTACATAATTAAATTAAATTACCAATATATCAAAAATTCAAAATCAAATTCATATTTAACCTAAGAATATAAATCTTTTGTTTATTATTATAATTAAAGACTTTAGATTTTTTTTTAATAAACACCCAATCCAGTTTTTATCTATTTTTTTTCGAAGGATATGACAATTTTTGTCTAAAATAAAAAGGTATTTTGACCTCTAACCAAATTATTTTGGAAAAATACAACATTTTTATTAAAAAATTCGTTAAATAATAATATAAATTAATTTTATGAGAGATTTTATTTGTAATTTGTAGAATTTTAAATTTTTCACAAACTATTAATGAATTTATCTTTAAAAAATTTTTTGACTAGTAATAATTAAATGGAGAAAAATATTGCCGAAAATGATGTCATACGAAAAAAAATGAATTACAATACGAAAATCTTTTTAAAAGAAAAAATAGTGTCCACAAAAAATGAGAGAAGAAAATAGTGACGTTGATGATTGTTAATGTTAACAATAGTAAAAAAAATAATGATGATATCAAGATATGATTGTATAATTAAAATAATAAAAATAGAATTATAATGATGATAATAAGAACAATTCAATTAGATATCTTTTAAATTAGTCCTTTATTCAATTTTTTTTATTACATTAATTTAAAAAAATTAAAACAAACACATCAAAATAGATTTATCATTTTTTTTAATTTAAATACAAATTTACAAAAACAGATTAACTAAAATTTAAATTCAAATTTTAAATAAGAAAGATGGTAATAGTGGTAACCATAATTAGTCTTATTTAAAAAAAAAAAACTTTTTAAAGGTTTAAAACCCACAAATCATAAATAAAAGCTTTACGATACTAATTTTTGTTATACAATTTTTTTTAATTAAAATACAATATTAATCTAAAATAATTTTATTAGAAGTCAAAATATCTCTTTATTTTAGATAAAAATTGGCTTGTTTTTTAAAAAAATGGCAATTGAATGTCATATATATATATATATATTTTTTTTGACTAATTCAAAATTTCATTATTTCAATTTTCAAATTTCAAACCGAATCTTCTACGATTAAAAGAGAATTATTACCGTACCTTGTATGCAAATGAAAGGATTCGATCGAATTACCAAATGAATGAACTACTTTAAATAGCAGCAGTAAGACGTAAACATTTCTCTCAAACGCGCCACCACTGCGCGTAGGGGAAAGAAAACCCAATGCAGCCTCCTTTTAATCGCTCTTTCTCTTTCTCTCTCTAGACCTCGTCGAAAGCACCACCATGACCACATCTCCCTGAAAACAAAGAACACAACTTCACACACAAAAACCAACGTCACAAAATCCATATATAAACAGAAAGAAAAGAAATAACAGATAAGCATTAATCTAAGCACCAGATTGAAACGACTCGGTCGTAGTAGTTGTGGTTATGGGAGAGTTGACTCAGGCGGCGGAAGTGTTCTCGGCGGCGCCTCAGCACCGGACTCAGCAAGTGTGGAGAGCGCTGCTGAGCTGGCTGGCCTTCTTCTTTCAGATCTTCTTTCAGATTATCAGAACCCTCGGTCACTACCCTCTCCTCTCTCTCTCTTCTTCCAACAATAACAACACCACTTCCTTTAAGCCTCTTCCTTCTGTTGAGCTTCATGACCATGACGAACAAGAACAGCAACTTGCCTCAGCCGCACTTGATATCACTGCCGCCTCCGTTGATTACTCCCCTTCCGATCGCCTCCAAAGATTCACGGTATCTTCATCGAACTTCGATTTTTATTTTTTGTTATTGTTCATTTTTTGAATTTTGACTTTGTTCGTTAGGTTTCAACTCAATGATACGATGTCTACTCGTTTGCTGCATAAATAAGTGGAAACCGGATTTTTGAAGGAGTTAATTTCTGTTATGTAGAATAAACTGCTCGAAATGCTTGTTTTCCTTTGAGAATTTTAGGTTATTTGTTTATTTCAAAGTTTTGTTTTAAAGTTTGAGTAGTTTGTGAGGGTCTGAATCGATGGAGAACAAGTTAAGGTGTGATGATCTGAGGATAAATTTGTCTCTGAGGGAATATGGTTGAGAAAAATGGAAAGAAAGATAGCTTGAGTTGCACTTTGGTTGGTGCTGTTGGAATTGCAAGGGTTATTGGAATACTTGCTGGATGCAGATGATGACTTCTTAGCTGTGTGTATATTACATGAGTGATTCTGTGGTCAAAGTGCAGCAGAAAGAATATTTGTGCGTTTCATATGAATATCATGTGCTTTGACTTTTTGGTTTGTTGTTCAAGCTTGATGTGCTTGACTCCTTGTGGAAGGAGAATCTGATACCACACGCAAGAAGAGCATCCATGTTTAATGATTTCCCATTTTTCTCGGTTGCTGCTAAGATTACTTGCATTCTTTGTGTTCTTTTGCCTGTTGTCTGGTCTTTGCACTGTTTTCTGTCCCCTGCTTTCTAGTTTAGTTTTGAAACAAATATCTGGAAGTTCTGGTTTCAATTTACCACAGATAAGGTGATTGGCATGGTTGTGTTGAGTGTTGATTGCTGCAACATGTGAAATTGTCAGTTTCTGTCATCTTACAAGGGTTTTGGAAGCATCTGAGATGAGAAAACAAAATATGGAAGCTGTTTTTAGATGCCCTTTCTTGTTTGATGGCATTTCAGGCATGACTAGAGGAGCTAATTGTTTATCACTGACTATATGGGAAGGAGGTCACTTGTCCTACTACCATGTTCCCATTCATGCCCCACCAATAAAAATTGGAGGTGTCTATTTAAATTTTTCATTTATTATTAATTTGGTGATTTTCTATGTTTCTTTTTAACTAGTGTCCAATTTTTATTGATGGGGACATGAATGGAAACATGGTAGGGGGCCGGATGTAAGGTGTGGATGTCCTGGCTTCTGTTGCTTTGTCTTAGATTGAGTGAATGTTGTCACAACATATGAATTTTGCCTTGAAGCTAAAATTCTATCATGCTATGTATTATAGCAGAGGCATGTTACCCTTTGCATGTACTTGCAAATACCAAAATACTGGTAGAGAGCACATATATAGGACACTAATATGTGGTTGAAGTCCTAGAAATAACTTTCGAGTATGAGGTGCAGAGTTTTTTATTTTCAACATCTAATGAATAAATTTTATGTTTTGAATTCGTTAATAGAAGTGGAAAACAGGCCAGAAGGAAAGGTGTTACATATATAGGACACTAATCTTTCTGCTGTTCTCTCTTACTACTTCCTCCCCGCCCCCAAATTCTAATGGTCCAATTTTATGATAAACATTCTGTTATTGCACGTGCAATTGTAGGTAGTGCTCGACTTGGATGAAACATTGGTATGTGCATATGAAACATCAAGTTTGCCAGCTGCACTGCGTTCTCAAGCAATCGATGCTGGTTTGAATTGGTTTGAGCTGGAATGTGTATCATCAGACAAGGTATGGTCATTTTAGAACTTGTATCCCAATTGTTAATCCACAGCAAGAAAATATTAAATACTTGCTTGGGCATGTTGGATTTCAAGGAGGGAGAAGGGAAACCAAAAATCAATTGCGTTACAGTCTTCGAACGCCCTGGGTTAAAAGAATTTTTATGTCAACTTAGTGAATTTGCTGACTTGGTGCTGTTTACTGCTGGTCTTGAAGGTTTGCCCCAAAATATTAAGCTGCGCTCATTTATCTTATCTTTTTGGGAATCATTTTTAACCTTCTCAGGTCTATATGCCTTTAAATTTCACAGGTTATGCTAGACCTCTTGTTGACAAAATAGACTTGGAAAATCGGTTTAGTTTACGACTTTATCGGCCTTCAACAATTAGCACGTAAGTGCTCTGTCTTGTATCCAGGCACCTATATTTGATTTGTTATTATAATCCATTTAATCTTAATTTATGATGCTATAGTGTCAATGTTTTTTTTCTGGTTTGATCCTATGTGTTCATGTTCCATTCTGTCTTCTTTATAAGTTGGAGTGGAGATCACCGACTCTTGGCAATACTGATAAAACATCCTCGTGGTCACTGATATTTGGTGCACTCATATAATACCTTTTTTTTTTTCAATTTGATGAGTATAACTACATATGTTCTGTATAGTTAAATGGATAATGCTTTGGTGCCATTTATAGAAAAGCTTTATATAAATTTTATTCTCTTTTATTCACACATTTACTAGTGAATTAATGTTTTTGAAATTACTTTGACATCTATACTCTTTGTGTTAATATTTATGATGTTTACTTTGTTGACCAAAATATTTTCAAGTCTTTAGGATTGGTGATTTGTTTGGTATGTGTAATGTTGCCTATACCTATTTTTCAAAGCTGTAATGGATAAATATTTTTTTGCTTGGATAAAAATATGTATTGGATAAAGTTGTAAGGGCTGGCTTTTGAAATTGTTATCATTTTTAGTTTAGTGGGATTGTTATTACCATGAACTTAAGAGCTCTATTCAGACCCCTAGCTGACCCAACCACTGAATTATGCTCAGGAGTCTTGTCAACTTCACTTGATTTTATGAATTGTGGCTAAGTAAAATTGACTAGTATTTCAAGCTCTGTTGTCTGAACCTGATACTAATGTAACTTTATGCACTCTTCACTTGCATTTTTGTCAAGTCTCAACTCGTTTTCATACAGCACGGTAACATTCATCGTTAAATTTACTTCAGGGAATACCGGGAACATGTCAAGGATCTTACGTGCATATCAAAGGATCTAAGCCAGATTGTTATTGTAGACAACAATCCCTTCAGCTTTTTATTGCAACCAGTGAATGGTATTCCATGCATTCCATTTTCTGCAGGACAACCACATGACACACAGGTGCAAAGATCTTTGCTATTTAACATTAAAATTTAAAATCCTCAAAGCCAAAATATAATAACTTAAAAAATCTCCCATATCAAATTGTTATGATTTACTCACTATCCCATCTGCATTTGGCATGTTTATCAGCTACTAGATGTCATTCTTCCACTTCTAAAGCAACTTTCTGAGCAGACAGATGTAAGACCTTTGCTCTATGAGAAGTTCCACATGACTGATTGGTTCCAGAAGCAGGGGATTCCAGCTACCTGTTGGACTTTGTAGGACTATATTATTTACCATCAAGCTACTTTTTTCTCCTTTTGCCTCTTTCTTTTTTAATGTGAAATGCTTAGTTATATTGCTGGAAAAGCAGCCAGTCATTGGAAGTAATAGTATTTTTGTATAGCATCAATTTGTTTCTGGTGCATCCAGAGGTTTCAAATGCTGCTTCTTGAAAGTACACCATTTATGTATGTAGTAGATTGCTAAAATTCTAATTATTGTTTATAGGCTTGCAATTTGTTGGAAAAGTATCTCCTTATTCTCTTGTAAAATTATCCTATCAATAATTATTAGCCGTTCCCACTGATTTTGTTTAGTCAGGATCAAATGCTTTATTGAGTTTGACAATAGGAAATGCAAATTACTTGTACAAGAAGACACAGCATGTTACTTGTTAGTATTGAACTTTCTAAACTAATGATCTTTGATCAATCAGCATAAATAATTAAATATGATCCCTGCAGGTAATTTTAGGTTGGTAATTATTTTATTTTATCTTATTTGTGATTAACTAGCTTTGTAATATTAAGCTGCTCAAAATACTATGGCATAAATGGGAGATTTTATTTTATTTAGGGTACATTTTTGGTTGGGGCCATAAAAGGTGAAATTTTCGTAAATGAACACCAAGCATATTTTTACACATGAAATTTATTTTTATCCCCTACCAAACATACCCTAATTATTCTGTTAGTTCCTTAAATGTTGAAAGGTATGTGGCCCTTAAATTTTGACTACTCTAATTTGATTTCACACCGTACTTAGTTATGTACAAAAATATACCTAATCTTTTGAATAGATGCAACCCCAGAAAGTTTTCAAACTAGGACATTAAATATCAGTCACGTCATCTTCTAAGAGTTAAATTGTTCATATTTGAACGGATGAAGATGGAGAGATTGATGTATTAAAAAAGCTAATGGCAGAGTCAACTAGATTTAAATGTAACCTTTATACACTTATGAAGATGGTATTTGATCAGTACCACTAGGGAACCTAAATCTCAAGTCTACAAAATTTAATGCAAACATGTATATGGGTAGCATAAAATGATAGTTTTTGTAAGTTCTTTAACGTATGGAATAGTACTACAGGATATATATTTGATGGTAGTTACATAATTATCATTCATAGTACATTAATTTCTTTGGAGATATGAGATGCCCTCAAGTTCATTCAACCACAAATAGTTGATTCTCTGGCCTAACCATCTACATTAGAAAAGGATCAATCTGTAAATCTGCAAGCTGGGAGCACTTCTATGGATTTAGGCATGTAGCACCACCCCAGTGAAGGATAGGAATACAATTCTTCTCACCCTTTTGCATAATCCTAAATTTAATGTGAATAAACAATAAGAAATAGGATAATATTATTCATACACCAAGAATATTTTATACCTATATAAAATTACGGGTATTAATTTATTATATATTTAAATGATTTTTTAATTAGCAAAATAAAAAAATACAATAGTTCTTAAGAAAATATTAATGTCAAAATAGTATCTATTACAAAGGACATAGACATAACGAAGTTATACAAAATATAATTACTTGAAGGTGGAGATGAATGATAGAAACTATTTAATTAGGAACAATTTAAGAAATCTTGATTAGAAAAATAGTATAAACAAATAAATTTATAACCACACAACAGTTTGGATAATTAGAAGGCCTAATTTATGCTTCTATTTCATATCAAATAAACTCCAACATTCGATGTTATGGAAAGCAACTGGCAGAGGATCCCAAATGACTTAAGAGAATGAGCATATGCTTCATGATGATAAAGAAATAAAACATTGATTAATAATTTGGTTAGAAAACCAACATCATGTATTCATGTTACGTGTTTAGCTTGTCAAGAACAAAATTATAAAAAAAAAAGTAAAACTTGTTTCAAACTAGTTGCCAGCTTGGCCTGTCCCTAATAAAGCTCTATTCAGATTCCACTATATATAATATAGGAAGCATTTCAAGTGCACCAGGGACTACTGGTGCACCACCAGTTATTTTAACCGTTGATTTCAATTAATATATATTATATATTTTTTTTATAATTCAGATCAACGGTTAAAATAATTGGTGCACCGGTACTCCCGGTGCACTTGAAATGCTTCCTATAATATATCCCTATTTACATTGACAAAAAGGAGCTGAAACTACATGAATCCCTTTTCATTTTCATGGTTACACTTTCTACATAGTTCTTCTTCTTCTGGCATAAATTTTAGTATACAGAATGTCTTGTCTCCTTTGGACTTTACAAGCAACTTTTCATGTTCCTTACCATATCTTTTGTGTTTGGTACTTGAATATGACGATAAATAAAAATCTAAAAATAAATGTTAATTGGACATCAAATATGATCCAATAAAAATAATGAATATTAAAGTTTGAGTGTTAAAATGAGGATAACACCAAAAATTAAAAATAATAATAATATGTGTATTAACATTTAACATAGTACGATAATTTAGATGTTTGAAAAAAAAAGATATCATATTATTATTTATAAAACCATTGATCCCGCGTGATCTGTGTTTGGATTACATAATAATAATGCAGACATGTTATTGGCGAGGTAATAAACAAATGAAAAATTTTGCACACTAATTAATTATATGACTTGTAGATTAATATAGGTAGATTGCACTGAATTTGGATTGTAAAGTGTATATATATGTCAAACATGTTTTGCCTTTTACATTATTTAATTATTTTTTGTTTTGTGAATAACATATTGTCATAATTAATTAATTAATTAATTAATTAATTAATTAATTAATTTGTATTTGTCATTGTAGTAAGCTTTTCAAGTAGCCATGATTGTTGCACTTACAGCACATATACAATGTTTCCAGCACTTGAGAATTAATAATTAATCCTTATATATGCTTTTTTGACTGGTTTTTATTTTTGACCATTGTATCTTTTTTTTTTTTAATTTATTATTCTTATTTTTGTCCTCCTATTTTTCTTCCTTGTATTACAAAATAAATTGGTGAAAATGTAATATATTTATTAGTTATTTTTCCTTTTACTTTTGATATGTGTAGTGTTTGAGAACAACACACTAATATTTTATTCACACATCTTTGTGGCTGCATAGAATATTTCTTTAAGGCTGCATTTGTTTTTTGGATTGGAATTGGGACTGAGTGCCTGTGATTGAATATTATATTTGATGATTAAAGATTAAAATTAAAATTTTATTTTTGGACATAAAATTTTAATTTTTTTAATACTTCTAAAAAATAAAGACACATGGATTGTAATTTTTAGAGATAAAGATTGAAATTTTTATAATATTTTTTTTAAAAATACTCTCATTTAATTTTTTAAATTCTAAATCCACCCTTCAATTTTCATATTTATCTTAAACCAAATATAATATTGAAACATAACTCACTTTAATATATTTTATACTAAATAAAATACAGAAATTTAATTCAGTTTTTATTTCTCATTCTTTGTTTCTTAATTTTAGCCTTCTAAATGTAGTTTAAAGCATTAGAAGTGTCTAATAACTTTTAAAAATTTATAAAAGGATTAGAAGTGTCTAATAAAATACTAATATATATATATATATATATATATATATATATATATTTTAAATTTTAAAAACAATTTTTCCAAACAATAATTATTTTAGTTTATACTTATTAAAAATCACTTTTATTTTGATTTACTAAATGTAGTGGTCATAACTTCTAATTTTTTTAAAAAGACAATTTTAATAAACTACTTTTTAAAATAATACAAAAAAAATTATTTTAATGACAATAGCATTATTACTACTATTTCTTTTGTTGATTTACTTTTCCTAACAGTTACATATTCGCCATTGTTATTCTACTTTATATGATAAGTTATAGAATTTTGTGACCATTAAAAAGCTCTTTATTAATGATTATTATAATTATTACTAAATTTTTTAACAGTAAAATATAACACAATTAATGTTTAACTATTGGTAAATATATTAATAATTATTTTTATTATTACTAAAAGCAAAATATATTACCATTATTTTTTTAATGAAAATGAAAGTGAAGTTTTATTAAACTAAACCTTGAGGTAGCGTTTATTTTAAGGTAGTGGGATGAAGACTGGAATTCAGTATTATGTTTTTTAGCCTAAAAACTGGTACTAAAATTTTAGTATCTTGAAAAATATTAAAAAAAAAAAGAGTAAGTTTTACAATTCAGTGACTAGACAATATATCCATAATTCACGTGAGACCATATAAACATTATTTTCAAAATAACTCTAATTAGAAAATAGTAATTGATACTAATAAGTGAATTAATAAGAGAGTTTTTAGTACAGAAATCAAATCAAATAGTCCACACTTGGGCAGTTTTATCTCTAAGAGTAGCCCTTTTTTCTTGCGTGTCTAAACAGAATAACAATCTAACGTGTGGCCTACACGTTAGGCTAGCAACACCCTTGCTAGTTGAGACCTGAGTTAGTTGCATCTAAGTTAATGTCATGACCGTCATTAACTACGATTTTCTGATACGAGCCTCCCAAACCAATTCAAAACATATAATTTCAAATATAACATATTCTTGAATCTTTCAATATATCAAGTATCAAATCAAATCAAATCATACTTTCTTATCAAAATCCTTTTCAATCATATTTTCTCAATCATAAAGAATTTCAAACATATTTTACAATTTCAGAATGTATAAATGAGTACTAACAAATACTTCAATATTTTCAAAAAACATATTTAAATCGAATCAAATAGTTTAAAATAATGCAAAACTTCATTAAACATATATATGGTCTCATGTGAAATTTTTAAAGTGTAAGATTTATATAAAGTAAATTATTTAACTCTAATAAATCCATTATTTCAATCAAAATGAAATTCTTCAATTATAATTTCATAAATATATTTAAAAGCTCATAATAACATAACCAAAAGTAATTATAAACGCAAAAAATACTTACAACATGGTCCCAAGAGATTGAAGACTAATATTAAAAGACCATCAAGTTAGAGATTAGGGGTTGGAATCCAAGTAAAAGCGCTAAAGACAAGGTAGAGTTGATGATGTTTTGAGTAGCTTTGATAGTGGCGTCGGAGAGATCCAACAGCGGCTACGACAGCAAGTCAGCAACGTCTTCCACCTCCGCCATGCCTCCTTCCTCGTCTTTCTTTCTTTGTTTTTCCGCCGGTCATGGGTCCTCTCTCCTGCTCAAGTTCACGATCAAGCATTATCCTTTTCTTCAAACCTGGTGTCAACCTCATCAACAATGGCGACAGTAGTGACAACGATGACTTCCCTCACCTCCGTCGCATCCTGCCTCTCCTTCATTGTCCTCCTTTCTCTGTGTCTCTCCATCGAGCTCACTTAGTCCTCCTATCTAGCTCAACAGTAGTGACAATGGATTCCTCCAACGGTGGTGTCATCCTTTACTTTCTTTTCTCTCCGGCGAACACTCTCTCTGTCATATCTTCTTCGTCGCTATTAATATCGCCAACAAACTCCTTCTTCTCCTCGCCTAGGGATGGCAAAAGCCCCGACAAGGTGGGTATCTGCAGGGATTTACCTGTTGGAGGCAGATACGGTGACAATTTTGTATCTGCGGGGACGGGGTCCCGTATAATAAATAGAGTGGAAGCGGGGTGGGGGTAGAGGTTTCCACCCTATGGAGACCCGTTTAAACCCCATATAATTAAAAGACTAAAATACCCCTATATATATATATATGAGATTGTGAGAAATTCCTAGCCGTCACTCTCAAAATTCAAAATTCAGTCATTCAAACCCTCTCCTCTCAGCTTCTCACAAACGCACGGCCCAACACTCTCACCATTCACCACCACCGATCGCCACTACCACCTTCCACCCCCTCAGTCCCTCACCGCCACCTCCCACCTCCTCACTGCCACCTCTCACAGACTCTCAAGGCCACCGTCACGGCATCACCGCTCACTGCAGCAGGGAGTGCATCATCTTCAAATGTTTGCCGTCTTCGCGTTGGAGTGTGGAACGTCTTCTCGTCGTCACGTCTTCGCAGGTCTTTGTGTCTTCGCTAGTCTTCGCCTCCACGAGCCGTTGGGTAAGTCAATTCTATGAACTCTAAATTTTTTTTATTTACTTTGATTTTGAAGCATTTGTTATAATTTCTGTGAGTTAGGTTAATTATAATTTATATTTTTTATTTTGATTTCTATGATTTATGTGATTTTCTATGAATTCTGTGATTTATGTAATTTATGTGTTTATTTTATAATTTTTTATTCTGATTATAATTATGATTTATATTTGTTAATTTATATTTCTTTGTGATTTTTGTAATTTATTTGTTTTTGTGATGTCTGTGATTTAAATTTTTTATTTTCTGTGAATTATTCTGTGTATTGTTTTCTGTAATTTGATTTATGTAATTTATTGTGGATTGTTGTGTGTATGAGATTATAGTTTTATTGTTCTGTAATTTTATAGAATGTCTTCTTCTGATAC
Source organism: Arachis ipaensis (assembly GCF_059453495.1). Taxonomy (NCBI): domain Eukaryota; kingdom Viridiplantae; phylum Streptophyta; class Magnoliopsida; order Fabales; family Fabaceae; genus Arachis; species Arachis ipaensis. The sequence goes on from NC_142442.1 coordinate 10,181,785, forward strand.
ATTGAGTAATACTCTTAAGAAAAGTACTCCATCGAAAGAACCTATAGCCACTAATATTCAAACTACTCAAGAGACTCCTCAATCTCAACCTCAAGAACCCCCAACCGATACGACAACTACCAATGAAGAAACAACAAACTCTATAAAATGGTGTTCGAAAGAGGAAGTTAACGTATGAAGTGTGAAATCACTTCAAGATTGTGAAAATTAAGGAAAAAATTAAAGACTGAATGCAATTATTGCAAATCAAAGCTACTTGGTGACCCAAAACAAGAAACTTCGCACTTGCGTGATTACTTCAAAATGTGCATGTTTTTCAACACTAGAGATATAAGACAATATATGATGAAGATAACTCCAACAACTAGTGGAGAAACATTTGTATGTGGTTGGTGCATATACATTTGACTAAGAAAATGCAAAGAAAGAGTTATCTATTATGGTTTGTCTTCACGAGTATCCGCTATCTATTGTGGACCACATTGGCTTTAGACGATTTTGCAATATTTTACAACCTCTCTTTAAGGTGACTACTTGCAATACTTTAAAAAGTGACATCTTAAAACTCTACAATGATGAGAGATTGGAGACAATGAATGTTCTTGAGAGGAATAAAAGTCGAATTACAATTACGATTGATATGTGGATAGCAAGCAACCAATACAAAGGTTATATGGCTATCATGGCCCATTATATTGATGATTCTTGAAAATTACAAAGCCGTCTTGTGAGATAATAATATTAAATATTTAATTTTGTTATTGCGATTTGTGAAATGTTTATAATTGGAATACTTCTAATATTCTTTTTATACTGAATTGTCATTGTAGGTTTATATATGTGTTGGCTCTCCATACGGTTAAGGTACTTTCAGAGATCTTCGTGAATTGTTTGATGAATTGAAATCTTGATAGAAAGGTATCCATTTTGACTGTTGATAATTGCAGTACTAATGATGTTGTGATTGAGAACATTTTGACTAAAATGTCACATAGAAACTTTATTTTGGGTGATAGATTGTTTCACATGCGATGTTGTGCGCATATATTAGATTTGATTGTCAAGGATGGGTTACAACTTAGTTCACATGCTAGAGAAAGGGTGAGGGATAGTATTCATTATTGGACTGTAACACCTAAGAAAGAAGAAAAATTTAAGGAAACATGTGTTCAACTTAAAATATCCTACACAAAAAATCTTTGTCTTGATTGCAAAATTAGGTAGAATTCAACTCTTTTTATGTTTGAAATTGTAATTATGTGTAGAGATGCATTTAAAAGATTGTCATTGCGTGAGTGTCAATATAAATTTTTGCCTAGTGATAAGAATTGGAATATGGCGTATGAAATTTTTTAAAGATTGAGGATATTTTTTTATGTGACTGAATTATTTTCTGAAATAACTTATCTTACATCAAATCTTTATTTTCTTAAAGTTTATCTGATTAAGTTGGCTTTGATGGAGTAGCAAAATTGTGGAAATGAGTAATTAAAATGATGGCTACTAGCATGATAGCTAAGTTTAAAAAGTATTGGGATGTGATTAACACAGTTATGGCTATTGAAACTCTTTTGGATCCTACATACAAGATGTATTTATTGAATTTTTTTCCGTAAAATATATGGTGAGACAGAGGTATGTGTTGTAATTGGTCAAGTGAAAAGGGTAGTGCAAGATTTAGTTTTATAGTATGCAACAAAGGGAAGAGAGAGAGAGACCAAGCTGCTCAATTAGAAATGCCGCCACCACCATCGATTTCTTCAACTTCAAAGGGGAGGAAGTTTAGTCATGAATCTTGGCAAGCTAACTTTGTTGTGCATGTAAGTGAGGAATCCGCATTTATTGATATAAAGAGCGAGTTGGATTATTATCTTAAAAAGAGACCACATCCACAAATTGAACATGATATTGATATCTTAAATTGGTTGAAATCAAATGGAGCGAAAATTTCTACTTTGCAAGCTATTGCTAGGAATTTTTTGGCAATTCCTATCTCTACAGTTGCCTCTGAGTCTTCATTTAGTATGGGTAGTCGATTTGTTACACCACATCATAGTAGGTTGCGCCCAAATACATTAGAGACTTTAATGCGTAATTAAGATTGGCTTTGGAATGAACTTGATACCAGAACTCACATAGGATTTGAGTGCTACACAATTCATAATATTAAAATAGATATTGATGTAAGTAAACTACTAAGTTATATACAATACACTGTTTTTTTTTTATATTATTGACTTATTGTTGAGTTATTATATGATTTTAATTTTAAATTATTTTTTTTCGATGTAGGATTCAAGTAAATTGAAGTCTACCATCACTACCATTATAAGATGAAAGAAGGATTGAGAATTATGTTTTTACAATGTGATGAACTATGTTTGATCGTTTATGGATATGTTTGGTTGTTTATGAATATGTTTGGAATCGAATGTTTGTTGGTTATTGCTATTTAAGTCGTTGAACACTATAAAAGTTATGTTTGTAATGACAATTAAAAATTATCTTTATTTTTTTAATTTTTTCGTTTTTTTTTTTATTTTTTACAAAAATCCACAGATATCTGTGTAAACCCAAATTCTCGACGAATACGAGATCTCTGTTATTCGACACGAAAACAAGACGCAAATGGAGACCAATTATAAAGACAGAGAATGTTTCCACCCCACGAAGATTTCTTCCCATTCCTATCCTCACCAGTGACTTCTCTCTCTCCTCTAGCTTCTCTCTTCTTTGCTTAGTCTCTTTTTTCTCACTCTCACCATTTTCATTTTATTTCCTGCTCCACAAGCGCGCTCTCTCTCACTCTCTTTCTTGAGGTGTGGCTGCTTGTGTGTGTGTGTTTTTAAGTAGGTAAGAGTATGTGGTTAAGATTAAGAGAAGATAGAAATATCAAAGAGTAAGTCCTACCATCTTATTTATTTATTTATTATTATTATTATTATTATTATTATTATTATTATTATTATTATTATTATTATTATTATTATTATTATTATTATTATTCGGTTATACAATACTTGTAAGTTTTGTGCTGGAAATTCAGTTTGTTCTAGTGTTCTCTTTATGGTATAGGGTTTAATTAAACCTCAAAGCATAGCAATATATAGGGAGAGATTATTACACTAATAATTGGGGGTAGTTTAGTGTTGAAATTTAGGAGGTTAGTTCAATCAAAATTATTAGGCTAAGACTTTGTCGGAAGACACCAATTATTATTGAAGAGTTAGGATATGATAACCCAACCTAAGAAACTAATTAAAAAATGAAACTCTTTTCAACTTTAAAAATATTTAATTAAGGATTTTACTAACTTATGTCTTAAGTATATGGATTAAATATATCATAAAAAATATTTTTATATTTTTAATATATTAAATACATAAAAATATTTTAAAAAATTATTATTATATTTTTTAAAATATATTCTTAGAACATAAGTTGGTTAAATCTTTTAATTAATACATTGAGGAAAAACATTGTATGACAAAAATAGATAATTTCATATGATAGCCCTGTCTGGGTCAATTGCCATGTCATCAAGTGGAAGCTTGTTATCAAATAATCGTAATTAATTTACTTCCCAAATTACTTTATCAATTTAATTATGTAATTCCAATGACTTCGAGGTCCAAAAATAATCAGCATTCATTTGGATCAGCATCAAAATTTCAAAAGAATATATACCCATTGCAATTATTACATTTAAATATAGTACTATAAACACACATAAATTAGAATTAAAAAAAAATGTAGGATGCCAAAATTTTTGTTTGGTCACAGAAATAGTACAAAAGTTTCAACTTCAAAAATCTAAAACTTAATTAAGTTAATGGTCAGAAGAACTATTTATTGCATGGCGATGACTTATTGGATCCAAATTTATCAAAGCTAATTAAAATGAAGTGTGGTAAGTTAAATCAACGGAAATATATATATATATAATTAGTGGTCAATGATACCCACTAACAAGAGACTACTTTTGGGGGAAGAATATGAATATATAATACATCCTTCTTCAAACTCATAAGCCTTCTAATACTTATATGATTTAGTTAATATATGTTTTTAGAATATATTTTAAATTATTATTCGTATAAATTCTTAAAATTTTATTTATTTATATATATATACATATATATAATTTAAGATTCGTATTTTGTTTTGTAAAAACTTTTTTAATTATTATAATATATATAGACACACACAGATGAAAAATATAAATGCTCACATAAAATAGAAAATAACAATTAAAGGTACCATGTAAGTATAAGTGCATGCGTAGTATATATTATGGAAAAGTCTAGGGGCCAGCAATTTTGTTAAATTCTGGCCAGCATATAACCAACAAAAAAAAATGAGTCATTGGATGAAATCTCACATCAATCTCACACCATTAAAACTATCATTGATGGCTATTTGAAGGCTACAAATCACAAAAACTGCTTCCCCCTAACATTCCTCATATATTATTATTGTGGAGTAATAAAGTAGAAAACTTTTAATAAATATTACATTGAGAAATAAAAAGAACAAATATATGAAATTTATAAAATATTTCTGAAACGACAATAATTATGAAGCAAAGTATAAAAATGACACCTATTTATCTTTCTTCTTATTTTACGATTAGAAAAAATATAAATGATAGACTATTATTGATTATTCATCTGTTCCTATCTTATGATAATAATATAAAAAAATCTTTAATCATAAATTTATGAGAATCTTTTATTAAACAAGGAAGCCAAATTAAACTCATTTCTGATTAAAGGGATTTTTTTCTTAAAATAGTTTCTAACAAATGATGATCTTTTGAACACCCCCAACATTTTCTCCTTTTTTAAAGATCTAGTGGAATTAGTTTTAAAGTTAAAATATATTTCAATTAAGGAATTATATTTTTAGGAATACTATTGACTATCATAAAAAACTTATTTGTTTCATGCTACAAAAATTAGAAATTATCTTAATATTTTTCATAATATAAATTACAAATATATTTGTTTTATAATGACAAGTATGTATGTTAAACGTTCAGCTAATGTTGTTGTTTGTTTGCCGCTTTTGCCTTAAATATTATATTTTTCAAAGGTAATGCTATATTATTAGTAAATATTATTATTTTTATTAATATTTAATCAATAATAATTTATATTTATATTTATAAAAATTTTATATACAAGAAATATATAATTTATATTTATATTTATTTAAATTTTATATATATAAATTAATAAAATTTATTTATTAAAAATAATTTAATATTTATACCGATCAAAACGAAAAATATTAAAAATGGTTGAGCAAGATTTTTTCGTTTTCCAATATTTCAAACCTGTGTTCTTCACAAGAGAGTTTATTGAGAGTTTAAAACTATTATATTCCAACATAGATATAAAACGAGTCACTGTAAAAACCTTTCAATTATGTAGTTCTAAAACTATTATCCAAAACCTATCACGGGTGCTAGCGTTGGCAAGGTATAAAATAACCCAAAAGGCTATTGTTTTGAAGAATATTAATTGAGTTTCAAACTAACACCATAAATAATTACTAAGTGATATTCTTCTTTGATTTATTTTATTATTTGGTTCTCTCCTTTCCTCATGTATGTACCAATAAAATAAAATATTATGTGATTAAAGATGAGCCACCTGCAGTGCAAATTTTATGTTAAGCAGTCTCATTCCTTAGGAATAAATTCAAACATAATACTTCTACTTCTTAATTAGTTTTTATATTAGTTTTTATGTTGGTATAATTTTATAGTTTTTTGAGACTCTTTTTTATTTTAAATAAAAAAATCTGTCATAAGAGATTATGAATTTGAGAATGAATTAGAATGAATTTAAAACTTTTAGTAGAGACGAAATTTTTTAAAGAGGTGTTTCCAAGACTTAGTTCATCTGACTTAACCACTATTGGTGGTAACATTCCCTTACAAGAGGTTAAAGAGTTTTTATTTAGTATAGACAGTCTGAAAGCGTCTGGAAGAGATAGTATCCAAGCTATCTTCTACCAGAACAAATGGAACATGGTTGATGATGACTTGTGTAGATTAGTTAATGATATATTTGCCAATTCCAATTAGGTTGAAGAGATTAATGAGACTCTGATTATCCTAAATCCAAAAGTGGAATCTGTCACTACTCTCAAACAAATGAAATCTATCAGCTTGTACAATGTATCTTATAAAATAGTCAATAAGATCTTTACTAAAAGGTTGAGGAGAGTTATGGAAAAGCTAGTTAAGCCTACTCAATATAGCTTTTTGCCTAGTAGACACAGTTCTAACAACATTATTAGCACTTAAGAAGTGGTTCACTCTATGAATAACAAAAAAGGTGCGAGAGGATGAATGGCTATAAAAATTGACTTAGAAAAAACTATGACAAATTGAAATGGAGCTTCATTGAGGATACTCAGAGTGATATTGGGCTACCCTTCGATTTCATCAATCTTGTTAGTCATTGTATCTCCACTTCAAATATGAGGGTTTTGTGGAATGGAGAAGCTTTGTCTAAGTTTGTACCGTCTCATAGAATTCGATAGAGCGGCCCTATATCTCCATACATCTTTGTTCTATGTATGGAGAGACTCTCCCAACTTATTAATGCTACGGTTGTTAATAGGTTTTGGAAGCCTATTAGGCTCAAGAATAATACACTGGAGCTTTCTCATCTTTACTTTGCTGACGACCTAATCTTTTTTGCTGAGGCTACCATGGAGCAAGTAGATATTATTAATAAGATTCTGGATGCTTTTTGTACGAACTTTAGTTAGAAGGTTAGTAATGAAAAAACTCACATATTTTTCTCTAAGAATGTGGGACATAATATGAAATGCGAAATCAGCAATTCCTTGTAATCCATTAGAACTAATGATCTTGGGAAGTATCTTGGAGTCTCTCTCTTGCATTCTAGAATGACTAGTGAGACTTATAGTAGCATTATCAGCAAGATGAATGCCAAACTCAAACAATTGGAAAGCATCATTCTTATCTCTAGTTGAGAAAACTACCCTGGTGAAATCTGTCATATCTTATATCCCTAGTTATTCTATGAAAACTATTTTACTACCTGTTACTACTAGTAATAAGATTGATCTTAAATGCAAAAAAATTTCTTTGGGATAACACCGATATGCTAAGGAAGTCAACCATGCTTTCATGATGAAAGTAGGTTAGGGTCTTGTAGAGAAGAAATACTCTTTTTGAACTAGAATTCTCCGCTCTAAATACAATTGCAGGAGTGATATCATCCCCAAAGTGGCTAGGAAGGAGAGTAATTAGAATCTCTAGAGAGGAATTTGCTCAACCTAGAAGAATGTAAAGGATAATATCATTTGACGCATTGGCAATGGGAATCATATCAAATTTTGGAAGCACAATTGGGTGTCGAGCTTTGGCATACTTGCTGATCACGCTCAATGGGTATTGTCTGATTTTGATACATATTCGAATTTTACAGACTTCCTTAATATATTTCAGGTGATTGGGATGCAGATAGGTGCAACTCACTACTTTCAGTCACTGCTACCAAGAGAATTCATGCTATAACAACCTCATCGCCATAGAGAGGATGTGATCAAGTTGCTTGGAGTCGAATTCAAGACGGAACATTCAGTCTCAAGATAGCCTACCAATCCTTGGTTGGCAACAACGATCCCTTTGATTGGGTCTTCAAGTTGGCTTGGCAATGAAGAGGCCCGAAAAAGATCTATTTGGTTAGTAGCCAATGAGACTATTCTTACTAATCAGGAAAGGAGAAGAAGACACTTTGTTGTTTCTGCTGTTTGTCCGAGATGCAATAATCATGAGGAATAAACTCTATATGTCCTTTGAGATTGTTCTTTTGTGAGATGAGTCTGGCACTGTGCTCGACCTCAAGCCATGGTTTGAGACTTCTTTAGAGTTAACTTTCGTGATTAGTTGATCAAAAATTTGGTTGGGAATTATAATTGGGCTATGTTGTTTGGAGTAATGATATCCTTCCTTTGGTATTACTGGAATTGCTCCATTTTTGACAGGAAAAATATTCATCCAACTGTTGTGTACACTTCAATGAGAACACGTAGCATAGAGATTTTGAATGCTCTGAATTGCAATATTCTGCCTATTAGAGTTTTGATAGACTCAACTTGACTAATCAAATAGGATCCCCCTCCGAAAAGCATGATAAAGTTGAATGTTAACGGGTCACTTTTCATCCAAGTTAATAGTGCGGCTTGTAGTGGAGTTTTTTGAAACCATTTAAAAAGATACATGATTAATTTTTCTTGTAATATAGAGAGTCTATTGTTCACGCAAAGCTTTTGGAAAGGCCTCTAAATTGCTATGGCCAATAATTTCCAACACCTTATGGTAGAGTCTGATTCTTGGTTAGCTATTCATTTCATCCAAAATGGTTATCTAACTAATCACTCATGCAAGCCGCTTTTGAACGAAGTTGAAAATTTGGTAACAAGGCTATAGAAAGTGATGTCATGTCTTGAGAGAAGCTAATAATATTTGTTTTCTTGTTTCAGGGTTCTTGATCCCCTATTTTTACTAAAATAAAATAAAATAAATAAATATAAATATAGAATAAATTTTAAAAATCTTGTTTTCGTAGTTTTTTTCATACTTTTTTTACAATATTTTATATAATATTATTTATACAATATAATACTTTGATGTTAGTAAACAAAATATGAGATTAACCATCTTTTTTTCCTGAAGTGTAATATGCACATAAATCATACTCTTTTTTAGTGAATATTTTTTATGATATTTTTGAAATTTTATTTACAATATCTTACTTTATGAAGGAGACATCAAACAAGCAAATACAAACATAGTCTTTAAATATAAAAAGTATTGAAAAAAAGTGTCAGTTTATAAAAGGCATTACAAATCTTAAGTAACTATGGACTATGGCATGGGAATTAAGATTGTGGCCATTTAATTAAAATTAGAATTCAATGTGTTTGAATGCTCATTCTTTACAAATAACAACAAAATTCCGTTATCTAAAATAAGGTTACAAATGCATACCAGAAAATAAAGGTATCAATCAATAGTGCCTCATTTTATTGTATTTTTTGACCGGTTCAATAGTGCCTTAATCCTCAAGCGTCTTTCAATAAATTTCATATACATGAGGAGATAAAGTTCAATTATGCCATAAGTACAAATTCATGTGAATTTGTTTAGATCGAATTCACATGCTCCTTAGCAAAAGCATATAATTAATTTTTCAAAAAATTTGTAATATGTTCATGACGAGGGATTTTTATTTATAAATAAAATAAGGATTTTGTTATTATGTACTTTAAAGATATAGGTTAAATATATCATAAAAAATATTTTAATATTATTTATTATAATTTTTTTTACATTTTTAATGTATACAAATAATAAATAAGATTAAAATATATTTTTATAGTATATTTAACCTATATCCTTAGAATATAAGATAGCAAAATTTATAAAATAAATTTTTTATTTATTAATATATGTATTACTGAATACGTTTATGTTTTAACACTGTCATTATAAATCTCGAATACACAAATAGAAAATAATTAAACACAGAATTTAGATATTATATATCCAAAATGTGTTACAAATTAAAAAAAATATATTTTGAGTGCACTCCAAATATATTATATCTACGTAAATATTTATTTATACATATCTAGAATATACCGTATTTAAATTTTATGTGTAATTATTTTTTTCTATATATCTGAGATGTGAAATATAAATGTAAAATCGTAAATCTTCTATTTATTATACATTTCAATAAATAACATATTTAAATAAAAAAATTCTCAAGATAAGTGATGATTCTAAAAAGAGAAATAGAAAATAAATTTAGTCCATATTGTTGCATTCTAATGAAAAAAAAATTATCTGGCGTGTGTATATTATTAGATAATTAAGGTTTTAGGTGAAATTTAGGTGAAAAAAAAACATTTTTTTAATAGTCATGAAAATATATTAGTTTTTTTTAATTACTTATAACAAAAAAAATTAATTATTTAAATAATAATTTTATTTTTGTAATAGCAATTTAATTTTCTGCATGAAACTAAATTTAATTGACATTTGTCTTATTTTTTTTTAATACTCGTTTGTCTTATTTTTAAAAAGATATAAAAGACACAATTTAGCTAGCTAGTTTTATATTTTTATGAATAAAATTATGCATTTTTTTTCTTTCTTTTTTTATTACTACTATTTCAAACAGCCCTTAATAATTTTGAAGAAGAAGATACTACAAAAGATCAACCGCATTTGAAGAACATCAACCAACTGCGTTTTAAGCTTTCAGCATAAATACAGTGTACTCGTGTCTTGGATTTTTTGTGGTTCTTCCAATATCTAATTTTTTTAACAAGATAGTTTAATATAAAAAGTAGAAAAAAATAACAATAAGTAAACAGAAAAGTAAAAAAACAACAAACAAAAAAAAGTAAAAAAAAATGACAAAGCAATTCATTAACTATTTTTTGTGTTCTTACTCCTTATAGTGTACTCTTGAAAAAAAATTATCTCAAGTGTATACATTATTAGATGATTAAGATTTTAGGTGAAATTTAGATAAAAAAAAAAATAACACCTCCTTAAGTCATGAAAATATATATTAGTTTCTTTAATTACTTATAACCAAAAGAAAATTAATTATTTTAAATAATAATTTTATTTCTATAATAACAATTTAATTTTTCTTAATAATAATCATAACACTAAATCTAATTTATTTCTTTTCTCTGATATTCGCTTGTCTTATTTTTAAAAAGATATAAAACACACGATTTAGTTAGTTAATTTTAAGAATAAAATTATGCATTTTTTTATTATTACTATCCCAAACAGATCTTAATAATTTTGAAGAAGAGGATATTATAAAAATCACCGAACCGACCACCGAAGAATCGCATTTCAAGCTCGCCATATAAATATAGCATGTTAGTGCCTTTGGCTTCTTGCACGTGCCTCCAAGTTTCAATATCTATTTTTTTAACAAGATAGTTCAACATAAAAAGGGAAGCAAAAATTTTATGCTAATATCAATTTTGCAGTAAAAATTTTATTTTCATGGACAATTACAAATTTCACAACAAAGTTCTGATACCACATGTAAAAAAAAAAAGACTTCATAGATAAAAAGAAAGGACTAAATTCTGATTTTTTTTCGTAAGAAACAACTTCCATCAAGTTAGTTATGTTTTAAAATAATCATGTAACTTCTTTTATTTTATTATTTTAATTAAATATTTATTAAACCAATAAAATAAGACACACCACGCACATCAGACATTACATAATAATATGATTTCTTACAAGAATAACAACAAGCAAAAAGAAAAGTAAAAAACGAACAACAAAAAAAGTAAAAGAAAAAATCGCAAAGTAGCTCATCAAATATTTTTTACGCTCTTCCTTCCTATAGTGTAGCTCATCAAATATTTTATTAGATAATTAAGGTTTTAGGTGAAATTTAGGTGAAAAAAAACACTTTTTTAATAGTCATGAAAATATATTAGTTTTTTTTTAATTACTTATAACAAAAAAAATTAATTATTTAAATAATAATTTTATTTTTGTAATAGCAATTTAATTTTCTGTATGACACTAAATTTAATTGACATTTGTCTTATTTTTTTTAATACTGGTTTGTCTTATTTCTAAAAAGATATAAAAGACACAATTTAGCTAGTTAGTTTTATACTTTTATGAATAAAATTATGCATTTTTTTTTTATTACTACTATTTCAAACAGCTCTTAATAATTTTGAAGAAGAAGATACTACAAAAGATCAACCGCGTTTGAAGAATATCGACCAACTGCGTTTCAAGCTTTCAGCATAAATACAGTGTACTCGTGTCTTGAATTTTTTGTGGTTCTTCCAATATCTATTTTTTTTAACAAGAGAGTTTAACATAAAAAGTAGAAAAAAATAACAATAAGTAAACAGAAAAGTAAAAAAACAAAAAACAAAAAAAAAGTAAAAAAAAAATGACAAAGCAATTCATTAACTATTTTTTTGTGTTCTTACTCCTTATAGTGTACTCTTGAAAAAAAATTATCTCAAGTGTATACATTATTAGATGATTAAGATTTTAGGTGAAATTTAGGTAAAAAAAAAAATAACACCTCCTTAAGTCATGAAAATATATATTAGTTTCTTTAATTACTTATAACCAAAAGAAAATTAATTATTTTAAATAATAATTTTATTTCTATAATAACAATTTAATTTTTCTTAATAATAATCATAACACTAAATCTAATTTATTTCTTTTCTCTGATATTAGCTTTTCTTATTTTTAAAAAGATATAAAACACACGATTTAGTTAGTTAATTTTAAGAATAAAATTATGCATTTTTTTATTATTACTATCCCAAACAGATCTTAATAATTTTGAGGAAGAGGATATTATAAAAATCACCGAACACCGACCACCGAAGAATCGCATTTCAAGCTCGCCATATAAATATAGCATGTTAGTGCCTTTGGCTTCTTGCACGTGCCTCCAAGTTTCAATATCTATTTTTTTAACAAGATAGTTCAACATAAAAAGGGAAGCAAAAATTTTATGCTAATATCAATTTTGCAGTAAAAATTTTATTTTCATGGACAATTACAAATTTCACAACAAAGTTCTGATACCACATGTAAAAAAAAAAAGACTTCATAGATAAGAAGAAAGGACTAAATTCTGATTTTTTTTCGTAAGAAACAACTTCCATCAAGTTAGTTATGTTTTAAATAATCATGTAACTTCTTTTATTTTATTATTTTAATTAAATATTTATTAAACCAATAAAATAAGACACACCACGCACATCAGACATCACATAATAATATGATTTCTTACAAGAATAACAACAAGCAAAAAGAAAAGTAAAAAACGAACAACAAAAAAAGCAAAAGAAAAAATCGCAAAGTAGCTCATCAAATATTTTTTACGCTCTTCCTTCCTATAGTGTAGCTCATCAAATATTTTATTAGATAATTAAGGTTTTAGGTGAAATTTAGGTGAAAAAAAACACTTTTTTAATAGTCACGAAAATATATTAGTTTTTTTTTTAATTACTTATAACAAAAAAAATTAATTATTTAAATAATAATTTTATTTTTGTAATAGCAATTTAATTTTCTGTATGACACTAAATTTAATTGACATTTGTTTTATTTTTTTTAATACTGGTTTGTCTTATTTCTAAAAAGATATAAAAGACACAATTTAGCTAGTTAGTTTTATACTTTTATGAATAAAATTATGCATTTTTTTTTATTACTACTATTTCAAACAGCTCTTAATAATTTTGAAGAAGAAGATACTACAAAAGATCAACCGCGTTTGAAGAACATCGACCAACTGCGTTTCAAGCTTTCAGCATAAATACAGTCGTGTCTTGAATTTTTTGTGGTTCTTCCAATATCTATTTTTTTTAACAAGAGAGTTTAACATAAAAAGTAGAAAAAAATAACAATAAGTAAACAGAAAAGTAAAAAAACAAAAAACAAAAAAAAAGTAAAAAAAAAATGACAAAGCAATTCATTAACTATTTTTTTGTGTTCTTACTCCTTATAGTGTACTCTTGAAAAAAAATTATCTCAAGTGTATACATTATTAGATGATTAAGATTTTAGGTAAAATTTAGGTAAAAAAAAAATAACACCTCCTTAAGTCATGAAAATATATATTAGTTTCTTTAATTACTTATAACCAAAAGAAAATTAATTATTTTAAATAATAATTTTATTTCTATAATAACAATTTAATTTTTCTTAATAATAATCATAACACTAAATCTAATTTATTTCTTTTCTCTTAAAAAGATATAAAACACACGATTTAGCTAGTTAGTTTTAAGAATAAAATTATGCATTTTTTTATTACTACTATCCCAAACAGATCTTAATAATTTTGAGAAAGAGGATATTATAAAGATCACCGAACACCGATCATCCAAGAATCGCATTTCAAGCTTTCCATATAAATATAGCGTGTTAGTGCCTTTGGCTTCTTGCACGTGCCTCCAAGTTTCAATATCTATTTTTTTTAACAAGAGAGTTCAACATAAAAAGGGGAGCAAAAATTTTATGCTAATATCAATTTTGCAATAAAAATTTTATTTTCATGGACAATTACAAATTTCACAACAAAGTTCTGATACCACATGTAAAAAAAAAAGACTTCATAGATAAGAAGAAAGGACTAAATTCTGATTTTTTTTCGTAAGAAACAACTTCCATCAAGTTAGTTATGTTTTAAAATAATCATGTAACTTCTTTTATTTTATTATTTTAATTAAATATTTATTAAACCAATAAAATAAGACACACCACGCACATCAGACATCACATAATAATATGATTTCTTACAAGAATAACAACAAGCAAAAAGAAAAGTAAAAAACGAACAACAAAAAAAGCAAAAGAAAAAATCGCAAAGTAGCTCATCAAATATTTTTTACGCTCTTCCTTTCTATAGCGTTCTGTACTCCTAATTTTGTACTCATGAAAATATCTCTAGCCACTCCAAGCTTATTAAAATTCTGTCAATTCGACTGCAAACCTCTAAACCATGTAAGCTTTCGATCGCTAAGAGAAAGTCCACCAATTACATATTTTCTTGTGTCTAATTCTTAGAATCGTTCGCAGTCGCGGTTAATCTGACAGCATCCTTTCTCCCTTCCACTTGCACAATCTCATTGAATTTTTTCATAAAGATTGACATAATCTTGTAATATAACTTATTCCTTTCATACAGCAAATTTCTCTTCTCTTACATGAGCCTCGTAAAAAAAACACAATTAAAACTATTTAGATTTTGACCACAAAAATAAATTAGTGTAGTTTGACTTACGTAATCATTTATTTTGTTTATTTAGTTGGAAAAGTTTTCTCTACTAATATGAATTTCATATTTTATATATAATGAAAAAATATATCTCCGTTTTGATGGATTATATATATATATATATTATATATATATATATATTTTGAAAGAAGGAGTTCAACACTCAAGTGGAGCTATAAAAGACAAAAAAGGAAAATAAAATAAAATAAAAACAAGAACTCCTACATCATCTCCGACATAGCCATCGACAACATGAGTTATTTGTCACACCACTCCGTAGCACATGAAAATGTTTGAGCCACACAATCCACCACCCCTGTTGTCTTGCTCTTAAAAATGACATCATTCTGGCATAACCAAATATTCCAAATTGTTGAGAAGAATCCAACTAGCCAACACTTGTGCAACTCTTTTCTCATCGGCATGGATCTCCAACTCTTAAGGTGTTCTTTCAAAGTACCAGGTGCAGTCCACGTCTATCTGAACTCTAAGATTCAAACACACCACACCTGCCAAGAGTACTCACAAGTAATAAATTATCGTTCTGTGATAGAATTCCCAGCCTACTTAATCAATCCTTTGTATTGATCTAGCCAACTAATACAAATCAAGTGAACAGCTCTACTCGAGGTGGAACTAGGCCTTTCCAAATTTCTTTTGTAAATCTGTACCTCAGAAGCTCCTCGTCCAACGTCTCTTCCTGCAAAATCTGCACAAATGAGTTAGTAGAATAAACGCCTTCTTTATTAAATTTCCACACCACTCTATCTTGCACGTCTGCTAACAATCTAACAGATTGCAATACATGGAGCATCTGGTCTAATGTATCTGTTTTCCATTGGCGTAGTTTCCTCCTCCATTGGAAGTGTCAGACCCACTCTATCCCATCCCAGAACCCACAGTCCCTAATTACTGTTTCTATCCATCTCATTGGTATACCGAGATCTAGATATTTGCTTTCAGTGCAGATCCTGTCTCACATAGCACTTTTCACAGCACCTTACTAGCGCCCTCCTCCTTGGCTCCACTGTACCATCATACTGTCTACTACTAACCATATCATCTACCTTCTTTATTTCTTCCTCAAGCCTCTTTATTGTCTCTGTTATATCCCCAAAATGCTGCTTATGCCATCTACGCAATAGTGTTGCCAATGCTTTCATCTTCTCTAAGTGTCCATCACCTAATTCCCTCCATTCTTCCTTTACCATTCTCAAAAATCCTTCATGCGTGAACCAGGAGTCTAAACTACGAAAAGGTCTTAGAACATCGAATCTTCTACTATCTTCCATGATCAAGGGGCAATGATCCGATAAACCTCTTGGACTTCCCCTAAGACGCAATTCCGGGTACACATCACGCCACCCCCAAATTAACTAGGCACCTATCAATACGACTGCATGACTGTCCCCTAAACCATGTATACTTGTGATCATTTAGCGCCAAGTCAATCAATTCCATATCATTTGTCCATTCTCTAAAATCTTCCGCAGACGCTGATAATCTAGTCGCTCCTTTTCTTTTTACCAAATGCAAAACTTCATTAAAATCCCTCAAACAACAGAATGGTACCCGACACAGCCCTGCAATATAACTCAATTCTTCCCAAAGGGAGCCTTCTCAACTCTCTCATGCGGTCCATACACCAAACAAATAGCACAATGAAAATTATCTCTTACCACAACCCTTTCTACACACAGCCATCTATCCCTTTTATAGCAGTTAGACAATTTAAAGACTGCCTCATCTCAAATTAGCAATAACCCTCCAGAAGCCCCAATTGAACTTACAAACTCCCAACAAGCTCTGTCCCTTTCCTAGATACGAGCTACATCAAATTTAGTCACAAGCTCTTTCTTTGTTTCTCCTAAGCCCAACATTTCCAGCTTAAACTTACTTATAAAGTTCTTTAGCATACTAAATTTTCTAGTACCTCCCAACCCCTAACCTTCCAGGAACTAAAAATCATTTCACAAAATTATTACACACCTGTTTTCGAGTTTTTGGACGACTTCTTCGAGCTTTTTCTTTTTGCTTTGCCTGTCGTCGCTTCAAAACGTTCACTTCATTATGCTCCTGCAAAATAGCCATAATATCCTCCTCATCGCTGCACTGAGCACCTGACTCTACAGCTAATTTCCAAGCTTCTTGATTCTTAGCCATTTTCTCTTTCCAACTCGGCCCTTGTTCTTCACTGTAAGGGCAGTACCACCATCCAAGATAGCCCCTGTCTCTGATCCAGATTGTGTACATATATCATGTTCTTCCTCTTGTACATTGCCATTATCCTTCCCCAAGCTCTCCATCACGATTTCTCCCTCCTCCAATCCCACTTTTGTATCACCTTGTATGTGCTAGTCCTCCTCTGGTACATTCCGGCTTGTAATAATGCCAATGGCATTGCCTTGGCTTGCATCTCCACTTGCCCGCAAGCTCTCTTTCGAGTTACTGGAGTCCCATAGTACTTGGCCTGAATCTGCGTTCATGTTCCTTTCCTGCCTCCATAGCCGTCTTTCCCTTTCATCGTTCCTGGCTTCCCCAGCAATAAACTCTTCTCCCGCAAGCCTCCCCACCGTTGCCTCTTGTGAGACCTCCTCTGGCGCTAGCTGTTGGCCACAACCCTCCTCCGTTCCATGGTGCAGCCCATCCCCTGCTCCCCTCACACGTTCAGACTCCTCCCTCGCCATATCAAGGATCAGTATTTGCTTACCTTGTCGGGTTAACAAGGCGGCCACTTCCCCGTCGTCGACGCAAGCTACTCGTAGCCATCCTCCCATCTCCCCCGCGTCCTAGGCTCTCCTGCACACAAACATGGATGCGCCGTGATTGAAGAGTCATCCATCAGGCGTTGCTTCTCATTCCGGGTCAGGGTGAAATCCGGGTCAGACCCTACCCGGTTGAGAACCCCGTTGGAAGCCCTAGTCCGAACGGCCCACTCCTCCCCCTAGCGCCATTTTCCTTACTCACGTTAATGGACCCAGTACCTCCCAACCCATAACCATTTCTTGTGACATCACAAATTTGGTAGCCATTGCCTCCATAATAATTATGGGATATTGTTCCTTTCGAATCCACCTTGTCATTAATATGAACTGATTCCTGAGAATCCTCCTTCTCCTTTATTGTCGCGCAATTATTGTTCTCATAATTAGGATTTGAATTCTGATGATCCCATTCATTCAAAATTGCACATGAATTTACCAATCTGTCCTTGTCTTGTTCATCATTCCTATTGTCCACCATTGCCAACACTGCCGCCTGGTCCCAATCAACCTCATGCCGTTCGTCGGGCTTGTTCAATACACGACCATATTCTTCGTGTTGCATCTCTCCTCCATCTACCATATACCTGTCTCCTGCTTACTTTTCTGAAAGCATTCCTCCCGATATACCTCTCCCCCGACTTCTCTTACAAGGACGTCAAATCCACTTGCACCTATTGTAACGTGTATCCACTCGTTAATCATATCAAAGACACATGTATCAATCAGCACTTGGCCCACACTGAATGAATTACAAGATTCTGTCAGTTTATCGCACTCCACCACCTTGCCCCATTGCTCCCCAATTCTGCGAAAAGTGTCTCCTGACCATGCATGTAATGGAACTCCATAACAATCCAGCCAAACTCTTCTAGACTCGCTTCACTCCGTCTCGTCCCATCTTCATACCATATAAAACGTCTTCAATAACTCGTTCATTCTAAAAGTGTACACTTCTTCAGTGCTAAGCACAGAGTCTAACGTTATCATTGCTTTATATGCTCCTAGCTCCCTTACATGTGTTACTCCTGGCCATTCCTTGTGAATCTTTTGCTGTAAAGCATGAAAATCGATCGCCGACTTCATGCCTCCTACGATACTTCTTTGTAGCCACGCAACATTCTCATTGACTATCGGTACTTCTACCTTCTTTGTCCAACCATTATTATTTGAATCTTTGATGGGGGCTTCATTCGGCTGCCTTACCACTTTCTCTTCCGCTACTTTCACGCTCCTTGACTGTAGACTCTTTCCTCTAGCATCCTTCCTGGTGATAAACTTCTTTTCTCTGCCCCTTATTCTGGATCACAGCTCCCCTTCTATATTTCGCTTCTCCGACAAACAGTCTTTTTCCTCTCAATACTATATTGTTCATATCTGCAACAACTTTCAAAGCTCCTCTTTTCGTAGTATACTGCACAAATGCAAACAGGTAGATATGTCCATTTTTATTCTTCCGTCCCAGATATATGTCGATGATTCTGCCTGTCCATTTAAACATATTAAAGAGTTCTCTTTTTTATATATCGTCCGACAAATTGTCGACGAAGACAGAGAAAGAATCAAGCTCCAATCGTTGATACTCTTCTTTATTCCAAATTCTAGGATCTTTATCATGTTTACTCTCTCTTTCTCTCATTGTCTAAGTTTATAAGGTACAACTTTATTTATACAAATATTTTTTTTAATTTTTAACTAATATTTAATCAAATTTATTCTTATTTCTTTCCTTCTCTGTTTTTCTTCCTTTACTATTGTTTTGGAAAAAAATATTTATTTTTTTTATTTAATTAGTGATTATCTAAAAAAAATCCCTAAATCCCTAATTAGACTTATAATTAAAGAGTATCCCTTTTTAGAATGGTTGCAAATCTAGAATTCATTGTGGTAATATGATATCATTCTCATCCCTTATTTTGTTTTTTTATTTCAATATATCAATACGTCACTTTTAAAAAAAGAGATAGCTTGAATTATGTGATCTAAGAAATTGAAATGTGAGATTCAGAAGTAGATGAATCAGATATTCAAATGGAATGACATGGATTCTTCAATGTTTGGTTTCGATGCAAAAGAAGAAAAGGTGAGAAAGAGACAGAAAATGAAATATGGTGCTTTTGCAAGTTGGCACTTTGCTGGGAAATTGCAACACCGTTTCAGCAATTTCAGGAGGACCATATAGCAAGATATATATCATATATGCATACGTTATATTATGAAAGGGAAAATGTCATAAAAAATATTATAAAAAAAAGATTTTAAAATCAAGGAGGGGAACTTGTAAGAAAATGAAAGGAAAAATATTTTTTTTCATATATGAGCTCACAGTTCATTATTTATGTATTTTATCATTAAAAAAGTATAATACTATGAATAACAGCTAACACTATAGTAGATTATTGTCAAATAAATTTAATATAAAATTCACTAAAAATAAATTTTTGTTGA
Organism: Arachis ipaensis; assembly: GCF_059453495.1. NCBI lineage: Eukaryota > Viridiplantae > Streptophyta > Magnoliopsida > Fabales > Fabaceae > Arachis > Arachis ipaensis. The sequence goes on from NC_142442.1 coordinate 10,201,859, forward strand.
GTTTAAATTTAAAATTTTTAATTAAATTTTTGATATTCTAATTTTTAACAATTTTAGATGTTTCTTTTCTTATGAACGTTGAGGATAATATTAGCTATGCAATATTAATTTTTAAGACTTTCTCTTAAAACAAATATATCTAACATGCCAAGTTATAAAATATTACCAAAGTGTCGCAAATTCTTTATTTTCTGGTATATATATATATATTTAAAAATAAAATTCTAAGAATTTATACGAATAATAATTTAAAAATATATTCTAAAAACATATATTAACTAAATCATTGGAAAACCATATATATATATATATATATATATATATATATATATATATATATATATTTTATATTTATGGGTTTTCAATGATTTTGGACTAATGAGTAATTCAACAAATCTTTTGCAATTAACTCATTTTGGAATGCTTTTAAAATTTATGATTCTCAAAGGATATACTAGAAAATAAAAAACTTGAGTCAGATTTGTAATATTTTGTGATTGGACATGTCATAAATGGTTCACGTAGAAAGGGTATTCTGAAACCTCTCATTTACTGGGTTGGGTATCAAAATCACCAACTTGAAAATGGTAAATATTGTAACTCTTTTGGTTTTTAATATTTTTTACTTATTAAATATTATTTCTTTAATAGTTTAATGTCGTAAATTTTTTTATTCGATTTTGTTGATTGAACATCAAATGAAAATATTAAAAATGAAAAGTTAGAAATGATTTTAATGGTGTGTATAGAATACTAGAATAGTCTACCACTACTTAGGTATAACATTATTATATTTGTAAATAAAACTATTTTGCTGAGCAAAATAATACTGAATTCAATGCAAATGAAATTTAAGTTAAATGTGACGATGTTTGTGATTTTCCCCATTTGTGATATTTCTGTTTCTTGAAACTTGATTAAAATTACATACGTCAAAACCTTTGGATTTTGGGATAGAACCAAACATTGAGCTTAACTATTTGGATGATTTTTGTTCTTCAAACATAATTAAAATTATTCTATACGCTAAGGATAAACATGGACAAATAAAATATTTTGGGATAATTTAGTCCCAGTGTTTGGAATGTAATGTATGATTAATATTCCTTAACTCTTTTTACATCGGCTTTAGTTTAGGTCACGCTCTACCAATATTGAATTGCAACCACCAAATATTAAGCTGTTATTGCTACATAGAATGATAAAAATCTATTTGAGTATCTAAATTTTTTCTTTATAACAAACAAGTTCAACGCAATGAAATAGAACCATAATAGAACAAAGTCACAAAATCAATATATAAAGTAAAAATTAAAAATTATTTCTAATGTTATTTTTGATATTGTCATTAATAACATAAAAAATTCATACAACTCCACGTTCTATATCTAAATAATTTGTGAAAAAAAATTTCAATACCTACTTTTTTCTTAAAAAAGATTCGTCTATTCTTTTCTAGTTAGACGTTCCAAATAACTATAAAAAAGCATATGAGCTACTTGTTACGCTTCTCTTTTCTATTAACGACACCTGTCCAATTTTTAAAATATTGTTCCAGTAAGTCCGGAACAGACCATAACCTCTTAAAATCAGATAGTCATGCACATCATGTTTCATTTGTTCTGGTAAAAGATAGCTTGGATACTATCTCTTCCAGACGCTTTCAGATTGTCTATACTAAATAAGGACTCTTTAACCTCTTGTAAGGAAATGTTACCTCCAATAGTGGTTAAGTCAGATGAACTAAGCCTTAGAAACACCTCTTTGAGAGCAAACGGCACCTCTGAAGATCATTATGATAAAGCTTTGTAAAAAAATTGATACCCATAGCCTCTAAAATCTCAGCATTCGAGACCCAGTTTCCTTCTTCGTCTTGTAAGGAGACCACCTTATTCCTCTTTCTTCTTGTCATGGTGGTGCCATGCAAGTACTTTGTATTTCGATCACCATACTCTATCTAATGACACTTAGATTTTTGGAGTCACAACATCTCTTTCTGAGACAACAATTCTTCACATTCTTTTCACAAATTTTTTTGGAATTCTTCCAAAAAAAATTACCGTTCATACTTAAGTTATTAGAAATGCCTTAAAGCTTTCTCAAAATTTTACTTTTTCTTTTGAAGATATTCCCAAACACATTAGCATTCCAAGCTTTAAGAGAGTTTTAAAAATCAGCTATACATTGAGACCAAGAATCAGACATCCTCCAATTATTAGTAACCACATTATGAAAATCAGGATAGAAAAGCCAAGAGGCTAATAACCTGAATAATCTTCTTCCCTTATTCAGAGGAGGTATAGTGGAGAGTTGAAGACAAAGAGGAGAATGATCATATTTTAGCATGGGTGAGTTTTTAATCATGACATTTGAAAATCTTATCTTCTAATCAATATTGTATAAGTCCCTGTCAAGCCGTTCCACTAAATTTCCTCTACGCCAAGTAAATGGCCACCCAACATAGCCTAAATTTATAAGCCCGCAGTCCAACACACAATCTAAAAATTCAGAGCATGCACCTTGACTTCTAAGACTCAAACTACCAATTCTTTCAAAATCATGTACGAGAGCATTAAAATTTTCTATTACACACTAAAGAACATATTCACTTTTTTCAAGAGCATTTACCGTGAGGTTCCACAAAGCAACAGTTTTAAGAGACTCAATACCTGGGACCCAATGATCCTCCCAAAAAAGGACTGTTTCACCATCTCTTAACCTCCAAACAATGCTAGTCTTGAACTGGTTCCACACCTTAGCTATTCCCTTCCAGGCGTTAGAGCAATTAGGCTTTAGGTGAATTTTAGGCATAGTATCACCACTGCATCCATATTTGGATCTCATCACCTTAACCCATAAGGAGTTTGTATTTGTAATTAAGTTCCATGCTAACTTCATGAGGAAAAGGCGGTTCGAATTTTGAGCTTTACGAAGGCCTAGACCTCCTCTATGCTTGGGTTTGCACATAACATCCCAATTAATAAGATGAATTTTTTTCACCCTCACTAGCCCCCCAAAGGAAATTCCTGCAAATTCTATCAATCTGATTGCACACTTCTTTAGGGATCTTCATGGTTTGTATTACATATGTCGGAATGGTAGAGAGAACGGATTGAACAAGGGTACATCTTCCTGCAAAGGAAAGAGTCTTCATGTTCCAAGAGTTTAGCTTATTACGCATCTTGTCGAGGATAAATTGGAAATACTGCTTAGTATACCTTTCATGAATGAGCGGCACCCCTAGGTATTTTTCCAAATTGTTAGTAAGGTTAATACCTAGGTGTGAGCTTAGTTCGTGCTTGATAGTGTGGCTTACGTTCTTGTAGAAGAAAACACATGATTTCTGAAAATTGACTTTTTGTCCCGACCTCTTACAAAAAATCTTGAGAGTTTTCTTGATGACACGGACTTGCTCGTTGTTGGCTTGAGTAAAAAGGACCAAATCATCTACAAAACACAGGTGAGAGATCTTAGGTCCATCTCTAGATAGGATAATAGGCTTCCATTCCTTATTATTGATAAGAGAAGTAATAAGATGGGATAATCTTTCAATACATAAAACAAAAAGGTAAAGAGAAAAGGGATCTCCCTGTCTGATGCCTCTGGTAGGATAAAACTCTTCTAAAAGGGAGCCATTCTAAAGAATATTCATAGATGGAGTGGAGATGCAATGAGAGATTATCTTGATCAGGTTCTCAGGAATTTTACAATCCTTAAGCGTTTCCATGACAAAGTTCCAATTCAATCTATCATAGGCTTTTTCAAGGTCTATTTTTATAGCCATCAGACCTAAGCCTGAATTTCTAGTCCGCATTGTGTGTATAACCTCTTGGGCAACAAGGATGTTATCCACACTCACCCTTCCTGGAACATAACTTGCTTGAGTATCAGTAATAAGAGAAGACGTGTGCGGTTTCAATCTTTCGGCAATAATCTTAGTGATAATCTTATAGCAGACGTTACAAAGACTAATAGGTCTAAACTGTGCAAAGTTTTCAGGGGCTTGAACTTTAGGGATAAGCGAAATTAGAGTTTGGTTAACATCCCTAACATGTTCAGGTTCTCTGAAAATTTTTTGAACCCATGTAAACAGAGATTCTTTAACAGTATCCCAAGAAATTTGGTAGAACTTAGCTGGGATGCCATCTTTTCCTGGCGCTTTTCAACCACCCATATTAAATACAACATTTTTAACCTCTTCAAGGATGACATTCTTGTTAAGCATGGTGGCTCCCTATTCTGAAATGTTTGGAAAACAACCTGTAATAAAAAATGTAGAGTGGTTAATGTCATTTGTATATAAATTTTTAAAATAGGACACTCGCATCTCTTTAAGAACAGCAGGATTATCCACCCAATCTCCCTCGCTGGTTTTAAGTCCTGTGATTTTGTTTTTTCTTCTTCGACCAGTAATCTTCTCGTGAAAATACTTTGTATTTTTGTCACCAAAACTAATCACATTGCACCTTGACATTTGTTGTCAATAAGCTTTTTCTTGATTGATAATTTATTCATGTTCTTTCCAGAGGTCTCTTTGGAGTTTATCCAAGAAGGGGTTGTGGCCAAAAGAATTTCTACGGTTGATCCCCTCTATATGCAGCATAATACGGTTCTTTTTTTTAGAATATGGCCAAAAACTTCCTTATTCCACACCTTAGCTTTCTCAACAAATAAAGATATGTTAATAAGAAGGTCCCCGTTCTTATTCTAGTTGTTATTCACGAGGTTGTTATAGTCTGTGTGCAATAACCACGCCACTAGAAGCTTGAAAGGTCTTTCCTCTCTACCGAACTAGACAAGTTAAAATCTATAAGGATAGGCAAATGATCCGACTTGAGTTTAGGCAAATGTTTCACACCAACATTAGAAAACACATTTGTGAACTCTAAATTGCATAAAAACCTGTCAAGTCTCCTTTTAGTGTTACCCCTTTGCCAAGTGAAAGGTGGTCCAGTAAAACCCAAATCATTTATTGCACAATTTATTTATGCAAGAATAAAATCTATCATGGTCTTGAGAGAGGTTTGTGCTCCCTCTAGTATCATCTAGGGATAGGATAGAGTTAAAATCTCCTCCAATGCACCAAGGCTCCCGGATGTTTAAGGCCAACTCCTCCAAGCGGCTCCAAAGCCTTCTTCTGTTAGCTAAGTGAGGACTACTGTATACCGCTGTGAACCACCAAATATTATTGGCAGAATCTCTAATTTTCATGTGTATAAGTTGGTCTTGAATCGAAACAGGTTCAATACTCCAAAAAACTTTATTCCAAAGGCACCAAATACCACCGGCAAACCCAACAGCTTCGCTAATGCACCAAGAATCAAAGTCTAATTTTTTAATAATATTCTTGGCCTTGTTACCTGAGATATGAGTTTCTAAGAGAACACAAAAATTAGAATTATATCTATACGGCATATCTTTAATAAGAATGGGAAACCCTTTAGAAGCAGTTCCTCGACAATTCCAAATGATAAAATTCATTAAAAAAAGAGATAGAGAAAGAGTTTAGAAAAACTCCTGGTTGCGCAGGTAATCAAGCCTCCATAGGCTTTGGGCTTGAGGGAGATTCTTCCCCATCCACTTTTGGTCCATGATGACCATATCCTTTGACTCAAATTTCAGTTCTGGATCTCTTGGATCAATCGGATTATTAGCCGTGCTGCTGTCTCCTTCTCCTGAACCCTGTCCTCCCATGATTCTCGAGATGATCGACATGGTGGTTGGATTTGGGACATCAGAAATAGGGATGTGACCTCGGTTGTTGTGTTTTTTGGCTAATTCCTTATTAAGAAGGCTGAAGCTTCTCGAGTAATCCTGGTGTTTATCTTTCTGTTTTCCTTTGTTTTGTGTGTGCTCCATGATATTTTCTTGGTTCTGATTATTTTGCTTCTCATGGGTGTGAGTGGTGCTTGGCTTGTTTCGGTACTGGTTTTGATTTGGAACTTTTTTCTTTCCATCTCCTTGGTTTTCTCTCTCATGTTAGAGGTGGAGGCTTTACTTTTGGGTTGAGTTTTTTGATCTTACAGTTTATGATTGTGCTTGTAGGCATTATTCTCATTTTTTCCTTGATCTTGCACTCTCCCCTTATTATGGTACTAATTTCCATCGCGGACCGCTCTTTCCTCATTACTCTCATTATTATCATCGGGAGTTTTCTCTGATAACACTTAAAATTTTGATCATAAGAGATTTCATTTATTCCTCTCGCAGATTTCTCCATTCTGATTTTATTCCTTCTAGGATTGCATTTGACCAGCATCCATGGTCCAAAGGGATTCTCCTTATTAATGGTGAGTTTATTTCTTTTACCTTCCTCATTAACTATAGGATTCTTTCATTTTTTGGTCCCTGAAATTTGTTTCTCGTGATATAATTCCTGATTTTTTGCCTTGATAGCTCCTTCCCCATTAAGAGTTTCCTTTTCTAGGGATCCCGTCTGATTATCGGTACTTTCTTCTCCTTCACCGTACTGCGACATCCGGCCACCATCTATGGTTGTTTGAATTACTTGTTTGAGCATATCTCCCACACATTTTGAGCAGATTTCCATCCTATGTCTGTACCGCCCGCACTTAAAGCAAATCTAATGGAGGCCTTCGTATTCAAGCTTGAATTCCTTTCCTAGGGTCGAGAAAATTGGTATAATTAGTTTCCTTAGATCAATTTCCACGCATATGCGGGCGAACTTTCCTCTAGAATGTATTGATGTAAGCTCATCAATTTTCAGCATTGTTTCTAAAGCTTTTCCCACCTTCAAAAGAAAGTATTTGTTGTAAAATTTCGTTGGAAGGTTTGGAATTCTAATCCAGATTGCTACCTTACGTATATCCACTTCTTGGGGGCATGAAGAGAGGTCTCCAGCGTTGAACTTGGAGGTAGTGATCTGCGATCATCCAAAGTTCCTCAAAGAGGATGTACGAGTAGTATTCCTGATTAAAGAAATGAATCAAGAAAAAGTTCTCCTCAAGATTCATAACTCGAACCACGTCTTTTCTAGCCCATTTTTTAAGAACCCATCTCTCCATAGCCTAGAGATTGAGGCTTTTTTCAAGGGGTTTTACTATCAAGGATAATTTTCATGGTCTACACTAATCTTCATACTCCTCCAAAGTGACATCGATGCTGGGTTTAGGATTGAAGGGAGTTTCCAAATCTTCCATAGCCTCCAAGGGGTCTTGATCTGCCATATATTCCTTCGCAACCATCTCCGCTATCTCTTTTGGATTGAGGTTATCGAAACCATTGTCAACCACCATATCGCGGTAAGATATCCTCTGGTGCGTGTTTGCTCCAGCATTGCCTTTCTTAACCTCCATGTTGTTGACTTCTTCCTCCACATCATTATTGATGGCATCTTCCATAGTTTCTTCTGTTTGCTCCTGATCATGTTTTCCATCCATCTTTACCTTCTTAGTACTCCTAGCCACTTGATCTTCCTCCTCCGATGACCTTTTTTTCAGTTTCATACGAAGAAATCTCAGAGCTCATATTTGGCAAAAGTTTCTAAATTATAATATTCATAATAAAACTAGTCATAAAAGAAAGGTAGTCGCAAGAGAACAGCATCAAACCTTAGTCATGGTCTTTGTATGCACAACAGGCTTGTCATATATATCCTTGCCATCAAAGAACTTGCTTCCTTCATAGCTTCGTCTGGCAGCCTCCCTTGATGGGTGCCTCCTCCTTATACTTTGTTATCAGCTTCTATCGCTACAGTATCAGGGAAGGGATTTTGGTTTAAGAATAGAGGGTTGGTAGACACAATTTGAGAGTTCGCATCGTCCCTCATGGCTTTCTCAACTTCAAATGCCTCCCATTTCTCACAAGTCATATGCCTCAATCTTTCTAAAATTTTATGCTCCATAGCCTCCTCTTTTGGATTCCTCGAACTCATTCTTATATTTTCCTTGGGAATATACTAATTTGAGTGGCTGGAAGTAGCATTATCAACGTTCAGGTTGAGGATGGACTTCTTTCCTTTGGACTTGTTGGGTTTAACTTGGCTATTGGGCCCAAACTTAGAATTATTACTATTTCTTTTGAAATTTTGGCCACTCTTTTCGGCCCCAAGTCTTAGGACTTTCTTGATTATTTGATTCCCGTTCTCATTAGCTTTACTATTTTGTCCTTTCACATTATTAGCATCCAACGTTCCAACGTGCATGGCTTCAGAATGAGCTTGTAATTCATGCACTATATCATTCCTTTATTGCGTATCCTCACTGTTCTCATTCATTACATCAAATCTCATCCCATTACCATTCAAATTATATCTCTCTGATACTCATTTATTTCAAGTTCAAGATTAGTGTCATTTTTATCTAGTGTGAAATTTTTTCTAATTTGGCGCCTAAACATCATCCATAGTCCGAAGGGGGGAATCTTGATTGCTCTTACTTGATCCAAAACCCCTTGACTATGGTTACCATCAAGATCACCTATGCTGCTCCTTAGTTACCACCATTCCTGGCATTAGCTTCAACCTGAACATTGTTATTTTCTGGCGCCTCCATGCATAGATTAGATCTATGACCGTACTTGTCTCTATATTGAGGACGTTCTCGAGAACCGAGATGCATAGCACAAACTTCTTCGATAAATCTAATTCAACATATATTCTAGCAAACTTACCACACGAATGGATGGAGGTACCACGGTCAATCTTTAGCATAGTACCAATAGTAGATCTCACTTGCCATAAAAATCGATGATTATATAATTTGATAGACAAATTAGGAATCTGTATCCAGAAAATAATTCTCCGGACTCATTCTCAGAAGTAAGAAAGAAAGGTCTCTATCATTGCATTATCAAATAATATCCCGCCACCATCCAAGGTTCTTCCATGAGAGCATAATTATAGTCCTCCTCATATGAAAAATAAACAAAAAAAAAAAAAAAATAGTTACATTCCATATCAATAACATTTATCTTACCTTTCTTAACCTAGTTCCTCTACCTAGTTCCTCTGCAAACGTTATTCATGTATCCCGGACTAACTTTTTTCCTTAGGACTTTGACAATTAGCGCAGTGTGCCATAGTTTGCATCATTCATTAAATTTATCTTTGGAGATTGAAATAACAAGGCACGAATTAAAAGATTTCTCTTCCTTAGTTAGATCATATCCTCTTTATACCATCGATCTTCCAAATCAAAGTCGTCTTCCTCAATGCTATCAAAAGAATCCGTAAGACTGTCCTTGGATTTTTCTGGTATTGACAATAGTAAATTTTTATACGAAACTTTAGCCTCCATGTTTGTGGTTCTGCTTTCTCCAATATTAACATTCACGTTCTGTATATTATTTTCTTCACCAAGAGTCTCTATATTATCACCTGATTTATTTAGATCCATATCTTTTTGTGTTTTAACTTTTTTGGTACTACATTACATAGGATCAATTCTTTGGGTAGAAACTCGAGGAGTATTCGTGCGTTTTTTCTTTAATCTAATGAAACTCACACTTCCTTTTTTATAGATATAAAATTATTTCAAAAATACATTGAAACTATACAAAAAACAAATTATTTCAAAAATAAATTGAAACTATACGAAAAACAAATTTCTTGTTATATTCATCATGTTTTCAGAAAGTATCACTTTGACCAGTTTAATAGATTAAAAAATTAGTATTGTTTAATTCACTTTGACTAATTATCATTTAATTAATTTGAGACTGATTTTTGTAACATTGTTGCTAATGATATCATATTGGTACTCTCGAATCCCTCAATTCCAAACACCAAAAATTGAGAAAAGAAAATAAAAGAAAGCAGCCAAACAGAACCTTGAAAAGCCGACGCAAAAAAGCGGAGGTTTAATGATGAGTTTCAAAATGTGATAACTTGGGAAGAAGAAGAAGAAGAAGAAAGTGTTGAAGTTGAAAATGAATGTCTCTCTGATGTCACAAAACAACCACACTCTCCATTCTCATTCTCCATAACCACAACCAACCTTCTAAATCTTCAAATCTCTCTCTCTCTCTCTCTCTCTCCAGCTATCTCTTCCAATGAAGCAGAAACCATTCCAACACACTCGAACCAAAAACAACGACAACGCCATAACTCACCCTTTTAGATGAAGATTCCCGCCAACGCTACCGTCGCCGTCATCTCCGTCTTGTTCGTCTTCTCCATAATAGCGCCATCCTCGTATGCCCTTGGCTCAGGCACCACCCTCGCTGTAACTGACGCCTCCTCCGCCACCGTCTGCGGCGTTGTTGCGGCGTCACAGACCCGCCGAATCCAGTGCTACCGCCGGGGAAGTGGCGGGGCAATTATCCCCGTCTTCCCCGACGTTTCATTCTCTTCAATCTCCGGAGGCCGGAGCTACTTCTGCGGCCTCCGCTCCGGCAACTACAGCCTCCTCTGCTGGGACACCACCACCACCACCAACGCCACCACCTTCGAAAGCAAGCGACTTTACAACAATGACACTGTTCTATTCGAGAATCTCGCCGTCGGGGACTCCCAGGTTTGCGCCACGGTTGTGGGAACCGGAACGGCGACGTGTTGGAGAACCGGTAGAAGCAAAGGTTCCGACTTTTCATCTGGGTCGGACCGGTTCGCGTCCATATCATCAGGGTCGGGTTTTTCATGTGGTATTTTGAAGGAAAGTTCTCGAATTCGGTGTTGGGGAAGTAACGCTTCCGTTGCGGATTCCATAGAGAGTGAGTTTCGAAACGTTTCAATGTTGAGCATTGTGGCTGGCGGTTCACACTTGTGTGGTTTGAATTCAACTGGGTTTTTGGTGTGTAAAGGAAGTAACAGTTTTGGGCAAATTGAGGTTCCTCATCAAGGTGTTGCTTTTGAGTATTCTGGTTTGGCTCTCGGTGATTCTCATAGTTGTGCTATTAGAAGATCCAATGGTTCTGTTTTTTGTTGGGGTGACAACGGAATTTTCAATGCTAATTTCACAAAAGGTGTGTCTTTTGAGGTTATTGTTTCTGGGTCTGATTTTATCTGTGGATTAACGACAAGAAATTTCTCTGTTTTGTGTTGGGGTCCTGGTTGGTCAAATGGTTCTGATTCTGATTCTGATTCTGATGTTGTGGTTCCTTTTTTGTCTCCGATTCTTCCGGGTCCTTGTGTTCAATCTTCTTGCAGTGAGTGTGGTATCTATCCTCAATCTCAATACTTGTGTTCTGGTTTTGGTAACATTTGTAAGCCTAAGCCTTGTGGGGCTCAAGTGCCGGTGATGCCGGCTAGGCCTCCTGCGGTGGTGCCATTGCCGGCGGCGGCGCCATCTTCTCGGTCAAAGACCTTGACAACAGGGTTGTTGGCATTTGCCATAGTTGGATCAGTGGGTGCTATTGCTGGAGTTTGCACTCTGCTTTATTGCTTGTGGAATGGTGTTTGTTTAGGGAAGAAGAAAATTCATAATTCTGTTCAACCAACCATTACTAGAGGTGGCAGTTCCAATAATGGTGGGGCCGTTCAATCCAATAGCCCGCTGTCGAGATCAATGACCGTTAGGCGTCAGGGATCGAGGATAATGCGGCGGCAGAGAAGTGGAACCTCGTCAGCCAAACATCCAGACAAGGCTGAGGAGTTCACCCTGGCTGATCTTAGTGCTGCCACCAATAACTTTTCACCCGAAAACAAGATTGGGGCTGGAAGCTTTGGCATTGTGTACCGAGGAAAACTCGCTGATGGACGCGAGGTGGCGATCAAGAGAGGGGAAACAGAAACAGGTACCAAGATGAAGAAGTTTCAAGAGAAAGAGAGCGCGTTCGAGTCGGAATTAGCCTTCTTGTCACGACTACACCACAAGCATTTGGTTAGGTTAGTAGGATTCTGTGATGAAAAAGATGAAAAGCTCTTAGTTTATGAGTACATGAAGAATGGAGCATTGTATGATCATTTGCATGGCAAGAACAATGTGGATAAGAATAGTAGTGTCTTGAATTCTTGGAGAATGAGGATCAAAATCGCATTGGACGCTTCGCGAGGGATTGAGTATCTCCATAATTATGCAGTTCCTTCTATAATTCACCGAGATATCAAGTCTTCCAATATCCTTATTGATGCCACTTGGACAGCAAGAGTATCCGATTTCGGATTGTCATTGATGAGTCCGGAATCTGATATTGATTTCCGGCCAACAAAGGCAGCCGGAACAGTCGGATACATCGATCCTGAGTACTATGGTCTAAATGTATTGACAGCAAAGAGTGATGTCTATGGTCTTGGAGTGGTGCTGCTAGAACTCTTAACCGGAAAGCGAGCCATATTCAAAATCGACGAAACTTCAGGCACCCCGGTGAGCATAGTGGACTTTGCCGTGCCTGCGATCAAGGTTGGGGAATTGGCGAAAATTTTGGACCCAAGGGTTGCGCCGCCTGAGTTGAATGAAATGGAAGCTCTGGAGCTTGTGGCCTATACTGCCATGCATTGTGTGAATTTGGAGGGAAAGGATAGACCAACAATGGCTGACATTGTGGCAAATTTGGAGCGCGCTTTATCCCTTTGTGAAAGTAGTAGCCATGGCAGCATTTCCAGTGGTACAATCTCTGTTGTATCAGAATAATATTATCATTTTCCCCCATGATTCTTTGTCATAAATTATATGAGTATACACATTATAGGAATTTCATCTAACATTAAGCTGTGTAGCGTAGAATTTTGTTAAACACCAACAGCTAGTGAAGTTGAACAATTTTCATGTATTTACCAAACAAAAAAAAGGCAGTTAATATTTTTCATGTTGATTATGGGTCTATAAGGTCTATAAGTACACACTAATCTTTTTTCAACTCCTCTTTTTGTCATTCAACATTATGCGACAAGTCTGAACATGAGTAAATAATCATATTAAAACCCGAAAAATTTCGATTTTGACAAAAACAATAATGGGATTGGGATTCGATATGTCAAAATCAGAATCTTTTCGATACCAAAATAGTTATTTACTCTCTAAACATTGTACTTGATGCGCATCTCAAACACAATCATCAAGGTATTCAAATATTAACCATAATTTCTTCTCATTATTTGGTTCCAAAATTGACCGATTTGATATTAGTTGGATAATCAATTGATCGAGTGGTAATCACGTCTATGTGAGGAAGAGTGTGAACAAAGATGGGCTTTTAAAGCATAAGAAGACCATGTAAGTGCACCCTCATTTTCTATGTTGCTCTTTGTTATGAGTAGTTGACCTAATCCATTGAGTCCATAATAAAGCCTTTTACTCATTTTTCATCTTTTCTAAAACATGCTCCCCCCCCCCCCAAAAAAAAACAAAAAGAAAAAGGGTCGAGTTATTTTCTTGGTTTGTATTGGTTGAGAGAGTAAATACTAAAGAGAGACTATACAAATTAGGTATCATTGACCAGCATGATAATATACATGTTTTTATGTTATAAATCTGTTGAGTTTGCTTTTCATCTATTTATTGGCTGTGATCTCACTTGACATGTGTGATGTACTTAGCTTTTCGCTCTTGGAAGGACATGGAATATGCCAGGTACACTAAAACAACACTTTGAGAGATGGACGAATGTTTCACAAAGAAAGAATGAGAGGAAGCAGTGGTTGATTGGGTTCTTTGCTGTTATCTGAGTAATTTGGCTAGAAAGTAATGGTAGAGTCTTCAATAATAAAGGCTCAGGGGTAGTGGAAATTATAAACAGGTCCTTTATGCTCTCCGACGAGTGGATTGGTGGTAAACCTTTTGGTTGTTGATAGCAATGCCGAAGATGACTAGAAGATACTTTACTTTTTGAGTTGTTCGATGACGATTTGTATTTTGAGTAGTCTTTCGTTACTTGATTTCCTGTTGCTCCACCCTGTTGTGTTGAACACTTTTTACTTAAAAAAAAAAACGTTGTTGACTTCCATGATGTGCATTAAGTCTGATCAAGGTAAAAAGAATGGAACTCAAATTTGATCTTCTTCATAAAAGATATTTATTTATTTATTTTTTATCAACTTAGATACACTAACATAAGTACATAACTAACAATTCAACATTTTTTTTTGGGTAATAGAATACAGGAATGGATGGAAGGCTCTCAAATTAAACCCATGGGCTACAGGACTGGTGGGCTATAAATTATGAAATGGGATTTGTTGGGCCCATGAGATGAGTATGTTGTATGATATTAGTGGCTGATGAGTCGAAAGCCTTAAATTTGTTTCTTCCTTTCTTTTTTTTTTTTGTTATAAAAAACCCTAAGATTATGTTTAGTTTTAAGAATAGAATAAGACAAGATACGGAGAATTAAATACAAAAACAGAAACACAAAAATTAATGTTTTTGTATTTTGTTTAATCATAAACTAAAACAAATTATAAAAGTTCAATTTATTCTCAATTTTTTTAATAAAAAAATTTGAAAAGAAAAATATAATAATAAAAAATATAATTATAAAAAAATTAATAAAAATAATAAAATAAATTAAAAAAATTTGAAAAGAAAAATATAATAATAAAAAATATAATTATAAAAAAATTAATAAAAATAATAAAATAAAAAATAAATTATGTCTTCTGTTAGTATCTTTGTCATTCAGACACAAAATATAATAATATACTAATTCAGTATTTTTAGATACAATATCTTTGTCTATATCTTATTTATCAAACACAATTTTATATTTTTATGTTTTTTATCTCAGTGTCTTGTGTTAGTAGACAAAAACAGCCAAAAAAATGCTTCTTGGCCAAGGCACTGACCAAACTTTAAAGATGTTCTTGATTTCCTGTGGTGTTCTTGAAACTCGCCAAGAAGCTATGATATACTTGTATGGACAGCATGGTTTTTTTAATTCATTATAGATGTTTGACTTTTCCTTTAGAAGAACCCAATTGAAAAAGAAATAACAGGACACTGAGTCAATCAGCTCTGGATTGATAAATTGTAATTGAATTATATTTTTAAGATAAAAATATATATGAAAATAAATATTTTTTTAGGGTAAAAAAATTGTGTTTTATCTATATATTTGTAACAAAATCAATTTTGGTATTCTATTTCAGAAATAATATTTAGAACTATAAATATTATTATTTAAATTATTTTTTATTAATTTAATATTGATAATAATTAATTATAATATGAATATATTAAAAAATATATCAAATTAATCATTAAATATTGTTTATTAATTTAATATTAATTTTTTTTTACCAAAAATAGGAGATTCGAATCCGCAACCTCTTAATTGAGTATGTGGAGATTATGCCATTTGAGCTATTAATTTAATATTAATGATAATTAATTATAATAAGAATGCATAAAAAATACATAAAGAATAGTTTATGAGGCATCATCCCACAATACTAAATCATCTTGAGGCATGAAAAGAGATTCTGGGCGTCCCGCATGTGTGGCTGTGGAGTGGCGAAAATGCACAAAATACATGCGCCAAAACGGTATTTGGAAAGACCTTGTACCATGCTGTGTAAT
The DNA here is from genome assembly GCF_059453495.1 of Arachis ipaensis. Taxonomy (NCBI): domain Eukaryota; kingdom Viridiplantae; phylum Streptophyta; class Magnoliopsida; order Fabales; family Fabaceae; genus Arachis; species Arachis ipaensis. Next base: position 10,217,272 of record NC_142442.1, read on the forward strand.
TGTCGAGTCCAACAAATATTTAGGGATGTCAAACAGGCTAGTCTAACTTATTTAGGTCCGATCTGTTAATTTTGTGGATTAAATGAGTTGGCTCGTTTAAGTTCATTTTATTTATGGGCCAGAATTTTTTAATTCGAACCGTTTATGATTAGTCTGATGGGAGTCTGTTTATCATTTATTTTTATTTTTTAAAAAATATTTTGACAAAAAATACCACTTTTAGGTAAAATACTTTTAAAAATAATAATTTTTTAGTTGATGGGTCTGATTTTCGGGTCGGATCGAAAAAAATATCGATTAAAAATACTACTTTTTTTAAAAAAAATCTAAAAAAAAAATAAATAGGCCACCTATTTAGCCCGCGGACTAGCCCGTTTAACCCATTATTTTTTTGAATTAATCGGGCTCAGCCCGTTTAGACCAAAATTTAAATGAGTTTAATTTTAAAGGTAAAATCCGTCTATTTAAATAGATAAACAAACTAGTCCGATAAATTTAATCTATTTTAACGGCCCTACAAATATTTTTACCCCTTCCATTTTGAAGTGAAACCCAGTGACTTTGCACTAAAGGGTCTATCGGAAGAACAAGATTTACATTATTATATTGGGGAGTGCTAGGGGAACAATAAAAATTTTGAACAATATGAACAACCACCAATCAAATGAGAATACACTACACCCTAATTTAATGTTACTAATCAAATTTACTCTTTTATCCATATTAATTCACATTGTTTATACATTGTTCAAAAATCTTGTTGGTTACCTATACTTAAAAAAAGGAAAAAAGGGCTCATAATGTGATGGAGGGAGACGGTTACTAAAAAAAATATATTTTATTTAGATTATTTTTATTAATTTAATATTAATGATAATTAATTATAATAAAAATAACTCCGCCTATGTTACACTTGCGGTACATAGCCGGTCCCAAGCCCGAATAAAGGAGGAGGGTTGTGTTAGGTCTTCGGCAACCAACATAAAAATATAGCCGAACCTCCATGACATGAAATTAATTATAATAAAAATATATAAAAAATACATAAAGTTAACCACTAAATATATTTTTTTAATTTTTTGTTTTTTTTATTTAAAAATTTTTAAAATGAAGAACTCATTTTTCTTTTTTTCTTAACTTTCTTTTTTTTTTTCTTCCTTTGTTCTAGTTTATTAAACTATTAACATAAATAGCTTATGAAATGAGATTTTTTTTATGGTGCTATGAATTGAATTAAAAAGGTTGTGAATTACCAATAATTACTAATGACACCGTTTTTTTTCTTTCCCTTAATATTTCTTGATTTCTTGTGGTGTGCTTGAAACTCGCCAAGAAGCCATGATATGCATGCATGGGCAGCATGGTTTCTTTAATTCATTACAGATGTTTGGACTTCCTTCAGAAGAACCAAATTGAAAGAAAAATAATAGGACACTGAGTCAATCACTCCTGAGTTGATAAATTATAATTGAATTATGTTTTTAAGATAAAAATATAAATGAAAATAAATACTCATTTTAGAGTAAAAAGGTTGTGTTTTATACTTTTATCTATATATTTGTAACAAAATGAATTTTGCTATTATATCTCAAAAACAATATTTAAAACTATAAATATCATAAACCGATTCTCAACATATAATTTTAGTAGCAAGTATGCTTACAGTAATTATTAATGTTATCAATTTTGAAAATTTTTCTTTTGTTAAGGAATCAAATTATGAACTAACAGGCTACATCATTAACTATTGTATGTAATTATAAAAGTGCATGTATATATCAATTTTTTTTTGTTAAAATGAGAAAGTTAATTTCGACTTAAATCATTCTAAAACGTCTAAGATATTCATTAGTCTAAAAAAAAACATTTTATAATTTTTTAATAATTTTAAAAAATTCTTTTTAATTTATATGTATTAAATGATTCTTGCATATTTGTTTAAACAAACGAGTGAACAAACTACTCTATTAATCCAAATTAGTTTCTCGTTTTCTTTAGGATTTTTTCTCATGAATCAAAATTTGAATTTTTTCTTGAAAAAAAAAATTGTTATTCACATTCTAACAAATAAGATAACAATGCTACATAAACAGAATTAAATTCAGGTGTAAAGCAAATTAAAGAACTCTACGAAACACTGAAAAAAAAAGTTCCTTCAATCTAATTGTAATGGAGAACATGGGAGACCTATTCATCGTGACTATGTGAAGTTGGAAATATGATGCAGCGGCACAATGGACAAGAATACGGCCACTGACAGTTGTCACAACATTGGAGCCAGCAGAGCATGCAGCGATCATGGAAAACATGCGAGCAATTTGTGCGAACAACTCCTACACTTGAATCTTCATTACCATCGCCAAACTTCTCCAAGCAAATAGCGCATTCAGCATCATCATCATAGATATCAGAATCTTGAACAATAATGTGCGTGGTAACATGAAGGTTCACAACAATCTCCGGCGTGTAGGAGTCACACCCTTGATGGCGCCGCCTTAGAATCCTTCTTGCAATTCTGCCTATGTCAGGTAAAATTTGGTCCAATAACTCAGAGGATACCGGCGCTGAAGAAAAGATTTTATGTAATAAGATTGTGTCTTTTCTGTTAAGGTCTGTAACTGTGAGTGGAGTACAACTACATAGGATATTTGAGGAAACCAAGATTGTTTTATTGGCTGTAGTTGTAGTCGAAGAAAAGTTTGGGTTTGACTGAGGGGTAATTTGGATCAGTTCCTCGGTGCAATTCATAACGATGGAGACACAATCACCGAAATAAAACTCTTGTGGTATGGCTGGGTCTTCAATCGGAGCTATTTGCCACTTAGAAACGGTGAATTCCATGGCAAAGTTGCAAAACTGCAGAAGTATTTGATTTGGTTTACTCTATGTTTATGTAACTTTTGTACACTCCTGATTTCTTTAAATAGCTTAAGAAAAAATATCTTATCTTTATCTCTATGGCTATGCCAACCAATTGATTATTCTTTTAAACAAATCGACTGGTTATGTGAAATAGAAATAACAATTTAGTTTTGCTTTCAGTTATTTAATTGGATGATTTTTAATTCATTGGATTTCAGCTAAATAATTAATTTTTATTTTAACCAATTCATTGGTTTTGCGAAACAAAAATAATGATCTAACTTTTCTCCTAGCCAATGAAATGTAAATTCTTCATTGACATTTAATTATTTAATTTATATAATGATACATTAGATATTGATAATTAATAAATATCTAATTTGATTTCTTTTTATTATTGCTTGAGGACCTGTTTTTACACTTTGACCTCTGCCGCCAATTCGTTTCACATATTGTACGTTTACATAATTTTTTTAACCATTATCACTTTAATTCTTTTTAGAAACATTCGACAAGCAAAAAATAATCACAACTTTGTGTCTAGCCACTGTAGCCAGATAATGTAATGTTATTCAATAAATATAATCCAAAAAAAAAAACAAATAAAGAAATAAAAGTGACGAATTATCATTAATATAATAAAACCAGAACTATTATTTATTATTTAATTCATACATTCCAGCAATCTTCTAGTCCTTATTCCAGCAAACCCTACAACAGAAACTTATCCACTATATATGTATATGAATTTAAGTAAAAGATTGTATTTTAGAGCTAATAGCCATCGGAGTTGCCTAGGATCTAAGTTCTAAGGTAATAAAGATGATGACAGATCTAAGTTCCCCCAAAAACGCTAACAAAATATATTACACCTTGACTTCTGCAAGTATAACTTTCTATCTAGTGAGCTTTTTATTTCAATATTTTTTTATACCTTGGTTCAAATTCTTAATTTTTTAGTTAATTAAGAGATCAATAATAATAAAATTTTATCTTAATGTGAACATTTAAAGAGGATGAATCCAAATAAAATAGACAAAAATAACATAATAAAATTTTAAACAGTAAAATTTTTTATTAAAGAGGATGAATTCAAATTCTATCGTTTCTATTATTACTTTAATTTTTAAACAGTAAAATTTTCTCTATATACCGAATATGTTTAAGAAAAATAAAATAGATAGAATTCAACTAAAAAGTTAGATTAGTTAAATGATAGTTCAATAGCTAATATGAAAAACAGACTACAATGAAATTATTAAAAAATTAATTATCAGAAGAAATTTGAATATAAATTGGTTGAAGATAGATAAATGGCTGCGACTTTGGTGGCCGCGGTAGTGGTGGCTAGCGATGATTATCAGGTAACTAACCAATAAAATGATGACAGGTGAAGTATGTATTGGTGTCTTTAACTTGTATTTAAGTGTTTAAACACAGTAACTGTTTTTTGTTTACTGCAAGAATATTTTTGTAAATAGGTGATGTCCCAAAGGATAAGAATGTCAATTTGTGAAATGGCTTGGGAAAAGAAATGGTGTGGTCGGCGTCCACGGAAAATTGATGAAATGCGCACCGGACATCATTGGACAAAATCAGCTCAAAGTGAAAGAAGGCTACATTGGTTATGTGTCAAATGTTGTGGCCTTATTTACTATAGCCATGGTCGAAGGTGGAAGTTGATATTAAACTCAGCATTGTGTTAATAGTTGAACAAGTGGAAGAATGTGGCACTGGTTCGTCTGTGAAAGGCGTTTGATAGTTCTCTGTGTTGTAGGATCGGCATCATCGAGTTTTTTCAGGCTGTTTGAGTATCCGAAGCAGAAGGGAGTAACTGCTGAAGGTGACGTGGTTAGAGCTCTGAGTTATTTTCAGGTTGAAGAGTGCCTCCTTTTTTTCTCTGGGACATGAAGATGGATCTTTGTTAGTCCAAATGGGTTAAGTTTTTTTTTTTTTTTTTGGGTCAAAATAGGTTTGGATTTTGGTTCATAGTTTGTGATTGATGAGTTATTTGTCTAAACTGTTCGGAAGAAAATTCCCTATACGGAACACGATCGGACACGAAAGACGCTGTTTAAGGAGATATCTTTGTGTTGTTTAATTTTCATTGATGATATTTTTTATTTTTTATTTTTTCATTTTCTTCTTTCATATATTTTTTATTTATTTTTTCATCAAAACTTGTTCTGTTAATTTAAATTCTACAAATAATTCCTTTTATTTTTGTACAAATTTAATTGATTGTTTAGACTAAATACGCACACTTAAAGTTACCATTTTTAAACTATGCCTTAATATTAACCACATGCGATCAAATTTGTTAGTCAATTCATCACGTATTGTATTATTACTGAGAGGTATCATAAGCCAGCAGAAAGAGTGAAGAAGATTAGAGAGTCTGAGAGTTTAGAAAGGAAGAGAAAAATTGTTATTGGGCATATTCATCAACTGATGTAGGATACAATGATAGTAATCATATATAGAAAGCAGATGCAGAATTCACTAACGGGTTTATTAACAAACTATGACAGCTGGCATAACAGAAAGGTAGAGGAAGTTGGAAGTTTCTAGAGAAAAGGAGGGGATTTAACTAACTTAAGCCAACTGGACTAACAGAATGCAAGCACAAGTTTCACGTGCTACTGCTGTATCCTCTATCATGCCCCCACAAACTCAACGGTATTCTAATTCTAAATTCTGCACCTTGAATTTGTCCCTGAGATGAAGGAACGCAGTGGAGGGGAGAGCTTTGGTGAAAGTGTCTGCAATTTGCACCGAACTTAGAACATGACTCACTTGGACAGCCTTGCATGAGACACGGTCCCTGACGAAATGCAGGTCTATCTCAAAATATTTCATCTTTGAATGCAGAATTGGGTTTGTTGCTAGAAGTGCAGCACTTTGGTTGTCACAATACGAGCCTCTTGAACTGACCACTTCAATTCTCCTATCAAGCCTTTAACCAAAATCAGCTCTGCTACTAAGTCTACCAGTGTTCTATACTCTACTTCTGTGCTTGATCTAGCTACCACTCTTTGTTTCTTTGAGTGCCAAGAGACCAAATTTCTTTCTAAATATACACAGAACCCACCAAATTTCTTCCTAAATATACACAGAACCCACCAAGAGACCAAATTTTTTCATAGACGGATCCTTGTGCAGCTTGAGGCCATAGGTGGCAATGCCACTAACATATCGTAGTATCCTCTTTACCAGCTTTCAGTGTGACTCTAGTGGTGCTTGCATAAATTGGGTAACTTTGTGCACACTAAAAGCCAATTCAGGTCTGGTTACAGTTAAGTATTGGAGACTGCCTACCACTTATCGATATAAGTGGGGGTTGTCAAACTCCATCCCCTGTAGCTTGAATCTTTAAGGATGATGGTAGTGGTGTCGAGCATGCTTTGCAGCCAGTCATGCCTGCCTTGGCAAGCAAGTCTTTGGCATACTTGCTTTGAGACAGTATTAGTCCTCCATCATCAGTCTTGGTTACTTGAATGCCCAGAAAATGGTGTAACTCTCCCATATCTTTTAGTGCAAAGGCTTAGTTGAGTTTGTTAGTGACCGCAGTAATGACTTCTGATGAGCTTCCAGTTACAATTATATCATCAACATAGATTAGTACATAGGTGATTGAGGTGGATGTTTGCTGCACAAAGACTAAGACATCTGATTTGGTGGGAGAGAAACTGAGGTCTTTAAGGACTGAGGACAGCTTATGATACCAAGCTCTAGGTGCCTGCTTTAGGCCATAGAGTGCTTTAGTGAGTTTGCAGACCATGGTGCTGTCATTTGAAACATAACCTGGTGGCTACTTCATGCAAACATCCTCTGTGAGCTCACCATGTAGAAAAGCATTATTCAACTTGTCGAATTGGCCAGTCTCTTGCTAGTGTAATCGAGAGTATGATCCGAATAGAAGTTGGCTTCACTACTAGGTTGTAGGTCTCAGTAAAATTAAAAGCTGGTCTTTGGGAAATACCCTTGTGCAACCAGGCGTGCCTTGTATTTCTGCAGGCTTCCATCAGCATTGTATTTGACTCTGTACACTCATTTACTGCCTATGGGCTTCCTGCCAGCTTGGTAGTGGTACTAGTGTCCAAGTGTTGTTCCTTTGCAAGGCCTGAAACTCTGCATCCATAGCCTCTTTCCACCTTGGATAAGCTAATGCCTGCTGCACACTTTTGGGCTCGATACTTGCTTGGAAGGCTCTTGGATTTAAGGAGCCAGTTTTGCTCCTTGTAACCATAGGGTGATGGTTTGTTGCTGCATTAAGAGAATCAGAAGAATTTGTGTAGGTCCAGGGTAGTAGTGCTTCTAGGTCTGAGATCCGAACATGGATAGGTATATCAGATTGGGCTATATGTGAAGGATGGATGGAGGTGAGAGCTTTGGTGAAAGTGTCTGCAATTTGCACCGAACTTGGAACATAACTCACTTGGACAGCCTTGCTTGAGACACAGTCCCTGACGAAATGCAGGTCTATCTCAAAATGTTTCGTCTTTGAATGTAGAATTGGGTTTGCTGCTAAAAGTACAGCACTTTGGTTGTCACAATACGCCATAAGAGCCTCTTGAACTCACCACTTGAGTGTAGAGCAAACTCTGATACCCTGAGAAGTATCATAAGCCAGCATAGAGAGTGAAGAAGATCAGAGAGTCTGAAAGTTTAGAAAGAAAGAGAAGAATTGTTATTGAACATATTCATCAACTGACGCAGGATACAATAATAGTAATCATATATAGAAAGCAGAGGCAGAATTCACTAACGAGTTTACTAATAAACTATGACAACTGGCATAACAGAAAAGTAGAAAAAATTGGAAGTTTCTAGAGAAAAGGAGGGAATTTAACTGACTTAAACCAACTGGACTAACAAAATACAAGCACAAATTTTACGTGTTGCTGCTACATCCTCTATCAATTACAGATCAACTTAAAATAGCCACATTAGCCACGGAACACAACTAAACATCATAAACAACACCTAGATAAATTCATATAAAACATAGAACACAATGCACGACTCTATCACCGCAGTTTGATGCACAAGGTAGGCCGGGAATGTTGTATCCAAGGAGCCAGGCTCAACTTTAAAAATTGTTCTTTCATTTTTTGAATCAACATAATCAAATAGAACATATAAGAAACAAAAATAAAAGAAATAAAAAGGACAAAGTTATATTTCTAATTCTTTCGTTATCTATGGTTAATTGGTTATGGTATTAATCACTGTAAGAATTAATATAATTTCACTCTTTAGTTTTTAGTCGATCTCATAATGATTTTCAAAACACTTGATGCCTTGTTCTGAAATAAATAGTAGAATTTCTTCTTTCTCATATATTTTTTTATATGTTTGCTATTTCATTGTGCATAATTTAATATATTTGGGATATTTGTTATGATCTTTTTATTATATGTTTCCATTTTATTGATGATTGAGATCGATTATGGATTGTTACAATTGCAATGATTTATTTAATTTTTCATCTCATATTAAGTGACCGATATTTTTTCTTTTAATTTACTAAAAGTATTGGCCCTAAATTTTGTTCGTGCTCAATTAACAATGATACATAAACCTATAATTAATATTAAGATTTTTTATTTTAAATTATTTAAATATTTTATTTATTAAAATATATAACGTATAAAATATTTATATTTTTATACTATTATTATACATATCAGTACAAAAGATAGAAAATAAATAAGTATAGAAATCAGGTACTATATACCTAAAATATGTAATACCTTAAAAAATATACCTGGGATATGTAATGTATTGTGCACGTGAGATAAAGTCAAAATGAATTTCAGTACCGTGTATCTAGAATAAACATCCTCATTTTATTTAATTTAGTGTTATTTAAATAATTTAAAATTTTAAAATTACAAAATTTTTTAATTTAAAATTTTAATGGATATAATTAAAATTAACAATTTAATTTAATCTAATATGTACGAGATGTCTCTGATACGGGTTGAAGGGTGGATTGGGAACCTGCGGATCAAGGCTGAAGCTGGATCGCTTGACTGGAGCAATGGGGGGATGTACCTGCAAAGACACTCCGACGCTCAAGTCAGAATGGATCTAGGAGGTGTAAGGTGTGTGGAATGGATGAATACCTGGAGGGACTTGGGTCCTCATTTTATAGGTGTTGGTGAGCATCTTATCTTATCTTATCTTATCTGGCTAAGATAAGGGAGATGTTTGAATTCGAAAGTCGGTTAGAAGTTCCAGGGGGCCGGTTTTAGGCCTTCCAGGATAGAGAGGCGGGTCGGACCCGAGGTGCCGAGTTCGGGCCCAACCTTGGGTCCAGGATCCATGGGCTGGATCCGTAACAGTTGCCCCCGCAGCGGGAGAGCGAGCAAGGTTGGTCTGGCGCTGGGAGGTGTGGTGTTTGACCGCGGGCTAGGTCTTTTTCCTCGGGCGTTCGTTTGTTTCTTTGGAGGGAGATCGGTGTCTCGGCCTCGGCTTGCTTTTGAAGGGCTCGTCTAACCGTTTTGGTTTTGACGTGACTCTTCCGAGTCCACTGCGTCCGTTGCGTTCTTCGAGGCATGCTTTATTAGCTTCTTTTTTCGAGGGGGCGTTTTCCTCTTTTGCCCTTACGAGCCTAACCTTGCTTAGGGTTAATTGTGTCTTTTCGTCCCCTCCTTTTTGTAACCGTTTTGGCCTTTTACTTGAGTTCCCTTTTTCATTTTATTTTCTTTTTCGTTCTTTCTTCTGAAAAATCTCCTTTCTTCTCTGTGAAATTGTTCTCTTGGTGTTTGCTTGCTGCTCCTGCTTTTGAAGCTTTTTCCCGGATCATCTTCTGTATTACCAGGTTGGCATGCTTTGCTTTTTCTTCTTTTTGTTTTATGGTGTATCTATTTGTTCTGTTTCTGCCATGCATTACTCTGTTTGTTTCCTTTGTTGCTTTCATTTTTGGACCGTGTTTTGTGTTTTGGGAGGTGGTTTTCGAGTCTTTGGAGGGGCTGAGTGTGGTTGTGTTTGGTTAGTAGTGGCGGTGCACCACCGTGTTGGACTAGCAGTAGTGGTAGGTTTTTGTTCTTGCTTCTGCGTAGGGTTATTAGGCTGATGGTGGTGCTCCTCCGTGTTTTAGGTATGCATCGGCGGAGAAATCAGGGTGTTGGTGCTCCCATAGCTCCCTCTAGGGGCGTCCCCGCTCGCTATACTTGGGTGACTAGCGACGTGTGGGGCGTTCCGTCACGGATGACGGAGGCCGATCTTCAACGCCTCCGTGATCAGGGGGTGATTTATGGTGGCGGTGATATGGAGCGGCAGTACGAGCTTGCCCTTCCAGATGCCGACGAGCGCGTTTGTTATTTAAATCTTCATTCGCCCACTGTTCCGGACTGGATGTGGGTTTACGAGTCGATGTTCACTCGGCTCGGCGTGCGATTTCCTTTCTCGCCGTTTGTTCAGGATTTGCTGAGTCGGTGTTCCGTGGCGCCGTCTCAGCTTCATCCAAATAGTTGGGCTGCCGTGCGGTCTTTCGAATTGGTGTGCCGGTATCTCGATCTTCCGGCTTCTGTTCCTGTTTTCCTTTTTCTTTTCTTATGCACTCTCCCGACTAAGGAAGGGAAGCATAAGAAAGGATATATGTCATTTCGTGCTCAGCCTCATCGCCGAATTTTTGGGTTATTTGAGGATTCCTTTCATGGTTTCAAAAGGGAGTATTTTAAGGTGCGCCCCGTCCAGGGGCATCATCCGTTTTGGCTGTCGCTGGAGGGCGTACGCCGGTTTCTGACATACTGGAATTTCCGTGCTAGCCCGTCGGTTCTGACTAAGTTCACCTATGACGGTTTGTCTCAGGAGGATAAGGATGTTGCCAACGTTTTGTGGCATTTGTTTGGCGAGCGTCCGTTGAATCCTCGGAATGTCATGGGGGATCCCGAGGCTTGTCAGGCGTATATTGGTGTGTGCCTTGTCCCTTTCTTGATTTTTTATGTTTTGTTTTCCCGACTTTGTAACTTGATTTTTCTTTGGTTTCTTTCAATTGAGATGGCTGGTGGGCTGACTTCTCTGGCTAGGTTGAAGGCAGCGATGGGTTGGGAGGAGGGATCTTCGTCTCCTTCTACCCCTGTCTCCAATCCTGCCGTGGATTCTCAGCCGGTTTCTCAGGAGGTGATTTCCTCGGGTGCGCGGGCCGACGCTCAAGTTTCTCCTGGTCCTGCGAACTCTCCTGAAGTCGTCGTGGTGACGGCTGCTGAGGCTTCTCGGAAGAGAAAAAAGGCCTGAGGATCCGAGCAGCGAGACTTTTGAGGAAGAGGGTTTGGTGCCTAGTGTGATGGACCGTCGTTTCGATGCCCCGGGTTTCATTGATCAGCACTTGATGCCTGGTACGGAGCCGTTTTTTGATGGCTGCGATGTTTCGTTCCAGGCCAAGTCGGTGTATCGTGCCTTCCTTCGGTCTGCTGTCATTGTTCGGAAGGCTGAGCCTGTGATGGCTCAAGTTGGTTTGTTGGATAAGAAACTCCGTCATTCTCAGGATGAGATGGTTAAGCTGAAGGAGAAGCTTGAGGCTGCCGAGATTACGAGGGAGAAGGCAGTGAAGTCTTCTGAGGAAGCCGGGGCAGAGATTCTCCGGCTTTCCGAGGTTGAGACTTCACTTCTTTCTCAACTGGGCGAGGAGCGGCAAAAGGCTTCTAATGCGGGTTCCCAGGCTGTCGTGCTTCTCGGTGAGTTGGAGGCTCTGAAGGCCGAGGTTGCTGCCTTGAAGAGGGAGAAAACGAAGTTGCTGGCTGATGCCAAGGATGCGATTACCGCTACTGAGGAGACGATGAAGGCACAAGCCCTGGTGTTGGCTCCAGGTGTGGATGTGTCCGTGATGGGAGCGTTCAAGACCGTCCGTGATGGCCGGATAGTCGACCTCGAGTAGCTTTATCTCTTGTAATTTTGTATTTTTGCTTTTAGACTTGGTTTGTTTTTTGGATATTTTGGTTTGGCCGTAGGCCGTGTAACCGTGACTTCGTGATTTTGGTTTTCGTTTAACGAATTTTTCGGCCGTTCGGGCCTTTTTGTATATTCCGTTTAAAGCTATTCCATTTTTTGGTTTATTTTATTCCCTGTTTGGGATGAGCGGACCGTCGTGTGGTCGGATTTTCATGGATATCCGTGTTTTGGGCCTGGAGGGTGATCAGTCCTCCAGTCGTGGCCGTGATTTTGTTCCGTATTTGGGATATTTAAAAAATAAAGAATATAGGGATAGATTTTGATGGAATTTTTATTGATGGGTGGGCCTCGTTAAAACCCTCCGTGTGTGGCGGGAAAGAGTACCCGGGATTGATACTTAAGCGAAATTAAAAAAGATTTTAAGATTCGTAAAAAATGGGAAGATAAGTGAAGAGAGGACGATAACCGAAAAAAGGAGGGGGGTGACCTAGGGAGGTCGGTCTAAGTGTAATATCGTCGTAAGTTGGCGGCGTTCCATGTTCTCTGGACTTCGTTGCCGTTGAGCCGTTCGAGTTTGTATGCTCCTTTTCCGATTGCAGCCTTGATTCTGTATGGTCCTTCCCAGTTGGGGTTGAGTTTTCCCTCTCCTGGGGTCGGGGGACCGATGTCGTTTCGTCGTAGGACGAGGTCGTCAGTTGCGAATTCTCGCCGGATGACTCCGCGGTTGTATCTTAGGCTGATTCTCTGTTTTAGGGCTAGCTCTCTGAGATGGGCTATGCTTCTTACCTCGTCAATGAGGTCTTGTTCTGCTTCCTCATCGTTACCTCCGACTGTTTTTCTGGGGCTTGGGTCTCCGATCTCTACCGGGATGACCGCCTCCACCCCGTATGTTAATCGAAAAGGTGTTTCTCCTGTGGCCGTTTGAGGTGTGGTTCGGTATGACCATAGGACCGATCCGAGTTCGTCGGCCCATAGTCCTTTGGCTTCGTTGAGCCGCTTTTTGAGTCCTTTGACGATTAATTTGTTCGCGGATTTCACTTGTCCGTTTGTTTGGGGGTGTTCTACCGAGCTGAAACGGTGAGATTCACGTAACCCTTCCAGAAATTCTCTGAACTTTTTGTCGGTAAATTGGGTTCCATTGTCCGAGATAATGATCTCGGGGATCCCGAATCGGGTGATGATCTGTCGCCAGAGGAATTTTCGGCATTGGGTTGCCGTTATGAAGGCCAGGGGTTCGGCTTCGATCCATTTGGTATAGTAGTCTATGGCGACGATGAGGTATCTGAGTTGACCGGGTGCTGTAGGGAAAGGTCCGATGAGGTCGATCCCCCAGGTGCCGAATGGCCGTTCTGCCAATATGATGCTGAGTTGGTGTGGGGCGGCTTGGTGGATATTGGCGTGCCTTTGGCATTTGTCGTAGCTTTTAACTATTTATATGGAATCCCGGATAACCGTGGGCCAGAAGTAGCCTACCCTGATGACTTTTTGGGCTAATGTTTTGCCTCCGACGTGGTGGCCGCAGCAACCTTCGTGGATTTCGCGGAGTATGTACTCCGTGTTCTCAGGTTCGACGCATTTGAGCAGGGGTTGCGAGAATCCGCGTTTGTATAGCTGTCCTGTGACAACGGTATAGTTGGCGGCTTCCCTTTTTATTCGTTTTCCCTCTTTGGGATCCAGCGGCAGTGTTCCGTCAAGGAGGTACTGTAGGATAGGGTAGGTCCAAGATCCTTGGTTCGAGAGTGTCAGATGAGCGTTGGTTGTCGTTGACACGGAGGGTGACTTGACGACTTCCTGGATTAGCGATTTGTTACCGTGTCCTGGTTTGGTACTGGCTAGTTTGGAGAGTAGGTCTGCTCTGGCGTTTCGTTCCCTAGGAACGTGCTGTATGGTAACTCGCTCGAATCCTTCTTTTAGTTTGTTTACCTTGGCGAGGTATTGTTGGAGTAGGGGATCTCGTGTCTGGTAGTCTCCGTTAATTTGGGAGCTGACTACCTGTGAGTCGGTATTTACCTCTAGGACCTTTGCTCCGACTTCCCGAGCTAGGGCTAGGCCTGCCAAGAGGGCCTCGTATTCTGCCTGGTTGTTTGAGACTGAGAATTCGTATCGTACTGACTGTTCGATCACGACTCCGTTTTGGCTTTCGAGGATGACTCCGGCGCCTCCGGAAGTGATGTTCGAGGAGCCGTCAACGTGTAGCTTCCATGATTCGGGGGTGGAGTCTCCTGGTGTCATTTCGGCGATAAAGTCGGCCATGGTTTATGCTTTGATCGCGTATCGGGGTTCAAACTTGATATCGAACTGGGATAGTTCGATGGACCATGCTAGCATTCTACCCGCCAGGTCGGGTTTTTGTAGTACCTGCTTGACCGCTTGGTCGGTTCGGACCGTCACGAAATGAGCCTGGAAGTATTTTCGTAGGCGTCGGGAGGCTGTAAGGAGTGCGAAAGCTAGTTTTTCTAAGCGTGAGTAGCGAGCTTCCGCATCCTGTAAGACTCTGCTTATGAAGTATACGGGTTTTTGTTCTTTTTTCTCGTTTTCGCGGATGAGCGCTGCTGCCAGTGCCTCCTCCGTTATGGAGAGGTACAGGTAGAGTGTTTCCCCTGTTTGGGGTTTGGCGAGGATTGGTGGTTCCGCTAAGACTCTCTTGAAATGTTGGAACGCTTCTTCGCATTCCATCTCCCACTTGAAAGGGGCCCCTTTTTTCATTAGTTTGAAGAAAGGGATCGCTTTTTGAGCCGATGCCCCGAGAAAGCGTGATAATACCGCCAATTGGCCGGTGAGCTTTTGGATGTCTTTAAGGTTTTTTGGGCTCGTCATTTCGAGGACAGCGCGACATTTCTCCGGGTTCGCTTCAACTCCGCGTTGCGTGATCATAAAGCCGAGGAACTTCCCTGCCTCCATCCCGAAGGCACATTTTGCCGGGTTGAGTCACATTTGGTGCTTTCGTAGGGTGTTCATTACGACTTTGAGGTCGTTGGTGAGTTGCTCGCCGGATTCGGTCTTGACGAGCATGTCGTCTATGTAGACTTCTAGTTTGCTTCCGGATAGGTTTTGAAATATCTTGTTGACAAGTCTTTGATAGGTGGCTCCCGCGTTTTTCAGGCCGAAGGGCATCACTGTATAGCAGTATGTCCCGTCTGGGGTGATGAACGCTGTTTTTTCTTCGTCTGGTCGGTGCATCGGGATCTGGTTGTAGCCGGAATATGCGTCCATGAAGCTGAGGTATCGGTGGCCGGATGCGGCATCTACTAATCCGTCGATGTTTGGTAAGGGAAAGGCGTCCTTTGGGCAGACTTTGTTGAGGTCCGTGTAGTCGACGCACATTCGCCATTTCCTGTTAGATTTTTTCACTAGTACGACGTTGGCTAGCCATGTCGTGTAGGGGAGTTCCCTGATGAAGTTGGCTTCGAGTAGGGTTTTAACTTGCTTTTTGACCTCGGTGGCTCGGTCTGATGACATTTTTCGTCTCCTTTGTGCCACTGGTTTGGCTTTGTGGTCCACGGCTAGCCGGTGGGACATAAGGTCGGGGTTTATTCCCGGCATGTCGGCTGGTGTAAATGCGAACAAGTCTCTATTTTGCTTCAGGAGTTGGGAGAGTTCTTCTTTAAGATCGTATGGGAGGTTCCTATTGATGAAGGTGTATTCCTCTTTGGTTGGCCCTATTTGTAGTTTTTCCATGTCTCCTTCTGGTTCTGGCCTGGGTTGGTCGTCTTGGCGGGCATCCAGGTCGGCTAGGAATACCCCGGCCGCATCTCGGGATTTCTTCCTTAGAGCTAGGCTGGTGTTGTCGCATTCGGTTGCGACCTCTCGGTCCCCGTGGATGGTACCGACGGAACCGTCGTCGGTTCTAAACTTCATGAGGAGGTATTTGGTAAAGATGACTGCGGAGAAGTCGTTGATTGTTTTTCTTCCGAGAATCACGTTATAGGCTGTGGATTCTTTTAGGACTACAAATTCAGATAGGATTGTCTTCTTTTGGTTGCTTGTTCCTATGGTGATGGGAAGGGTGATTGAGCCGTCTGGTTTGAGAAAGTTGTCTCTGAGTCCCGTGACACCGTTGTGGTGTGTTTGGAGGTTGTCGTTGTGGAGCCCGAGTTTGTCGAAGGCTCCTCGGAAGAGGATGTTCGAGTCTGCTCCGGTGTCCACCAGTATCCTTCGTACTAGTCCTGTTCCGATTCTGGCCGAGATGACGAAAGGGGCATCTTCGGCCGAGGTGCCGTGTTGGCAATCCTCTGGTAAGAAGGTTATCGTGTTGTCGACCGCAGTGGTTGGAGTTTGGTTTCTGATGGCCATTATTTTGAGATCTTTTTTCATTGTTAGCTTTGATTTGCTCGATACGTCCTTGCCTGTGATGACGTTTACTATGATGGTCGGGTCTTCGTCTGGGCTTTCCCTGGGGGGTTGCTTTTGAGTTCTCGGGTTGCGCCCTTCTCTTTCCGGCAACCTGTCTCTTTCCGTACGTCTTGGTTCTCTGATAATTTTGGCAAATTCTGGGAGTTTGCCGTCTCGTATGGTTTGCTCGAGGGCGTCTTTAAGGTCGAAACAATCTTGTGTTTTGTGACCGTAGCCTCGGTGGTAGTCGCAATAGAGGGTTTTGCTGCCTCCCGTTCTTTTTTTGAGTTGTCGGGCTTTCGGAATGATGCCTCGATCTGCTATTTGGTGGTATATCTCGGTAATTGGTGCTGTTAGGGGCGTGTAATTAGTGAATTTGCCTATTCTTGGTGGTCGGCTTGTATTTGTCAGTCTGGGGTGGTCCTTTTGATTTTCTCTGGGTGGTGGGTTATGGCGAGAAGCCGAGTTGCCGTGTTGGGTGTTGCCGTGCTGCCGCTTGTTGGCGGCGACGACCTGGCTGACCTCTTCATCATTGATGTAATCTTTGGCGACATTCTGGATCTCGTGCATGGTCCATACTGGTTTGGTGGTGAGGTGTTTGCAAAA
Organism: Arachis ipaensis; assembly: GCF_059453495.1. NCBI lineage: Eukaryota > Viridiplantae > Streptophyta > Magnoliopsida > Fabales > Fabaceae > Arachis > Arachis ipaensis. Next base: position 10,233,973 of record NC_142442.1, read on the forward strand.
ATCTTCGTTCATGAGTCCGTTGGTTAAGCAAAGGCTTGCGACGGAATCTGTGAGTCCGTCGACCGTTAGGCATTCGTCATTGAAGCGGTCGAGGTATTTCCTTGTGGATTCTTCTTGTTTTTGCGTGACCCCTAGCAAGCTGATAGGGTGTTTGGCTTTGGTGATTCTAGTTGTGAACTGGGCCATGAACTTTCGTGTTATGTCGTGGAAACTGGTTATGGATCCGTTTGGGAGGGCGTTGAACCATTTGATTGCTGGCCCTGCAAGGGTTACCGGGAAGGCTCTGCATCGGACCGCGTCGGCCGCTCCTTCTAGGTTCATCCTGTCCTTGAAGGCCGTTAGATGTTCCTGGGGGTCCTTGGTCCCATCGTACTTCATGTCGGTAGGTTTGTCGAAACCTTTGGGAGTTTCGCTCTTAAGATTCTTTCTGTGAAGGGTGTAGCTCCCATTATTGTGTGGTCGTTTCTTGTGCGCTTGGTATTTTGGTACCTCCGATCTTCGTCTGAGTCGTGTTGATGACTTAGATCTCGAGAAGCGCTGCGGTTGTGTTTCTTGTTGTACCGCCGTTCCGGCGATTTCTCGTGACGGTGGTCGCGTGAGGCGCTGCGACCGTCTCTCCTATCGGGTCGTCGAGTTGGCGACCTGCCGCGGCGAGACCTTGATCTGGAAGTTGCCTGGCTTCCGTGTTCGTTGTTGTGTTTTTTTCTATTGGTCAGTTTGCCTTCGAGCTCCTGGACCCGGAGGCAGAGGTCCTGGATGATCTGTGCCGCTTTGTCCCTAGCTTTCTCAGGATGTCGTTGGTCCGTGACGACGTGGTCATTCGTGTGGTGGATAGTACTTGCTATTCTTGCTTGGTTCGTGACCTCCCGGTGTTCTGGGGTTGGATGAAGCGGTCGGGAGTCATCCTGGCCTGAGGGGGTTTCCTCCAAGACGTTCCCCATCCGGCTCGACTGGTGCAGGTCCCCATAGACGGCGCCAATGTACGAGATGTCTCTGGTACGGGTTGAATGGTGGATCGGGAACCTGCGGATCAAGGCTGAAGCCGGATCGCTTGACTGGAGCAATGGGGGGAGGTACCTGCAAAGACACTCCGACGCTCAAGTCAGAATGGATCTAGGAGGTGTAAGGTGTGTGGAATGGATGAATACCTGGAGGGACTTGGATCCTCATTTTATAGGTGTTGGTGAGCATCTTATCTTATCTAGCTAAGATAAGGGAGATGTTTGAATACGAAAGTCGGTTAGAAGTTCTAGGGGGCCGGTTTTAGGCCTTCCAGGATAGAGAGGCGGGTCGGACCCGAGGTGCCGGGTTCGGACCCAACCTTGGATCCGGGATCCATGGGCTAAATCCGTAACATAATACAAATAAATATACTCGTATGATATTTATATTAAAAATATTAAAAATTAATTAGACAATACCTCTAATTAACCATACAAATACAATAGTATAAATAGATTTATTTGTATTGAATTAAATTAAGGTTAATTTTAATTATATTTATCTAAATTTAAAATTTAAAATTTAAAATTTTATGATTTTAAATTATTTGAATAAAAATAGATAACATAAATACGTTTATTTCAAGTACACTGGGTGAATTTTTTTTATTTTATCTCGAGTATATTTTTTTGAGGTATTACACATTTTGAATGTACAGTACTTAATTTCTGTACTTATTTATCTTCTATTTTTTATATTTGAAAAGTGTAATAATAGTATAAAAACAAAAAAATCAGGAAATAAAGTATTTAATAGTTTAAAAATAAAAAATTATTAATATTATCAAAGTATATATACTCGTTAATATTTTAATTGACTATTTTTTATTTAAAAGATTAAATTTATAGATCTCACAATGGTTATGAGATTTAAAATTATACTTTAACAACAATATCATAAATTCATGTCTCATTGTTGTCTTTGAATAATTCTTGACTTTACCCTTTAAAAATAGGTTCTAATTATTAACTATATCTAGAACTATTAAATGGGCTAATCCGACCCATTTAAGTTCAGCCTGTTTAAGTTCGTTGATTAAATGGGTTAACCCGTTTAAAACAACTTTATTCATGGGCCATAATTTTTCAGCCTAGCTGTTTTATGGACAATTTGATGGGTTAAACCGGCTAGCGCGTTTAACCTTTTTTTTTTAAAGAAATATTTTGATAAAAAAATTATTTTTAATAGTAGTAGTATGTGTGAATGGGTGTATTGTGTAACCTAGGATTGGGGTTATTCAATCCATCGACAAAAAAAAAATTTTTTTTTTAGTTGATAGGTCGGATTGAAAAAAATGTTGACTAAAAGTGCTATTTTAAAAAAAATGCAAAAAAATAAACAAATTGTCTATTTAACCCGTAATTTTTTAGTTAATCAGGCTCAACCCATTTAGCGGACTTAATTTTAGAGGCAAAACCCGCTCATTTAAATAGTTTAACGGACTGACACGATGCTCGATCCACTTTAACTAGTTGACCCATTTAATGAAACAAAGTAAAGGCTTCGGTTATAGGACATGATTTCTTATGTAAAAGCAATCTCTATAGGACATGATTTCTTATGTAAAAGCAATCTCTATCACATAAATATAATATATAATAGAACACAACTCTTGTTTTCGAGTGATTAATTCACTCGTTTGTTTAATATTAGTTGCTTAGTGTGTGTGATGTGAGTAGTATAGAATATTGTGTAACAAAAAAACACTAATGTATTTCATTATATTTATGTAGACTAATAAATATTTATGATATTTAATTTATGTTTACTTTTTGTATTATTTATTGAATTTTTTTGGTTTTATTTCGAGAATATTTTTTTAAGGTGTTACACATTTTGGATATATAATACTAAAATTTGGTGCTTATTTATCTTCTATTTTTTATACTCAAAGTATAATAATAGTATAAACACATAAAAATTTTAGGAAATAAAGAATTTAAATAGTTTAAAAATAAAAAATCATTAATATTATTAAAGTATATATACTTGTTAATATTTTAATTGACTATTTGTTTTGTTTAAAAAATTAAATTTATAGATTTCACAACGGTTATGAAATTTAAAATTATACTTTAACAATAATATCATAAATTCATGACGCATTGTTGTCTTTGAATAATTCTTGACTTTGGCCCTCTTGAAAAATAGGTTCTAAGTATTAATTTTATCTAGGACTATTAAATGGGCTAATCTGACCCATTTAAGTCTGGTTTGTTTAAGTCTGTTGGTTAAATGGGCTAACCAATTTAAAATCGCTTTATTCACGGGCCATAATTTTTCAGCCTAGCCGTTTTATGGATAGTTCGACAGTCCGTTTAACCTTTTTTTTAAAAAAATATTTTTACAAAAAAATTATTTTTAAGTAAAAACCTTAAAAAAATAGTTTTTTTAGTTGATAGGTTGGATTGGGAGAAATGTTGGCTAAAAGTGCTATTTTTAAAAATATGTAAAAAAAATAAACGGGCTGTCGATTTAACCTGTAATTTTTTTGAGTTAATCGGGCTCAACCCATTTAGCTTGAAAATTAAACGGATTTAATTTTAGAGAAAAAATCCGTCCATTTAAATGATTTAACGGGCTGGCACGATGAATTTAATCCATTTTAATGACTCTAACTCGACCCACTTTAACTAGTTGACCCATTTAATGAAATAAAGTAAAGGCTTCGGTTATAGTGCATGATTTCTTATGTAGAAACAATCTCTTTATCACATAAATACAATATATAATAGAACACAACTCTTGTTTTTGAATAATTAGTTCACTCGTTCGCTTAATAGTAGTCACTTAGTGTATGTGATGTGAGTAGATAGAGTATTGTGTAACGATGAAGACTAATGTATTCCATTATGTTTATATAAACTAATAAATATTTAGCATATTTAATTAGGTAAAATGTATATTTAAACCAAATGGAAGCAAAAATTACACAAATTAACCAAAAGCAAAAACGTTACATGGATCTCCCAAAAGGACATTTTTATGTAAATCGAATGAGACCCATTCGAATTACACAATCTAACACTAATTCGAATCAGGCCAATTCGAATTAGTAGTGATACACACAAATCAAACCTAATCAATTCGAGTTATGCATGCATGGAATGTTAGGTTAAATTGAATCACCTCAATTCGAATTATGTTTCACGTGAGCTACACTAAATCGAATCAAACAAATTCAAATTGTCCACAGTTTTTTGCACATGGTAATTTGAAACAGGCTGTTTCGATTTACCCATGATATAGGGATCCCAAGGTAATTCAAATTGGACTCATTCAAATTACTAATGCTTTTCCTATAAATAGAATTCGAATTGAGCTCATTCGAACTACAATTCCAAACCCTTGGCCCACTAAATCCCAGAGAAAACTCTTTTCCTACAACTCCAAGAAAGTGTTCAACATCATATTCTGCTAATGGAGGATAATCCGGACTGGCTTTATCGTTTGGATGGAGTCGCCCATATAGCTGATGTCATCAATGAAGAGGTTAGTGCGCACTTTTCTTTTGAAAATAGGATTTAATGTGTTGCTTTTATATTTTTATTTTTTGTTTCTTATAATGCTAGTCATTATTTACAGTTGTTAAGTTAGATAGAGTGGTTATATTAGTGGTTTATTAGTTTCTAGACGTTCGACAGATCAATTTCTAATTTGGATAGTGATTACAAATAAGTAGAAGAGTATGCGTAGTAAAAATAGTAGGGGGGATGAAACTTATTTATAGTAAGATTTTTTTTGTTAACATAAAACGTAGTCATTGAAGTAAATTTTTATGCTAATGTTATATTATTTTTAAGAAAATATTTTTTTATTAGGCCCAGTTTGATATGTATATATGATGTTATTTTGCATTTTAACATGTAACATTATTTGGTTGTTTACAAGTTGTATTCTTTGGATTAAGATATGCATTAGTTGATAATGTTATATAAATATGTTATGAGCTGAGAGACAATTTCCTACATTCTGTATGCAGCCCCACCGATGTATCACGAGGATGCGACGTCAGCAGGGTATACGCCTGGACGACAGGATCGTTCCGTACTTGCAGATGGCCGGTTTATACCATCTTACGAGGCTGAATGAGACTTGGCTTAGGTTGGACAAGCCACTGGTTAGTGCATTCGTCGAGCAATGGCGTCTGGAGATGCACACGTTTCATATGTCGTTCGGGGAGTGCACGATTACACTGCAGGACGTGGTGTACCAATTAGGGCTACCGATTGATGGACATTATTTCAATGGTTGCCTGACAGATTTTGAGTGATACATCGAGGGTGGTCGCGCAGGTTAGGCATGGTTTGAGGAGCTGCTAGGTGTTTTGCCTTCTGCGAACTGCATCGACAAGTTTGTAGTGAGATGTTGTTGGTTTCAGGACACATTTGGAGAGCTTCCTGATGGTGCTGATGAGGCCACTGTTAGAAGGTATGTCCGGGCCTATATCATGATGATGTTAGGCACTCAGCTATTTGGCAACAAGTCTGGTACTCGCATTCACATTCGGTGGCTGCCATATGTAGCCAGGCATGAGGATGTGGGCGGGTACAGTTGGGGATCAGCTACTTTGTCATGGTTATACCGGTGCTTGTACCGCGTGGCAAACAGACACGTTGTGAAGTTAGTTGGACCATTACAGCTACTTCAGTCATGGATCTTCTGGCAGTTTCCTGGATTCAAACCCGCTGGATATGATACGTTCGGCTGGCCTTTGGCCTCGAGGTAGTATTCTATTTAAATGTTATGTTTCTCACAATTATTTGGTGTTAGTTTCATTTAGTGATAACCTATGTTTGGGTTGCAGGTGGTCAGGTCAAAACCCTACAGTGAGCGAGAAGGGACCTTGAGTTGCGAGTTGGAGGCTCAGGATAGATCTTTTACAGGCTGGGGATGTGAGTATTTTAACCACTCTAAATAGATTAAATCTCTCCTATGTTGGCAACACTGTATATTTAATGATGACATTTAATAACTATTTCTATTCACAGTTCATTTGGATGTCATATAGCTCTTATGATGTAGTTTAGGTGGTGGATCTAGAGATATTGGAGCCTCGACATATGGCGTTATGGAGGTCTGTGACAACGTTGATATATATGTGCCTCTATCGTATTCAGCAGTACCTTGATACACACGGCTGCATCAGCTCTAACCATTGGCAGTATGAAGACCGAGATCACCATTTAAGTCTGGTCCGTTTAAGTTGTGGGTTAAATAGGGTGGCCCGTTTAAGTCCGTTTTATTCACGGGCCATAATTTTTTCAGCCTGGACCATTTATGGACAGTCCGATGGGTTAAACGGGCTGAAAAATTATAAAGATGTCTCTACTATATGATCCATATCTATCATTTCATATCTAAAAGAATTTTTTGTGTAAAATGGTATATAGATATTTTGAAAAAAAAATTCATGTTATCACTGACCAAAATTTAAAAATTGAGCAAAAAACATGAAATCTTTACATATACGATGCATGTATCTCCAGTTATTTTTTTTCAAAATGATAGTTGACACCAAAATATCAAGTCATTCAAAATATCCAAAGCTAATACAACATTAATTAAGAAAGATAAAAAGAACATACCACCATGAGAAGATATAGAAGCCACACTCTAAGCTACAGTTGTAACTGTAGCCTGATTTACAATAATCTTGAGTGAACTTTGATTCTTCAAAATCTGCTGAAGAACTAAAATAATTTTTTCTATCTCTTTATCTTTTTCACAACTTTGACAAATTGTATCCCACCAATTGATGATGTTGTTGTCGTTTTTAATTATCTTTAAAACTTTAGAAAGGATTTTTGCTCGTTCTTTTTCAGCATTTAATCGATCCCCAAGTGAATCATTCTTTTTAATGAGATTCTGTATGTCCATCTTAGACATTCCCTCCATGATGTAACCTAAGAACTTATTATTACCTTGAGGTTATTGTTCATTTGAGAGAGCCATTTTTATTGTCGTTAATAAAAAATCACCATAGTAATAGGCTTTTCCACTTGAAGAATATATTATCAAATCAACAACAGCATTACATAAAGATTTTGTTTTATTTGCCTTTTTCAAGATGCCGTTTTTCTCTTTATAAAAGCAATTTGACAACTTTTTATTCTCAATCCACTTTATCTCTGTCTTTTGTCTCCCTTTAATTTTTTTTGATCATTTTACCACCATTTTCCGTTTTCAAAACAAGAGATTAGTAGTAACTTAGTGTATGTGATGTGAGTAGTATAGAGTATTGTGTAATGATAAAGACTAATGTATTTCATTATGTTTATATAGACTAATAAATATTTAGGATATTTAATTTATGTTTACTTTTTGTATTATTTGTTTCTTTCAGATAATTTGTTATTGTTTGATCTTTGACTTTCTAATAAGAACTACGCACACATATATCATATACTAATATATGGCGATTAAACCAGGATTTCAAAATTCTACAATAAAAATTCAACTGAGCAATATTTTTTAGAAAATATTTTAAGATGATATTTTTATAGATTTTTATATATATAAATCGGGCAAATGCTTATTTATAATTTAAAATTTTAGTAAGTGAAAAATAATGAGAATTTTATATGTTATATTTTGAATATTTAGACTCTGAACCTTATTCTATAAATAAAGGAGAATTAATTTAATTATTTTTTATTTTCATTGAATTAGTATTTATTTGAAAATAATTTACAAGTTGATAATTAAATAGTATTTCAAAGATAATTATTTTATATTTAACTTGGTTTTAAATTATTACTCTACTCTTTTATTTTTATTAAAATTCTTACTCTATCCAACTCCAAAATCTCCAAATTCATACACACACTACCTCTGACCCTGACATACCTCACTTACACACTCACACTTCCTCACAAACCCTAGCCATCACTCACCTCACCCCCTCACCCTCCCTCACCAACAGATACCTACACCCACACCACGAAAAGAAAGAAAGAAAGGAAGAAAAGAGAGAAGAGGGTGAACAGAGGAAGGAAAAGAGAGAGAGAGGGAGCCATCGCACAGAGAGAGAGTTTGCAGAGGAGAGAGAGGGAGCTCGCATGCGTTGTCGCTGTTCTGCTTCCCGTTGATGCGACGTCGTCATCAACGCCGAACTACATGTGTCGTCGCCGCCGTTGGGAAGCGTTGCCATGCACGTCATCGCCGTTGGGAAGCGGCGCCATGCACGTCATCGCCGTTCCTTTGTGGAGCCGCCAAGATTCATCCTTGTCGCGTTCTCCTTTTTGTCGTGCCTCTATCACCGCCGATCCGTCACCGCTACTGCTGAGTTGGCTTTGCCACTACTGCTCGCCGTTCTGAGCTGCGCTGCCGTGTCTGTGGTCGTCGGGAGTGGTGCTGTGTTCGCCAGAGGTCATCACCAGAGCTGCCGCTGCTTTGTTCTTGTTTTCTTTTTGTGTAGTTATTTTGCTCCAAAAACTCTTTTAATCGCTGTTCCATTATATGTTGATGAGATTTTTGTGGCGTTATTGCCATAAGATTGAGTTTCGGTGATTGCATGTCGCAGTTAAAGTTGCTGCTATTACTGTGAATGTAATAGGGAGTTGTGGTTGTGGCTGCCGCTGTTGCGGGCCAGGAGAAAATGAGTTTTGACGCGTTTTATGGATTACGGGTTTCGACAATTCGAGGTAGGATTTTTTTAAAACTTTTTTATATTATAGAATTGTTATAAATTGATATTGATGCGAAAAATATATATTTAGTGATTATGTGAGTTTTATGGATTGACTGATTTATTTTGGATGAATATGACTGTTTACTTGATTGAGTTGGCGTGTGGTAGTTAAGGAAAGTTGATTTGGAAAGCTGATTTGAATGTATATATTGAAAAATGGTTTGGTTTTGAAACTATTGAGAAGGGTTGAGAAATATGGTTTGGATGGAACCCTTGAAGGGAGGTAAATTCTGGGTTTTAACGGAGGTACTGTCAAAATTTTTATAAGTTTTGACTTAATTGAGTAATTGATTTAAGAATAAATGTTTTTTTAGTCTTTTGAAAGAGGTTTAAACTTGAAATGATTTTGAAGTTAGTTCGAGGATATTGGTTGAGTGAAAATGAGTTTTATAAAAGAAAAATGGTTTTAAGTGAAGTGACTTTGGAGGTTCCGGAAAATGTTATAAAAGATGGTATCGGTTTCAAACGAAAATGAATTGAAAAAAAGTGTTAAATGGTGTAATATAAGAAAAGTGAAATTTTGTAAAGGATGAAATGAGGATATAACTTGTTTTCAAAAGAATGAATTTGGAAAGAAGTCTATTTTGAAAGTGCTAAGTTTTTGGGTAAAAAGTGATTTCTGACTAAATTTGACGGGCCATAACTTAGTCCCCGAATCTCAAAAATTTGTGAGACTTAATTTGAATGAAAACTGGATTTGTCTAGTTTATGACGTTTGAAGAATGGACGGAGAATGATTTTTGTATCAAAAGTTATGATGGTATGAACATCGGTATTTAAAAACTGAGAAATGAAGGTGATTATTGGCATGAGGTGAACTAAATATAAATATATTGTTACTATAGTGAATGGGCCAAGTATGATTTTGAATTGTGAATATCAAGACTTATGGTGTCGATTTTGGTTATGATTGAGTTTGAGTATGACTATGAGTATGATTTTGAATCGTGATAACTGTGAATGTAAATGTTTATGATTATGATTGAAAAGTGTGCTGGACATTATATCCCAAGAGTGTGCATGGGCACTATATCTCAGTAGAGTTGTGAAGTGCGACCCTAGTGAGAGGGTAAAAGGTCAGGATCCCCTTTTTTGTTCCTCTTCGGAGTGTAAGATCGCCTCCAGTGAGACGGTTGAAGGTTAGGATCCCCTTTTTGGTTCCTCCTAGATTGTTTGACATGTGATTGGCAAGGTCTGGGTGTATCATGCTTGTGTATTTATTTGAGTTTTGCTTCGAACAAGGACGGTGTTAATCCTACTTGTTCGCGATTCCGAGCAGGGACGACGGTTAATCCCGCTTGCTCGAGATTTCGGGTAAGGACGGTGGTTAATCCTGCTTACTCTTGTGGTTCTCTCTGGTTGTAAGGTGACAGGACACTCTACCTCTAATGGTGACAGAGCACTCTCCTTCTAACGGCCAGCTGATATGCTGGGATATTAGTGCGCAACAGAGAGACAATATCCAAAGCTAATACAACATTAATTAAGAATGACAAAGAAAGCTTACCACCGTGATAAAATATAGATGCCACACTCTCAGTTGCAGTCACAACTGCTGCCTGATTTGCAACAATCTTGAATGAAATTTGATTTTTCAAAGTCTGCTAAAGAACTACAAGAATTTCTTCCATCTCTTTATTTTTTTCACAACTTTGACCAATCGTATCCCACCAATTGGTGATGTTGTTGTCATTTTTAATTATCTTTAAAACGTTAGAAAGAGTTTCAGTTCATTCTTTCTCAGCATTTAATTGATTCACAAGTGAATCGTTCTTTTTAATGAGATTCTGCATGTCCATCTTAGACATTCTCTCCATGATGTAACCAAGGAACTGATTACTACCTTGAGGTTGTTGTTCGTTTGAGAGAACCATTTTAATTTCTTTAACAAAAAATCACGATAGTAATAGGCTTTTCCACTTAAAAAATATATTACCAAATCAACAACATTACATAAAGATTTCATTTCATTTGCCTTTTTCATGATGCCATTTTTTCTCTTTTGTATAAGTGATTTGACAACTTTTTTATTCTCAATCCACTTGATATCTCTCTTTTGTCTCCTTTTAATTTTCTTGATCATTTTACCACCATTCTCCATTTTCAAAACAAGAGATTAGTAGTAGTTTAGTGTATGTGATGTGAGTAGTATAGAGTATTGTTTAATGATGAAGACTAATGTATTTCATTATGTTTATATAGACTAATAAATATTTAGGATATTTTGTTTACGTTCCTTTTTATATTATTTGTTGAATTTTTTTGGTTTTATATCACGTCTATTTTTTTAAGATGTTACACATTTTGGATGCACAATACTCAATTTTTGTGCTTATTTATCTTTTATTTTTATACTCGAAAAGTGTACTAATAGTATAAAAACCATAGTTGTCAGAATCGAACCGATCAGGTTACTGATTTACTGGTTTATTGGTTCAACCGATGAGTTATTGGTCCAACTAGTAAAACCGGTCTCATGTAAATAAAAATATAAAATAGTAAAAAAACCTAACATTAAAATTTAAAATACATATTTTTACTAATATTTTAACAATAATTAAGTCTCGAATTCTATAACTAACTAATAAAAAGATATACATAAAATTAGTCTGTATTACTATAATAGTATCTTAATTGGACCGAATAAGAATAACAATCTATAAACTATATCCTAAGAATAATTTTAAAGTCTAAATATCTTTATATAATTGGTGCGTGGCAGAAATTAGGCTGATTAAGAGATTGTAATATAAGAACAGCGTTGCGAGTATAGCTCTTAACCAGTTGAAATTCGCCGCATCAATTTAGAAAGGTGTCACAAAAATTAGAATAAAAATACTGGGAGTATGAGTCCCAGGTCGTCTCCCAACGAGTTGCTAGAAAGGGTGCTAAGTTATTAATCAGGAGTTTTTCCGAGAGATTTGAGAGTTGAATAACAGAAAATAAACAATTGTAATTTAGTGCAATGAAAATTAAAAGGAATTTATATTATTCAAAATAAAAAGCCTTGACTGGGGGAATGATTAATTGGAAGTTCTGTCCTTGTTGGAATTCTCTCAAGTGTAGTATAAAGAGGTTGTTATTTTCACTTAGTTAAACCTTACTAAATAAAGGAAAGTCAAGTGATTGAGCTAACTCTTATTCACAAATCCTAGTCCTCTCCCTTGGGAAGGTCTAGCGTTAGTAAATACAGAATTAGCCAACAACTTCTAATTTAACTAGCCACTTGAGCATTCCAACTCAAGTGTCTCCTCTTAATCAACCCCCATGTCAAGTAGGGAATCTACTCTATTGACATGGATACCATCTTCGTTATTGGGAGTTTGGAATAGAAAAGAGACATAATAATTTAAATAAAATAGAGATTCAAAATTAATTAAAAGTAAAAGTAATATTTTGCATTAACAATCCATGAAAATAATCCAATTACCACTCTAAATAAGAATTAAGAATATGAAATAAATAAAAGAGCAAGTAAGAAAACAAACTAGAATAGTATCTTCAACGGAGGTGATGACTCTTCAATATCCAAAAGCAAAATCAATAAACTAATAAACTATGAATGTATAGAAAACCTAGAGGAAGAGTAAATTCTCTCTAGATTCCGATCTAAAACCTAAAAACTATCCGAATGAGAATGTGTGTTGAGTCTCTGCTTGTTCTCTGGCTTTAATCTCTGTTTCTGAACTGAAAACTGGGTCAAAACGCGGCCCAAAATCGCCCCCAGCATTTTCTGTTAATTCTGCAGATTGCGTAGGTCACGCGTACGCATCATTCACGCATGCGCGTCATTTGGCGAATTTTCTTGTCACGCGTACGCGTCGTCCACGCGTGTGCATCTTTTGTGCAGACTCCAATCCGCGCATACGCGTCAGGCACGCGCACGCGTTGCTGCAATTTTCTCCATGTCATGCGCACGCGTGAGCCATGCGTGCGCGTCGATGCTCGCTGGTCATCTCCTTAGTTTCTTGTGTTCCTTCTATTTTTGCAAGCTTCCTCTCCATTTTCTAAGCCATTCTTGCTCTATAAAGCCTGAAACACTTAACACACGGATCACGACATCGAATGGTATAAAGGAGAATTAAAATACACAAATTAAAGATCTCTAGGAAGCAAGTTTTCAACCATAGAATAAAACTAGGAAAGGAAATGTAAAATCATGCAATTTGTATGAATAAGTGGGTGAAGACTTGATGAAACCACTCAATTAAACACAAGATAAACATAAAATAGTGGTTTATCAACCTCCCCACACTTAAACATTAGCATGTCCTCATGCTTAGCTCAAGGAGATAAAATAAATAAGTAGGGAAAAGTAAGACTCATGTAATGCAATGCAACCTATGTATATGAATGCAATTATATGCTAAGATGTTTTTGCCTACTTGGTTAAAAATAAATAAGTTCTTCAAGACAAAAATAACTCAAATTCCACTAATTTAAACTATACAGTAAAAACAAGTAAACTTGTAAGAAGACAGCTCATGAAAGCAGGGAATCATAGAATCAAGTACTGAACCCTCACTGATAGTATATGTGCACTCTAATCACTCAAATGTATAGGGTAATCACTCTATTCTTCTCTAATCATGCCTTCTAAATTTTGTTCTTCACCTAACCAATCAACAAGTATTTAATGTCCCAATGCAAACATCATGAGGTCTTTTCAAGGTTGTAATGGGGCTAAGGTAAAGGTGAGGGTATAAATATATGGCTAAGTGAGCTATAAATTGAATCTTTGAATAGCCTAAGCTCTTACCTATACATACTCTATATTCTTCTTAAATTATACCTAGCTACCCAAAATTCCCACTTTTGCATTACATACTCATGCATCAACTTTTCTTTTAATTTTTTTTATCACATATGCATTGATCTTTTATTAAACTTAGTATTTGGGGTAATTTTGTCCTCTTATTCATTTATTTATTTGAATATTTTTGGATTTTTTAAAATAAAAGTAAACATAACTTTTATTAATGCACATGGATTTATAATTTTTCTAGTTTCACATGAGTAAGTACCCAAATTCCCAATTAATTCATCAATGTAAAAATATAACACATTCCCTTGTTAACCCATGTTCCCACAGTTTCTCACACTTAATCAACACAGAATCTCTATCTTAAGCTAACCAAAGATTCAATTTGGGGTATTTAATTTATTTTTCTACTTAAGGCTAGTAATGTAGTAAAATATAGAACAAATGGGGATTAAAAGGCTCAAAGTGGCTAACAAAGGTAATGGAAGGGTAGGCTATTTGGGGTAAGTGAGTTAATAATCAAATAATGGCCTCAATCATATGCATGCATATAAAATATTAAACATTGGACATATAGGATGGAACAAAATATAGATTACAATTATAGAGAAGCAAACACACAAGAATAAAATTTTTATGGTTAGATAATGTAACCATGTAATTAAGCTAAAAAATCTCACTGGGTTGTGTGTTCTAGCTTTAAACTATGTTCCAGTTTACAATCTTCAAACAATTTTAACACAAAAATTTTGATTTAAATTAGTGAAATTTTTCTAAAATAGGGTCTTAAAAAGAAACTTATTGCAAATACCTATTACTAAGCAATATATCCTATCTTAAACAAAAGAAAAATAAATAATTTATTGGTGCTAAGAAAGAGAAATTACCTCCGCAAGTCAGGTACTGACCAACCTCCCCACACTTAAAGCTTGGTACCGTCCTCGGTGCCATCAGTTAGGAACAAAGGGGGGCTGGTAGCAGCATCTCCACAATCGGGGTCGTCATGGCTCCCTGTGTTGGTAAATGAAGTGGAGTCCGAGGTGTCTGGGTTTTCTTCAGGTGGGTGGTTACCAACAAGCAGCTCCTTGAGGTATGTAAATCGGTGCTTGTTACGGTGCTCTCTTTGCTTTCCTTTCCGGTCAAGCTAGTCCAACCTCTCGAGTATCTGATGGAGCAGTTGGTTTGTTGAAGTTGCTTGGGATGTGGAAGGGGAAGGAATATCTTCCGCCGGTTATGCAGTTTGGCTAGTAGTGGCTGCTGGAGGTCTGATATACTTCCCGTTAGGGACAATCTGATCATCCCGTGGAATTATGGCCTTGGTGTCCCCAGCTCTGTAGGAAACTCCGGCTGCTGAGACTAGATCTGAAACCAAGGTAGGAAAGGGTAGGTTGCCCGCAATCTGTACGTGTCCCACAGCATGCCGAATGTGTCTTGGTAAATTGAGGTGCTGGTCTGTAAGGATACACCAGAGTAGAACATCCATGTCTGCAGTGAAGGAGGACTCGTGAGTGCTCAGAAAGATGTAATGGGACATAATTTGTGCCCATACTCGAGCCTCCAAGGTGAGTGCTGAAGCCAATATGCTCTTAGATCGAGATCGATGGTATCCATAGATCCATCTACTGTCAGGTTGTGCTATAACTCTGAGAACGGCGTCCCAGTCAAATTGGTATGTCTGGCGTTTGAATGAGGCTTCTTGGAATGCGTCCAATCCTTCTGGAGCAGGGAGAAGATCTAAAGCTCATTGAACGACCTCTTCAGTTATGGGGACTTGCTTCTGACGGACATAGACAGACTGCATGGTCGGCATGTGAAAATTGGAGTAGAATTCAACTACCCATGAAAGGTTAACCTGCCGTGGCTGTCTCCGTAGGAATCCCCATTGTCTTCACTCAATGCGGGGCTCAACAAATTCAACAATGTGGGTTGGGAGGATGAGAAGGTGCTCATTGTTATAGTTCCTCTCAGCCAGGATGGGGAACATCTGCTCACAGTAGCAGTTAGTGAACCGCGCAGTGTCCTTTGCTGGAAAGGCTTTCTCTTTTTCATCAACCTTGATGATCCTCTTGATTCGCTTTGTTGAGGACTTTACTACTGTTGGAGATGGCTCCACAGCTAGTGCTCTTTTTGTTCCTTTCCTTGCTGGTGGTTTGGGAGTAGCTTTCTCTTTACCCTTCTTGGTGGCCATCCTGAAAAGGGAAGAAGAAAGTAATGTGTAAAGCTAAGGGTTATAGCAAGGAGGAGAATAGCACAAGTGATAATCAATGCCAAGGTAAAGAAGGATTATTCGTATCACATGGTCGTGACTCTATGTGATTAGTTCATCATTGGAAATATAGCAAGGGCATATTCAGGCAAGATGCAAGATGTTTATTGGCATGTCGGCAAAGGCATGAGTAGCATAGATCAAGCATTAATTGCCCAATTTGATTATCAACTCTTTCAAACTAACAATCTGATTGTATTGACAATTATATTCAATGAATAATTTATAAAAAGGGGTTTTGTGAAAAACAGGCATTAGAGTAGAAGAATAGAATAATTTAAAAATTCACAAGGCCATACGGGCTTTTTCACAAACACTTAGCATGCATGGTAAATATGTTATTGAAAGTATTAAATTGAACATACAAGCAACCCTTAAGAAGTAATATTAATTGTCAAACAACTTCTAAATAATCCACAAGCAATTATAGAAGAAAATAATCACCCAATTAAATTTCTAACATCAATCAAAAGAATGTAAAAAGAAAAAGAAAGAAAAAGAAAACATAGATAATGAAAGTAAAAAGAAAAATAAAAAGAAGAAGAAAACATAAATAAAAATAAAAATATTAATGGAAAAGTAGAAAGGGAAGAAGAAAAGAAAAGAACCTTGATAGTGGATGTGAAAAAGAGGGGAAAAAATAAGAAGGAATAAAGAAGAAAGAAGGAAGAAGAAAGAAATAAGAAGGGAGAAGAAAAAATTAGGATTGGGGAAGAAAAGATAAGATATCTGGCGCTGACCTAGTAAAACTGTGCGTCGCATGTGACGCGGCCGCGTGGAGCACGCGTTCGCGTGGTTTGTGATAATTTCAGGTGACGCGTCCGCGTGGGTGACGCGCACGCGTGACCTGATTTGTGCTATTGGCGCGAGTGCAGCCTCGCGTACGCACAACTCTCTTTATTATGTGCACATTGCCAAAATTTTGGGTGACGTGTGCACGTGGGTGATGCGCACGCGTGAATGGCCTAACTGTAAAAAAATGACGCATACGCGTGATGGGGTTTGTGCTTCCAGCACCATTCCAGACCCACTCCATCATAACTCTCTGCCATACACCTCTTTACGTCAATTTTGCAGGGTCACGCGTGCGCGTGAGTGACGCGCACGCGTGGGAGGCTGATTTTTCAAATGACACGGACGCGTTAGGGACGCGTTTGCGTGGAAATTTTTGGGCCTAAGGCACGCCTCCAGCCACGCTCCCGCGTGACTTTCTGCTTCTTTTCTTCCTTGTTTCGAATGCACATATGACGCGGACGCGTCAGCGACGCTTGCGCGTCGCGTGCATTTTTTTATGCAGTATGCAAATGCAAATGCAGACTATATGCAGAGATTATGAGAAGATTCACTATGAAAAATAAAGTAGAATAAAATAAAACAAAACTAAGACTGAAACGGAACGATCATACCATGGTGGGTTGTCTCCCACCAAGCACTTTGCTTTTACGTCCTTAAGTTGGATGGTCTTCAGGCTCATTCTGCTTCTGTTGGTGGGTCTTCCAAGAGGAAGACCTCTAGTTCTTTGTGATCCTTCATCTTTTCTCCATGATAAAGCTTTAGGCGATGTCCGTTGACCTTTATGAATTTGGAGCTAGAAAGATGACGCAGGTGAAAAACTCCGTATGGCTCTGCCTTCTCTACTCTGTAGGGACCTTCCCATCTTGATCTCAGTTTACCTGGCATGAGCCTCAGTCTGGAGTTATAAAGAAGAACTAACTCCCCTGGTCTAAATTCTTTCCTTTTTATGTGCTTGTCATGGACAGCCTTCATCCTCTCTTTGTATCGCATGGAGTTGTCATATGCTTCTAGGCAAAGGTTCTCCAATTCTGCTAGTTGCAGCTTTCTTTCAGCACCAGCTTCTTCAAAATTCATGTTGCACTCCCTCACAGCCCAGAAAGCTTTGTGTTCCATCTCTACTGGAAGGTGGCAAGCCTTTCCGTACACTAAGCGGAAGAGGCTCATCCCAATGGGTGTCTTGTATGCTGTTCTATATGCCCATAGTGCATCTTGTAGCCTGGCACTCCAGTCTTTCCTATGAGGCTTTACTATCTTTTCCAGAATACACTTAATCTCTCTGTTAGACACTTCTTCTTGCCCATTGGTCTGGGGATGATAAGCTATTGCTACTTTATGAACAATCTCATGCTTCTTCAGTAATCCTGTTAGTCTCCTGTTACAAAAGTGAGTGCCTTGATCACTCACGATTGCTCGTGGTGATCCAAAGCGACAAATAATATGGTTTCTAACAAAGAAAATAACAGTGTTAGCATCATCAGTACGGGTAAGAATTGCTTCAACCCATTTAGAAACATAATCTACAACTAACAGTATATAAAGGTAACCATTAGAGTTTGGAAATGGACCCATGAAGTCAATGCCCCAAACATAAAAAATTTCACAGAAAAGCATAATTTGTTGAGGCATCTCATCTCTCTTGGATATATTACCAAATCTTTGGCATGGGGAACAAGATTTACAAAAAGCAGCAGCATCTTTAAAAAGAGTAGGCCACCAAAATCCACAGTCTAAATTTTTTCTAGCTGTTCTTTGAGGGCCATAATGTCCTCCACTCTCAGAAGAGTGGCAGGCCTCTAAAATGGATTGGAATTCTGATTGGGCCACACACCTTCTAATTACCTGGTCAGCACCACACCTCTATAAGTACGGGTCATCCCATATATAATATTTAGACTCGCTTTTCAACTTGTCCCTTTGATGCTTAGTAAAATTGGGAGGGAAAGTATGACTAACTAGATAATTAGCTACAGGTGCATACCAAGGAACTACTTCAGATACTGCTTGCAAACTATCAAATGGAAAAGCATCATTTATAAGAGTGGAGTCATCCTTAAGGTGCTCAAGGCCACTCAAGTGGTCTGCCACTAAATTCTGGTTACCACTCCTATCCTTAATTTCTAAGTCAAATTCTTACAGCAGCAGTATCCAACGTATCAACCTTGGTTTGGACTCTTTTTTAGCTAATAAATATTTTAGAGCTGCATGGTCCGAGTACACTACTACCTTAGTACCAAGTAAATAGGCTCGAAATTTATCCAGAGCAAAAACAATAGCAAGAAGCTCTTTTTCAGTAGTAGTGTAATTAGACTGAGCAGCGTCTAAGGTCTTAGACGCATAAGCAATTACGAAGGGGTCCTTACCTTCGCGCTGAGCCAGCGCCACTCCTACTGCATAGTTGGATGCATCACATATAATTTCAAATGGCTAGCTCCAGTCTGCTCCTCTCACAATTGGAGCTTGAGTCAGGGCGATCTTCAGCTTATCAAATGCTTGTATGCAATCCTCACTGAACTCGAACTCAATATCTTTCTACAACAGTCTGGATAAAGGTAATGCTACCTTACTGAAGTCCTTAATGAATCTCCTGTAGAAACTTGCATGGCCTAGGAACGAACGGACTTTCCTCATGGAGGAAGGGTAAGGTAAACTAGAAATGACATCTACCTTTGCTGGATCTACTAAAATACCATAAAATGACATTTTTCAAAATTCAATACAAGGTTTGAACTAACACACCTGTCTAATACTCTAGCTAAGCTATCCAAGCAAAGGTTAAATGAATCACCATATACGCTAAAATCATCCATAAATCCTTCCATACAGTTCTCGATAAGATCTGAGAAGATACTCATCATGCATCTTTGGAAAGTAGCCAGTGCATTACATAAGCCAAAAAGACATCCTTTTTTATGCATACGTTCCAAAGGGACATGTAAAAATAGTCTTCTCCTAATCTTCAGGAGCTATATGAATTTGAAAATAGCCTGTATAACCATCTAAAAAGCAGTAATGGGATTTACCTGACAGGCGATCAAGCATCTGATCAATAAATGGCAAGGGGTAATGATCCTTGCGAGTAGCTTGGTTGAGACGCCTATAGTTAATGCAAACTCTCCATGAATTCTGCACTCTAGTTGTCAGGAGCTCTCCATGCTCATTCTTCACTGTTGTGACTCCAAACTTTTTGGGCATCACTTGTACTGGACTGACCCATTCGCTGTCTGAGATGGGGTAAATGATATCTGCTTCAAGTAGCCTGGTCACTTCTTTCTTGACAACTTCTAAGATGGTGGGATTCAATCTTCTTTGGAGTTGACGGACGGATTTTGATTCCTCTTCTAAGTATATTCTGTGCTCACAAACTTGAGGGCTGATGCCTACTATATCCGCCAAACTCCACCCAATTGCTTTCTTATATTTTCTCAGCACACTAAGCAGTTGCTCCTCTTGTTGGGAAGTGAGTTCCCTTGCAATAATAACTGGGAACTTCTGATTATCCTCATGGTAAGCATACTTAAGGTGTGGAGGAAGGGGCTTCAATTCCAATTTATGCTCATGGCTAGGCTCTGGATCATCCGGGACTAGTGATAAGGGCAAGGTGTCTTCATTATGTTCAAAGAGTGTCCCCACACTTGGACCTTGCTCCATGTGTCTCTCTTCCACTTCTTCTTGGTGAACTTCAGCTACAGTTTCATCAATGATGTCACACTGGAAGATAGAATGATCTTCCGGAGGGTGCTTCATAGCTTCATTTAAACTGAAACTCACTGCTCTGCCATCTATCTCAAAGGAGTAAGTTCCTGAGAATTCATCCAGCTTGAACTTTGAAGTCTTTAGGAATGGTCTTCCAAGTAGGATTGATGATGGTCTTCCTGAGTCATTAGGGGGCATTTCCAGGATATAGAAGTCAATGGGAAATGTGAGACCCTTAATGCTCACTAATACATCTTCAGCAATTTCAACTACTGTAATAATACTTTTATCTGCTAACACAAAACGAGCTGCCGACCTTTTTAAGGGAGGGAGCCTCAAAGTATCATATATAGACAATGGCATTATACTAACACACACTCCTAAATCGCACATGCAATCAGAAAATATTACACCTCCAATGGTACAGTTAACCATGCATGGACCTGGGTCACTACATTTTTTAGGTATACCTCCCATTAAAGCAGATATAGAACTACCTAAAGGAATAATTTCTAGTTCATTAATTTTGTCTTTATGTATGCATAAATCCTTCAGAAACTTTGCATATTTAGGTACTTGCTGAATAACATAAAAAAGGGGAACAGTTACCTCAACCTTTTTGAAAATTTCTACCATTTTGGGATCAAGTTCCATCTGCTTTCTGGATTTCCTTGCAAGGTGTGGAAATAGGATAGGAATGGTGCCACTTGCAGCTTCTGCATCCTTTGGTGCTCCATTCCCTTGCTGAGCTACTTCTTCTTCAACCTTGTCTTGTACTTCTTCTTTCTCTTCAGCATCTTCCAATTCCAGTGAGTCTTCAACTGGGGCATGTACTTGTGGGCTTGGCTCCTCCTGATTCCTCTCTTTCAGTGTGGTTTCGGACCTCAAAGTGATGGCATTGATGCCACCCTTGGGGTTAGGTAAGGGTTGAGAAGAAATTCCACCGGAGCTTGAAGGTTGGTTGGTGGAAGCAGGTAATAAATCTATCTGGGAGACGATAGCTTGTAAAGTGGCATTCAGACCATTTAGAGTAGAGTTCAATGTAGTCTGCATGTCTTGTTGTCCTTGTGCAAGAGAACAAAGCATCTCGTCATTTGATGAGGAAGTAGGATAAGTAATATGAGGGGCCTGTTGTTGGTTGTGCTGGGGTCCTTGTGATTGTCTCAGGTGAGGTGCTCTGTAGGGCTGGTTCTGATTCTGCTGTCTGTTGTTATTATTCCACCTCTGGTTTCCATTGTTTTCTCTGCCTCCTCTGTTATAGTTGTCCCTCCAGCCATGGTTGGAATTATCTCTCCAACCTTGGTTGGAGTTGTCCTGCCATCCTTGGTTATAGTTCCCACCTTAGTTGTAGTTGTCGCCTTGCTGATTGTATCCTTGATTCGGGCGATCATAGAAGTTATGAGTAGCTGCCACAGTATTGTCTTCTTGTTGGAGCTGTGGGCATTCATCAGTATAATGACTATAATCAGCACATATTCCGCATACTCTTTGGGGGACCAGCTGTTGGCTTTGTTGTGGTGGGGGAGGCTGTTGTTGTTGTTGATTCAACTGCATTTGCTTCAGTAGGTTGGTCATTTCACATATACTCTGTGTAAGAGCAGAAGTCTCAATGCTAGAGGAAACTTATGCAACAGCCTTTGAGTGGTTGTTTCTGTGCCTGTGATTCCGAGTGGACTCAGCTAAGTCACTGATCAGTTGCCATGCTTCATTTGCGGTCTTGTACTTTTTTAGAGAACCATTACTGGCACCATTCAGTGTAGTTTTATCCCGAGGCTTCATGTGTTGAGTGAAATAGCTGATCAACACTAGCCTGTCAATCATGTGATGGGGGCATACATCTAGAAGGTTCTTAAAGCGCTCCCAGTACTCATAGAGAGTTTCTAATTCACCTTGGAGAATGCATGAGATCTCTTTTCTCAATCTATTTGTGACTTCAGCTGGAAAGTATTTTTCCAAAAATTCTCTCCTGAGCATATCCCAGTTGGTAACAGTTGCTTCAGGTTGGGAGTAGTACCACTCCCTTGCCTTTCCCTCAAGAGAAAACGGGAAGGCAGTTAACAGAATAGAAGTTTCATTTGCACCATGACGCCTAACAGTAGAATAGGCTGTCTGAAAATCCCTGAGGTTCTTGATGGGCTCCTAAGCAGGTAAGCCATGAAACTTGGGCATCAAGTTAATTAGTGCAGTCTTCAGCTCAAAATCTATAGCCAGAGTTGGATGATGCACTTGATACGGCTGCAGTGTAAAGTCTAGAGCTCCAGCTTCTTGGAGAGTAATCCTCCTAGGTGCTGCCATGTTATCTGCACGTGAATCAACTGAATCAGTAGTAAAGGAGCTTGTTTCGCTCTCAGATGGCGGTTCGGATCTCAGATGAGACTGGTGAATCGATAACAATCACTTCACCACCCTCAGAGGCTAACCTGCGTCGAGCTCACCTAATACGTGAAATAGTCCTTTCAATTTCAGGATCAAATGCGGCTAAGCTCAGATCAGGCAACGAATGTGTCATTCAATGAGAGAAACATATAGTTCATGGTAACAAAATAAAATAAAATATGCAAATAAAAATAAAATATGTACACTAATTAATAATTTAGCACACAATTGCAACTCCCCGACAACGGCGCCAAAAATTGGTGCGTGGCAGAAATTAGGCCGATTAAGAGATTGTAATATAAGAACAGCGTTGCGAGTATAGCTCTTAACCAGCTGAAATCCGCCGCATCAATTTAGAAAGGTGTCACAAAAATTAGAATAAAAATACTGGGAGTATGAGTCCCAGGTCGTCTCCCAACGAGTTGCTAGAAAGGGCACTAAGTTATTAATCAGGAGTTTTTCCGAGAGATTTGAGAGTTGAATAACAGAAAATAAACAATTGTAATTTAGTGCAATGAAAATTAAAAGGAATTTATATTATTCAAAATAAAAAGCCTTGACTGGGGGAATGATTAATTGGAAGTTCTGTCCTTGTTGGAATTCTCTCAAGTGTAGTATAAAGAGGTTATTATTTTCACTTAGTTAACCCTTACTAAATAAAGGAAAGTTAAGTGATTGAGCTAACTCTTATTCGAAAATTCTAGTCCTCTCCCTTGGGAAGGTCTAGCGTTAGTAAATACAGAATTAGCCAACAACTTCCAATTTAACTAACCACTTGAGCATTCCAACTCAAGTGTCTCCTCTTAATCAACCCCCATGTCAAGTAGAGAATCTACTCTATTGACATGGATACCATCTTCGTTATTGGGAGTTTGGAATAGAAAAGAGACATAATAATTTAAATAAAGTAGAGATTTAAAATTAATTAAAAGTAAAAGTAATCCTTTGCATTAACAATCCATGAAAATAATCCAATTACCACTCTAAACAAGAATTAAGAATATGGAATAAATAAAAGAGCAAGTAAGAAAACAAACTAGAATAGTATCTTCAACGGAGGTGATGACTCTTCAATATCCAAAAGCAAAAGCAATAAACTAATAAACTATGAATGTAAAGAAAACCTAGAGGAAGAGTAAATTCTCTCTAGATTCCGATATAAAACCTAAAAACTATCCTAATGAGAATGTGTGTTGAGTCTCTGCTTGTTCCCTGGCTTTAATCTATGTTTCTGGGCCGAAAACTGGGTCAAAACGCGGCCCGAAATCGCCCCCAGCGTTTTCTGTTAATTCTGCAGATTGCGCAGGTCACGCGTATGCGTCATTCACGCGTGCGCATCATTTGGCGAATTTTCTTGTCATGCGTACGCATCGTCCACGCGTGCGCGTCTTTTGTGCAAACTCCAATTCGCGCGTACGTGTCAGGCACGCGCACGCGTCGCTGCAATTTTCTCCATGTCGCGCGCACGCGTGAGCCATGCGTGCGCGTCGATGCTCGCTGGTCATCTCCTTAGTTTCTTGTGTTCCTTCCATTTTTGCAAGCTTCCTCTCCATTTTCTAACCCATTCTTGCCTTATAAAGCCTGAAACACTTAACACACGGATCACGGTATCGAATGGTATAAAGGAGAATTAAAATACACAAATTAAAGATTTCTAGGAAGCAAATTTTCAACCATAGAACAAAACTAGGAAGGGAAATGTAAAATCATGCAATTAGTATGAATAAGTGGGTGAAGACTTGATGAAACCACTTAATTAAACACAAGATAAACCATAAAATAGTGGTTTATCAATAATTAAATAATTATATATAAATTTATTTTTCTTTTTAGAATAAGTAATTTTTATTTTATTTTTATAT
Source organism: Arachis ipaensis (assembly GCF_059453495.1). Taxonomy (NCBI): domain Eukaryota; kingdom Viridiplantae; phylum Streptophyta; class Magnoliopsida; order Fabales; family Fabaceae; genus Arachis; species Arachis ipaensis. The sequence continues at coordinate 10,258,422 of NC_142442.1, forward strand.
TAATTATTATTTTTTATTTTAAAATTAAGGGTAAAGTATATTTTTTGTCCCTGAAGTTTGACAAAAGTTTCAAAAATACCCTAAGTTTTATTTTGTTTCAATTTTGTCCTAAAAGTTTTCGATTTGCATCAAATATACCCCGAACGACTAATTTTTCAAAAAATTTAAGACCAATTCAACAACAATTTCGTAAGAACAACCCTCAACACAAGCAAATCAAGCATAGTTTTCATGCATTATTGTTCGATTGGTCTTAATTTTTTTAAAAATTTAGCCGTTAAGGGTATATTTGATGCAAATCGAAAACTTCTAGGATAAAATTGAAACAAAATAAAACTTAAGGGTATTTTTGAAATTTTTGCTAAACTTTAGGGACAAAAGATATACTTTACCCTAAAATTAATTAATTTGTACTTCAATTAAAAAATAGTTAATTTAAAAAATGTTGACTATAAAAAATATTGAATTAAGTATTTTTTGTGAGTTTATATTAGTTAGGATATTATATAACATACAATATATACCATAAAAGCATGAAATATACTAAAAGAACAAATTAGTGTAGTGGTAGTTAGCTTGGTCCTTATTTGAGAAGAGCCAAGTTTGACTCCTACCTTGCATTACATTTTTAAAAAATTTCCCAACCCCGCACGCTGACATCTGCATGACGTCATCAACGCGCGGGGTTGACTGTTGATTGTGCTTGTTGACCGGACCGGTTCGGTTCAAGTTTGTGCCAGTTTTGACCGGTTTGCATTGGTTTAATCGATTCGTACCGGTTTTGACCGGTTTAATTCCTTAAACGGTCAGTATACTAAACTGGACCGGTACATGGTCCGATTCACCGGTTTTCCGGTCGAATTGGCCGGTCCAGTCTGATTTTAACAATTATGATAAAAACATAGATATTCTAGGAAATAAAGTATTTAAATAATTTAAAATAAAAAATCATTAATGTTGTCAAACTATATATACTCGTTAATATATTAATTGACTATTTATTTTGTTTAAAAAATTAAATTTATAGATCTCACCATGGTTATGAGATTTAAAATTATACTTTAACAACAATATTATAAATTCATATATCATTATTTTCTTTGAATAATTCTAGACTTTTGCCCTTGAAAAACAGGTTCTAATTATTAACTCTACCTAGGGCTGTCAAATGGGCCAATTCGACCCATTTAAACGCGTTTTATTCACGAGTCATAATTTTTCAGCCCGAATCATTTATGGACAATCCAATGGGTTAAACGAGCTGAAAAATTATAATGATATCTCTACCATATGATCCATATCTATTATTTCATATGTAAAAGAATTTTTTTTGTGTAAAATGGTATATGGAGATTTTCGAAAAAAATAATTCATGTTATCACTGTCCAAAATTTAAAATTTGAGCGAAAAACATGAGATCTTTACGTATACGATGCATGTATCTCCAGTTATTTTTTTCAAAATGATAGTTGACACCAAAATATCAAATCATTCAAAATATCCAAAGCTAATACAATATTAATTAAGAAAGATAAAGAGAGCTTACCACCATGATAAGATGTAGAAGCCACACTCTAAGCTACAATTATAACTGTAGCCTGATTTGCAACAATCTTGAGTGAAATTTGATTCTTCAAAGTTTGCTAAAGAACTAAGAGAATTTTTTCTATCTCTTTATTTTTTCACAACTTTGACCAATCGTATCCCACCAATTGGTGATGCTATTGTCATTTTAAATTGTCTTTAAGACTCTAAAAAGAGTTTCGGCTCGTTCTTTTTCAGCGTTAAATCGATCCCCAAGTGAATCATTCTTTTTAATGAGATTCTGCATGTCCATCTTAGACATTCCCTCCATGATGTAACCTAAGAACTCATTATTACCTTGAAGTTATTATTCGTTTGAAAGAGTCATTTTTATTGTCTTTAATAAAAATTCACCATAGTAATAGGGTTTTCCACTTGAAGAATATATTATCAAATCAACAACAACATCACATAAAGATTTCGTTTTATTTGCCTTTTTCAAGATGCCGTTTTTCTCTTTATATAGACTAATAAATATTTAGGATATTTAATTTATGTTTACTTTTTCTATTATTTGTTACTTTCAGATAATCTGTTATCGTTTGATTTTGACTTTCTAATAAGGACTACACACACAGATATCATATACTAATTTAGGACAATATTTATAATAGTAAAACATAATATATCTATATTTTTTCAAGGTTCAACAATTGGAAAATAAACATTTGAATTAATAGGCCAGTAACATAAACCCATGATCAATACAAATAATATAAAAATTTATTAGACATGGATATTAACTTTATTTAGAACATATTCATGTAAATTTATAGTAGATTAATGCATTTAAATTGTTATTATCGCCAAATAATTCCTTTAGAAAACCCTCTGTGGCGATAAACATTGTATGTTAAATCGATTATTGTGGCATGGAAAGCCAAAAAAGCATCCACCATTGTTTTGGTTAGAATTTGAATGATAAGGATGATTTCCAGTGCCGTTGCAGCAGTCGTTGTTTCCCCCAAAACCATTCCAGTTACTTACATTATAGAGAAATAGACCATTATATCCTTGTTGGTGTTAGTATGATGGATACCAAATAGAGGCATTCTGGTCACCAAATTCTCTAGTAACATCAAAAGGGTTGACACCGGTAGTAAAGGATATATTGGAAAAAGCACTCATACTTCCATGAGTAGGGTATTGTCCAATAACTCAGAAATTTATTCTTGTACCTTTATTTAACAATGGATTTTGCTAAATTGTAGAATCTACAAATGTAATTTTTTTATAGAACTATAAATTTTTATATTTTGACTAACAATTTTAAGTTTTAAAGAATTAATATAGATCTCTTTAGTGTAAGACACGCGATTATGTCCTTTATTTGTTACAAAGAAATAAAAAACTATTATAACTCTAAAAGTTAAAATGTTAATAAAAAAATTATAAGATATCTCTACCATATGATCCGTATCTATTATTTCATGTTTAAAAGAAATTTTTGTGTAAAATGGTATATGGATATTTTGGGAAAAAAATAATTCGTGTTATCATCATCCAAAATTTAAAATTTGAGCAAAAAACATGAGATATTTATGCATATGATACATGTATCTCCAGATATTTTTTTCAAAATGATAGTTGACACCAAAATATCAAATCATTCAAAATATCCAAAGCAAATACAACATTAATTAAGAAAGATAAAGAGAGCTTACCACCATGACAAGATGTAGAAGCGACACTCTAAGCTGCAGTCATAACTTTAGCCTAATTTGCAACAATCTTGAGTGAAGTTTGCTTTTTCAAAGTCTAATGAAGTACTAAAAGAATTTCTTCTACCTCTTTATTTTTTTCACAACTTTGACCAATCGAATCCCACCAATTGGTGATGCTGTTGTCATTTTTAGTTGTCTTTAAAACTCTAAAAAGAGTTTCGGCTCGTTCTTTTTCAGTATTAAATCGATCCCCAAGTGAATAATTCTTTTTAATGAGATTGCATGTCCATCTTAGACATTCCCTCCATGATGTAACCTAGGAACTGATTACTACCTTGAGGTTGTTTTTCGTTTGAGAGAGCCATTTTTATTGCCTTTAATAAAAAATCGCCATAGTAATAGGCTTTTCCACTTGAAGAATATATGATCAAATCAACAACGACATCACATAAAGATTTCATTTTATTTGCCTCTTTCAAGATGCCATTTTTCTCTTTATAAAAATGATTTGACAATTTTTTTATTCTTAATCCACTTTATCTCTATCTTTTGTCTCCCTTTAATTTTCTTGATCATTTCACCACCATTCTCCGTTTTCAAAACAAGAGATTATAGTAGCTTAGTGTATGTGATATGAGTAGTATAGAGTATTGTGTAATGATGAAGACTAATGTATTTCATTATGTTTATATAGACTAATAAATATTTAGGATATTTTATTTATGTTTACTTTTTGTATTATTTGTTACTTTCAGATAATTTGTTATCGTTTGATCTTTGACTTTCTAATAAGGACTATACACACAGATATCATATACTAATTTAGGACAATATTTATAATAGCAAAACATAATATATCTATATTTTTCCAAGGTTCAACAATTGGAAAATAAACATTGAATTAAATTGAATTAATAGGCCAGTAACATAAACCCATGATCAATACAAATAATATAAAAAATTATTAGACATAGATATTAACTTTATTTAGAACATATTCATGTAAATTTATAGGAGATCAATGCATTTAAATTGTTATTATCGCCAGACAATTTCTTTAGAAAAACCCCCTTGTAGCCATAAACATTGTTAAATGGATTATTGTGGCATGGAAAGCCAAAAAAGCATTCACCATTGTTTTCTTAGAATTTGAATGATAAGGATGATTTCCAGCGCTGTCGCAGTAACCGCTGTTTCCCCTGAAATCATTCCGGTTACTTACATTGTAGAGAAATAGACCATTATATCCTTGTTGGTGTTGGTATGATGGATACCAAACATGGACATTCTGGTCACCAAATTCTCTAGTAACGTCAAAAGGGTTGACACCGGTAGTAAAGGCTATGTTAGAAAAAGTACTCATACTTCCAAGAGTAGGGTATGGTCCAATAACTACAAAATTTATTCTTGTACCTTTATTTATCAATGGATTTTGCTTAATTGTAGAATCTAAAAATGTAGTTTTTTTATAGAAAGATAATTTTTTTATATTTTAACTAACAATTTAAGGTTTTAAAGAATTAATATAGATCTCTTTAGTGTACGACACACAATTATGTCCTTTATTTGTTACAAAGAAATAAAAAACTATTATAACTCTAAAATTTAAAATTTTAATAAAAAAATTATAAGATATCTCTACCATATGATCCATATCTATTTCATATCTATTTCATATCTCCAGTTATTTTTTTTCAAAATGATAGTTGACACCAAAATATCAAATCATTCAAAATATCCAAAACTAATACAACATTAATTAAGAAAGATAAAGAGAGCTTACCACCATGACAAGATGTAAAAGCCACACTCTAAGTGCTTGTGCTTGCGGCTTTTTAAAGTTAGGGGTGCTTTTGAAAGCACCTAAGAAGGGGCTTTTCAAAGTTGGCTTGTGCTTATCAAAATTAAAAAAAATCTAATATAATAAATATTCAAAATTACCATTATTAATTATTAACACCAGATTTCATTTATTTTTCCACACATATTTTCCGCCATTATATTGCCATTGAAATACTCATATATTTCTAATTTCTCAACTAACCTTCACAAATTCTAACACAATCTTCATATATTTTTTTTATTTTTCAACCTAATCTTTACAATTTCAACACAAATACATCTCTATCATGTATTAGGTATGAACTTCTATCTATTTATATTATTTTTTGTGCGTTGTTTTTGTATTTTTTTAGTAGATGTTTGTTTTTCTCTGTTCTTTAAAACGTGAAGAAGGAGACCTGATTTATGGAAACCAATCATAAAATTTTCGTACACCAACTTTATGAACATTAGTCAAAATTATAATAACAACATATATATACATATGTAAATATAGATATATAATTTTACTTGAGATATGTGTCCCATTTTCTGTTATTTGTAAAAGTGAGTCAATATATATAGATGGGCAATGGACGTATCAGTACTAACATTCGATTACATACAAGTTTTATTATTGACTAATGATAACTCTATTTATATTAATATAGAGAGTAAATCAAATAAATATTTAAATTATTCGTCTCTAAAATTTGAAAAAAAAATTATTCTTCATTATAAATATGTTTATTATAATTTTTTTAATTTTTAAAAGCTGTTTTACCAAACAGAATTATAGTGTTTGTGCTTATTAAAAGTTATTTTTAACGTAATTTTACCAAACACAAGTGCTGCCGCTTTTAAAAAGCTGTCTTTTAAAAGACAGCTTTCATAAGCTACTTTCGAAAAGTAAAAGTTTTACCAAACCAAGCCTAAGCTGCAGTTGTAACTTTAGCCTAATTTGCAACAATCTTGAGTGAAGTTCAATTTTTCAAAGTCTCCTGAAGAACTAAAAGAATTTCTCCTATCTCTTTATTTTTTTTCACAAGTTTGACCAATCGTATACCCCAATTAGTGATGTTGTTGTCATTTTTAATTGTCTTTAAAACTCTTGAAAGAGTTTTGCCTCGTTCTTTTTCGGCATTTAATCGATCCACAAGTGAATCATTATTTTTAATGAGATTCTGCATGTCCATCTTAGATATTCCGTCCATGATGTAACCTAGGAATTGATTACTATCTTGAGGTTGTTGTTCATTTGAGAGAGCCATTTTTATTATCTTTAATAAAAAAATCACCATAGTAATAGGCTTTTCCACTTGAGGAATATATTATCAAATCAACAACAGCATCACATAAAGATTTCGTTTTATTTGCCTTTTTCAAGATGCCATTTTTCTCTTTATAAAAGTGATTTGACAATTTTTTTTATTCTCGATCCACTTTATCTTTGTCTTTTGTCTCCCTTTAATCTTCTTGACCATTTCACCACCATTATCTGTTTTCAAAACAAGAGATTAGTAGTAGCTTAGTGTATGTGATGTGAGTAGTATAGAGTATTGTGTAATAATGAAGATTAATGTATTTCATTATGTTTATGTAGACTAATAAATATCTAGGATATTTAATTTATGTTTACTTTTTGTATTATTTGTTTTTTTCAGATAATTTGTTATCGTTTGATCTTTGACTTTCTAATAAGAACTACACACACAGATATCATATTCTAATTTAGGACAATATTTATAATAGCAAACCATAATATATCCATATTTTTCCAAGGTTCAACAATTGGAAAACAAACATTGAATTAAATTGAATCAATAGGCCGGTAACATACACCCATGATCAATACAAAACATAAAAATTTATTAGACATGGATGTTAACTTTATTTAGAACATAGTCATGTAAATTTATGGCAGATCAATACATTTAAATTGTTATTATCGCCAGAAAATTCCTTTAGAAAAACCCTTCGTGACCATAAACATTGTTAAATGGATTATTGTGGCATGGAAATAAAAAAAGCATCCACCAATGTTTTGGTTAGAATTTGAATGATAAGGATGATTTTTTGTGCCGTCACAGCAGCAGCTGTTTCCCCCGAAACAATTCCAGTTACTTACATGGTAGAGAAATAGACCATTATATTCTTATTGGTGTTGGTATGATGGATACCAAATAAGAGCATTCTGGTCACCAAATTCTCTAGTAACATCAAAAGGGTTGACACCGGAAATAAAGGCTATGCTGGAAAAAGTACTCATACTTCCATGAGTAGGGTATGATCCAATAACTCCGAAATTTATTCTTGTACCTTTATTTAACAATGGATTTTGATTAATTGTAGAATCTACAAATGTAGTTTTTTTTGTAGAAAGATAAAATTTTCATATTTTGACTAACAATTTAAGGTTTTAAAAATTAATATAGATCTCTTTAGTGTAAGACACGCGATTATCTCCTTTATTTGTTACAAAAAAAATAAAAACTATTATAACTCTAACAGTTAAAATTTTAATAAAAAAATTATAAGATATCTCTACCATTTGATCCATATCTATTATTTCATATCTAAAAGAAATTTTTTTGTAAAATGATATATGGAGATTTAGGGAAAAAAATAATTCGTGTTATCACTGTCCAAAATTTAAAATTTGAGGAAAAAACATGAGATTTTTACATATATGATGCATGTATATCCAGTTATTTTTTTCAAAATGATAGTTGACACCAAAATATCAAATCATTCAAAATATCCAAAGCTAATACAACATTAATTAAGAAAGATAAAGAGAGCTCACCACTATGACAAGATGTAGAAGCCACACTCTAAGCTACAGTTATAACTGTAGCCTGATTTGCAACAATCTTGAGTGAAATTTGATTCTTCAAAATTTTTTTATCTCTTTATTTTTTCACAACTTTGACCAATCGTATCCATCCAATTGGTGATGCTATTGTCATTTTAAATTGTCTTTAAAACTCTAAAAAGAGTTTTGGCTCATTCTTTTTCAGTATAAATCGATCCCCAAGTGAATAATTCTTTTTTATGAGATTCTGCATGTCCATCTTAGATGTAACACCCTACCACACAGAGCTTTACACTTAAGCTGTAAAACAGAGATGGTGTGGTATTACGACCTCTAAAATAAAATATATACATAATAATATGGAAAAGGATACAGTATACGAGGAGCCTTGAAAAACAGATAAAGCAAAATCGCAAAAATAAAAGCGCAACACTCAGGAAACATGATTACTTGCGTGTGAAGAAATCTAAAGTAAATGAACATAAGATAACAGAAACTAGGAATAGAGAGCCAAAAGATACAAAATAACAAGCTCCTAACTCAGCCTGCGAAGCTAAGGCTGGCCGGAGAATATTTACATACATAATATACCACTTTTAGCCTAGAGAACGTGTTTAAAAGCCGTAGTTCTCCATAAAACCTCTAAGAGGTACAAAAGTAAAGTAGTAATATACACATGAGGAGGGTCTAATACATATATATATATATATATATATATATATATATCAAATATCAAAAGTGGGACCCCAAAATGATCCACTTCGTCGCAGGACTCCAGACACCTACCGAGGTGCCTCTCGACCTGCATCTGAAAAATAACAACATAGTATGGGGTGAGAACCGGGGTTTCTCAGCATGGGAAAGGAGCCACGCATATAAGATATAAGGTCCTGGGAATACCAAAGGCAATCCTAGAACGCCGACACTCAGATATTAAAGCTTAAAGTACTACAACAGAAACCATAAATGGGTGGTCTTCTAATCATATTTAAGCCTAACTTAAACTAAACCTTAACATTAAGTCTTTCCACCTTTCCTCCGTTCCTCCATCTCCAGTGAGTTTGCAAAGACAGACAAATAGACAAAGGCAAGCACAGGTAGGAAACAAGTAGTACAAATAGCAAATATAACAATTAACATAATATAATCAATTAGGAATTCCCAATTAATGCATAGCAAACAAAGCAAACAATATGCACATGATGTATGCCTGTCCTATGGCTGATGAGGCTAATCTGTCAGTTATCAAGTCAACCCGACAATTCCAGCTGCTAAACCCTGGACTGTCTCCCATTGCGCATCCCCAAGAGTCTATGCATAGCTTTTTCACACAAATGTATATCAATTTTCTCAATGGGGGTACCATTCCCGAGAATTTATACGTGCCCAGTCATCCTTACGACATAGGGTCAATAGAGTATCGAGTCTCAACCTGGAACACGTAGAGGCAAGCCACGGTACTTTATCCAAGAAAACTCGTGTCTCAGATAATTGAGTGCATAAGCCAATAAATATTCATAATTATTCGTAATCAGTACATAATCATATCATTAACATCATAGCACCACATGCACTCCAAATATTCATGTTTTCTTATATAATTTTTTAACTTTCCAACCTTACTTCTCCCACAAGTTACCTCCATCTTATTACTAGAGTTACTACTATGATTTGGGGCTAAAAGAATGAAAATAGAGGTTTAGAAGTTTGAAATTTGACTTAATAAAAACACAAAAATCCATTTTTGCTGAAACAGGGGCCACGCGTACGCGTGGGTGCGCATTTGGACCAAGACGCGTACACATGCGAACCAGGCAGAATCCACTGGTCGCGTATGAGAAATTTCGTGTATGCAAAAACCCCGGGTCACGCGTACGCGTGGGCGTACACTTTGGCCCATTTCGCGTACGCAGCCCCCTTTACGCGCACGCATGCGCATTAAACAGAAACGCATGGTCGCGTAAGGGAGGTTCGCGTACGCAAAAATTCCAGGTCACGTGTACGCGTGGGCGTACGTTTTATCAAAATTTTTTGGCAAAGTCTGAAACCTGTAGAATTTCAATTTTAAATCCTAAACTTTCGACGCACATAACTTTTTCATTTTAAATTATTTTCCTTTTGTTCTTTGAACGGCGTAAACTTCCTGGACCCAATTTTCTTATGAAACAAGTTTGAAACCGATTGGGGATTCGGAAGCCGAGTTATGGCTCACCGAAGTTTACCCCAAAACAATATTTCATAAAAACTTTTAAACCTCAATTTCATGAAGAATAATCTTCAACCAAACTTCTATACCAACATTCAACTCAGCAATACACCAGATCACACCAACACAGCACCAAATTCCTCATTACACAATTTCAACCTAAATTTCTCATTTTACATCAACAACATTATCATCCACTTACTCAATATATATATAACCATATCATCCTCTCATTCTTTACCACTCATCAATCAACATAGTATTACCAACACAAACAATATTCATCCAACACATACTCAAATCACATTATAATCAACATCAAGGGTGCTAAGCATTTGAACATTTTCATACATTCCAATCTATCATATGGTCATCTATCCTAAGTTTTTACAGAACATTATATATTAAATACGTGAAACCTAAACCATACCTTGGCCAATTTCCACGTATTACCCAAGGCAACCCACATAGGCGAAAAGCAAGCCCTCAACACACTTTTCAGCAACTTAGCTCCAAAATCCAAGCTTCCAAAGGCTCCAAAGACTTTATATCATACATACATACACACCTAACACATATATACATATATATACCCAAAAACACAATACCCAACATACTCAAAATGTAAACCCCACTAAATTAGTAAATAATTAGTCAATAAATCGAATTTTAATATGGAAAATTAGAAATGAAAATATTATATTAAAATAGGATAGAGCTCTTTAAAACGAGAATTTTGACATTAATTTCGAGGTATTTGGTCCAAGATTGGGCCAGACGGGCCGAACCAATCGAACTGGACCCAAACCGAGCCCGTGGGCCCAACCGGACCCATCACTTAAATGGGAAGAAGCCCATTTCCTTACCACCACCTTAATCCACCATAACTTCTTCGTCCGAGCTTCAATCGCCGCACTGTTTGCGGCCACGCATCCACCGCGTCGAGCTCTACGATTCTATCGGATCAATTTCATATGTAAGCTTTAATCTCACCCCAACCTCTCTATCCCTCAATTTTCAAAATTAAAGGGAACCCTTGTTGAAATTTTTCTTGATTTGGTGCTCTAGGTTCAATTTAGCTTGTGAACCTTAACGGATTTAGTTCGTTTAGTCCGTGGGCATGGTGAGAGTTCTAAACCCTAGTTATTTCTTGTTTGGATTATGTTGGATATTAAATTGTTGGGTATATGTATGTATGTATATGTGTTAGATGTATGAATGCATGATATGGAGACTTTGGAATCTTTGGAAGCTTAATTTGAGAGCTTGGTGGAGTTAGAGTTGAATCTTGGTGATTGAAGTCTTGCCCTTTTGCCTTGTGGATTGCCTTGGTTAATACGTTGAAATCGGCCAAGGTATGGTTTAGGTTTCGCGTGTATAATATATAATGTCGTGTGAAAACTTAGGCTAGAGAACCATAGGATAAGCTGGAATGGTTATGTGTATTGGATGTTTAGTAACAATAATATGGTTTGAGTATGTGTGGTATTTCTTTGGTTTTGTTGGTATTGGAATGATGAATGATGATGTGATGAGGTTTGAAAAACTTGTGATTTTGGCATTATGTAAATATAGGTTGGTTTGTTGATGTTTGATGATAAACTTGTGAAGTTTAGGTTGAAGGGAGATGTTATTGAATTGAAAAATGGTAGAATTGAAGAGATTATTGTGATATTGTCAAAAGTGTGTTATATTGTTGATTATAGGTATGATGAATTAGGTTGGAATGAGCTTTAAAAAGAAAATGAGGTTTTGAAGCTTTTGTCAAATTTAGTTTTTGGACGAACTTCGGTGACCCATAACTTGGCTTCCGAACCTCCAAATGATTTCAAACTTGTTTTGTATGAAAATTGGGTCCATGAAGTTTATGCCGTTCGAAGAACGAAGGAAAATGATTTAAAACAGAAAATTTATACGCGTCGAAAGTTTAGGATTTAAAATGGCAAATCTGTAGATTTCAGACTTGGTAAATTTTTTGGAAAAACGTACGCCCACGCGTACGCGTTACAAAGACTAGATTTTGAGTTTTTAAACTGAATTTCAAACTTCTTGGGGATGCGTATCGGGGGACAGTCCAAAGGTTTAGCAAACTGGACTTGTCAGGTTGGCTTAATAACCGACAGATGAGACTCATCAGCCATAGGACAGGCATGCACCATATGCATATTACCTGAGTTACTTGTTTGTGCATTAACTGAGTGTGCCTAAATGTATTTGCTAGGCTAATTGTATAATTGTTATCTACAGTACTTGTACTCTTTTTGTGTTTGATTTTATCTGTTTAACTGTGTGTGGTATACTATTGGAGACGGAGGTACGGAAGAAAGGCGGAAGGAAATAGGATTAAGGTTAAGTTATGTTAGGCTTGAATATCTCTAGAAAGCCACCCCCTTTAAGGTTTTTGTTTAATACTTTAAGGCTTTTTAATCTGAATATCGACGTTCTAGGATTGCCTCTGGCATTCCCAGGACCTTATATATTATATGCGTAGCACCTTTACCATGCTGAGAACCTCCGGTTCTCACCCCATACTGTGTTGTTGTTTTCAGATGCAGGTCGAGAAGCTCCTCGCTAGGCGTCTAGACTTCTGAATCAGAGTAGTCTTTGGGTTTATTTTGATTATTTACATATATATACATATCCTGAAAACCCAAAATACATAACTGAAAACTTAACTCTCCTCAACCCTCTAGGAGGGACAAAATAAACAATTTTCTTGTTATATATATGTACTTAGCTTTCTCTCCAAGAAAATTGTTTATTTTGTCCCTCCTAGAGGGTTGAGGAGAGTTAAGTTTTCAGTTATGTATTTTGGGTTTTCAGGATATGTATATATATGTAAATATTCTCCGGCCAGCCTTAGCTTCGCAGGCTGAGTTAGGAGCTTGTTATTCTGTACTTTTGACCCTCTATTCCCGCTTTCTATTTAGTTACACCTATGATCTCTAGGTTTCTTAGCATGCAAGTAATCTCGTTTCTTGAGCGTTGCGCTTTTTATTTTGCGATTTTGTTTTACCTGTTTTCCAAGGCTCCTCGTATATTACTCTTTTTTAGATACTATTATGTATATATTTTGTTTTAGAGGTCATAATACCACACCACCTCTTTACGGCTTAAGCGTAAAGCTTTGTATGGTAGAGTGTTACATTATGGTATCAGAGCAGTTTGTTCCTATAGAGCCTGAGGGACAGACTGACTATGCTTCTGTGCATTCTCTGTGTATGTGTCTATGTGCTATTAGGATATTTAACTGATATATATGGCATAAACGTTCATGAGCATGCATTTGGAACTTAAAGCATAGACTTGTGATATTGAGACTGATCAACTTGATATCACTTGTTTGGTGTGTATAGGGACCAGATGACGACTCGCAGACGCGGTCGCGGGCGAGGTAGAACTAAGCAGAATAGGAAATGCTACTCCTAAAGCGACAGGGAATAATCCTAATCCTGTAGATTTTATGGCTGCCCTGGGGAACATGGCTGCGGCCATGCAAGCGACAGCCGAAGTTTTGGGAAATCAGATAAACAATGGAAACCATGGGAATAACAATGAAGATGGCCCTTGAAACTTGCCACATTCCTGCAGGTTCACCCTCCGACTTTTTGGGAAACCTCAAACCCCACCGATGCGGACAATTGGATACAGGCTATGGAAATGGCACTGCAGGTGCAACAAGTTTCTGAAGAGCAGTGGGTTGAGTTTGGAACTTATCAGATGTAAGGTGAGGCTCAACATTGGTGGCAGGCCACGCGGCGTATTCTGTAGCCTGATGGGGTTGTAATTTCTTGGGAATTGTTCCAAATAGAGTTCTATAAGAAGTACTTTCCTAAATATCAAAGAACTTAAATTGATGCAATTAAAATAGGGCCAAATGACTGTCACTGAGTATACTAGTAAGTTTGAAGAGCTGTGTCGATTCTCTCGCATTTGTCAAGGTGCCCTAGAGGATTTTGCTCAGTGAAAGTGCATCAAGTATGAGGGAGGTCTCCGGAGTAATATTCTGAGCTCCATTACACCAATGGAGATCAGAATATTCTCTGAGCTTGTAAACAAGAGTAGGGTGGCTGAAGAATGTGTAAGGAAGGCGGCAACAGAGAAAGGAAGCATGAGAATGCCTTTTCAGAGGAATCAGGGGAGAAACTTTGCACCGAGGGGCAGGAATTTCAAACGTGGGGGCTTTGTCCCTCAAAACAATAAGGGGCAAGGCAACTTCAGGAGGATGTCTCACAATACTAATCAAGAGAGAAGATTTGGGAAACAGCCACAGCAGGACTTAAACTGTCAGAGGTACAGGAAGCATCATCCAGGAGTTCCATGCAGATTGGGTATGGGAGTGTGCTATTTCTGCGGGCAACCCGGGCACCTGGCTTGGAGCTGCCCAGAAAAAAAGAAATATGAGACTTGCAGGGTGCCGTAGCCAAGGAGAGTATATACTACTTCTGCAGCAGACACTGAGGGGTCAGAGACACTGATTAGAGGTAACTGTGAGATAACCGGTAAAGTTTTAAGTGCATTGTTTGATTCTGGAGCGACACATTCATTCATTGCGTTTGAAAAGGCTGATGAGTTAGGATTGAAAATAGTGGTCTTGGGTTATGATTTAAAGGTGTATAATGCTACTCATGAAGCTATGATGACTAGGTTAGGATGTCCACAAGTTCCGTTTCGAGTACAACAACGTGAATTCTTGCATGATCTAATTTGTCTGCCGATGACTGGTCTTGATCTCATTCTGGGGTTGGACTGGTTATCTAAGAACCATGTTCTGCTTGATTGTTTTGAGAAAACGGTATGCTTTATGCCGGAAGGGTCAAAAGTGCCTGTCGTGGTGAATCACTATTATTTGAACTCGATGATGGTGAATTGTTCTGGGGATGAATTTCAGGGAATTATGCTATTAACTGCGGGTGTTTCAGGTGATGATCAAAGCTTGGAGCAGATTCTGGTTGTTTGTGAGTTTCCTAAGGTATTTTCGAATGATATTGATGAATTCTCACCTAATCGAGAGTTTGAATTTGCTATTGAGTTGGTGCCTGGAGCCTGTCCAATCTCGAGTGCTCCTTATAGGATGTCACCTCTAGAAATGGCCGAGCTGAAGGCTCAACTAGAAAATCTATTGGGTAAATATTTTATTCGGCCGAGTGTTTCTCCGTGGGGAGCGCCAGTGTTATTGGTGAAGAAGAAAGACGGGAGTATGCGCCTGTGTGTCCATTATCGGCAATTGAATGAGGTTACTGTGAAGAATAAATATCCGTTGCCAAGAATTGATGACCTAATGGACCAGTTACAAGGAACCGGTGTGTTTTCTAAGATTGATCTGTGATCCAGATACCACCAGATAAGAGTTAGGAATGAGGATATTCCCAAAACTGCCTTTAGAACATGCTATGGTCATTATGAGTACACGGTGATGTCTTTCGGATTGACTAATGCTCTGGCGATATTCATGGATTACATGAATAAAATCTTCTATCGGTATCTGGATAAGTTTATTTTCGTGTTCATCAATGACATTCTTATTTACTCTAAGACAGAAGATGAGCATGCAGATCACTTACGGACTGTGCTGCAAATCTTGAAAGATAGGAAGTTGTATGCTAAGGTATCTAAGTGTGTGTTCTGGAAGACTGAAGTGAAGTTTCTTGGCCACGTGGTGACTGGTGAGTAAGCAAGGGATAACAGTAGATCCTGCTAGGCTTGAAGCAGTGATGAATTGGAAGCGACCAACTTCAGTGACGAAGATCAGGAGTTTCCTAGGTTTAGCGGGATATTATCGGAGATTCATTAAGGGGTTTTCACAGCTCGCCTTACCTTTAACTAAGCTGACTAGGAAGGATGTACCTTTTGTTTGGGCTCCTGAGTGCGTGGAAAGTTTTCTTACATTGAAGCAGAGATTGACTACCGCACCCGTGTTGGTGTTGCCTGAGCCGAGTGAACCATTCAAATTATACTGCGATGCATCACTGAAGGGTTTAGGGTGTGTGCTGATGCAGCACCGTAAGGTTGTAGCATATGCCTCACAGCAGTTAAGGCCGCATGAGATGAACTATCTGGCTCACGACTTAGAACTTGCTGCTGTAGTGTTTGCTCTGAAGATCTAGAGACACTATCTCTATGGTGTTAAGTTTCAAGTTTTCTCAGATAACAAGAGCTTAAAGTATCTCTTTGAGCAGAAAGAATTAAATATGCGTCAGAGGAGGTGGATGGAGCTTCTGAAAGACTATGACTTCGAGCTGAACTACCATCCTGGAAAGGCAAATGTTGTGGCAGATGCCTTGAGTCAGAAGTCTCTATGTGCTGCTTGGATGATGCTGCGAGAGGAAGAGTTATTAAAAGCATTCCAAGGTTTGAAACTAGGAGTTAGAAAAGAGTTTGGGACTTTGTGCTTAAGTCAGCTACAGATTTCAAGTGATTTCAAAGCGGAACTCCTAAAGGCTCATCAGAATGACAAAGAATTGTATAAGATTTTGCCGGCAATTGAGCAAGGCAAATGGTGGAGAGTGTCAGAAGATAAGGATGGTTTATGGAGGTTCAAAGATCGGATTATTATGCCTGATGTCAGAGATTTGCGACAAAGCATCTTGAAGGAAGCTCATAAGAGCAGATTCTCAATCCATCCGGGAAGCACCAAGATGTATCAAGATTTGAAGATGATGTTCTGGTGGCCAGGGATGAAAAATAATGTGGTGTTGCACGTTTCTAAGTGCCTAACTTGCAAGAAAGTTAAAATTGAACATCAGAGACCATCAAGAACCCTTCAGCCTTTGGAGATTCCACAGTGGAAATGGGAGAGTATTGTAATGGACTTCGTGTTAGGTTTACCTAGAACTCGAACGGGTTGTGATGCCATTTGGGTAGTTGTGGATCGACTGACCAAGTCGGCTCACTTTCTCCCCATTCGGATAAGTTGCATGATGGAGGAGTTAGCACGGCTATACATTAAGAAAATTGTGAGATTACATGGCGTACCTTCCACCATTGTATCCAACAGGGATCCTCGATTCACATCAAGGTTCTGGGGAGCCTTTCAGTGAGCATTTGGCACTCAAATGAGTCTAAGCACTGCATATCACCCTCAGACAGATGGTCAGTCAGAAAGAACAATCCAAACTTTGGAGGATATGCTGAGAGCTTGTGTTTTGGACTAGCCGGCGAGCTGGGATCGATATATGCCCCTAGTGGAGTTCGCTTATAATAACAGCTACCATGCGAGCATTGAAATGGCTTTGTATGAAGCTTTGTATGGTAGGAAATGTCAATCTCCGCTATGGTGGTATGAAGCTGGGGAAAGGAGCTTGTTAGGGCCTGAAATGATAGCTGAGACCACGAAACAGATAAAGAAAATCCATAGCTAAATGCTTATAGCTCAAAGTCGTCAGAAGAGCTATGCTGATCAAAGGCGGAAGCCTCTGGAGTTTGAGGAAGGAGAACACGTCTTTCTGAAAGTTACTCCAACCATCGGAGTGGGAAGAGCCATTAAGACTAAAAAGTTGAATCTCCGTTACATTGGACTGTTTGAGATCCTGAAGAAAATTGGACCAGTGGCTTATAGGATCGCTTTACCGCCGCATCTTTCAAACCTGCACGACGTGTTTCACGTGTCGCAGCTTTGTAAATACACCCCTGATGCAAGTCACGTCCTAGAACTAGAATCGATTCAAGTGAGGCAAGATTTGACACTACCAGTAACTCCGATTAGGATTGATGACATCAGTATCAAGTGGTTACGTGGAAAGGAGGTCTTATTAGTAAAAATAGCTTGGAGTCGGGCTGGTATTGAAGAGCATACTTGAGAGCTTAAGTCAGATATGCGGAAGGACTACCCACACCTCTTTTCAGGTAACTGAATTTGAATTTTGAGGACAAAATTCACAATTAGGTGGGTAGTATGTAAACCCCGCTAAATTAGTAAATAATTAGTCAATAAATCAAATTTTAATAAGAAAAATTAGAAATGAAAATCTTATATTAAAATAGGATAGAGCTCTTTAAAACGAGAATTTTGACACTAATTTCAAAGAATTTGGCCCAAGATTGGGTCAGACGGGCCAAACCGGATCCGTCACTTAAATGGGCAGAAGCCCATTTCCTTCCCCATTCAGCAAAGAAACACGCTGAACAGCCAAGGGAGAAAAAGGGTACCAAACCCTCACCACCACCTTAATCCACCATAACTTCTTCGTCCGAGCTCCAATCGCGTACGCATGGGTGAGCATTTGGACCATTTTGGAAAATATATTATCAAATCAACAACAGCATCACATAAAGATTTCGTTTTATTTGCCATTTTCAAGATGCATTTTTTCTCTTTATAAAAGCAATTTGACAATGTTTTTATTCTCAATCCACTTTATCTCTGTCTTTTGTCTCCCTTTAATTTTCTTGATCATTTCACCACCATTTTCTGTTTTCAAAACAAAAGATTAGTAGTAGCTTAGTGTATGTGATGTAAGTAGTATAGAGTATTGTGTAATTATGAAGACTAATGTATTTCATTATGTTTATACAGACTAATAAATATTTAGGATATTTAATTTATGTTTACTTTTTTTATTATTTGTTTCTTTCAGATAATTTGTTATCGTTTGATCTTTGACTTACTAATAAGAACTACACACACAGATATCACATACTAGTTTAGGACAACATTTAAATAGCAAACCATAATATATCTATATTTTTCCAAGGTTCAACAATTGGAAAAGAAATATTAAATTAAATTGAATCAATAGGCCAGTAACATAAACCCATGATCAATACAAATAATATAAAAATTTGTTAGACATGGATATTAACTTTATTTAGAACATGTTCATGTAAATTTATAGCAGATCATTGCATTTAAATTGTTATTATTGCCAAACAATTCCTTTAAAATTACCCTCTGTGGCGATAAACATTGTTAAATGGATTATTGTGGCATGGAAAGCCAAAAAAGCATCCACCATTGTTTTGGTTAGAATTTGAGTGATAAGGATGATTTCCAGTAAGGTCGCAGCAGTCCCTGTTTCCCCCGAAACCATTCCAGTTACTTACATTGTAGAGAAATAAACCATTATATCCTTGTTGTTGTTGGTATGATGGATACCAAATAGGGGCATTCTGGTCACCAAATTCTCTAGTAACGTCAAAAGGGTTGACACCGGTAGTAAAGACTATGTTGAAAAAAGTACTCATACTTCCATGAGTAGGGTATGGTCCAATAACTCTGAAATTTATTCTTATACCTTTATTTAACAATGGATTTTGCTTAATTGTAGAAACTACAAATGTAGTTTTTTTTATAGAAATATAAACTTTTATATTTTGACTAACAATTTTAAGTTTTAAAGAATTAATATAGATTTGTTTAGTGTAAGACACGCGATTATATCCTTTATTTGTTATAAAGAAATAAAAAAACTATTATAACTCTAAAAGTTAAAATGTTAATAAAAAATTATAAGATATATCTACCATATGATCCATATTTATTATTTCATATCTAAAAGAATTTTTTGTGTAAAATGGTATATGGAGAGTTTGGGAAAAAATTAATTTTTGTTATCACTGTCCAAAACTTAAAATCTGAGCAAAAAACATGAGATTTTACGTATATGATGCATGTATCTCCAGATATTTTTTTCAAAATGATAGTTGACACCAAAATATCAAATCATTCAAAATATCCAAAGCAAGTACAACGTTAATTAAGAAAGATAAAGAGAGCTTACCACTATGACAAGATGTAGAAGCGACACTCTAACCTGCAGTCGTAACTTTAGCCTAATTTGCAACAATCTTGAGTGAAGTTTGCTTTTTCAAAGTCTAATGAAGAACTAAAAGAATTTCTTCTATCTCTTTAATTTTTTTTCACAACTTTGACCAATCGTATCCCACCTATTGATGATGCTGTTGTCATTTTTAATTGTCTTTGAAACTCTAGAAAGAGTTTTGGCTCGTTCTTTTTCAGCATTAAATCGATCCCCAAGTGAATCATTCTTTTTAATGAGATTCTGCATGTCCATCTTAGACATTCCCTCCATGATGTAATCCAAGAAAATGAATACTACCTTGAGGTTGTTGTTCGTTTGAGAAAGCCATTTTTTTCTTTAACAAAAAATCACCATAGTAATAGGCTTTTCCACTTGAAGAATATATTATTAAATCAACAATGGCATCACATGAAGATTTCATTTTATTTGCCTTTTCCAAGATTCGATTTTTCTCTTTATAAAAACGACTTGACAACATTTTTATTCTCAATCCACTTTATCTTTGTCTTTTGTCTCCCTGTAATTTTCTTGATCATTTCACCACCATTCTCCGTTTTGAAAACAAGAGATTAGTTGTAGCTTAGTGCATGTGATGTGAATAATATAGAGTATTGTGTAATGATGAAGACTAATGTATTTCATTCTGTTTATATAGACTAATAAATATTTAGGATATTTAATTTATTTTTACTTTTTGTATTATTTGTTTCTTTCAGATAATTTGCTATCGTTTGATCTTTTATTTTCTAATAAGAACTACACGCACAGATATCATATACTAATTTAAGACAATATTTATAATAGCAAACCATAATATATCTATATTTTTCCAAGGTTCAACAATTGGAAAACAAACATTGAATTATATTGAATCAATAGGCCAGTAACATAAACTCATGATCAATACGAATAATATAAAAATTTATTAGACATGGATATTAACTTTATTTAGAACATAGTCATGTAAATTTATAGCAGTTCAATGCATTTAAATTGTTATTATCACCAGAAAATTCCTTTAGAAAAACCATCCGTGGCCATAAACATTGTTAAATGGATTATTGTGGCATGAAAATCAAAAAAAGCATCCACCATTATTTTGGTTAGAATTTGAATGAAAAGGACGATTTCCTGCGCCGTTGCAGCAGCTGCTGTTTCCCCCGAAACCATTCCAATTACTTACATGGTAGAGAAA
The DNA here is from genome assembly GCF_059453495.1 of Arachis ipaensis. Classification (NCBI taxonomy): domain Eukaryota; kingdom Viridiplantae; phylum Streptophyta; class Magnoliopsida; order Fabales; family Fabaceae; genus Arachis; species Arachis ipaensis. Next base: position 10,279,468 of record NC_142442.1, read on the forward strand.
TAGACCATTATATCCTTGTTGGTGTTGGTATGATGGATACCAAATAAGGGCATTCTGGTCACCAAATTCTCTAGTAACGTCAAAAGGGTTGCACTGGTAGTAAAGGCTATGTTGGAAAAGGTACTCATACTTCCATGAGTAGGGTATGATCTAATAATTTCGAAATTTATTCTTGTACCTTTATTTAACAATGGATTTTGCTTAATTGTGGAATCTACAAATGTAGTTTTTTTTGTAGAAAGATAATTTTTTTTATTTTAACTAACATATTAAGGTTTTAAAGAATTAATATAGATCTCTTTAGTGTAAGACACGCGATTATGTCCTCTATTTATTACAAAGAAATAAAAAAACTATTATAACTCTAACAGTTAAAATTTTAATAAAAAAAAGAGTAAAGGACAAATTCGTCCCTGATCTTTTTTTTCGCGGACATTTTCGTCCCCGAGAATTGGAAAATACATTCATGTCCCTGACCCTCCGAAAAAGTGGACATATTTACCCTTCCGTTAGAGTCGCTCCATTTGGCCTGACGGAAAACGGTGACATGGCTCCCGTGGCACTGACCTGGCCGTTACGGGCTGCCACGTAGGATGGACGTTTGAAAAGAGGACGTATTAGTCCTAGGAACCCAAACGTCACCGTTTCTTCCTCACGCCTCCAAACAAACTTTAATCCCCTTTTGCATTTTCAACCATTATTCCAGATTTCAGATGATGAACAGAGCAATTCAGCGACATATTCACCAACAACAGAGCACAAATTCAATTTCACAGGCTCAGTTCACAATTCAACCATTCCAGATTGTGCAATTTATGAAGAATCAGCAACTTACAAAAAATTACATATGGAGGAAACGGCTCTGGCCGAGGAGGAAGTTGCCATCCAGGACGGTGGAGGGGTTGAATCTTCCATCGCAGCAAGTGGCGCTAGCGAAGCTGCAATTCTACATCGAGGGCTGGATCCTGAGCGGCGAGGAAAATTGGTCTTGGCTTTTGGTCCCTGGAGTGTTCTTGCGGCGGCGTCCTCGGTGGAATCGAAGGTTCCGCCGCCGTAACCGCCGTCGTGGGTTTCAGAGTCGCAACTCCTCTGCCTCTTCCCATGGTGATGGATTTAGTTTTCAATATAAAAAAGAGTAATTTGGTGATGTTTAAGGAACAGAGCGGAACTCAAATTGGGAAATGATGAAAAGAATCAAGCTTTGAAATCAAATAAGCATTTCAGTGTGTGAAATTTTGATGGGTCGTTCACACTGATTTCCAAGAAAGAAAGAGAGAGAAAGAAAGAAAAGCAACACATTCTTCTTCTTCTTCTTCTTCTTCTTCTTCTTCTTCTTCTTCTTCTTCTTCTTCTTCTTCTTCTTCTTCTTCTTCTTCTTTGTTCTTTGAATCTTTGTCTTTGTTGTTGGGTGTGGTGTGGAGGGTGCACATGGGGAGGGGAGTAGAGTATGTTAGGGTAAGCGAGGGAGTGGAAAGGGATGGGGATAGGGCAAGGAGAGGAGGGGCAGCGTAGGTGGTGGTGGAAGAGGGAGTCGGGGAGAAATATGTCCTGTTTTGAAATGACATCATTTTGGGGTGGGAGGACTAATATGTCCTGTTTTGAAAAGCTACATGTTTTGGTGTGAGAGGACTAATATGTCCTGTTTTAAAAAGTTACATGCCACGTGTGCTCCCGTAACGGCCAGGTCAGTGCCACGGGAGCCACGTCAGCGTTTTCCGTTGAGCCCAACGGAGTCACTTTAACGGGGGATAAATTTGTCCGTATTTTAGAAGGGTCAGGGACATGAATGTATTTTCTAATCCTTGGGACGAAAATGTCCGCAGAAAAAAAGGTCAGTGATGGATTAGTCCTTTACTCTAAAAAAAATTATAAGATATCTCTACCATATGATTCATATCTATTATTTCATATCTAAAAGAAATTTTTGTGTAAAATGGTATATAGAGATTTAGGAAAAAAAATAATTCATGTTATCACGGTCCAAAATTTAAAATTTGAGCAAAAAAACATGAGATTTTTACATATATGATGCATGCATCTCGAGTTATTTTTTTCAAAATAATAGTTGACACCAAAATATCAAATCATTCAAAACATCCAAGGCTAATACAACATTAATTAAGAAAGATAAAGCGAGCTCACCACCATGACAAGATGTAGAAGCCACACTCTAAGCTGCAGTCGTAACTTTAGCCTAATTTGCAACAATCTTCAGTGAAGTTTGATTTTTCAAAGTCTCTTGAAGAACTAAAAGAATTTCTTCTATCTCTTTATTATTTTCACAACTTTGACCAATCGTATTCCCCCATTTGGTGATGCTGTCATTATTTTTAATTGTCTTTAAAACTCTAGAAAGAGTTTCGGCTCATTCTTTTTCAGCATTTAATCGATCCACAAGTGAATCATTCTTTTTAATGAGATTATGCATGTCCATCTTAGACATTCCCTCCATGATGTAACCTAGGAACTGATTATTACCTTGGGGTTGTTGTTCGTTTGAGAGAGCCATTTTTATCGTCTTTAATAAAAAATCACTATAGTAATAGGCTTTTCCACTAGAAGAACATATTATCAAATCAACAACGGCATCACATAAAGATTTCATTTTATTAGCCATTTTCATGATGCCATTTTTCTCTTTATAAAAACAATTTGACAACGTTTTTATTCTCAATCCGCTTTATCTTTATCTTTTGTCTCCCTTTATTTTTTTTTATCATTTCACCACCATTCTCCGTTTTCAAAACAAGAGATTAGTAGTAGCTTAGTGTATATGATGTGAGTAGTATAGAGTATTGTGTAATAATATAGACTAATGTATTTCATTAGGTTTATATAGACTAATAAATATTTAGGATATTTAATTTATGTTTACTTTTTCTATTATTTGTTTCTTTCAGATAATTTGTTATCGTTTGATCTTTTACTTTCTAATAAGAACTACACACACAGATATCATATACTAATATAGGACAATATTTATAATAGCAAACCTAATATATCTATATTTTTCCAAGGTTCAACAATTGGAAAACAAACATTGAATTAAATTGAATCAATACGCCAGTAACATAAACCCATAATCAATACAAATAATATAAAAATTTATTAGACATGGATATTAACTTTATTTAGAACAAAGTCATGTAAATTTATAGCAGATCAATGCATTTAAATTGTTATTATCGCCAAAAATTCCTTTAGAAAACCCAATATTTATGATAGCAAACCATTATATATATCTATTTTTTCAAGGTTCGACAATTGAAAAACAAACATTGAATTGAATTGAACCAATAGGCTAGTAACATAAACCCATGATCAATACAATTAATATAAAAAATCATCACATTTGATATTAACTTTATTTAGAACATAGTCATATAAATTTATAACAGATCAATGCATTTATATTGTTATTATGGCCAAAAAATTACATTAGAAGAATCCTCTACGGCTATAACCATTGTTAAATGGATTATTGTGGTATGGAAAACCAAAAAAGTCTCCACCATTGTTATGGTTAGAATTTGAATGGTAAAGATAATTTCCAGTGTGGTCGCCACCACTGCTTCTCCCAACACCATTCATGTTACTTGCATCATAGAGAAATAGATCATTATATCCTTGTTGGTGTTGGTATGATGGATACAAAATAAGGGCATTCTGGTTACCAAATCCTCTCGTAGCATCAAAAGGGTTGACACCGGTAGCAAAGGCTATGTTAAAAAAAGTACTCATACTTCCATGAGTAAGGTATGGTCCAATAACTCCAGGATTAACTTGAACCATGGTTTGATCTATTTGAAAAACAATAAAAACAAGTCACATTGAAAAATTGAACAATTATTATTAAGATAAAATTGGCCAACAAGATTAACTTTGTTTAATAATAAAATTTATCAAATTTCTTAAATAATATACAAGTTTATTTATTCTTGTACCTTTATTTAACAATAGATTTTGCTTAATTGTAGAATCTACAAATGCAGATGTTTTTTAATAGAAAGATAAAATTTTGATATTTTAACTAACAACTTAAGGTTTTAAAGAATTTATATTGATCTCTTTAGTGTATGACACTCGATTATGTCCTTTATCTATACAAAAAATAAAAAATAATTATAACTCTAAAAGTTAAAATTTTAATAAAAAAAATATAAGAGATCTCTACTATATGATCCATATCTATTATTTCATAGCTAAAAGAAATTTTTGTATAAAATGGTATATGGAGATTTTGGAAAAAAAATTTCTTGTTATCACTCTAAAATTTAAATTTTGAGCAAAAATCATGAGATCTTTACGTATACGATGCAAGTATCTATTTTCAGTTTTTTTTTTTAAATGATAGTTGAAACCAAAATCAAATCATTCAAAATATTCAAAGTTAATATAACATTAATTAACAAAGACAAAAAAAGCTTACTATCGTGATAAAATGTAGGTGCCACACTCTCAACTGCAGTCGTAATTGCAGCCTGATTTGCAACAATTTTGAGTGAAATTTGATTTTTTCAAAGTCTGCTAGAGAACTACAAGAATTTTTTTCATTTCTTTATTTTTTTTCACAACTTTGACCAATCGTATCCCACCAATTGGTGGTGCTGTTATCATTTTTAATTGTCTTTAAAGAGTTAGAAAGAGTTTCAGCTCGTTCTTTTTAACGAGATTCTGCATGTCCATCCTAGACATTTCCTCCATGATGTAATCAAGGAACTGATTACCACTTTGAGGTTGTTGTTCATTTGAGAGAGCCATTTTTATTGTCTTTATTAACGAAAAATCGCCATAGTAATAGTCTTTTCCACTTGAAGAATACATGATCAAATCAACACCAGCATCACATAAAGATTTTATGTTATTTTCAGTAAGTCGTCTTTTCTCTTTGTAAAAGCGATTTGACAATTTTTTTTTATTCTCAATCCTCTTTATCTCTCTATTTTGTTTCCCTTTAGTTTTTTTGATCATTTCACCACCATTCTCCATTTTCAAAACAAGAGATTAGTAGTAACTTAGTGTATATGATGTGAGTAGTATAGAATATATATTGTGTAATGATGAAAACTAATGTGTTTCATTATGTTCATATAGACTAATAAATATTTAAGATATTTAATTTCTATTTTACTTTTTGTATTATTTGTTTCTCAGATAATTTATTATCATTTGATCTTTAACTTTCTGATAAGAACTACGTACACATATATCGAATACTAATATATGATAATAAAACCAGGGGTTAAAAAGTCTATAATACAAAATTTAAGTGAGAAATATTCTTTTCGAAAATATATTAACATTTCTATATTTTCAATCTTTCTCTTACATAGAGAAAAAAAAGGAAAAGGATTCTCTTAAATTTTTTGTTTTAATTGTTTAATAAAGTGTAATTTGTCATCTTACGTTTTTTAAGTGGAATCAAGAAAAAATATGTGAAAAAAATATTAAATGGTAAAAATTAAATGATATTTTACTAAACAATTATAGAAAGTTTTGAGAGAATCCACTCTAAAAGAGGAGTATATTTAATTAGTTATTTTTTTATTTTTTATTTTGCCAAGAACATAAGAAAAAGTGAGATTTCTTTGCAAGACCGAAACAATACAATTAGGTAAGCAATAAAATTCAATCTTTATTGAACCAACAAAATTTAAAATCCATTTAAATAAATGTAAGAAATATATCTTTAGATTTAGTGTCTCGTATTTTCTCTCTCTTACATTTAAAATACAAAACCAATCTCTCTAAAAATAAATGTATTTAAATTTAAAACAAAATATAATTCAAACAAGAGTAAATTACTATTTTACTTTCTAATGTATGGGTTAAGACCGAATTTTATCCCTAGCGTTCTATTTTTATTCCCAAACACTTTATTTTGTCTTATTTTAATCTTCTAGTCAAAATTAAAATTTTTTCTTCCAAAAATACCCTTTTCACCTCTATTTTTATCTCTTTTTTTTCTTATAGTTCTGTTATTTTTGCTCATAGATCACTATAATAACTACTATGAACAATTATGATTTTGTCGTTATTTAGAAGAAAATCATAATGAAAGAAAGGATATTTTTAAAGAAAAAATTTTAATTTTGACTAGAGGATTAAAAGAGGACGAAATAAAACAATTGAGATAAAAAAATAGAACGTTTCAAACATAAAGACAAAATTAAGACTTAACACAAACGTTAGCGACTAAATCAATACTTTACTCTTTAAACAAAAATAACAAATCCTAAATTCCAAAATATAAATATTAATTCCTAAAACTTAACAATCGAAATATTTAAATTAAAAAAAAAACAATTTGAATAAAAATAACAAATCTTAAATTCTAAACTTTAAACACTAAAAATTAAATCATAAACCCGAAATTCTAAACCTAAATCCTATATCTTATATTCTTTTTATTCTAACATTTTACTTTTTGATACTGTGTGGTTGAACAACGACGACAACAATAACAATGATAATGATGATGATGATGATGATGATGATGATATGATTTCTAATTATTAATTCTATCCACTGTAATTAGTTGACCCATTTAATGAAACAAAGTTAAGACTTCATTATAGTGCATGATTTCTTATGTAGGAACAATCTCTTTATCACATACGTATAATACATAATAGGACACACAACTCTTGTTTACGAGTGGTTGGTTCATTAGTTTGGATTTAATCAATCACTATAAAAAAATTATTTTTATTGATAAATTTTTAGTGGCAATTACATAATACCACTATATATTTTATTTAATTTTTATTTTTGTGGCAATTATAAATTTGTCGTTATTACTATATGTTATAATAACAATTATAAGCTTTTTACGGCTATTAAAATGGTCTTTACTGACAATTATATAATTATTGTTAAAACATTTTAGCGATAGAATATAAGACGGTTAATGTCTAATTGCCGATAGATATATTAACGACTATTTTATTGCCGCTAAAAATAAAATAAATTACCGCAAAAAATAATTTTTCTAGTAGTACAAGTGTCGGAAATTTAAATTTCTTAAGAGATTAGTTTTTAACCTACTAAAATAAAAGATATTGTAAGAAGATATATATAAAAAAGATACAACATAACATATCTAATTTAGCACAATATTTATAATAGCAAACTATAATATATATCTATTTTTCCAAGGTTCAACAATTGAAAAACAAACATTGAATTGAATTGAACCAATATGCTAGTAACATAAACCCATGATCAATACAAATAATATAAAAAATCATCACAATGATGTTAACTTTATTTAGAACATAGTCATATAAATTTATAACAAATCAATGCATTTATATTTTTATTATCGCCAAAAAATTCCATTAGAAGAATCCTCCGCGGCCATAACCATTGTTAAAAGGATTATTGTGGTATGGAAAACCAAAAAAGCCTCTACCATTGTTATAGTTATAATTTGAATGGTAGAGATAATTTTCAGTGTCGTCGCCGCCACTGCTTCTCCCAACACCATTCCTGTTACTTGCATCATAGAGAAATAGATCATTATATCTTTGTTGGTGTTGGTATGATGGATACCAAACAGGGGTATTCTGGTTACCAAATCCTCTCGTAGCGTCAAAAGGGTTGACACCAGTAGCAAAGGCAATGTTGGAAAAAGTACTCATACTTCCATGAGTAGGGTATGGTCCAATAACTCCAGAATTAACTTGAATCATGGTTTGATCTATTTGAAAAACAATTAAAACAAGTCATATTAAAAAATTAAAAATTTATTATTAAGATAAAATTGGCCAACAAGATTAACTTTGTTTAATAATAAAATTTATCAAATTTGTTAAATAATATACGAATTTATTTATTTTTGTACCTTTATTTAACAATGAATTTTGCTTAATTGTAGAATCTATAAATGCAAATATTTTTTTAATAGAAAATTAAAATTTTGATATTTTAACTAACAATTTAAGGTTTTAAAGGATTTATATAGATCTCTTTAGTGTATGACACTCGATTATGTCCTTTATCTATACAAAAAATAAAAATTTATTATAACTCTAAAAGTTAAAATTTTAATAAAAAAATATAAGAGATCTCTACTATACGATTCATATCTATTATTTCATAGCCAAAAGAAATTTTTGTATAAAATGGTATATGGAGATTTTGGGTAAAAAAATTTATTGTTATCACTCTAAAATTTGAATTTTGAGCAAAAATCATGAGATCTTTACGTATACGATGCAAGTGTCTATTTCCAGTTTTTTTTTTTAAATGATAGTTGAAACCAAAATCAAATCATTCAAAATATCCAAAGTTAATATAACATTAATTAAGAAAGACAGAGAAAGCTTACCACTGCGATAAAATGTAGGTACCACACTCTTAGCTGCAGTCGTAACTGTAGCCTGATTTGCAACAATTTTGAGTGAAATTTGATTTTTCAAAGTCTGCTGGAGAGCTACAAGAATTTTTTCCATCTCTTTATTTTTGCCACAACTTTGACCAATCATATCCCACCAGTTGGTGGTGCTGTTGTCAGTTTTAATTGTCTTTAAAATGTTAGAAAGAGTTTCAGCTCGTTCTTTCTCAGCATTTAATCGATCCACAAGTGAATCGTTCTTTTTAACGAGATTCTGCATGTCCTTCCTAGACATTTCCTCCATGATATAACCAAGGAGCTGATTACTACCTTGAGGTTGTTGTTCGTTTGAGAGAGCCATTTTTATTGTCTTTAATGAAGAATCGCCATAGTAATAGGCTTTTCCACTTGAAGAATATATGATCAAATCAACACCAGCATCACATAAAGATTTTATTTCATTCGCCTTTTTCAGTAAACCGTCTTTTCTCTTTGTAAAAGCGATTTGACAATTTTTTTTATTCTCAATCCTCTTTATCTCTCGCTTTTGTCTACCTTTAGTTTTCTTGATCATTTCACCACCATTCTCCATTTTCAAAACAAGAGATTAGTAGTAACTTAGTGTATGTGATGTGAGTAGTATAGAGTATATATTGTGTAATGATGAAGACTAATGTATTTCATTATGTTTATATAGACTAATAAATATTTAGGATATTTAATTTCTATTTTACTTTTTGCATTATTTGTTTCTCTCAGATAATTTATTATCGTTTGATCTTTGACTTTCTAATAAAAATTACGCACACAAATATCAGATACCAATATATGGTGATAAAACCAGGGATTAAAAAGTCTATAATACATAATTTAAGTGAGAAATATTCTTTTAAAAATATATTAACATTTCTATATTTTTAATCTTTCTCTTATATAGAGAAAAAAAAAAGAAAAATAGATTCTCTCAATTTGTTTTTAATTGTTTAATTAAAGTATAATTTGTCATCTTACACTTTTTTAAGTGGAATAAAAAAAATTTGTGAGAAAAAAATATTAAATGGAAAAAATTAAATGAAATTTTACTAAATAATTAAAGAAAAATTTTGAGAGTATCAACTCTAAAAGAGGAGTATATTTAATTAGTTATCTTTTTATATTTTTATTTTGCTAAGAATATAAGAGAAAGTGAGATTTCTTTGCAAGACTGAAATAATACAATTAGAAAATCCATTTAAATAAATGTGAGAAATATATCTTTAGATTTAGTGTCTCATATTTTCTCTCTCTTACATTTAAAATATAAAATCAATATCTCTAAAAATAAATGTATTTAAATTTAAAATAAAATATAATCCAAACAAGAGTAAAATACTGTTTTACTTTCTAATGTATGGGTTAAGACCGAATTTTATTCCTAACGTTCTATTTTTATCTCCAAACATTTTATTTTGTCATATTTTAGTCTTCTGGTCAAATTAAAGTTTTTCTTCTAAGAATACCCTTTTTACCTCTATTTTTAGCTTTTTTTTGTCTTATAATTCTATCATTTTTGCTCATAGATCACTATAACAGCTACTATGAACAATTATGATTTTTGTCGTTATTTAAAAGAAAATCATAATGAAAGAAAGGATATTTTTGAAAGGAAAAATTTTAATTTTAACCAGAAGATTAAAAGAAGACGAAATAAAACAATTGAGATAAAAAAATAGAACGTTTTAAACATAAAAACAAAATTAATATTTAACACAAATGTTAGTGACTAAATCAATACTTTACTCTTTAAAAAAAATAACATATCCTAAATTCCAAAATATAAATATTAAATTCTAAAACTTAACAATCGAAATATTTAAATTGAAAAAAATAATTTGAATAAAAATAACAAATCTTAAATTCTAAATTCTAAACATTAAACATTAAATCATAAACCCGAAATTCTAAACCTAAATCTTATATCCTATATTCTTTTTATTCTATCATTTTACTTTTTAATACTATTTGGTTGAACAATAACAACGACAACGACAATGATGATGATGATATGAAATATTAATTAACAATACAATTCATATAGTTAATTTTAAGTGATTTTGCGGTGATCCAAGTATTTGTAAAAATGCCTTCTTTAATTTTAGAGTAAAATTTTGTATTATTGGCTTGGAATTGATAACTTAGGTGACTTTGAGTCATTGATGTCCAATATTGATTGGTGATTTAGGGTTATTAGTTGGTTTTGTTTCAATTGACACTAGTCTTTCATTAAGTCTAATTAGTGAGTTACCTAGGACTTGTGAATTAAGATCAATTATACCCATTTGACTTTCCTCCGATGTTTGGGAATGACGAAGTAGGATCAACTCTTCTTAATTGTCATGTTTGTGGTCAATGACTTGGATAGAACCCTTAACTCTTAATCCTTGCCAAGATGCTTTTTTAGCATTTGAATTCCTTATTTGCTTTTCAATTTCTTGTCTTTTGCCATCAAACCCCCTTTTCTCATAACTAATGATACTATGCACACTTTACTGCAATTTCTCTGAGAGACGATTCAGGATTTAAAATTTTCAATTGTTTTGTATTGTGACAATCTTTTAAACTCTGACACGGGTCATTTGTTGGTTTGAAACTATACTATCGACGAAGTAATTTTTATTTTTTTGAAAAAATTTTAAACCGACGTTTGGTCCGCGTCAAATTTATTAAAATAAAAAATAGTATGTACATACTAAAAGTAAACCAATATGTATTTGTATATAAATATGTGTTATTTAATTTATTTTTAATATGTATTTTATATTTTAATATATATTATATACAGATAACTAATTTGATTTTTTTTTGTATATGTATCATGATTGCTAATAAATAATATAATTAATTTTTTAATTTAAAGGATGATTAAAGACTAATGAGTTATTGACTAAATAGTATTTCTCAAACTAAAATACATAATGTTTAAAATTATAATTATAAGAACAATTAAAAAAAATCTAAAACTATTTATAAACATGTTGAATATATATTGTTTTCTTTTTCCCTTCCTAAAATTTGAAACGAAATCATTATAACTTTTTATCTTGACTAATTTCATAATAATTAGCATTTACACGTTAATAATATATACCATATATAAAAAAAGAGAAAAAAAGGAATTCCCTTTTAATTAATTATTACTTCAAAAGGAATTGACATATTGAAAAAATTTGAATAATTACCCAAATCAATCCTTAAAGTTCTTAAAGTTGAATACTTTGTTCTTTTAAATTTTAAAATACATAAAATAATTTTTAATGTTTACCTTCGTTAGACAATATAGTCTCCTGTTAATTATTAATGGTGATTGCTAACGTAAAATGTTAACTCACACACGTGATCGTTAAGTGTTTATATATGTGATCTGGACAAATCAGTTCCGAAAATGAAGAATGAAACAGTCCTCAAAAAATTTAAAAAATCTCAAACAGTCCCTAAAAAATTTTAAAAAATTTAAAATAATTCTTTCAAATTATTTATATATAATTATTTTTTAAATTGATAAATTTAGTTTCTAAAATTTTTAATCTATTTATCTCAAATTTGATTATTCATATATACCGAACAAAATTTATGCATTTTCAAATTCTAAATTATAAATTTATTTTGAGGTTTTTCAAAAAAATATTTTAAAATAATTAAATAAACTCGTATTTATTTTTTTATCATACAAAATATTAATTTAATTTATAAGTACCATATTCTATGATCATTATTTAATGATGAAGAAGAGATTGAGTTAATGGAGAATCATTTAACATAAAATTTTTTATATAAATAATTAAAAATATTATTTATGCAACTCCTTATAAAGGTAACACTTTGAAACTTACATACAATGTAAACCAAGTCATTTATGAAGTTAAATTTGTAAATTTCGGTCAATTATAAAATTTCAATGCAATGTGAAAACTCCTAATAGTTTGCGACACTTAAAAAAGACATGTCTTTGTAAATTCAAGAGTTTTATTCATGTTTTTTCAAAAGTTTTGGGATTCACTGGTTGTAATGTTGCATAAAATAGACTTGTAATTAAAATTATTTGTGCTACTACAATAATTAACAATTATATCAAGAAAAATAATTTTTTCACTTATAAATATTTTTCTAAGTTTATTTGGTGCCAATATCTTAGGAGTTTATGTATATAACTAATGGTCTTTATAATGTAATGACTTCTTAGATTTAGTTGTTATATTATAATTTTTACATCACATCGATATAAGTATCATATGTTAATGATTAAATAATATTATTTTCTATGACATTTTAGTGTTAATAAATAAAATTATCTTTTAATTTATATTTTATTATTTTTTGTATTTTTTATTTATTATATATATTTTTAATAATATTTTATTATTTTGATTAATAAAAATATTATAAGACATTCACTTTTGAAAATGATAAAAAATATTCGAAGGAGTTGTTTTGAAATTCTAAAATTTTTTTAGGGATTATTTTAATATTTTTAAAATTTTTCAAGAACTATTTTGTACTTCACCTTGAAAACTGATTTGTCTAGTTTGTACACGTGAACACTTAATATCAACGTGTGCGAGTTAATATTCTACATTAGCCATTATTGTTAGGGACTAATTAATGAAAAAAATTGTATTATCTAATGAAAATAAACGTTGGAAACTATTTTGTGTATTTTAAAGCCTATTTTAAAATTTTTAAAAATTAATTTAGGTGACTATTCAAAAAGTTTTAACGGTCTCGTGAAAAAAAAATTCAATAGGATTACTTTTAAGTCAAATATATACTTATGTTGTTTTGCTTTTTATATTTGACTAAATCTTGAAATTAATCCATTTCCAAAGAAAAGCAATGAAAAAAATCACTCTTAATTAAAGTACATATATAATAAAGTTTGAAACTTTTAAAATATAAATGATGAAGTGAAAAACCAATGATATATATAAATGAATCTAATAAGACTCACTTATAATAAAAATTATTTATAAGAGATGGGTCATAACTATATGAATTAATGAGATAAAATTTATTATTGAAATTTATTTACAATCGATGTAATCATCAATTTAGATTTTTTAAATTGATAATATTAAAAAAACAAAAAAAGTTAATACATCTCTTATTTAATATCTATTAATTATTATAATAATTAATAAATACTAAATTAAGTAAGTGATATATATGCAATAATTATTATTATACGTTTCTTTTGAGATTTTATATCTTTATTTGCATTATGATTATCTATGAACATAACTTATATTATGTGTTTTATAAATATAATATTTTTTTATTAAAGTACTAAGTTTTTTATACAACTAATAAACCATCCTCTTAATATATATTATTATTGATTTTGTATTTCTATGCAAAACTAATAATGGTACGTAGCTATTTAGTTTTATTCATACATCATCAACTTAATTAATTATTCATGATAGAAATATTATAATATGTTATTGGATTGTACTCGAAAAATTTAATTGTTGACAAAAAAGTTTTTAAAATATGTTATTGATAAAACAATTTTTACATGATTTAAAAATAGGACAAAAATAATAAAAAAATATTATTTTTTTATAAATAATAAAAAAATTTTATATTTAACATACAATTTATCTATTTAATTTAAATTTTTGTATATTTAAATAAATATTTAGAAAAGACATAAAAAATTTAAAACAAATATTTTAGTATCATTATAATAGTTTACTCTATATTATTTCTTTATTTTTGTTACTGCATTATATTCATTTACTAAGAATTTCTTTTCATGCCTTAGTGCGAAGCACGGATCTCGGTACTAATTAATTACATTAAAGTAGCATGTTTTTTAGTCTATTTAGGTAAAAAATAAAGAAAAATACTATTCATTCTTTAATAATGATCTATTAATCAGTTTTTAAATTTAATTTATTAATTATAATAATTTTTAAAAGATTTATATTCTAAATTTATAGGAAAATAGAACACATTATGTATTTTTTTTTTTTACCAATTGAAATTGTTATATTTTTCTCATCACTTCATTTAAAAAAATGGTTACTTTTTGGATTTTAATTTACAATATCTTAATTTTTTTTTTTTTGTTTTTCATCGTCATCACCATCACGTACAGGTACAACATGAACACAATTAACATCTAGAAGCAGTGTGAGACATTGTAGGTCTAGATTTTATGAAATAAATAGAGTAAAAAGTTTTACTAAAATAAAATTTTTTTGAGATATTTAAGAATTTATTTTAGGATGTATTAATGTTTAAAAAGTTTAAAATTGATTTGGAGATTTAAAAGTAAATTTTTTTATTTAATTTTACTTAAGCTGTTTTTAAATTTGTATTTTAAATTAAAAATATTAAATTTATTTAAATGTATTATTTTATTTTTTAAATTAATATAATAAAAGACAGATTAAAAAATTAGTTTAAAGAATACCTAATTGAATTGAAAAAAAAACAATTGACAAAAAAGCAATATTTTAAAGAAAAGTTTCGAAAAGAAAAAAAAATCAAGATACACATATTAGGTAGTAAATTCAAAAAAATTTCAAAAAGTTAAAATTGTTTTAGTGGTTGACTAAAAGATAATGCGAGTGTTTACTAATTTAAACTTTATTAAATAATAATTTATAAGTATATTATTTTAATAAAAAATTATACAATTGGTCAAACACTATAATTTTTATCCAAAAGTACGCATTTTATAAAAAAATATGAATCAAAATATACGATTTTTTTTAGTTTTTATAAAATACATATTTTTTTATTAAAATATAAAATATAAGTTTTAATTAATCATATAATTCTTTTATTAAATAACATAATTATATATTATTAATTTATCAATATAAAATTATTATAATAAATTTTGAATAATAAAAATTAAATCTTAAAAATATTTATAAAATCACTTGTAGTTAAATAATATATAAAAAATAGAATTGAATTTAGTATAAAATTATTAAAAATTTTGAATTTATAAAAAAAATGTGAAATAATTGGTGCAAGAATTAATTTAGTACATGACATTAAATTTTAAAAACTAAAATGAGTCATTAGTAGAAAGACAATGACTAATTTAATGCATCGGCAAAAATAATATGTGGATAAATAATATTGTAATAAATAACACAAATTAATATATAAATAAATAATATAATAACATGTAGTACAATCGTCCACGTTAGTATGTTATTTGTTATTAATCAATTCGTCATAATACAATTATATGTGGTTAAACTAAAATGTGACACATGTTATTAATAATCCACATTATTAATAAAAAACGAGTTAAAAACTAACATAATATACAAATCAGTCTTAGAAATATAATTAGTATAATTTGACTCTCAAAAATAATTTTGGTATATAATACTAATATTAGATCTCAGAAATATTCCTTTTTTTTTTTCCCTTAAAGTTTAGCTTTTGGTCAGTTATTTTTTTTCTGATTTTTTAGCTAAATAGGTTGAAAAACAAATTGGGACAAGTAAATTAATAAACATAATAGTATATTAGTATATGATTTGACACGATAAGAGCTAATAATATAAGATCTGACAGTTTACAACAAGATAAATTTTAATGTTATACAATATTTTGTGTAATGCAATATGAAAACAAAAAAGCGGACACGACTTGCTTGCAATTATATTTTATAATCTTACTACATATCTTAACCTTCTTAACAATTAAATTTAATTAAGTTAGTTTAAATTTAATAAAAATTAATTTTATTAGTTTTAAGAGTGTAAATACATATTTTAACTTTTGTGTGAACGTTTATATCTTTTTTTTTTTACGTTTCTCTTTTTTTTTTGCATTTTTCCTTTTATTTTTAATATTATTTTCTCATCGTTATTTTCTTATTGTTGCCGTACTTTTTTTTATAAATAACACAACAAAATTAAATAGAACAAATACAAAAATTTAAAAGAGAATAAACAATAATATTTATGTATAAAAAAAAGACGACGTATTTGATATATAGAACAACACATAAATTTCTAAAAAATCATATCGAAATATCTTTTCTCTAACACTGAAATTTTTAACTAGATGATGTGATAAAACTAAAAATTTATTTAATAAAGACTTTAATTGCATATTTACAAATTTTGATAATAAAAAAAATAAGTGAAAAAGTTAGTAGATAATCCAACAAAAATAAATAGAATAAGTGCAAAAATTTGAAAGATAATAAACAATATTATTTATATAGAAGAAGAAGACGACAACAATAACGATGATAACGATAACAATGATGATGATGATGATGATGGACAAGGAGAAGGAGGAAAACGAATGAAAAGAAGAAATCAAATGCGAAAAGAATGAGGAGGAGAAAGAGGTGGTAATAATGATGGTGGTGACGATAATAACGAAAAAAAATGAATAAAAAAGGAGAAGAAGAAGCAACCGTGACAGGGACGTAAGTAGTAAGAAAATTAGAAGAAAAAGAAGAAAAAAAGAAAAAAAAAACACTTAATGTGAGAACAATTATAATAACTTAGTTGGATTTAGTTAAATATTTTATTTAGTTATAGAATTTTATTCTATCTTTTAATAATTTTTAAGTGATACCATTTGAAAAATCTCAATCATAATGAAAACATCAATTTCCTTGTCAAAAAAGTTGACAAGTGTCATTCTAACAAAAAAAAGTTGATAACTAAGAAAATAAAGATTTGGTTATGCTGAAATAAAAAATATAAGAGTTATATATAATAAAATAAAAATATTATTTATACATTAAAACTTAATTATTATATATTTATGTATAATATATTATTTAACTTTTTCAGTGTATATTTTATATTAAGAGTAATTACTCAAATCAATTTTCAAAAATTTTAAAAGCGAATATTTGTAAATCCCGCTAAAATCGGTAAATAATTAGTTAATAAATTGAATTTTTATTAGGAAAGCTAAAAATGCAAAACTAATATCAAAATGGGATAGAGCTCATCGAAACGAGAATTTTGATACCAATTTTGAAAATTTGGCCCAAAATCGGACCGGAAAGACTGAACCGGTTGAACCGGGGCCCAAATCGGGCCCGTGGGTCCAACCGGACCCATAATTAAAAAGAAGCAGCAGCTTCTTCTTCATCATTTTTCACCATCGTTGCAAACAGATTGGGAGGAGAAGGAGCTTCCCTAACCCTCACCTTTCCTTCTCACTACCATAACTCCTCCGTCCGGGCTTCGATCGCCGCACCGTTCGCGGCCACGCGCTCAGCACGTCGAGCTCTACCTTTCTATCTGAACAATATCACTGGTAAGCATCCTATTAGGTTAAGAATCTCTATCCCTCTTTCTTTGGTAAACTTAAAAATCTACGGTGAATCTTGTCTAATTTTTGTGTTCTAGGTTCAAGTTAGCTTCCGAAACTTGTGGGCTCAAGCTATTGAGCATATGGGTATGGTAAGAATACCCTAACCCTAGCTCAATCTTGTATTTGTAATGAAAAACTGAATTGGAACATATATATATGTATTAGGTATATGTTAAGTGGGTGTTTATGCATTAGAATTGAATTGGGATTACTTGGAGGTTTACTGGTGACCAAGGCTTGTTTTGGGGCTGTTTGGTTGAGCTTGAAGGGGCTGTAATTTTGAGTTGTGAGGCTGCCTTGGGTGAACTACGTGATCGGACGAGGTATGGTTTAAGTTTCGCACGTTTAATATTTACGGTGTTGTGAAAACTTAGGTTAGAAGAACCATAGGATAACTTGAATTTGTTAATGGCATTTAATGAGTAGTTTTGTATTGTTGTTGGTATAATTGTTTATGAACATATATTGGAATTATGAGACATTGAGGTCATTAATTTTATGCTCTTGGACTTGCTTATAATGGGTTGTGTTGATGTTGATGTATTGATGGATTGTGGTTGGTGTTTGTTACTAAAATGTGTTATATGAAGTTGATGGATTAATGTGTATGAAGAGTTGGTTTATGTTAATGGCATTTAATTGGTATATGTTGATGGAAGGTTGACAAATGTATGATGAAAGTTGGCATAGGTGAAGAATTGATATGAATAAATGAAGGGTTAATGATGTATGAGGTAAATGCGGATAATTGTTGATGATCAAGGTTGGTTAAGTTGATTGTAGGTTATATTGGCAATGGTTGTTGATGAATTGGGTTGATATGGTATTGTAAGGCAAGTTTTAATGGTAAGAAACTTAAATTGGTGAAAGTGAGGTTTTTGTTGGAAATTGGTTAAAACCAAATTTTGATGAACTTTGGATGTCCATAATATTCTCCTCAAATTTTGGATTGAATTGTAGTTTGTTGTAAATAAAATATGGTTTTAAGAGCTTTTGATTGATATCAATTTTGTGGAAAACGGAATTTTATAGAGAAAGTTATAGATGTTACAAGTTTAGTGTTTAAATATGAGTTCAGGATGACCAAACAGGTTTGCTGCAAGCTTTCTGGGCATTCTGCCCATTTTTGAAAAACGCCCACCCACGCGTACGCGTGGCGTGGAATTTTGGCGACGCATGCGCGAGAGGCATGCGTATGCGTGACTTGATGTACGCTCCACGCGTGCGCGTGGCCTACGCGTACGCATGGATGCTGCCTGCTGCAAAAAACCGATTTTGGCCATTTTTAAACCAATTTTCCACTTCTAAACCTCTATTTTCTTCCCTTTAAGGCTTTAAGTATGGTTCTAGGTCCAGTAGATAAAAGAAGCTAGGAAAACAAGATAACTTGAGGGTGAAGAAAGTTGTAAACGGTGGCTTTTATGAAGAAAATAAGAATGTTAATGAGGTTTAAAGTTAAGGCTTGCCATTTGATGATGTATTGATGATAATTTCCATGGCTTATGAATAATGATATCTGAGATACGAGTTTCCCTGGGTCAAAACCGTGGCGCACCACCACGTGTTCCAGGTTGAATCTCGATACTCTGTTGACCCTACGTCGTAAGGGTGACCGGGCACGTATAAATTCCCGGGTATGGATAGCCCCCATTGAGTGATTATATGATGATTGAATGTGAACTCTATGCATAGACTCTTGGGGATGCGCGACGGAGGACAGTCTAAGGTTTTCAGACTTGTCGGGTTGGCTGGATAACCGACAGATGGGCCCCATCAGCCATAGGACAAGCATGCATCATATGCATTTATTTGTTTTGATTGTTGTGCATTTCCTGGGTTATATATATATATATCACCTGCTATCTGTTATACTTGCTATTTGTACTATTTGCTCATTACTTGTGCGTGAACTTGTTTGGTTGCTTGTTTCTGTTGTATTATGAATGATGGAGGAATGGAGGAAATGGAGAAACGGTTTGGTGTTAGGTTAGGATTGAACTTGAGTAAGTTAGGTAGATTTAGAATACCTACCCCTGTTTATGGCTTCTGTTTAGTACTTAAGTTGGATAATTGAATAACGGAGTTCTAGGATTGCCTATGGCATTCTCAGGATCGTATCTATTATACGCGTGGCACTTTTACCATGCTGAGAACCTCCGGTTCTCATTCCATATTGTATTGTTATTTTTCAGATGCAGGTCGAGAGGCTCCTCGCTAGGCGTCTGGAACCTGGGAAGCGAAGTAGTCCTTGGGTGTATTTTGGTTTCTGTTTGTATATATGTATATATATGTTTAGCTTACTCTCCAAGTAACTTATGTGCGCTGCTCCTCTTAGAGATTGAGGGAGAGATAGGAGTTACTTTGGTATTTTGGTGTATTTTGGGGACACTTATGTATGTCTATATGTATATATGTATTCTCCGGCCGCCTTAGCTTCGCAGGCTGAGTCAGGGGCTAGTTATGTTTTTTCTTGGCTTTCCTTTATTCTTTAGCATATCTTAATCATGTTCCTATTAGGTTTCTTAGCACGCAAATAATCCTTTCCGTTGAGCGTTGTGCTTTTAATTTTCGCAATTTTTTGTTTACCACTTTGTTTCAAGGCTCCTAGTATATTATCCTCTTCTCTATTATGTGTTTATTTTGCTGTTTAGAGGTTTGTAACACCACACTTCCTCTGTTCTACGACTTAAGCGTAAAACTCTATGTAGTAGGGTGTGACATTATGGTATCAGAGCAGTTCATTCCTATAGAGCCTGAGGATGGACTGATTGTGCTTTAGTGCATTCTCTGTGTATGTGTTTGATGAGCGGATAATTTATACGCTTTTTGGCATTGTTTTTAGTATGTTTTCAGTATGATTTAGTTAGTTTTTAGTATATTTTTATTGGTTTTTAATTAAAAATCATATTTCTGGACTTTACTATGAGTTTGTGTATTTTTCTGTGATTTCAGGTATTTTCTGGCTGAAATTGAAGGACCTGAGCAAAAATCAGATTCAAAGGTTGAAGAAGGACTGCAGATGCTGTTGAATTCTGACCTCCCTGCACTCAAAGTGGATTTTCTGGAGCTACAAAACTCCAAATGGTGCGCTTCCAATTGCGTTGGAAAGTAGACATCCAGGGCTTTTCAGCAATATATAATAGTCCATACTTTAAATAAGGATTGACGACGTAAACTGGCGTTCAACGCCAGTTCCATGCTGCATTCTGGAGTCAAACGCCAGAAACAAGTTGCAAAGTGGAGTTCAACGCCAGAAACACGTTACAAACTAGCGTTCAACTCCAAGAATGACCTCTCCATGTGTAAACTTCATGCTCAGTCCAAGCACACACCAAGTGGGCCCCGGAAGTAGATTTCTACATCATTTACTCAATTCTGTAAACCCTAGTAACTAGTTTAGTATAAATAGGACTTTTTACTATTGTATTAGATATCTTTGGATCATCTTGGGACGTTTACTTCTTAGATCATGAGGGCTGGCCATTCGGCCATGCCTGAACCTTTCACTTATGTATTTTTCAACGGTAGAGTTTCTACACACCATAGATTAAGGTGTGGAGCTCTGCTGTTCCTCAAAGATTAATGCAAAGTACTACTATTTTTCTATTCAATTCAACTTATTCCGCTTCTAAGATATTCATTCGCACTTCAACATGAATGTGATGATCGTGACAAAGTCATCATCATTCCCCTATGAACACGTGCCTGACAACCACTTCCGTTCTACCTTCGATTGAATGGATATCTCTTGGATATCTAATACAGGGGACCGAGTCCGAGTTATTAGCATCCTCGTGGTATAAGTTAGAACCCATGGATGGCCATTCCTGAGATCCGGAAAGTCTAAACCTTGTCTGTGGTATTCCGAGTAGGATCTGGGAAGGGATGGCTGTGACGAGCTTCAAACTCGCGAGTGCTGGGCGTAGTGACAGACGCAAAAGGATAGTAAATCCTATTCCAGTATGATCGAAAACCGACAGATGATTAGCCATGCAGTGACAGCGCATTGGACCATTTTCACAGGAGGATGGGATGTAGCCATTGACAACGGTGATGCCCTACATAAAGCTTGCCATGGAAAGGAGTAGGATTGATTGGATGAAGATAGCAGGAAAGCAGAGATCAGAGGAACGAAAGCATCTCTATACGCTTATCTGAAATTCTCACCAATGTTTTACATAAGTATCCCTATCCTATTTTATATTTTATTTATTTTCATCCACTATAATTTCTTAATACAATTTAATCCGCCTGACTGAGATTTACAAGGTGACCATAGCTTGCTTCAAGCCGACAATCTCCGTGGGATCGACCCTTACTCACGTAAGGTTTATTACTTGAACAACCCAGTGCACTTGCTGGTCAGTTGTACGAAGTTGTGAAACAGATATAAGATCATGAACGTGCGTGTTGATTTTTTAGCGCCGTTACTAAGGAATGGAATGATCACGATTTCGCACACCAAGTTTTTGGCGCCGTTGCCGGGGATTGTTCGAGTTTGGACAACTGACGGTTCATCTTGTTGCTCAGATTAGGTAATTTTCTTTTTGTTTTATTTTCAAAAAAAAAATTTTCCTTTGTTTTCGAAAATTATTTTAAAATTTTTAAGAATGAATTTTAAGGTTTCAAAATGGTATGCTGAAGTTTGGCTGGCCATCAAGCTTTAGACTAACCTGGTATGATTCCTGGAATCTTGATTGAGGACTTTGAATTCATTGCTTCCTTTTTCCTATATGTTTTCAAAAAAATAAAAAATAAAAATATACAAAAAAAAACCAAAAAAATTAATAAAATAAAATAAAAAATTTCAAAAATATTTTATGTTGTTTGTTTGAGTCTTGAGTCAATTTTTAAGTTTGGTGTCAATTGCATATTTTTTTTTTCTAAAAATTTTCGAAAATTCATGCATTCATAGTATTCTTCATGATCTTCAAGTTGTTCTTGATAAGTCTTCTTGTTTGATCTTCATATTTTCTTGTTTTGTGTCTTTTCTTGTTTTTCATATGCATTCTTGAATTCTTAGTGTCTAAAAATTAAAAATCTTTAAGTTTGGTGTCTTGCATGTTTTCTTTTCTTGAAAATTTTTCAAAAATAAGTTCTTGGTGTTCATCTTGACATTCAAAGTATTCTTGGTGTTTATCTTGACATTCATAGTGTTCTTGCATGCATCACATGTTTTGATCCAAAATTTTCATGCATTGAGTCTTTTTTATGTTTTTCTCTTTCATCATTAAAAAATTCAAAAATCAAAAAAATATCTTCCTCTTTTTCACTCATAAAATTCGAAAATTTGAGTTGACTTTTTCAAAAATTTTTAAAATCTAGTTATTTCTTATGAGTCAAATCAAATTCTCAATTTAAAAATCTTATCTTTTCAAAATCTTTTTCAAAAATCAAATCTTTTTCATTTTACCTTTATATTTTCGAAAACTTTTTAAATTTAATTTTCAAAATCTTTTTCTTATTTTATTTCTTAATTTTCAAAATCTTTACTAACATTTAATATGATTGATTGAAAATTTTCAAGTTGTTATTTGCTTATTAAGAAAGATTCAATCTTTAAACTCTAGAATCATATCTTTGATGAGTTTGGAAAACTCTAAATTAATATTTGTGATGACTAAACATTATTAAAATTAATTAATTGTAAAATTAATTGATCTGAATTTTTATTCAATATATTGATGTTATAATTTTGCTGCAGGTTTTAATAATGGGCCGAAAACAAATTTATTGTGCTAGCCCAAATTACTCTCAGCCATTGGTTTTGATAATATATGATGAATATGGCTAAGTTGATGTTACTTGGGCCCAAATGATTTTTGATTGCTCCAAGCCCAAGTGTGTTACATGCTTTTCATTTGCTTTGTGCATATTCCAAATTTCATCAGGAAAGCAAATGTTAATCAATTGGGCCAGCTTTAATTTCAATACTACAAGCCCAAGTCTTACAAAGTGATGAATGTTTTCAAGCTTGGTCCGAAAACAAAGAAAAATGAAAGCCAAGTGCTTCCAACGGAACCAAGTTTCAACCATGTGATGGATTTCAAAATCTATTACATTGTTAATTAATGCATGGGGAACATGAGAGAGAGAAAGTTCAGCTGAAATTGATTGATGGTTATTATGACTTACACGCCACTCTATACTAGGGAAGTAAAAGCAAGCTATTCTTATTCAATTTGATTAACCACTTTGCTTTGCTTTTATTTCAGATTTCTTTTATTCTCTCTCATCATTCTCTTCTTCTTTCTTCGGTCCTTAACCAAAGAACCATGGAAGCTACACCAAGCTACTATCACCGAAAAGAAGGAGTTGCATGCATCAAGACCATCAAGCTAATGATGGCAAGAAAACATACTAAAATAAAAATGAGCTGTGGCTAAGATACTTACCAAATGTGGTTAGATTTGGTGAGGTTATCTTGAGCTTTGCATGCTCAAAAAGGAAGAAGAAGATCTCGGCCAGCAAGGGAGATTCTTGAAGCATGGCTTGTCTTTGATTCTGCTCAACCACCACAGGGAGTAGCTAGAGTGGCGAAGTGATGGTTGAAGGCAGAGATTGAAGCAGATGAAGTCATCATCATCATGAAGCATCAAGGGCCAGAATTCCATCTTGGAGAGCAAGCCAAGGATGGAGTGCTCGGATTGATGAAGGGTGATGATCAAGAAAGGACTAGAGGTAATTGCATGTTGGTTAATGCATGGTTATCTCTTCTCTCTCTTTGTGGCCGAACCGATTTTGTGGAAGGAGGAAAAAGTTGGTTCGGTTTTGGCTTCAATAAGTGGAGGCTCTCCTCTTCTATATTAAGGGTGGACAGCCACTGTTTGAAGCAAGGAGAAAATTTGAGAGTGCAAGGCACAGAGTTCTCAGAGCTACCTGAGCTAACAGTTTTCTCTTCTCCTTCAATGTATTCTGTTTTGTATTTTTCTGTTTAATTTTGTCATGTCTTGAGTCTCATGGAAAAAGGCAAACAGTGAGGTTTGTAATGAAAAAGCCATAGAGCGGAAAAAGGCAGAGAGTGCAAAATTAAAAGAAAAAGCCATAGATGTCTTAGAGTTCCTTTGTTCATCTATGTTGTGTTTCATGATTCTGTGGGAATCCCCTTGTAAGTTGGGTTAGCACTTTACAAGTTGTAATCAGATTGATTATAGTGAAATTCCATCATGTTTGTGATGGAGACTGGATGTAGGCTGCACTGCACTTAGCAGCTGAACCAGGATATATCTGGGTGTAATCTTCAACTCTTCTACATTTCTATTTCTACTGCACAGGAGCAAAAACTAATATTATCTCGTGCCAAGTGACGAGACAAAAAGAAAAGTCTCGTGGCTAGGGACGAGACAAAACAAAGTTGCTCGTGTCCAGTGACGAGCAAAAACAGAAAAGTCTTCTCTGAAGTTCAGCAAGTGTTAGCAACATAAAAAGGGGGCTAAGATTCAACCCCCCCTTCTCTTAGCCACTGAAACCATCAATTGGTATCAGAGCTTGGTCTCAAAGAGATCAAGCTTTGCAGCTTGGAGTAAAGATCCTCATGGCAGAAAACAGTGGCGCAAATGTGGTGTCTTATAATCTAACTGAAGGACAATCAAGCAACAGACCCCCTCTTTTCAATGGGAAAAATTATACCTATTGGAAGGAGAGGATGAAGATATTCGTACAAGCAGTGGATTACAGACTTTGGAAGATTATTCTCGAAGGGCCTCAATTTCCAACTACCACAAGTGCAGAAGGAGTTGTTTCTCTCAAACCAGAAGCAAGATGGACCGAGGAAGATAGGAAGAAGGTGGAGTTAAATGCCAAGGCAATAAATCTGCTCAATTGTGCTATCAGCTTCGAGGAGTACCGACGGGTATCAAGATGCACAACGGCAAAGGAAATCTGGGACAAATTGCAAATCACCCATGAAGGAACCACCATTGTCAAGAAGACTCGGACAGACATGCTAAATAGAGAATATGAAATGTTTGCAATGAAGGAAGGAGAGTCCATTGATGAACTGTTCGAACGGTTCAATGCTATCATTGTTGGCTTAGATGCTCTGGGAATTACACATTCTGATTCTGTGCTAGTGAGAAGAGTGTTGAGATGCCTCACAAAAGAGTGGGAAACTAAAGCCTTAATTATTTCTGAGAGCAGTAGCCTAGACTCCATGACACTCGATGATTTGAGAGGAAATCTTCTTGCTTTTGAAAATACCTATTTGAAAAAGGATACAAAAAAGAAAGAAATTGCATTTTCTTCTGTGACTAACCCTCTGGATGATGAATCCAGTGATAACTCTTCTGAAAATGAGTTTGTTTTATTTGCAAAAAAATTCAGGAAAATGGCTAAACTCAAAGGCAAAGGCAGCAGCACAAGGAGAATAAAGAAAGACCTTAGCAAGGTAACTTGTTATAATTGCAAGGAAATAGGGCATTTCAAATCTGATTGTCCCAAGCTGAAAAAGGAGGAAAAACCGAAAAGAGGAAAGAAGAAAGGACTAATGGCCACATGGGAAGACTTGGAGAATGACTCTGATGATGATGATGAAGAAACCGAGACCAAGTCACAAACATGTCTCATGGCAGACCACATAGATCAGGTAGTCTTTCATAACCCTAACACTGAAGATCTCCATCTTATGATAGACCACCTTTCTGAAAAAATAAGATGTTTTCTGTTGGAAAATCAAGAACTTGAATAGCAAATTACCATTCTTAAGGCCGAAAACAGTTTTCTAAAAGAAAAGGTGAGAGAGGCCGAAACTGCTTGTGATCTTGTTGAAGAAAATAAGCAGTTAAGAGCCCAAGTTAGGAGCTGTGAAAGTAACCATTGTGTTCTTGCATATGTGGACTGTTTTAAACAAAATGAAGAGTTGCTTAAAAAGGTTAAAAGACTTGAGGGAGACTTGGCCAAATTTACACAAAGTTCTGAAAGTTTAAATCACATATTGGCTAGTCAAAAACCTCTTTATGATAAGGCTGGGTTGGGGTTTCATAAATCTGAAAATTCACATTTTGAAAATATTGCTTCATCTTCTAATGATACAAGATTTCAAGATCCCACCTACTTTAACAAAAAGGCAACTCCAAGGTTTTGTAGACTATGCAATCGGAATGGACACTTTCCCATCCAATGTTTTTTCGGTGAAAGAATGGTTGGTGACAAAGTTTATAAAATTGTTTTTGATTACAATGGCTTAGGACATAGAAGATGGTTTAACTTAAAAGGATCCAAAAAGATTTGGATACCTAAGGTTACTTAAGCATTGTTTTGTAGGTGTGCCTAGCATCCAAAAGGAAGGAAAATGTGTGGTATATGGACAGCGGATGCTCTAGGCATATGACCGGAAAGGCAACCTTCTTCATAAAGCTTGATGACTATGATGGAGGACTTGTCACTTTCGGTGATGATGCAAAAGGAAAAATTGTGGCTGTTGGGAAAGTTGGTAAAAACTTTTCTTCTTGTATAAATGATGTTCTCCTTGTACATGGCTTGAAACATAATTTGCTTAGTGTTAGTCAACTTTGTGATTTGGGTTTTGAAGTTATCTTTAAGAAATCTATTTGTTTAGTTGTGTGTGAAAAAAACTGGGAATGTTCTTCTTGAAGCTAAAAGATGCAACAATGTGTATGGATTAACTCTTGAGGATTTAAAGGAACAAAACGTAACATGCTTCACATCTTTTGAATCTGAAAAATGGCTTTGGCATAGAAAGTTGGGACATGCTAGCATGTATCAAATTTCTAAGCTAGTCAAAAGAAATTTGGTTAGAGGAATCCCAAACATCAAGTTTGATAAGGATCTTACTTGTGACGCTTGTCAATTAGGCAAACAAGTAAAATCCTCTTTTAAATCAAAAGATGGAATCTCAACCAAAAGGCCATTGGAAATGTTACATATTGATCTTTTTGGTCCTACTAGAACTCAAAGTTTAGGAGGTAAACATTATGGTCTTGTGGTGGTAGATGATTACTCTAGATTTGGTTGGGTACTTTTCCTTGCTCATAAGAATGATGCTTTTCATGCTTTTTCCACCCTTTGTAAGAAAATCCAAAATGAAAAGGATTTGAAAATTGCCCATTTAAGAAGTCATCATGGAAGAGAATTTGAAAATCAAGATTTTGAAAAATTCTGTGATGACTTAGGGATTTCTCATAATTTTTCATGTCCTAGAACCCCCCAACAAAATGGGGTGGTTGAAAGAAGGAATAGAAGCCTTCAAGAAATGACTAGGGCTATGTTATGTGAGAGTGAAATTCCTAAATTCTTATGGGCTGAGGCTGTGAACACAGCATGTTATATTTTGAATAGAACAATCATTAGAAAAGGGTTAAAGAAAACACCTTATGAACTATGGAAAGGAACCCCTCCAAATCTTAAGTACTTTCATATTTTTGGATGCAAATGTTTTGTGCTTAATAATAAAGAAAACCTTGGAAAATTTGATCCAAAATCATATGAAGGAATGTTTGTTGGATATTCCACCACAAGCAAGGCCTATAGAGTTTATCTCAAGGAGCATAGGACAATAGAGGAATCCATACATGTTACTTTTTGTGATTCTAACTTAATTCCCAGTATTGTGAAGGACATTGATTCAGATTGTGAAGAGGCTGCAACAAGTAAAGAAAATCCCAAATCTGTGCAAAATGAAGAATCTGTCAGCCCGGTTTTATCTCGTCAGATTGTAGGAGAAACTTCCATTTTATCTCCTGAGCAGACACGAGAAACTGAAACAGTGAGACCACCAGAATTTCATCAAAGTTCAACACCTGGCCGAAAACCTAGAGAATGGAAGTCTATGAGGGGTTATCCTCATGACTTCATCATTGGTGATCCCTCTCATGGTGTAACAACAAGATCCTCCTCCAAAAGGCAAACCAAACCTAGCAACTTTGCTCTCTTGTCACAAATGGAGCCCAACAATGTCAAACAAGCTCTTGAAGATCCATCATGGGTCAAGGCTATGCAAGAGGAGCTGGCTCAATTCGACAAGAATGAGGTTTGGACATTAGTACCTTATTCGGATGGTATGAAGGTAACGGGTACTAAGTGGGTCTTTAAAAATAAACTTGGTGAGGATGGACAAGTTGTTCGTAACAAGGCTAGACTAGTGGCCCAAGGTTACGATCAAGAAGAGGGTATAGATTTTGATGAGTCTTTTGCTCCGGTAGCTAGAATGGAAGCAATTCGGCTGCTTCTTGCCTATGCCGCCCATAAAGGTTTCAAAATGTTTCAAATGGATGTTAAGTGTGCTTTCCTTAATGGCTTTATTGATAGAGAAGTGTATGTGGCACAACCCCCCGGTTTTGAACATAAAGAGTTTCCAAATCATGTTTTTAAATTATCTAAGGCTCTTTATGGACTTAGACAAGCTCCAAGAGCTTGGTATGAAAGGCTTAGTGCCTTCTTGTTGGAAAATGAATTTCAAAGGGGTACCACCGACACTACTTTATTCATTAAAGCATCTAATGATGATATACTTCTTGTTCAAGTTTATGTTGATGACATTGTATTTGGTTCGGCCAACATTTCCTTGTGTGAAGAGTTTGGAAAACTCATGACTAGTGAGTTTGAAATGAGTTTAATGGGAGAGCTTACTTTCTTTCTTGGCCTCCAAATTAAACAAACTCCTAGTGGTACTGATGGTTTCAGTGGCTAAGAGAAGGGGGGGTTGAATCTTAGCCCCCTTTTCTTGCTTGCTAATACTTGCTGGATTCAGAGGAGACTTTTCTGTTTTTAGCTCGTCCCTAGCCACGAGACATTTTCATTTTGTCTCGTCAGTTGGCACGAGACATTTTTGGTTTTTGCTCCTGTGTAGTAGAAAACAGAGATGGAGTAGGAAAGGAAGAAAATTACACCAAGATATATCCTGGTTCGGCTGCTAGGTGCAGTGCAGCCTACATCCAGTCTCCATCACAACAATGATGGAATTTCACTATAATCAAACAGATTACAACTTGTAAAGTGCTAACCCAACTTACAAGGGGATTCCCACAGAATCATGAAACACAACATAGATGAACAAAGGAACTCTAAGACATCTATGGCTTTTTCTTTTAATTTTGCACTCTCTGCCTTTTTCCGCTCTATGGCTTTTTCATTACAAACCTCACTGTTTGCCTTTTACCATGAGACTCAAGACATGACAAAATTAAACAGAAAAATACAAAACTGAATACATTGAAGGAGAAGAGAAAACTGTTAGCTCAGGTAGCTCTGAGACTTCTGTGCCTTGCACTCTCAAATTTTCTCCTTGCTTCAAACAGTGGTTGTTCCCCCTTTTTAAAGAAGAGGAAAGCCTCCACACTTGAAGCCAAAACCGAACCAACTTCTTCCTCCTTCAACAAATCCGGTTCGGCCACATAGAGAGAGAAGAGATAACCATGCATTAACCAACATGCAATTACCTCTAGTCCTTTCTTGATCATCACCCTTCATCAATCCGAGCTCTCCATCCTTGGCTTGCTTTCCAAGATGAAATTCTGGCCCTTGATGCTTCATGATGATGATGACTTCATCTGCTTCAATCTCTGCCTTCAACCATCACTTCGCCACTCTAGCTACTTCCTGTGGTGGTTGAGCAGAATCGAAGACAAGCCATGCTTCAAGAATCTCCTCCAGCTGGCTGAATCTTCTTCTTCCATTTTTGAGCATAAAAGACTCAAGATAATCTCACCAAATCTAACCACAAATGGTGACAATCTCAGCCACAGCTCATTTTATTTTAGTATGTTTTCTTGCCATCATTGTGATGGTCTTTAGGCTTGCTTTCTCTTCATCTCGGTAGCTTACTTTTGCTTCCATGGCTGCCAATATTTCCTGAGTAATGACCGAAGAGAGAAAGAGTTGTGAGAGAGAAGAAAGAGAATATGGACATTAACTAAAGTGGTTTGATAAAACAAAGTAAATGTTTACTTCCCTTTACTGAGTAACGTGTAGCTTCAATAATGTCCATCAAATCAAAGTCACTCATGTTCTCTCTCATAGTTCCCATGCAATACATTGCAATTAAATGAATTTTGGAATCCATCTAATGTTTGAATCTTTGGATCCGTTGAAAGCAATTTTGCTTTCTTCCTTCTTTGGTTTCGGATCATGCATGAGGAACTCTTATAACATATGGGCTTGATTGCAACAATATTTGATCTTGGCCCATTAGTAACATTTGCTTTCCTGATAAAACTTGGAGCATGCATAAAACAAATGGAAAGCATGTAACACACTTGGGCTTGGAGCAATCAAAATTATTTGGCCCAAGTAACATTAAATCAGCCACATTCATTTTTTGTTATTAAAACCAAGGCTGAGTGTAAATTGGGCTAGCACAATAAATTTGTTTTCGGCCCAATATTAATCCTGCACAACAAAATTATTTTAATTAACACATTAACCAAGATTAGCTTAATAATTTTGCTGTTAATAATGTTTGATCATCAATTTAGTTTAGAGTTTTCCAAACTCATCAATCTCCCCCTTGATGACAAACATTATTAAAATTGAAATGGAAAGAAATTTAAAGATAGAGTAAAGAATACTCCCTTTGAAGATTGAATTTCTCCCCCTTTCAAATTGTCACATGGCTCCCCCTTAATATGTGCTATTTTTATCAAGGGAAGCACTTAACCTGTAACAATTGGATCAAGCTTCAAGTAACAATGTTATTCAACATATTTTATTTTGAAATGTTGAATGCTTGATTTATGAGCAGAATGTGATGATAATCAAAACTCATTTGTTATCAATAAATTGATTATCTGCTCAAACATACACATATCAACAGAACACAAAAACAGTGTTGTTCAGAAAATTTCCAAATATTTTCCAGTCCAGATATCAGAGCAATGTCATTCAAAATAAGGAAAATATTTTGAAACATATATTAGCACATCAAAAAATGGCAGATGTTTAGATATCATAGATTAAAAGAACTGCCAAAAAATAAATTTTCAATTCAGCAGGTTTATCAAAAATGAACCAATCAGCCAGAATCAGCCAGTTATCACAATAAATCAAACATCATAATAAACCAAATGCCTTCTTTGAACAAGGATAATCATGAATTTTCAATTTGAAAATTTCAACCCTTGTCCCCTGTTTTTCCAGCCCCTGTTTTATTCCAATTTCAATTTTGGAATCTAAATTTCCTCCCCCTTTTGGCATCAAGGGGCATAAAGACCTGCAACAAGAGACATGAGCAATACATAATATTTATAACAAAGCATTAATTGTTCAGAGTATCATACGGCAGGGAGTATCAAGTCATGCCTTTACAAAAAAACAAAAGAGGGATTGAGCCTATTGTTGCCAATATCAAATAAAAGTAGAGGAATAGTCACTAATCTTCAGAAACATTGAACTCAGAACCAGAATCATCTTCAGAATCTCCTGTTCCCATTTCATCATCAAAAGTTTGAATCATGAAACCGACCCTTTCATAGCACTTCTTCCAGGCTTTCTCATTTGCATATGCCAGTTTCCGGGCAGCCTTGCTTGACTTAAGCATCAATTTGGACATATTGCGGAATTCACTGAGAGCCTCCCTGATGGATGCCGTCACCTTTGAGGGTTCAGGGTGGCTTTCCAAATCGCTTAGAGAGGGTTCGGAGGCAACAGACTGCTTGCTTTTCTTGTTCGAAACTCCTCCTCATTTAATCTGTGACACTTTGTTCTCAACAGATTCATTAGACAAATCAACCTTAAAATATTCAAATATACATGTAAGAAACATGCCATAAGGAAGATTAGCCTTTTTTGTGCTTCTTACTGCTTCCCACATATGACGTGTCATTATATAAGCAAATGAAATTGGAGTGGAAGTAATAAGAGCAAAGAGGATGATAGAGTCAGAAACTGTTACTCTATGATGAGAACCACTTTGAGGAGTTATGATATGAGTGATGATACGGTGTAACAGAGAGTTCTCTGGGCCGAGGGATTTGTCAGTTGGGATTAATCCATCAAGCCCGAACAGGTTGGCACAGATGTGTTGCATGACAGTTTGTTGAGTAACTCCCACTTGATCATCCCATTTATCAACCATATAAACCTTTGGTCCCTCATCTTCATACCCAAGAGCAGCACCAATGATTTGAGGGGTGAGGGTTATGTAAACACGCTTGACATAAGAGTGGATTGACCCACCAATCAAGCGCATGTTTGCATAAAATTCCCGGACCAGCCCCGGGTATACCAATTTCTGAATGTGAGTCAGAGGAGTCCATTTCAGAGCATCAAACAGAGACGAAAAGTTCATTCCTTTGGTGGCAAGATTTGGAAGGTTCACCAAG
Organism: Arachis ipaensis; assembly: GCF_059453495.1. NCBI lineage: Eukaryota > Viridiplantae > Streptophyta > Magnoliopsida > Fabales > Fabaceae > Arachis > Arachis ipaensis. The sequence goes on from NC_142442.1 coordinate 10,312,435, forward strand.
TAAGAGGGGCAGAGATTGCGCTGCAGAAGAACGTCTTTGTGAAATTCATAGAAGGCACATGAGTGGAAGCGAGAAGGATCAAAATGTGAATGAGTTTTGTGGAATTTGTTTTTGAACTCTAGAGATTCCAGATTGGGGGGTTCGCTTGTGTCATGCAGAGTAAAGGTTTTCTGTTTCTTGTGAGAGCTTTTTGCATGAGAGGTAGATCTTTTTGGTGGTGATGGAGGTGGAGTAGTCTGTGATTCTTCTTCATCTTCTTCAACATTTGGTTGCTTGTTCTTCCCTGTCTTGCCTCTCCCTGAGGTTTTCTGAGCAATAACCTTTCGGCGCATGGTTTCGGTTTTCTTGGAGGGAGGTGACTGAGTAGAGGATGAGGTAGAATGGAGATGGATATGTGTATGGGTTGGAGGTGATGAGAAAGGTGGGTTTTTTGGAATGGGGGTTCGGCTACTTCGCCTAACAGCGGTTTTCTTTTTCATGGTGGATGAATGATGGGTTGAATATGAAGGGGTGAGGGCCGAATGAGAGGAGGATGAAGGGAGGTTAGAGGTGCAATAAATGAGGATTGGAGAGAGATGATGGGAGGTTAATGACCATAATGGCACGGTTATTATCCAAATGGAAGTTTCAAAAAGTGATAAAGAGGGAGTTTTTCCTTGAATCAAGGGATTTAGTTGGAAGGAAAAGATATGATTTGACAACATGTATCTTCCAACTAGATTTGAAAAGACAATCTAAAAGATTTTGTGATTTTATTTTTCAAGGAAGGAATAACTAACTAAACTGCCATGGTGGGGTCAGAATTTATTAGGTGGGGCCCAGGAGAATTTAAATCTGTGTTGCCTCCCCCTGAACAGAGCTCCTCTATCAAGCTTGCGTTTTTATCTCGTCCAAACCTACGAGACAAAACTGAACAGAGTTAAAAAATTCACAAATTTTCAATGAAACTTAAATCAAACATTCCCAAACTTTTTCTCAAGGTACAGAATCTGTCTTCACAGAGTGGTTTTGTAAAAATATCAGCAATTTGGTCTTCAGATTTTACAAATTGAATATCAATAGTTCCCTTTTGCACATGTTCTCTAATGAAATGATATTTAATTTCAATGTGCTTTGTTCTAGAGTGCAGAACAGGATTTTTTGAGATGTTTATAGCACTCATATTGTCACAAAATAAGGGTATACTATTAATTTTTAATTTGTAATCTTCTAATTGTGTTTTTAACCAAATTAGTTGAGTGCAACATGCAGATGCGGAAATGTATTCCGCTTCAGCTGTGGATAAAGCCACTGTGGCTTGTTTCTTGCTTGACCACATATTGAGTGAGCTTCCAAGGAAGCAACACATGCCGGACGTGCTTCTTCTATCCACTCTATCTCCCGCATAATCTGCATCACAAAACCCTACTGCACAAAATTCATCAGATTTAGGATACCACAAGCCATAATCACAAGTTCCCTTAATGTATCTAATGATGCGTTTAACAGCCGTAAGATGGGATTCTTTTGGGTGAGATTGAAATCTTGAACATACACCCACACTTTGAACAATATCCGGTCTAGAGGAGGTAAGGTACATGAGTGAACCTATCATTCCTCTATACCTTGTTTCATCCACATCTTGACCATCATCATCCTTTTCAAGTTTTGTGTTGGGATGCATTGGTGTACCCATTTCTTTGGAATTTTCTAGGCCAAACTTTTTGATAAGTTCTTTTGCATACTTTCCTTGGTAAATAAAAGTACCACTAGGAGTTTGTTTAATTTGGAGGCCAAGAAAGAAAGTAAGCTCTCCCATTAAACTCATTTCAAACTCACTAGTCATGAGTTTTCCAAACTCTTCACACAAGGAAATGTTGGCCGATCCAAATACAATGTCATCAACATAAACTTGAACAAGAAGTATGTCATCATTAGATGCTTTGATAAATAAAGTAGTGTCGGTGGTACCCCTTTGAAATTGATTTTCCAACAAGAAGGCACTAAGCCTTTCATACCAAGCTCTTGGAGCTTGTCTAAGACCATAAAGAGCCTTAGTTAATTTGAAAACATGATTTGGAAACTCTTTTTGTTCAAAACCGGGGGGTTGAGCCACATACACTTCTCTATCAATAAAGCCATTAAGGAAAGCACACTTAACATCCATTTGAAACATTTTGAAACCTTTATGGGCGGCATAGGCAAGAAGCAATCTAATTGCTTCCATTCTAGCTACCGGAGCAAAAGACTCATCAAAATCTATACCCTCTTCTTGATCGTAACCTTGGGCCACTAATCTAGCCTTGTTCCGAACAACTTGTCCATCCTCACCAAGTTTATTTTTAAATACCCACTTAGTACCGGTAACTTTCTTACCATCCTGATGAGGTACTAGTGTCCAAACCTTATTCTTGTCAAATTGAGCAAGCTCTTCTTGCATTGCTTTAACCCAAGATGGATCCTCGAGAGCTTCTTTGACATTGTTGGGCTCTATTTGTGACAAGAGAGCAAGATTGCTAGGTTCGGCTTGCCTTTTGGTGGATGATCTTGTTGTTACACCATGAGAGGGATCACCAATGATGAAATCATGAGGATAACCCCTCATAGATTTCCATTCTCTAGGCTTTCGGATGGGTGTAGTACTTTGATGATCTTCTAGTGGTCTCACTGTTTCAGTTGCTCGTGCCTGTTCAGGAGACAAAATGGAAATGTCTCCTCCAATCTGACGAGACAAAACCGGGCTGACAGATTCTTCACTTTGAACAGATTTGGGGTTTTCTTTACTTGTTCCAGCCTCTTCACAATCTGAATCAATATCCTTCACAATACTGGGAATTAAGTTAGAATCACAAAAAGTAACATGTATGGATTCCTCTATTGTCCTATGCTCCTTGAGATAAACTCTATAGGCCTTGCTTGTGGTGGAATATCCAACAAACATTCCTTCATAGGATTTTGGATCAAACTTTCCAAGGTTTTCTTTATTATTAAGCACAAAACATTTGCATCCAAAAACATGAAAATACTTAAGATTTGGAGGGGTTCCTTTCCATAGCTCATAAGGTGTTTTCTTTAACCCTTTTCTAATGATTGTTCTATTCAAAATATAACATGCTGTGTTCACAGCCTCAGCCCATAAGAATTTAGGAATTTCACTCTCACATAACATAGCCCTAGTCATTTCTTGAAGGCTTCTATTCCTTCTTTCAACCACCCCATTTTGTTGGGGGGGTTCTAGGACATGAAAAATTATGAGAAATCCCTAAGTCATCACAGAATTTTTCAAAGTCTTGATTTTCAAATTCTCTTCCATGATCACTTCTTAAATGGGCAATTTTCAAATCCTTTTCATTTTGAATTTTCTTACAAAGGGTGGAAAAAGCATGAAAGGCATCATTCTTATGAGCAAGAAAAAGTACCCAACCAAATCTAGAGTAATCATCTACCACCACAAGACCATAATGTTTACCTCCTAAACTTTGAGTTCTAGTAGGACCAAAAAGATCAATATGTAACATTTCCAATGGCCGTTTGGTTGAGATTCCATCTTTTGATTTAAAAGAGGATTTTACTTGTTTGCCTAATTGACAAGCGTCACAGGTAAGATCCTTATCAAACTTGATGTTTGGGATTCCTCTAACCAAATTTCTTTTAACTAGCTTAGAAATTTGATACATGCTAGCATGTCCCAACTTTCTATGCCAAAGCCATTTTTCAGATTCAAAAGATGTGAAGCATGTTACATTTTGTTCCTTTAAATCCTCAAGAGTTAATCCATACACATTGTTGCATCTTTTAGCTTCAAGAAGAACATTCCCAGTTTTTTCACACACAACTAAACAAATAGATTTCTTAAAAATAACTTCAAAACCCAAATCACAAAGTTGACTAACACTAAGCAAATTATGTTTCAAGCCATGTACAAGGAGAACATCATTTATACAAGAAGAAAAGTTTTTACCAACTTTCCCAACAGCCACAATTTTTCCTTTTGCATCATCACCGAAAGTGACAAGTCCTCCATCATAGTCATCAAGCTTTATGAAGAAGGTTGCCTTTCCGGTCATATGCCTAGAGCATCCGCTGTCCATATACCACACATTTTCCTTCCTTTTGGATGCTAGGCACACCTACAAAACAATGCTTAAGTAACCTTAGGTATCCAAATCTTTTTGGATCCTTTTAAGTTAAACCATCTTCTATGTCCTAAGCCATTGTAATCAAAAACAATTTTATAAACTTTGTCACCAACCATTCTTTCACCGAAAAAACATTGGATGGAAAAGTGTCCATTCCGATTGCATAGTCTACAAAACCTTGGAGTTGCCTTTTTGTTAAAGTAGGTGGGATCTTAAAATCTTGTATCATTAGAAGATGAAGCAATATTTTCAAAATGTGAATTTTCAGATTTATGAAACCCCAACCCAGCCTTATCATAAAGAGGTTTTTGACTAGCCAATATGTGATTTAAACTTTCAGAACTTTGTGTAAATTTGGCCAAGTCTCCCTCAAGTCTTTTAACCTTTTTAAGCAACTCTTCATTTTGTTTAAAACAGTCCACATATGCAAGAACACAATGGTTACTTTCACAGCTCCTAACTTGGGCTCTTAACTGCTTATTTTCTTCAACAAGATCACAAGCAGTTTCGGCCTCTCTCACCTTTTCTTTTAGAAAACTGTTTTCGGCCTTAAGAATGGTAATTTGCTATTCAAGTTCTTGATTTTCCAACAGAAAACATCTTATTTTTTCAGAAAGGTGGTCTATCATAAGATGGAGATCTTCAGTGTTAGGGTTATGAAAGACTACCTGATCTATGTGGTCTGCCATGAGACATGTTTGTGACTTGGTCTCGGTTTCTTCATCATCATCATCAGAGTCATTCTCCAAGTCTTCCCATGTGGCCATTAGTCCTTTCTTCTTTCCTCTTTTCGGTTTTTCCTCCTTTTTCAGCTTGGGACAATCAGATTTGAAATGCCCTATTTCCTTGCAATTATAGCAAGTTACCTTGCTAAGGTCTTTCTTTATTCTCCTTGTGCTGCTGCCTTTGCCTTTGAGTTTAGCCATTTTCCTGAATTTTTTTGCAAATAAAACAAACTCATTTTCAGAAGAGTTATCACTGGATTCATCATCCAGAGGGTTAGTCACAGAAGAAAATGCAATTTCTTTCTTTTTTGTATCCTTTTTCAAATAGGTATTTTCAAAAGCAAGAAGATTTCCTCTCAAATCATCGAGTGTCATGGAGTCTAGGCTACTGCTCTCAGAAATAATTAAGGCTTTAGTTTCCCACTCTTTTGTGAGGCATCTCAACACTCTTCTCACTAGCACAGAATCAGAATGTGTAATTCCCAGAGCATCTAAGCCAACAATGATAGCATTGAACCGTTCGAACAGTTCATCAATGGACTCTCCTTCCTTCATTGCAAACATTTCATATTCTCTATTTAGCATGTCTGTCCGAGTCTTCTTGACAATGGTGGTTCCTTCATGGGTGATTTGCAATTTGTCCCAGATTTCCTTTGCCGTTGTGCATCTTGATACCCGTCGGTACTCCTCGAAGCTGATAGCACAATTGAGCAGATTTATTGCCTTGGCATTTAACTCCACCTTCTTCCTATCTTCCTCGGTCCATCTTGCTTCTGGTTTGAGAGAAACAACTCCTTCTGCACTTGTGGTAGTTGGAAATTGAGGCCCTTTGAGAATAATCTTCCAAAGTCTGTAATCCACTGCTTGTACGAATATCTTCATCCTCTCCTTCCAATAGGTATAATTTTTCCCATTGAAAAGAGGGGGTCTGTTGCTTGATTGTCCTTCAGTTAGATTATAAGACACCACATTTGCGCCACTATTTTCTGCCATGAGGATCTTTACTCCAAGCTGCAAAGCTTGATCTCTTTGAGACCAAGCTCTGATACCAATTGATGGTTTCAGTGGCTAAGAGAAGGGGGGGTTGAATCTTAGCCCCCTTTTCTTGCTTGCTAATACTTGCTGGATTCAGAGGAGACTTTTCTGTTTTTAGCTCGTCCCTAGCCACGAGACATTTTCATTTTGTCTCGTCACTTGGCACGAGACATTTTTGGTTTTTGCTCCTGTGTAGTAGAAAACAGAGATGGAGTAGGAAAGGAAGAAAATTACACCAAGATATATCCTGGTTCGGCTGCTAGGTGCAGTGCAGCCTACATCCAGTCTCCATCACAACAATGATGGAATTTCACTATAATCAAACAGATTACAACTTGTAAAGTGCTAACCCAACTTACAAGGGGATTCCCACAGAATCATGAAACACAACATAGATGAACAAAGGAACTCTAAGACATCTATGGCTTTTTCTTTTAATTTTGCACTCTCTGCCTTTTTTCGCTCTATGGCTTTTTCATTACAAACCTCACTGTTTGCCTTTTACCATGAGACTCAAGACATGACAAAATTAAACAGAAAAATACAAAACTGAATACATTGAAGGAGAAGAGAAAACTGTTAGCTCAGGTAGCTCTGAGACTTCTGTGCCTTGCACTCTCAAATTTTCTCCTTGCTTCAAACAGTGGTTGTTCCCCCTTTTTAAAGAAGAGGAAAGCCTCCACACTTGAAGCCAAAACCGAACCAACTTCTTCCTCCTTCAACAAATCCGGTTCGGCCACATAGAGAGAGAAGAGATAACCATGCATTAACCAACATGCAATTACCTCTAGTCCTTTCTTGATCATCACCCTTCATCAATCCGAGCTCTCCATCCTTGGCTTGCTTTCCAAGATGAAATTCTGGCCCTTGATGCTTCATGATGATGATGACTTCATCTGCTTCAATCTCTGCCTTCAACCATCACTTCGCCACTCTAGCTACTTCCTGTGGTGGTTGAGCAGAATCGAAGACAAGCCATGCTTCAAGAATCTCCTCCAGCTGGCTGAATCTTCTTCTTCCATTTTTGAGCATAAAAGACTCAAGATAATCTCACCAAATCTAACCACAAATGGTGACAATCTCAGCCACAGCTCATTTTATTTTAGTATGTTTTCTTGCCATCATTGTGATGGTCTTTAGGCTTGCTTTCTCTTCATCTCGGTAGCTTACTTTTGCTTTCATGGCTGCCAATATTTCCTGAGTAATGACCGAAGAGAGAAAGAGTTGTGAGAGAGAAGAAAGAGAATATGGACATTAACTAAAGTGGTTTGATAAAGCAAAGTAAATGTTTACTTCCCTTTACTGAGTAACGTGTAGCTTCAATAATGTCCATCAAATCAAAGTCACTCATGTTCTCTCTCATAGTTCCCATGCAATACATTGCAATTAAATGAATTTTGGAATCCATCTAATGTTTGAATCTTTGGATCCGTTGAAAGCAATTTTGCTTTCTTCCTTCTTTGGTTTCGGATCATGCATGAGGAACTCTTATAACATATGGGCTTGATTGCAACAATATTTGATCTTGGCCCATTAGTAACATTTGCTTTCCTGATAAAACTTGGAGCATGCATAAAACAAATGGAAAGCATGTAACACACTTGGGCTTGGAGCAATCAAAATTATTTGGCCCAAGTAACATTAAATCAGCCACATTCATTTTTTGTTATTAAAACCAAGGCTGAGTGTAAATTGGGCTAGCACAATAAATTTGTTTTCGGCCCAATATTAATCCTGCACAACAAAATTATTTTAATTAACACATTAACCAAGATTAGCTTAATAATTTTGCTGTTAATAATGTTTGATCATCAATTTAGTTTAGAGTTTTCCAAACTCATCAGGTACTTTTATTTACCAAGGAAAATATGCAAAAGAACTTATTAAAAAATTTGGCCTAGAAAATTCCAAAGCAATGGGCACTCCAATGCATCCTAATACAAAACTTGAAAAAGATGACGATGACCAAGATGTGGATGAAACAAGGTATAGAGGAATGATAGGTTCACTTATGTACCTTACCTCCTCTAGACCGGATATTGTTCAAAGTGTGGGTGTATGTTCAAGATTTCAATCTCACCCAAAAGAATCCCATCTTACGGCTGTTAAACGCATCATTAGATACATTAAGGGAACTTGTGATTATGGCTTGTGGTATCCTAAATCTGATGAATTTTGTGCAGTAGGGTTTTGTGATGCAGATTATGCGGGAGATAGAGTGGATAGAAGAAGCACGTCTGGCATGTGTTGCTTCCTTGGAAGCTCACTCAACATATGGTCAAGCAAGAAACAAGCCACAGTGGCTTTATCCACCGCTGAAGCAGAATACATTTCCGCATCTGCATGTTGCACTCAATTAATTTGGTTAAAAACACAATTGGAAGATTACAAATTAAAAATCAATAGTATACCCCTATTTTGTGATAATATGAGTGCAATAAATATTTCAAAAAATCCTGTTTTGCACTCAAGAACCAAGCACATTGAGATAAAGTATCATTTTATTAGGGAACATGTGCAAAAGGGTACTATTGATATTCAATTTGTAAAATCAGAAGACCAAATTGCTGATATTTTTACAAAACCCCTCTGTGAAGATAGATTCTGTACCTTGAGAAAAAGTTTGGGAATGTTTGATTTAAGTTTCATTGAAAATTTGTGAATATTTGATTCTGATCAGCTTTTTGCTCGTAGGTTTGGACGAGAAACAATAAATGGCAGAATGGAAGAGCTGTGGTCAAGGGGGAGGCAACGCAGAATTCAAATTTTATGGGCCCCACCAAAAAAAATTCTTTGACCCCACCATGACAGTTTTGTTAGTTTTATTTCTTTTGAAAAATTAAATCAACAAAATCCCTTGGTTGTCTCATCAAATCTTGTTGGAAGAAGCATATTGTCAAATCAAATCTTTCCCTCCAACTAATCCCTTGATTTAGGGAAACCTCTTTTTAGTTTTTGAAACCCCCTCATGGATAATAACCGCTCTCTTAATGGGTAATAACTTCTCTCATTCTCTCTCCAATTAAGCATTTAATGCTTCTCTAACCTCCCATCACTCACCTCACTATTCGGCCACCCCTTCATCTCCAACTTCCATCTCCATTGATCTCCTTCATTATGAAAAAGAAAACAGCCCCAAGGAAGAGTGAGAGAATTCGCCAATCTCAAAAACCTTCTACACCCCAATCACACACCCACATTCACATCCATTCCACTTCCTCCTCTTCTCTTTCACCCCCCTCCAAGAGAACCGAGACTATGAGGCGCAAAGTTATTGCTCAAAAATCTTCTGGAAGAAGGAAGAGCGAGAAGACGAAGGAGCCCAGCATTGAAGAGGAAGTAGAGGAGTCTCATACCTCACCTTCTCCATCATCGCCAAAAAGAACCTCTCCACATGCATCCGGAAAGAGTTCCAAGAAGACGAAGGGTTTCGAGTTCCATGAGACCAGAGAACCCGCAAACCTTGGGTCAATGGAATTCAAGAACAAGTTTCACAAACAACACTCACATTTCGATCCTTCCAGGTTCTCTACGTGTGCTGCTTTTGAATTCCACAATGACGTCCTAGAGAAACGGCATTTGTGTCTCTCTTATCTAGTGAATCTAAAATCTCTGGCATCCAAAGGACTCGATTTACAGCCCATGTTTGAAGGTCTTAAATGGTCACCTCTGCTTCATATTCATAAAATGGTGTACCCAGGGCTGGTTAGGCAGTTCTATGCAAATCTAAGGTTTATTGATGGCAGCCTTCACTCTTATGTGAAACGGGTTCAAATCATATTGGATTCTGAAACAATCTCTTCTGCCCTTGGATACATTGATGAAGGGCCAAAGGTTTATATGAGTGATAAATGGGACTCACATGTAGGAATTACATACAAGCAAGTGATTCATCAAATCTGTGAAAATCTGTCTGGCCTAGATGGAACTGTTCCGACTCATAAGGCTTTGGGTCCAACTAACTCTCTGCTGCACCGCATCATAACTCACATTCTAACTCCTCAAAGTGGTTCTCACAACAGGGTAACTGTATCTGATTGTCTCATAATATTTGCTTTAGTTACTTCAACTCCTATTTCATTTAGCTATATTATGATTCATCACATGTGGGAGTCTGTGAAAAGTACAAAAAAGGCCAATCTACCTTATGGAATGTTTCTTACATGCATTTTTGAGTACTTTAAGGTAGATTTAACCAATGAGGATGTAGAGAACCGTGTTTCCATGATTAGAGCAGGCGGAGCTGCAAAAAGAGGAAAGAAATCTGATGATGATTTTGAAGGCCGCCCAGAATCCTCAAAGATGACTAGTTCCATCAGAGAGATTCTCACAGAATTCACCAATATGTCCGATCTCATGGTTCAATTTCACAAGTCTGCCCGCAAGCTTGCTTATGAGAATGAATTGGCATGGAAGAAATGTCAAGAAAGGGTCAGTCTAATGTTGGAAAGCCTTGAAAAAGAAGCTGGCAGTGATGGCGCCGAGGAGGAGCCCTACTTTAATCTTTTTGATGATTAACTCTCTGGTTACTGTTTGATATTGGCACAATTTGGCTCAATTAGCTCTTTTGTTTTTTGTTTAGGTTGCAATTGACAATAGCTGCCTAGGAGATACTTTGATGACACTGTTTGGTTATGTTTTGAACTGTTATATTGCATGTTCTGTTTTCTGTAACAATATTTTGTGCAGGTGCCCCCATGATGACAAAAGGGGGAGGAAACTTAGGTTCCAAAATTGAAATTGGAACGAAACAGGGGCTGGATGAAAACAGGGGAACAGGGGATGAAATTTTCAAAATTGAAAATTAATGATCACCCTTGTTCAAAGAATGCATGTTGTCATTGCATTCACCATGGTTGTTGCTTAGTTTATCATGATACATTCACTAATGTTGCTGCTTAGTTTATCAGGATTAATTAATGATCATTTGGCATTTGGTTTATAATCATGGTTGAATTATTTTAATGCCTGATTACTGATTCATCATTGATAAATTTTTTTGATTAAAAACTTATTTTTGGCAGTTCCTTTAAACCATGTATTAAAACTGCCCTGTTTGTTTGCTCAAATACTTTTCCATCATGCTGTTTTGCTCTGATATTTTTAACAGGAAAGGATTTGAAAAATATTTTGATATGAAATTGTTTGAGCAGTAAATCAGTTTGTGATATCAAAAGAAATTTGATTATCAATTAAAACTGCTCATAAATCAAGCATTTAGCATCATAAAATATGCTAAATAACATTGTCATTAGAAGCTTGATTCAAATGTTACAGGTTTATGCTTCCCTTGGAAAAATAAGCATACATCAAGGGGGAGCTATGTGACATTTAGAAAGGGGGAGAAATTCAAATTCAAAGGGAGTATCCTTTACTCAATCTCTAAATTTCTTTCCATTTCAATTTTAATAATGTTTGTCATCAAGGGGGAGATTGATGAGTTTGGAAAACTCTAAATTAATATTTGTGATGACTAAACATTATTAAAATTAATTAATTGCAAAATTAATTGATCTGAATTTTTATTCAATATATTGATGTTATAATTTTGCTGCAGGTTTTAATAATGGGCCGAAAACAAATTTATTGTGCTAGCCCAAATTACTCTCAGCCATTGGTTTTGATAATATATGATGAATATGGCTAAGTTGATGTTACTTGGGCCCAAATGATTTTTGATTGCTCCAAGCCCAAGTGTGTTACATGCTTTTCATTTGCTTTGTGCATATTCCAAATTTCATCAGGAAAGCAAATGTTAATCAATTGGGCCAGCTTTAATTTCAATACTACAAGCCCAAGTCTTACAAAGTGATGAATGTTTTCAAGCTTGGTCCGAAAACAAAGAAAAATGAAAGCCAAGTGCTTCCAACGGAACCAAGTTTCAACCATGTGATGGATTTCAAAATCTATTACATTGTTAATTAATGCATGGGGAACATGAGAGAGAGAAAGTTCAGCTGAAATTGATTGATGGTTATTATGACTTACACGCCACTCTATACTAGGGAAGTAAAAGCAAGCTATTCTTATTCAATTTGATTAACCACTTTGCTTTGCTTTTCTTTCAGATTTCTTTTATTCTCTCTCATCATTTTCTTCTTCTTTCTTCGGTCCTTAACCAGAGAACCATGGAAGCTACACCAAGCTACTATCACCGAAAAGAAGGAGTTGCATGCATCAAGACCATCAAGCTAATGATGGCAAGAAAACATACTAAAATAAAAATGAGCTGTGGCTAAGATACTTACCAAATGTGGTTAGATTTGGTGAGGTTATCTTGAGCTTTGCATGCTCAAAAAGGAAGAAGAAGATCTCGGCCAGCAAGGGAGATTCTTGAAGCATGGCTTGTCTTTGATTCTGCTCAACCACCACAGGGAGTAGCTAGAGTGGCGAAGTGATGGTTGAAGGCAGAGATTGAAGCAGATGAAGTCATCATCATCATGAAGCATCAAGGGCCAGAATTCCATCTTGGAGAGCAAGCCAAGGATGGAGTGCTCGGATTGATGAAGGGTGATGATCAAGAAAGGACTAGAGGTAATTGCATGTTGGTTAATGCATGGTTATCTCTTCTCTCTCTTTGTGGCCGAACCGGTTTTGTGGAAGGAGGAAGAAGTTGGTTCGGTTTTGGCTTCAATAAGTGGAGGCTCCCCTCTTCTATATTAAGGGTGGACAGCCACTGTTTGAAGCAAGGAGAAAATTTGAGAGTGCAAGGCACAGAGTTCTCAGAGCTACCTGAGCTAACAGTTTTCTCTTCTCCTTCAATGTATTCTGTTTTGTATTTTTCTGTTTAATTTTGTCATGTCTTGAGTCTCATGGAAAAAGGCAAACAGTGAGGTTTGTAATGAAAAAGCCATAGAGCGGAAAAAGGCAGAGAGTGCAAAATTAAAAGAAAAAGCCATAGATGTCTTAGAGTTCCTTTGTTCATCTATGTTGTGTTTCATGATTCTGTGGGAATCCCCTTGTAAGTTGGGTTAGCACTTTACAAGTTGTAATCAGATTGATTATAGTGAAACTCCATCATGTTTGTGATGGAGACTGGATGTAGGCTGCACTGCACTTAGCAGCTGAACCAGGATATATCTGGGTGTAATCTTCAACTCTTCTACATTTCTATTTCTACTGCACAGGAGCAAAAACTAATATTATCTCGTGCAAAGTGACGAGACAAAAAGAAAAGTCTCGTGGCTAGGGACGAGACAAAACAAAGTTTCTCGTGTCCAGTGACGAGCAAAAACAGAAAAGTCTTCTCTGAAGTTCAGCAAGTGTTAGCAACATAAAAAGGGGGCTAAGATTCAACCCCCCCTTCTCTTAGCCACTGAAACCATCAATCTTTTTAGTTTCTTGTTAGTCAAGTAATCAACTTTAGTTTTCAAAATCAAATCTTTTTAATTTTCTTTTCAAATCTTTTTCAAATTAAAATTTCAATCATATCTTTTTCAAATTCAATTTCAAAATCTTTTCTAACTTCTTATCTTTTTAAAATTGATTTTCAAATCTTATCTTTTTGTTTCAATCATATCTTTTTAAATTTCAATCATATCTTTTTCAAAAACAAATTTCAAAACTTTTTCAATCAATCTTATCTTTTTGTTTCAATCATATCTTTTTCAAAACTACCTAACTAATCCTCTCTCTCTTATTTTTGAAAATTTCCTCTCTCCTTTTTCAAAATTTCTTTTTAATTAACTAATTGTTTTAATTTTAATTTAATTTCAACTTTAATTTTCGAAATCTAACTTTCAATTTTAATTTTTATTTTAATTAAATTTCAAAATTCTCTCTCCCATCTCCTTCTATTTATTTATTCATCTACTAACACTTCTCTCCCATCTAAAAATTCGAACACCACCTCCCTCTCTGTGTTCGAGTTTTTCCTCTTCTCTTCTTTACATTACATTCTTTTCTTCTTCTACTCACACAAAGGAACCTCTCTCTACTGAGGCAAAGAGGATCCCTATTATTTTCTGTTTTCTTCTTTTTCATATGAGCAGGAGCAAGGACAAGAACATTCTTGTTGAAGCAGATCCTGAACCTGAAAGGACTCTAAAAAGGAAACTAAGAGAAGCTAAAATACAACAATCCAGAGACAACCTTACAGAAATTTTCGAACAGGAAAAGGAGATGGCAGCCGAAAATAATAATAATGCAAGGAGGATGCTTGGTGACTTTACTGCACCTAATTCCAATTTACATGGAAGAAGCATCTCCATCCCTGCCATTGGAGCAAATAACTTTGAGCTGAAACCTCAATTAGTTTCTCTGATGCAGCAGAACTGCAAGTTTCATGGACTTCCATCTGAAGATCCTTTTCAGTTCTTAACTGAATTCTTGTAGATCTGTGATACTGTTAAGACCAATGGGGTTGATCCCGAGGTCTACAGGCTTATGCTTTTCTCATTTGTTGTAAGAGACAGAGCTAGAGTATGGTTGGATTCTCAACCCAAAGATAGCCTGAACTCTTGGGATAAGCTGGTCACAGCTTTCTTAGCCAAGTTCTTTCCTCCTCAAAAGCTTAGTAAGCTTAGAGTGGATGTTCAAACCTTCAGACAGAAAGAAGGAGAATCCCTCTATGAAGCTTGGGAGAGATACAAGGAACTAACCAAAAAGTGTCCTTCTGACATGCTTTCAGAATGGACCATCCTGGATATATTCTATGATGGTCTGTCTGAGTTATCAAAGATGTCACTGGACCATTCTGCAGGTGGATCCATTCACCTAAAGAAAATGCCTGCAGAAGCTAAAGAACTCATTGACATGGTTGCAAATAACCAGTTCATGTACACTTCTGAAAGGAACCCTGTAAGTAATGGGATGCCTCAGAAGAAGGGAGTTCTTGAAATTGATACTCTGAATGCTATATTGGCTCAGAATAAAATATTGACTCAACAAGTCAATATGATTTCTCAGAGTCTGAATGGAATGCAAGCTGCATCCAATAGTACTCAAGAGGCATCTTCTGAAGAAGAAGCTTATGATCCTGAGAACCCTGCAATAGCAGAGGTGAATTACATGGGTGAACCATATGGAAACACCTATAATCCCTCATGGAGAAATCACCCAAATCTCTCATGGAAGGATCAACAAAAGCCTTAACAAGGCTTTAATAATGGTGGAAGAAATAGGTTTAGCAATAGCAAGCCTTTTCCATCATCCACTCAACAAAAGACAGAGAGTTCTGAGCAGAATCCATCTAGCTTGGCAAATATAGTCTCTGATCTATCTAAGGCCACTCTAAGTTTTATGAATGAAACAAGGTCCTCCATTAGAAATTTGGAGGCACAAGTGAGCCAGCTGAGTAAAAGGGTCACTGAAATCTCTCCTAGTACTCTCCCAAGCAATACAGAAGAAAATCCAAAAGGAGAGTGCAAGGCCATTGAATTAACCATCATGGCCGAACCCACAAGAGAGGAGGAGGACGTGAATCCCAGTGAGGAAGACCTCCTGGGACGTCTAGTGATTAATAAGGAATTTTCCTCTGAGGAACCAAAAGAATCTGAGACTCATCTAGAGACCATAGAGATTCCATTGAACCTCCTTATGCCATTCATGAGCTCTGATGAGTATTCTTCCTCTGAAGAGAATGAAGATGTTACTGAAGAGCAAGTTGCCAAGTACCTTGGTGCTATCATGAAGCTGAATGCCAAATTATTTGGTAATGAGACTTGGGAAGATGAACCTCCCTTGCTCATCAATGAACTGAGTGATCTGGATCAACTGAGATTGCCTCAGAAGAAACAGGATCCTGGAAAGTTCTTAATACCTTGTACCATAGGTACCATGACCTTTGAGAAGGCTCTATGTGACCTTGGGTCAGGGATAAACCTCATGCCCCTCTCTGTAATGGAAAAATTGGGAATCTTTGAGGTACAAGCTGCCAGAATCTCACTAGAGATGGCAGACAACTCAAGAAAACAGGCTTATGGTCAAGTAGAAGACGTGTTAGTAAAGGTTGAAGGCCTTTACATCCCTGCTGATTTCATAATCCTAGACACTGGGAAGGAAGAGGATGAATCCATCATCCTTGGAAGACCCTTCCTAGCCACAGCAAGAGCTGTGATTGATATGGACAGAGGAGAATTGATCCTTCAACTAAATGAAGATAACCTTGTGTTTAAAACTCAAGGATCTCCTTCTGTAACCATGGAGAGGAAGCATGAAAAGCTTCTCTCACTGCAGAGTCAACCAAAGCCCCCACAGTCAAACTCTAAGTTTGGTGTTGGGAGGCTTCAACCAAACTCTAAGTTTGGTGTTGAACTCCCATATCCAAACTCTAAGTTTGGTGTTGGGAGTCTATAAAATTGACCTGATCACCTGTGTGGCTCCATGAGAGCCCACTGTCAAGCTATTGACATTAAAGAAGCGCTTGTTGGGAGGCAACCCAATGTTATTTAATCATTTTTATTTTATTTTCTCTTTGTTATTTCATGTTTTATTAGGTTGATGATCATGTGGAGTCACAAAAACTACTGAAAAATCAAAAATAGAATAAAAAATAGCATTGAAAATAGAACACCCTAGAGGAAGGGCTTACTGGCGTTTAAACGCCAGTAAGGAGCATTTGGCTGGCGTTTAACGCCAGAACAGAGCATGAAACTAGCGTTAAACGCCAGAAACAAGCAGCATTCTGGCGTTTAAACGCCAGGAATGTACCTCAGAGGAAAACTGGCATTCAACGCCAGAAACATGCTGCAGACTGGCGTTGAACGCCCAAAACAAGCATGGAAGTGGCGTTTAATGCCAGAAACATGCTGCAATCTGGCGTTAAACGCCAGGATTGCCTACAGAGGGCATTTACACGCCTCAAAGGTGAAGGGATGAGAAATCCTCAAACACCTCAGGATCTGTGGACCCCACAGGATTCTCTCAGGATCTGTGGACCCCACAGGATCCCCATTTACCTTTCTTCTCTCCTCTTCACACCTTTTCATAACACTCTTCCCCAAATACCCCTCACCAATCAACTCAATCACTCTCTCCCATCACCTCTTCACCACTCACATCCATCTTCTCTTCCCCAAAAACCCCACCTACCTTTAAATTCAAAATAATTTCCCTCCCAAACCCAACCCTAAATGGCCGAACCCTAACCCCTCCCCACTCCTATATAAACCCCTCATTCCCTCTTCATTTTCACACAACACATCCCTTTCTTCACCCCTTGGCCGAAACCACCTCTCCCTCCATCTCCTCCATTTTTCTTCTTCTTCTACTTCTTTCTCTTTTTCTTTGCTCGAGGACGAGCAAACATTTTAAGTTTGGTGTGGTAAATGCATAGCTTTTATTTTTCCATAACCAATCATGGCACCTAAGGCCAGAGAAACCTCTAGAAAGAAGAAAGGGAAGGCAATTGCGTCCACCTCTGAGTCATGGGAGATGGAGAGATTCATCTCTAAGGTCCATCAAGACCACTTCTATGAAGTTGTGGCCAAGAAGAAAGTGATCCCTGAGGTTCCTTTCAAACTCAAAAAGAATGAGTATCCGGAGATCCGACTTGAGATCCAAAGAAGAGGTTGGGAAGTCCTCACCAACTCCATTCAACAAGTCGGGATCTTAATGGTTCAAGAGTTCTATGCAAACGCATGGGTCACTAGAAACCATGATCAAAGTGTGAACTCGAACCCAAAGAATTGGCTCACCATGGTTCGGGGGAAATACTTAGATTTCAGTCCAGAAAATGTAAGGTTGGCGTTCAACCTACCAATGATGGAAGAGAATGCACGCCCCTACACTAGAAGAGTCAACTTTGATCAAAGGTTGGACCAAGTCCTCATGGACATATGTGTGGAAGGAGCTCAATGAAAAATTGACTCAAAAGGCAAGCCGGTTCAACTAAGAAGGCTTGACCTCAAACCAGTAGCTAGAGGATGGTTGGAGTTCATTCAATGCTTAATCATTCCTACTAGTAACCGGTCTGAAGTTACTATAGACCGGCCATCATGATCCATATTATCATGATTGGGGAGGAAGTGGAGGTTCATGAGATTATACCTCAAGAACTCTACAAGGTGGCTGACAAGTCCTCCAACTTGGTAAGGTTAGCCTTTCCTCACCTCATTTGCCACCTCTGCAATTCGGCTGGGATTGACATAGAGGGAGACATCCTCATTGAAGAGGATAAGCCCATCACTAAGAAAAAGATGGAGCAAACAAGAGAGCATGGACCTCAACATGAGCATGAGGAAATTCCTCACCATGAAATCCCTGAGATGCCTCAAGGAATGCACTTTCTTCCACAAAACTATTGGGAACAAATCAACACTTCCCTAGGTGAATTAAGTTCCAACATGGGACAATTAAGGGTGGAACATCAAGAGCACTCCATCATCCTCCATGAAATTAGAGAAGATCAAAGAGCTATGAGGGAGGAGCAAGAAAGACAAGGAAGAGACATAGAGGAGCTCAAAAGCACCATTGGTTCTTCAAGAAGAGGAAGACGCCACCCTTACTAAGGTGGACTCATTCCTTAATCTCCTTGTTTATTTATTTTCCTGTTTTTCGATTTTTATGCTTTATGTTTGTTTATTTTTTTTGTCTTCATGATCACTAGTATTTAAGTGTCTATGCCTTAAAGTTATGAATGTCCTATGAATCCATCACCTCTCTTGAATAAAAAAATTGTTTTAATTACAAAAGAACAAGAAGTACATGGTTTCGAATTCATCCTTGAAACTAGTTTAATTATTTTGATGTGGTGACAATACTTTTTGTTTTCTGAATGAATGCTTGAACAGTGCATATGTCTTTTGAAGTTGTTGTTTATGAATGTTAAATATGTTGGCTCTTGAAAGAATGATGATAAGGAGAAATGTTATTTGATAATCTAAAAAATCATAAAAATGATTCTTGAAGCAAGAAAAAGCAGTGAATACAAAGGCTTGCAGAAAAAAATGGCGAAAAAAAAAGGAAAAAAAATAATAGAAAGAAAAAGAAAAAGCAAGCAGAAAAAGCCAAAAGCTCTTAAAACCAAAAGGCAAGAGCAAAAAGCCAACAACCCTTAAAACCAAAAGGCAAGGGTAAATAAAAAGGATCCCAAGGCTTTGAGCATCAGTGGATAGGAGGGCCTAAAGAAATAAAATCCTGGCCTAAGCGGCTAAACCAAGCTGTCCCTAACCATGTGCTTGTGGCGTGAAGGTGTCAAGTGAAAACTTGAGACTGAGCGGTTAAAGTCAAGGTCCAAAGCAAAAGAAGAGTGTGCTTAAGAACCCTGGACACCTCTAATTGGGGACTTTAGCAAAGCTGAGTCACAATCTGAAAAGGTTCACCCAATTATATGTCTGTGGCATTTATGTATCCGGTGGTAATACTGGAAAACAAAGTGCTTAGGGCCACGGCCAAGACTTATAAAGTAGTTGTGTTCAAGAATCAATATACTGAACTAGGAGAATCAATAACACTATCTGAACTCTGAGTTCCCATAGATGCCAATCATTCTGAACTTCAATGGATAAAGTGAGATGCCAAAACTATTCAAGAGGCAAAAAGCTACAAGTCCCGCTCATCTGATTGGAGCTATGTTTCATTGATATTTTGGAACTTATAGTATATTCTCTTCTTTTTATCCTATTTGATTTTCAGTTGCTTGGGGACAAGCAACAATTTAAGTTTGGTGTTGTGATGAGCGGATAATTTATACGCTTTTTGGCATTGTTTTTAGTATGTTTTCATTATGATTTAGTTAGTTTTTAGTATATTTTTATTAGTTTTTAATTAAAAATCACATTTTTGGACTTTACTATGAGTTTGTGTGTTTTTCTGTGATTTTAGATATTTTCTGGCTGAAATTGAGGGACCTGAGCAAAAATCAGATTCAGAGGTTGAAGAAGGACTGCAGATGCTGTTGGATTCTGACCTCCCTGCACTCAAAGTGGATTTTCTGGAGTTACAGAACTTCAAATGGCGCGCTTCCAATTGCGTTGGAAAGTAGACATCCAGGGCTTTCCGGCAATATATAATAGTCCATACTTTGAATAAGAATTAACGACGTAAACTGGTGTTCAACGCCAGTTCCATGCTGCATTCTGGAGTCAAACGCCAGAAACAAGTTGCAAAGTGGAGTTCAACGCTAGAAACACATTACAAACTGGCGTTCAACTCCAAGAATGACCTCTCCACGTGTAAACTTCAAGCTCAGCCCAAGCACACACCAAGTGGGCCCCAGAAGTGGATTTCTACATCATTTACTCAATTCTGTAAACCCTAATAACTAGTTTAGTATAAATAGGACTTTTTACTATTGTATTAGACATCTTTGGATCATCTTAGGACGTTTAGTTCTTAGATCATGAGAGCTGGCCATTCAACCATGCCTGAACCTTTCACTTATGTATTTTTCAATGGTAGAGTTTCTACACACCATAGATTAAGGTGTGGAGCTCTACTGTTCCTCAAAGATTAATGCAAAGTACTACTGCTTTTTCTATTCAATTCAACTTATTCCGCTTCTAAGATATTTATTCGCACTTCAACATGAATGTGATGATCGTGACAAAGTCATCATCATTCCCCTATGAACACGTGCCTGACAACCACTTCCGTTCTACCTTTGATTGAATGGATATCTCTTGGATATCTAATACAGGGGACCGAGTCCGAGTTATTAGCGTCCTCGTGGTATAAGTTAGAACCCATGGATGGCCATTCCTGAGATCCGAAAAGTCTAAACCTTGTCTGTGGTATTCCGAGTAGGATCTGGGAAGGGATGGCTGTGACGAGCTTCAAACTCGCGAGTGCTGGGCGTAGTGACAGACGCAAAAGGATAGTAAATCCTATTCCAGTATGATCGAGAACCGACAGATGATTAGCCATGCAGTGACAGAGCATTGGACCATTTTCACAGGAGGATGGGATGTAGCCATTGATAACGGTGATGCCCTACATAAAGCTTGCCATGGAAAGGAGTAGGATTCATTGGATGAAGATAGTAGGAAAGCAGAGATCAGAGGAACGAAAGCATCTCTATACGCTTATCTGAAATTCTCACCAATGTTTTACATAAGTATCCCTATCCTATTTTATATTTTATTTATTTTCATCCACTATAATTTCTTAATACAATTTAATCCGCCTGACTGAGATTTACAAGGTGACCATAGCTTGCTTCAAGCCGACAATCTCCATGGGATCGACCCTTACTCACGTAAGGTTTATTACTTGGACGACCCAGTGCACTTGCTGGTCAGTTGTACGAAGTTGTGAAATAGATATAATATCATGAACGTGCGTGTTGAGTTTTTAGCGCCGTTACCAAGGAATGGAATGATCACGATTTCGCACACCATTGTTTATGTGCTATTAGGATATCTAACTGATATATGTGGCATAAACGTTCATGAGCATGCATTTGGGACTTAAGCACTGAACTTGAGATATTGATACTGATCAACTTGATATCACTTGTTTGGTGTGTATAGGGACCAGATGTCTACTCGCGGACGCGGACGCGGACGCGGACGCGGACGCGGACGCGGACGCGGACGCGGGCGAGGTAGAGGCCGAATAGGCAATGCTATACCTGAAGCATCAGGGAATATTCCTGACCCTATAGACTTCATGGCTACCTTGGGCAATATGGCAACAGCTATGCAAGCGACAACTGAAGCCCTGGGAAACCAAATAAATAATGGGAACAATGGCAATAATGGTGATAATGGTCCGATGACGCTCTCTTCCTTCTTGAAGGTTCACCCTCCAACTTTCAGAGGAACCTTGAATCCAATCGATGCTGATAACTGGATACAGGCCATTGAGCGAGCATTACAGGCGCAACAGGTTCCGGATGAACAGTGGGTTGAGTTTGGAACCTACCAGTTGCATGGTGAAGCTCAGTACTGGTGGCAGGGCATGAGGCGCATTCTGCAGCTGGTATGGTAATTTCTAACCCACAAACTAACCGGTAAGTGCACCGGGTCGTACCAAGTAATACCTCAGGTGAGTGAGTGAGGGTCGATCCCACGAGGATTGATGGACTAAGCAACAATGATTGATTAATTGGCTTATTTAGACAAACAGAAAAGAGTGTTTGAATATTCAAAGAGCATTAAACAATTGTACAGAAATTAAAATAGTAAAGTAAATGGGTTGGGAGTAAAGTATGGAGAAGGCAGTTAAGGGTTCAGAGTTATCTATTTTTCCGGATTCACTTTTCTTACTAACTATTTTAATCCTGTAGGAATTAATTTATGGCAAATTATATGTGACTAGACCCTAATTCCTTAGACCTTTCTAATCTCCTCTAATTTTCATCAACTGCCAATTCCTTGGTCAATTAATTCCAATTAGAGGGTGATGATCAAATTCCAGTTTATATGCCACAAAAACTCTAATTACCCAAAAATAAAAGGATTATATGTCATGTATCCCGTTAAATCCAGATAATTAAAATTTAGGAGAATGTGTTTTCAAGATGTTGTTCAAGTAAAGAGCTTTTCCAAGTTATACAAGAACTCAAGTAGAAAAGGGTCATACTTCCGTTCCACCCAAATTCATAAGATAAAGAGCGAAAACAATTCTTAAATTATAAATCCATACATGAATTAAAATAGAAAAAGCAATAAAATCAATCCATACAAATAGACAGAGCTCCTAACCTTAACAATTGAGGTTTAGTTGCTCATAGTTCAGAGTAGAAAACTAGGATTGTAAATTGGAATGGAATAATGTTGGGCTGGAATCCCCCTGTTGGAATCCCCTTCTATATCTAATCCTAATTTTATTTAAAATCTATTATCTAAAACTAAAATAATATCTTTTTCTAAAAAAATATTTGAATTTAAATTAGAATTAATTAACAAGTCTTCAGTTGATGGGTGGGGACCACTCGTTTTGTCTATTCTGCAGCTTCTAATATGTGTTTTCTGGGCTGAAAACTGAGTCAAAACAGCCCAGAAATTGCCCCCAGCATTTTTATGCGTTTTCTGCACGTGGCGCATGTCACGCGTATGCGTCGATGGTCTTCTTCGCGTGTCATGTGCACGCGTCAGTCACGTGCACGCGTCGCTGAGCAAATCTTCAAATCACGCGTACGCGTCAGTCATGCGCACGCGTCGCCATGGAAAGGTCCAAATCACGCACACGCATCAGTCACGCGTACGCGTCGCTCCTCGCTGCCATCTCCTTTGGTTCTTGTGCTGCAGAAACTCCATCAAATCCATCCGAATGCTACCTAAAATAAACAAAATTGCAAAAAAACTCAAAGTAGCATCCATATTGGCTAAAAGATAATTAATTCTTTATTAAACTCAACAAATTAGATGCAAATTTACTAGGAAAAGATAGAAAAGATGCTCACGCATCACAACACCAAACTTGAATTGTTGCTTGTCCTCAAGCAACCATAACTAATATAGGCTTAGGATGTGAATTTGCATGAGAATGAGAGTTCGATTAAGCTCATGTCTCTTCTTATAGTGGGGTTTACAACTGCAATCCTGGATAGTTTTGGCATCTCACTCTCCTTTGAATCAGAAGGATGTCACTGTCATTCTGAATTAGAATCCGGATTACATTATGAATTCTCTGATCTTTTGTAACTCAATTTAATCCTTGAACACAGTAAATTTTTTTCTGGTGCTTTGCACCTTGAGCCTAGCCGTGATTTTAAATATTTTGTCTCAAGCTTTACTTGACACAAAAACACCACAAGCACTTAACTGGGGAACTCTCTTTACGTTCTAAATATTATTATTTTTATTTGTATTTTAAATTTTTTTTTCAGTTACTCCCAGACAGTGGTGCTCAAAGCCTTTGGTGTACTCTGCAATTGATCTTGACTCTAAATGTTCTGTCTCAAGGATTACTTGACACAGAAACACCACAAGCATGTGACTAGGGAAACAACTCTTTGAGCTTTTAATCATGTCTGACCTCCCTAGTCATTGATGCTCAGAGTCTTGGACCTTGCTTTTATTTTTCTTTTGCTGTTTCTTTTGCTTCAAGGATTAAACTTTTATTAATTTCAGAGAAATCATAATAATTCTCTAAATTCCTGTTCCTTGTACATCAACATTCTTTGATTCAAATTTAAATATGCACTGTTCATGTCATGCATTCAGAATCACAGAAAGTACCACCACATCTAAGTAAATAAGACTATTCTTCAATATAAACTCACTTTCTCATGCAATACATCACTTCTGTATTTTTTATTTGAATTCAAGCTCAGTGAGTAATACATGAGACATCTTTTCGGAATTAAAGCAATTAAGAGAAAACTAAACTAGACCTAGGATTCTAACTAATAAAGGATCAATCAACAAACAAAGCAAAATAGCAGAAAACTGGAACATAATATAGTAAAAGCGGGAAGGAATATAGAATGAAAGGAACTCGACCACCTTAGTTATCCTAGCGGTCGTTTTATTCTTCAGGTTGTGCTCCTCCTGTGAAGATGATTCGCCTCCCTTTGGTGCCATAAGAATAAACAGAAAATTTCTAAGCGAAGCATCAACACCAAACTTAAAGGTTTGCTTGTCCTCAAGCAAAGAAGAACTGAAAACAGAAAGAAACAACGATTATGATGAAAGAAGAATAAAAGGATAAAAGAACAAGAGAGAATTAGGATTGGGAGAGAGAGAGAAAATTAAAATTGGGCGACAAACTAGTGTAGTTGTGCGGCGAAGGCGACGCGTATGCGTACAGCACGCGTACGCGTGGGTCACGAATTTTCCTTAATGACGCGTGAGCGTCAGGCACGCGTCCACATGCCCATGATTTGTGCGATTCGCACGAAGCCACCTGCGCACACGCACAACTCTCTGTTCGCGTGGCTTGGGAACCAATAATTTCATGAGACGCGTGCGCGTCATGCATGTGCACGTGTGGATGGCCATTTGTGCAGATGACGCACACGCGTCAGGGACGCGCACGTGTCAGGGACGCGCACGCGTCAGGGACCCGTACGCGTGAACAAGTTTTGTGCTTCTAGCACACTTCCAGCCCTAAGCCAGCACAACTCTCTGCCCAAACACTTATTTAGATGACGCATACGCGTGGAGTGCCAAAATCACGAATGACGCGCACGCGTGGGGTACGCATACGCGTGGAGTGCCAAAATCACGAATGACGCGCACGCTGGGGTACGCGTTCGCATGGGCTTGTTTGTGCGAACGGCGTCATTCATGTGCCACTCCCGCATAACTCTTTGTTCATTTTTATTTTTCACGCACACCCATCTGACGCGTACGCGTCAGCGACTGATAAACCACTATTTTATGGTTTATCTTGTGCTCAATTGAGTGGATTTCATCAACTCTTTACCCACTTATTCATATTATTTGCATAGTTTTACATTTGCCTTCCTAATTATGTGCTTTGATTGAAAACATGCTTCTTTGATCTTATATTTGCTTATTATTAATCCTCTCTTATTACTATTAGATGCCTTGATATGTGTGTTAAGTGTTTTCAGATATTATAAGGCAGGAATAGCTTGGAGGATGGGAAGAAAGCATGCAAAAGTGGAAGGAATGCAAGAAGTTGGAGAAATTGCTAAGCTGTCCAGCCTGACCTCTCTGCACTCAAACGGCTATAACTTTAGCTACAGAGATCCAAACGACGCGGTTTCAGTTGTTTTGGAAAGCTAACGTCCGGGGCTTCGATTTGATATATAATATGCTATAGTTCCTCTGACGCTAGGCGACGCGACCGCGTGATTTATGTGGCCACGTCGCAAGTGACGGAAATCAGCGCAAATGAATTCGCATCCAGCGAATTCTGGGCTATTTTTGACCCAGTTCTCGGCCCAGAAAACACAGATTAGAGGCTATAAAGTGGAGAAATGCATCTATTCATGAGAGGGCTCTCAAATTCACAATTTCAGGAGTAGATGTAGTTTTTAGAGAGAGAGGTTCTCTCCTCTCTCTTCTAGGATTAGGATTTAGGACTTCTCTTAGTTTTAGGAGTGACTCTCAATCCCAGGTTCTTTATTTTATTTATTTTTCTATGCATGTCTATGTCAGATTTAAGTTCTTTTGTTAATGCAATTTGAGGTATTTCAATTTAATATTGCTTTCTTTTATTTACATGATTATTGCTTCCCATCTGAAGGCATTTTTATTCCAATAGATTTACTTTTTCCCTTTTGGTTTTGGTTAAGAAATCAGTAATTCAGGAGTTATCCAACTCAACAGCATAATTGTTAATTGTTATCTTGCCAATTGAACTGAGCTTCAATAATCCCAATCTTTTCTTAGGAATTAACTAGGATTTGAAGATCAAACTATCTAGTCACTTGACCTTCCTCTGCTATAAGTAAGGGTTAACTAAGTGAAATTAAGATTCAATTTTCATTATCATTGATAGGGATAACTTGGTCTGGACTTCCAATTTCTAATACCTTGCCAAGAGTTTAAGTTTATTGTTATTATTTTATTTTACTTGTCACTTAACTAACTTTTTACCTTGATCCAAAACCCCCAATTTACAAACTCATAACCAATAATAAGAACATACTTCCCTGCAATTCCTTGAGAAGACGACCCGAGGTTTAAATACTCGGTTATCAATTTTAAAAGGGTTTGTTACTTGTGACAACCAAAAACGTTTATACGAAGAGATTTTTGTCGGTTTAAAGACTATATCTACAACGCGACTGTTTTTATGACATTCTTTATTGGCAAAAATCCTAACGTCAAAATGGCGCCGTTGCCGGGAAATTGCAAACGTGTGCCTTATTATTGGTTATTGTAAATATTTTTTTTATTTTTTCTTGTTTATTTGTTTTTATTTTTGTTTTTATTTTTTCTTTTTCATAAATTAAGAGGTTATTGGTTTTTATTGCAAAATTTTTCAAAAATTTGTTCTTAGTGTTTATCTTGATCTTCGAGTTGTTCTTCGCGTTCATCTTGACCTTCAAGCTGTGTTCTTAGTTGTTTTCTTCGTTTTGATCTAAAAATTTGAAATTTGGTGTTATTTTATTGTTTTTCTCTTTAAAAATATTTTTTAAATCAATTTTTTTTCAAAAAAAAAAACAAAAAAAAATTCAGATTTTTATTTTTAAAATTTTTATCTTATCTTATCTTATTTCAAATTTCAAATTTCAAATTTCAAAATTTCAAATTTCAAATTTCAAAAATTTAATTTTCAAATTCAAAATTTAAATAACTTTTTAATTTAAATTTATTTTTTATTTTTTTTTTATTTTTTATTTTTTATTTCTATTTACTACTATGAACTCTCACCCCTTTGGCTATGAGTCTGGTTACAATAATGTTGCACGAAGAAGAAATTACAATGAGAACAGGCATCAAGGTTGGAACAATCAAAGATGGGAGGAGCTACAAGGATTTGATCAACCCTCATGGCAACAACCACCTCCAATGGACTATCAACAACCACCACCATATGCCTATGAATCCTTTCCTCAACATGACTTTGGACCACCATACTCACAAGCCCCTTTCCACCATTCACCTGCATATGACCCTAACCCACATCTACCATACCAACCACCTTATGAACCAAATGAACCATACATAGATCCACCCCAAACCTCCATGGAGAAAGCACTTGCCAATCTAAACTCTACTATACAAGCTCTCGTCGCCCGAATCAGACCACCAAATACCTTCAACAATCAACCCTCAAGCTCTAGTGCACTTCCTTGTCAACCACAGAATAATCTCTCCATCCCATCACCACCATCCATGGAAGAGCACCCACATCCATCAATCCAAGATCAAGATGATCCCAATTATGCTATTGATATGGAACAGGAAAGAAGGAATCATCTTCGCGAATCCATACTTCATAAGGAGCTAGAGGAGGCCCTAAAGGTGAAGGTAGTAAAGACCCTTGATGATGAAAGAATAGTTAAAAAGAGTCATCATGGAAAGAAAATCATCAAGGATGAATACGATTTTATATTAAAACTACTGGACAAAGCAGTAATTATTAAAGAGGAAAAAGTGGTTGAAGACTTGCGAGATGCTGAACCTCCATGGGAAAGTCAAGACATAGAGCCTCCTTCCAAGACGGTTGCATTTGATGTTGAGGAGGGTGTACAACCTCCAAGGCATACCCTGGTTGAAGACTTGGAAGAGGCTGAAATTGAAGAAGCTTACAAGGAGGTGGAAGTTGTCAGAGAAGAGCACAAGGGAGTGGAGCTTGCAATTTCATTAAAAATACCTCCCCCTAAGTTGCCATCACCCTTCACAACATTCAAGTGGGTAAAATTCATATCCCATAGCTTTCTAATCCCACTTGAATATGGGCTACTGGAGACGGATGGTCAACTTAGAGCTCTTTGCGGCATTAAGAGTAAGAGGAAGATGGCCAGTGGTGAGAATTGTCCTGCAAGGTTCATTATGGTTGGAAGCTTTAAATTTAAACGCAAAGGTTGGTGTAGAGCTCAATTGAATGGGTCTAGGAAGCTGTTTGGTAGCTGCAGTGAGAATTCAAATTACTTATCACCCAGTTGGAAAAATACAGATCCCGACAAAAATGGGTGTAAAAGCAAAGTTTGGGATCCTGGAATCTGTTCTGACATCCAACACCCCGGGAGCCTAAGAATCTTTTTGAAGCTGCTCAAGGGTTTTACATGCCTAGTTTGGGACCCCGGAGGTTACTGGAGATACAAACATTGGTGGAGATTCCTGGATGAATACAAGCATAAACCACCATAACAGGAAGCTCATCAAATGTCCAACTTAAGGACTTTAACTAAAAGTGCTAGGTGGGAGACAACCCACCATGGTATGATCGTCCTTTTTTATTTTTATTTAATTTTATTTGTTTTTGAGTTTTATTTTATTTTGTTATATTGAACCTGGAATTTTGCATCACATTCATATTAACACTGCATTATGCATTTTTCAGATTACAAAAAAAAAAAGAGAGAAAAGCGAGCACGCAACGCGACCGCATCAGCGACGCGTCCGCGTCGCTAGGAAAGGGGAGAAAAATAAAAACGAACAGAGAGTTTCGCAGGAGCAGCGTTGGAGGCGTGCCAATGGCACAAATCACCCCACGCGACCGCGTCACCCACGCGGCCGCGTGACCTGAAATCGGCGTAAAAAGGGTGCATGGCCGAAAGTTGAGTTGGAGTTGGGCTGGACTCGTGCTGGTAGCCCAAGCCCTACCACGCGAACGCGTGCCCCACGCGGCCGCGTCATTTTAAGAAGATGGCCACTCACGCGATCGCGTCGACCACGCGATCGCGTCACCCAGAATTTTGGCAAAAAGAGTTTCGAACAGAGAGTTGTGCGACCACGAGGCTGCACTCGCGCCACTAGCACAAATTGAGTCACGCGATCGCATGCCCAACGCGTCCGCGTCACCCAACCTTATCGTGCACCACGCGACCGCGTCACCCACGCGACCGCGTCACCAGCGTCGCATAACCTATCCAAATTAGTGCCAATTTTCTTATCTTTTCTTCTCAGAATCCTTATTTTTCTTCTCTTTTCTTATTTCTTTCTTCTTCCTTTCTTATTTTCTTTCACTTCCATTCTATTTTATTTCATTTATTTGCATACTTTATTTCATTGCATTATTTTCATTGGTGTTAGGATTTTATTTGAGTCATTATTCCTCATTATATGTTTGACAATTATTATTATCTTCTTTAAAGGATTGCTTGCATGTTCACTGTAATACTTTCTATACCTTCTTCACCATGCATGCTATGTGTTTGTGAAAAAGCTCATATGGCATTATGCACTTCTCTATGTTATTCTACTATTCAATGCTTGCTTTTCATAAACTCCCTTTACTATTTTAATTGAATATAATTGTCAAATACAAACATGGTAATTTATTACAAGTAATGCTTGGTCTATGCTACTCATGCCCTTTTCCGGCATGCCAATAAACACCCTGCATCCACTTATCTTTCGATGCACTGGCTATTTTTCATTGCTGACTTTTCACATGTACTCGAGAGCATGTGTTAATGTCAATTACATCCTAATGTGCATCCATCACCACTCTTCCATTCTCTTTCTTGCTATATATCTATTGAATTTAATTTACTTCCTCTTCCCTTCTTCAGGATGGCCACCAAGGAAGGAAAGGAGAAAAGCTACTCCCAAACCGCCAGCAAGGAAAGGAACAAAAAGAGCCCCAGCTGAGGAACCACAATCCCCATCCACTTGCACATCTTAGCATGCACTGAGGACGGTGCAATCTTTAAGTGTGGGGAGGTCGATACCGATCTCCATGGGTTAGTATTTTCCTGTCTCAAACACCAATATTTTATTTTCTTTGTTAATTGTTGCATTTGCATATTTAATTGCATGTTTATTTGATTTTTTCATTTAGTTACTGCTTGGTTAAAATAATAAGTTTCTTTTTAAGATCCTATTTTTGAAAAAATATTTTTCACTAATTTAAATAAAAATTTTTAAAAAAATTTTTATGTGTAAATTTGTTTGAAGTTGTATTTGGAACATGGTTTTTTGAGCCAAAGAACACACAACCTGTAAGATTTTGAGCTTATTTACATGGTTACATTATTTAACCATAAATATTTTATTCCTGTGTGTTCCCTTCTCTATGATTGTAATCTATATTTTGTTCCAATCTATATGTCCAATATTTAGTATATTTACATGCTTGCATATGATTGAGGCCATTATTTGATTTTAGCTCACTTACCCCAAATAAGCCTACCCTTTAAATCACCCTTGTCAGCCACTTTGAGCCTTTTTTAATCCCCATTTATTCTGTATTTTACCACATCACTAGCCTTAAGCAGAAAAACAAGTAAATATCCCAATTGAATCTTTGGTTAGCTTAAGATAGGGATTGTGCAACAATTAAGTGCGGGAAAACTGTGGGAACATGGGTTAATAAGGGAATGTATCATGTTTATTTGAATATTGGGAATTTGGGAACCTACTCATAAAAAATCAAAATAGAAAAATAATGAAAAATCCATGTGCATTGATAAGTTATGTTTGCTTTTATGATTCAAAAAATAAATAAATAAATAAATAAAATAAAATAAAATAAAATAAAATAAAATATTCAATAAATAAGCAAATAAATGAGGGGACAAAATTACCCCAATGTTAAGTTAATGAAAAATCAATGCACATGTGATAAAAATTAAAGAAAATTCGGTATATGAGTATGGGAATTATACAAAAGTGGGAATTATGGGTAGCTAGGCATGAATTTAAAAGTATATAGAGTATATGTATATTAGGTGAGAGCTTAGGTTAATTAAAGATTCAATTTATAAAGCTCACTTAGCCATATATATACCTTTACCCTTACCTTAGCCCCATTACAACCTTGAAAAAAAGACCTCATGATGTTTGCATTGGTATATTAAATTTTGTTGATTGATTAGATGAAGAACAAAGTTTTAGAAAGCATGATTAGAGAAGACTAGAGTGAATTACCCTATACACTTGAGAGATTAGAGTGATATACACTTCTAGTGAGGGTTCAACGCTTAAATTCTATGTTCCCTGCTTTCATGAGCTGTCTTCTTACAGGTTCACTTGTTTTTTATTGTATGATTTGAATTAGTGGAAATTGGTTTGTATTTGTCTTGAAGAACTTATTTACTCTAAACCAAGTAAGTAAAAGCATTTAGCATGTAGTTGCATTCATAGGTTGCATTTCATACCATTCCTCTTCATCTTTATAGCTTCTCTTGAGCTTAGCATGAGGACATGCTAGTGTTTAAGTGTGGGAAGGTTGATAAACCACTATTTTATGGTTTATCTTGTGCTCAATTGAGTGGATTTCATCAACTCTTTACCCACTTATTCATACTATTTGCATGGTTTTACATTTGCCTTCCTAATTATGTGCTTTGATTGAAAACATGCTTCTTTGATCTTATATTTGCTTATTATTAATCCTCTCTTATTACCATTAGATGCCTTGATATGTGTGTTAAGTATTTTCAGATATTATAAGACAGGAATGGCTTGGAGGATGGGAAGAAAGCATGCAAAAGTGGAAAGAATGCAAGAAGTTGGAGAAATTGCTAAGCTGTCCAGCCTGACCTCTCTGCACTCAAACGGCTATAACTTTAGCTACAGAGATCCAAACGACGCGGTTCTAGTTGCGTTGGAAAGCTAACGTCCGGGGCTTCGATTTGATATATAATATGCTATGGTTCCCCTGACGCTAGGCGACGCGACCGCGTGATTCATGCGGCTGCGTCGCAAGTGACGGAAATCAGCGCAAATGAATTCGCAACCAGAGAATTCTGGGCTATTTTTAACCCAGTTCTCGACCCAGAAAACACAGATTAGAGGCTATAAAGTGGAGGAATGCATCTATTCATGAGAGGGCTCTCAAATTCACAATTTTAGGAGTAGATATAGTTTTTAGAGAGAGAGGTTCTCTCCTCTCTCTTCTAGGATTAGGATTTAGGACTTCTCTTAGTTTTAGGAGTGACTCTCAATCCCAGGTTCTTTATTTTATTTATTTTTTCATGCATGTCTATGTCAGATTTAAGTTCTTTTGTTAATGCAATTTGAGGTATTTCAATTTAATATTACTTTCTTTTATTTACATGATTATTGCTTCCCATCTGAAGGCATTTTTATTCCAGTAGATTTACTTTTTCCCTTTTGGTTTTGGTTAAGAAATCAGTAACTCAGGAGTTATCCAACTCAACAGCATAATTGTTAATTGTTATCTTGCCAATTGAACTGAGCTTCAATAATCCCAATCTTTTCTTAGGAATTAACTAGGATTTGAAGATCAAACTATCTAGTCACTTGACCTTCCTCTGCTTTAAGTAAGGGTTAACTAAGTGAAATTAAGATTCAATTTTCATTATCATTGATAAGGATAACTTGGTCTGGACTTTCAATTTCTAATACCTTGCCAAGAGTTTAAGTTTATTGTTATTATTTTATTTTACTTGTCACTTAACTAACTTTTTACTTTGATCCAAAACTCCCAATTTACAAACTCATAACCAATAATAAGAACATACTTCCTGCAATTCCTTGAGAAGACGACCCGAGGTTTAAATACTCGGTTATCAATTTTAAAGGGGTTTGTTACTTGTGACAACCAAAAGCGTTTGTACGAAGGGATTTTTGTCGGTTTAGAGACTATATCTACAATGCGACTGTTTTTATGACATTCTTTACTGACAAAAATCCTAACGTCAAAATGGCGCCGTTGTTGGGAAATTGCAAATGTGTGCCTTATTATTGGTTATTGTAAATATTTTTTTTATTTTTGCTTGTTTATTTATTTTTATTTTTATTTTTATTTTTGCTTTTTCATAAATTAAGAGGTTATTGGTTTTTATTACAAAATTTTTCAAAAATTTGTTCTTAGTGTTTATCTTGATCTTCGAGTTGTTCTTCACGTTCATCTTGACCTTCAAGCTGTTCTTAGTTGTTTTCTTCGTTTTGATCTAAAAATTTGAAATTTGGTGTCATTTTATTGTTTTTCTCTTTAAAAATATTTTTTAAATCAATTTTTTTTCAAAAAAAAAAAACAAAAAAAAAATTTCAGATTTTTATTTTTAAAATTTTTATTTTATCTTATCTTATTTCAAAACTCAAATTTCAAAAATTCAAATTTAAAAATTTTCAAAATTTAAATTTAAAAATTTTCAAATTTCAAATTTCAAATTTCAAAATTTCAAATTTCAAAAATTTAATTTTCAAATTCAAAATTTAAATAACCTTTTAATTTAAATTTATTTTTTATTTTTATTTTAAATTTTTTATTTCTATTTACTACTATGAACTCTCACCCCTTTGGCTATGAGTCTGGTTACAATAATGTTGCAGGAAGAAGAAATTACAATGAGAACAAGCATCAAGGTTGGAACAATCAAAGATGGGAGGAGCCACAAGGATTTGATCAACCCTCATGGCAACAACCACCTCCAATGGACTATCAACAATCACCACCATATGCCTATGAATCATTTCCTCAACATGACTTTGGACCACCATACTCACAAGCCCCTTTCCACCATTCACCTGCATATGACCCTAACCCACATCCACCATACCAACCACCTTATGAACCAAATGAACCATACATAGATCCACCCCAAACCTCCATGGAGAAAGCACTTGCCAATCTAAACTCTACTATACAAGCTCTTGTCGTCCGAATCAGATCACCAAATACCTTCAACAATCAACCCTCAAGCTCTAGTGCACTTCCTTGTCAACCACAGAATAATCTCTCCATCCCATCACCACCATCCATGGAAGAGCACCCACATCCATCAATCCAAGAGCAAGATGATCCCAATTATGCTATTGATATGGAACAGGAAAGAAGGAATCATCTTCGCGAATCCATACTTCATAAGGACCTAGAGGAGGCCCTAAAGGTGAAGGTAGTAAAGACCCTTGATGATGAAAGAATAGTTAAAAAGAGTCATCATGGAAAGAAAATCATCAAGGATGAATACGATTTTATATTAAAACTACTGGACAAAGCAGTAATTATTAAAGAGGAAAAAGTGGTTGAAGACTTGCGAGATGCTGAACCTCCATGGGAAAGTCAAGACATAGAGCCTCCTTCCAAGACGGTTGCATTTGATGTTGAGGAGGGTGTACAACCTCCAAGGCATACCCTGGTTGAAGACTTGGAAGAGGCTGAAATTGAAGAAGCTTACAAGGAGGTGGAAGTTGTCAGAGAAGAGCACAAGGGAGTGGAGCTTGCAATTTCATTAAAAATACCTCCCCCTAAGTTGCCATCACCCTTCACAACATTCAAGTGGGTAAAATTCATATCCCATAGCTTTCTAATCCCACTTGAATATGGGCTACTGGAGACGGATGGTCAACTTAGAGCTCTTTGCGGCATTAAGAGTAAGAGGAAGATGGCCAGTGGTGAGAATTGTCCTGCAAGGTTCATTATGGTTGGAAGCTTTAAATTTAAACGCAAAGGTTGGTGTAGAGCTCAATTGAATGGGTCTAGGAAGCTGTTTGGTAGCTGCAGTGAGAATTCAAATTACTTATCACCCAGTTGGAAAAATACAGATCCCGACAAAAATGGGTGTAAAAGCAAAGTTTGGGATCCTGGAATCTGTTCTGACATCCAACACCCCGGGAGCCTAAGAATCTTTTTGAAGCTGCTCAAGGGTTTTACATGCCTAGTTTGGGACCCCGGAGGTTACTGGAGATACAAACATTGGTGGAGATTCCTGGATGAATACAAGCATAAACCACCATAACAGGAAGCTCATCAAATGTCCAACTTAAGGACTTTAACTAAAAGTGCTAGGTGGGAGACAACCCACCATGGTATGATCGTCCTTTTTTATTTTTATTTAATTTTATTTGTTTTTGAGTTTTATTTTATTTTGTTATATTGAACCTGGAATTTTGCATCACATTCATATTAACACTGCATTATGCATTTTTCAGATTACAAAAAAAAAAGAGAGAAAAGCGAGCACGCAACGCGACCGCATCAGCGACGCGTCCGCGTCGCTAGGAAAGGGGAGAAAAATAAAAACGAACAGAGAGTTTCGCAGGAGCAGCGTTGGAGGCGTGCCAATGGCACAAATCACCCCACGCGACCGCGTCACCCACGCGGCCGCGTGACCTGAAATCGGCGTAAAAAGGGTGCATGGCCGAAAGTTGAGTTGGAGTTGGGCTGGACTCGTGCTGGTAGCCCAAGCCCTACCACGCGAACGCGTGCCCCACGCGGCCGCGTCATTTTAAGAAGATGGCCACTCACGCGATCGCGTCGACCACGCGATCGCGTCACCCAGAATTTTGGCAAAAAGAGTTTCGAACAGAGAGTTGTGCGACCACGAGGCTGCACTCGCGCCACTAGCACAAATTGAGTCACGCGATCGCATGCCCAACGCGTCCGCGTCACCCAACCTTATCGTGCACCACGCGACCGCGTCACCCACGCGACCGCGTCACCAGCGTCGCATAACCTATCCAAATTAGTGCCAATTTTCTTATCTTTTCTTCTCAGAATCCTTATTTTTCTTCTCTTTTCTTATTTCTTTCTTCTTCCTTTCTTATTTTCTTTCACTTCCATTCTATTTTATTTCATTTATTTGCATACTTTATTTCATTGCATTATTTTCATTGGTGTTAGGATTTTATTTGAGTCATTATTCCTCATTATATGTTTGACAATTATTATTATCTTCTTTAAAGGATTGCTTGCATGTTCACTGTAATACTTTCTATACCTTCTTCACCATGCATGCTATGTGTTTGTGAAAAAGCTCATATGGCATTATGCACTTCTCTATGTTATTCTACTATTCAATGCTTGCTTTTCATAAACTCCCTTTACTATTTTAATTGAATATAATTGTCAAATACAAATATGGTAATTTATTACAAGTAATGCTTGGTCTATGCTACTCATGCCCTTTTCCGGCATGCCAATAAACACCCTGCATCCACTTATCTTTCGATGCACTGGCTATTTTTCATTGCTGACTTTTCACATGTACTCGAGAGCATGTGTTAATGTCAATTACATCCTAATGTGCATCCATCACCACTCTTCCATTCTCTTTCTTGCTATATATCTATTGAATTTAATTTACTTCCTCTTCCCTTCTTCAGGATGGCCACCAAGGAAGGAAAGGAGAAAAGCTACTCCCAAACCGCCAGCAAGGAAAGGAACAAAAAGAGCCCCAGCTGAGGAACCACAATCCCCATCCACTTGCACATCTTAGCATGCACCGAGGACGGTGCAATCTTTAAGTGTGGGGAGGTCGATACCGATCTCCATGGGTTAGTATTTTCCTGTCTCAAACACCAATATTTTATTTTCTTTGTTAATTGTTGCATTTGCATATTTAATTGCATGTTTATTTGATTTTTTCATTTAGTTACTGCTTGGTTAAAATAATAAGTTTCTTTTTAAGATCCTATTTTTGAAAAAATATTTTTCACTAATTTAAATAAAAATTTTTAAAAAAAATTTTATGTGTAAATTTGTTTGAAGTTGTATTTGGAACATGATTTTTTGAGCCAAAGAACACACAACCTGTAAGATTTTGAGCTTATTTACATGGTTACATTATTTAACCATAAATATTTTATTCCTGTGTGTTTCCTTCTCTATGATTGTAATCTATATTTTGTTCCAATCTATATGTCCAATATTTAGTATATTTACATGCTTGCATATGATTGAGGCCATTATTTGATTTTAGCTCACTTACCCCAAATAAGCCTACCCTTTAAATCACCCTTGTCAGCCACTTTGAGCCTTTTTTAATCCCCATTTATTCTGTATTTTACCACATCACTAGCCTTAAGCAGAAAAATAAGTAAATATCCCAATTGAATCTTTGGTTAGCTTAAGATAGGGATTGTGCAACAATTAAGTGCGGGAAAACTGTGGGAACATGGGTTAATAAGGGAATGTATCATGTTTATTTGAATATTGGGAATTTGGGAACCTACTCATGAAAAATCAAAATAGAAAAATAATGGAAAATCCATGTGTATTGATAAGTTATGTTTGCTTTTATGATTCAAAATAAATAAATAAATAAAATAAAATAAAATAAAATAAAATAAAATATTCAATAAATAAGCAAATAAATGAGGGGACAAAATTACCCCAATGTTAAGTTAATGAAAAATCAATGCACATGTGATAAAAATTAAAGAAAATTTGGTACATGAGTATGGGAATTATACAAAAGTGGGAATTATGGGTAGCTAGGCATGAATTTAAAAGTATATAGAGTATATGTATATTAGGTGAGAGCTTAGGTTAATTAAAGATTCAATTTATAAAGCTCACTTAGCCATATATATACCTTTACCCTTACCTTAGCCCCATTACAACCTTGAAAAGAAGACCTCATGATGTTTGCATTGGTATATTAAATTTTGTTGATTGATTAGATGAAGAACAAAGTTTTAGAAAGCATGATTAGAGAAGACTAGAGTGAATTACCCTATACACTTGAGAGATTAGAGTGATATACACTTCTAGTGAGGGTTCAACGCTTAAATTCTATGTTCCCTGCTTTCATGAGCTGTCTTCTTACAGGTTCACTTGCTTTTTATTGTATGATTTGAATTAGTGGAAATTGGTTTGTATTTGTCTTGAAGAACTTATTTACTCTTAACCAAGTAAGTAAAAGCATTTAGCATGTAGTTGCATTCATAGGTTGCATTTCATACCATTCCTCTTCATCTTTATAGCTTCTCTTGAGCTTAGCATGAGGACATGCTAGTGTTTAAGTGTGGGGAGGTTGATAAACCACTATTTTATGGTTTATTTTGTGCTCAATTGAGTGGATTTCATCAACTCTTTACCCACTTATTCATACTATTTGCATGGTTTTACATTTGCCTTCCTAATTATGTGCTTTGATTGAAAACATGCTTCTTTGATCTTATATTTGCTTATTATTAATCCTCTCTTATTACCATTAGATACCTTGATATGTGTGTTAAGTATTTTCAGATATTATAAGACAGGAATGGCTTGGAGAATGGGAAGAAAGCATGTAAAAGTGGAAGGAATGCAAGAAGTTGGAGAAATTGCTAAGCTATCCAGCCTGACCTCTCTGCACTCAAACGGCTATAACTTTAGCTACAGAGATCCAAACGACGCGGTTCTAGTTGCGTTGGAAAGCTAACGTCCGGGGCTTCGATTTGATATATAATATTCTATAGTTCCCCTGACGCTAGGCGACGCGACCGCGTGATCCATGCGGCCGCGTTGCAGACGGAAATCAGCGCAAATGAATTCGCAACCAGAGAATTCTGGGCTATTTTTGACCCAGTTCTCAGCCCAGAAAACACAGATTAGAGGCTATAAAGTGGAGAAATGCATCTATTCATGAGAGGGCTCTCAAATTCACAATTTTAGGAGTAGATGTAGTTTTTAGAGAGAGAGGTTCTCTCCTCTCTCTTCTAGGATTAGGATTTAGGACTTCTCTTAGTTTTAGGAGTGACTCTCAATCCCAGGTTCTTTATTTTATTTATTTTTTCATGCATGTCTATGTCAGATTTAAGTTCTTTTGTTAATTCAATTTGAGGTATTTCAATTTAATATTGCTTTCTTTTATTTACATGATTATTGCTTCCCATCTGAAGGCATTTTTATTCCAGTAGATTTACTTTTTCCCTTTTGGTTTTGGTTAAGAAATCAGTAACTCAGGAGTTATCCAACTCAACAGCATAATTGTTAATTGTTATCTTGCCAATTGAACTGAGCTTCAATAATCCCAATCTTTTCTTAGGAATTAACTAGGATTTGAAGATCAAACTATCTAGTCACTTGACCTTCCTCTGCTTTAAGTAAGGGTTAACTAAGTGAAATTAAAATTCAATTTTCATTATCATTGATAAGGATAACTTGGTCTGGACTTCCAATTTCTAATACCTTGCCAAGAGTTTAAGTTTATTGTTATTATTTTATTTTACTTGTCACTTAACTAACTTTTTACCTTGATCCAAAACCCCCAATTTACAAACTCATAACCAATAATAAGAACATACTTCCCTGCAATTCCTTGAGAAGACGACCCGAGGTTTAAATACTCGGTTATCAATTTTAAAGGGGTTTGTTACTTGTGACAACCAAAAACGTTTGTACGAAGGGATTTTTGTCGGTTTAGAGACTATATCTACAACGCGACTGTTTTTATGACATTCTTTACTGGCAAAAATCCTAACGTCAGCGACGCTTGCGCGTCGGGTGCTCTCTCTCTTTTTTTTTTTTTTGTCCAGCTCCTGTTCTAAGATATCTGCATGATCTGAAAACAGTAAAAACTTAGTAAAAATCAAATAAGGAAGAAAACTACTACTACAAAAAATAGCTAAGGATACGAATTTATCGGGTTGTCTCCCAACAAGCGCTTCTTTAACGTCACTAGCTTGACGGTAAATTCTGCTAGTTCAGCAGATGAGTGGACCTCTGGCGATCAATCTCGCCTCCAAGATAGTGCTTCAACCTCTGGCCATTCACTGTAAATTTTTTGTCAGAATTCTCTTCCTGTATTTCCACATGACCATATGGTGAAGCTCTGGTAACCACAAACAGTCCTGACCACCGGGATTTCAGCTTCCCGGGAAAGAATTTGAGCCTTGAATTATATAGAAGCACTCTCTGTTCTGGCTCAAAGACTCTGATGGCAATCTTCTTGTCATGCAGTAGCTTAGTTCTCTCCTTATAGAGCTTGGCATTCTCATAGGCTGAATATATGAACTCATCAAGCTCATTCAACTGAAGCATTCGCTTAATTCCTGCAACTTCGGAATCAAGATTCAGATACCTAATTGCCCAGTAAGCTTTGTGCTCCAACTCAACTGGCAAGTGACAGGCTTTGCCATAGACTAACTGATAAGGGGACATGCCAATAGGAGTCTTGTAAGATGTCTGGTATGCCCAGAGAGCATCATCAAGCTTCCTAGACCAGTCCTTTCTTGAAACACTGACGGTCTTCTCTAAAATCCTCTTAAGTTCCCTGTTGAAAACTTCAACCTGTCCACTTGTCTGAGGGTGATAGGGGGTTGCCACTTTATGACGGACTCCATATCTCTGCAGAAGAGAGTCCAGTTGTCTGTTACAGAAGTGACTTCCTCCATCACTAATGAGTGTCCTTGGGACACCAAACCGGCTAAAGATATATCTCTGAAGAAAGCTCATTACCACCTTGGCATCATTGGTGGGCAGAGCCATAGCTTCCACCCACTTGGACACATAATCAACTGCCACTAGAATATAGTTGTTTGAATATGAGGGTGGGAAAGGTCCCATAAAATCAATACCCCACACATTAAACAACTCAACCTCAAGAATCCCCTGCTGTGGCATTTCATGGTTGGCAGGAAGATTTATGGTTTTTTCACATCTGTCACAGTGCTTCACAAATGCTCTTGAGTCTCTGAAGAGGGTCGGCCAGTAAAACCCGCTCTGAAGGACCTTTGTAGCTGTCCTTTCACCACCAAAGTGACCTCCATAATCAGAACCATGACAGTGCCAAAGAATCTACTATTTTTCTTCATCTGGGACACATCTCCGAATGATACCATCTGAACACCTTTTAAAAAGGTATGGTTCCTCCCAAATATAGTATTTTGCATCAGTCAATAGCTTCTTTACTTGTTGCCTACTGTACTCCTTTGGAATAAAATTCATGGCCTTATAATTTGCAATGTCTGCAAACCATGGGGCTTGCTGAATGAGGAATAATTGTTCATCCAAAAACATCTCAGTCACAGCTGTGGGTGGTTGTACTCCTGCTTCAGGCTCAATTCTGGAGAGATGGTCAGCTACTTGATTTTCTGACCCTTTTCTGTCTTTTATCTCAATATCAAACTCCTGAAGGAGTAACACACATCTGATTAATCTTGGTTTAGAATCATGTTTGGTTAGAAGGTACTTCAAAGTAGCATGATCAGTATAAACAATAACCTTAGAACCAAGTAAATAGGACCTAAACTTATCAACAGCATACACAATAGCTAATAATTCTTTTTCTGTAGTTGTGTAATTCTTTTGGGCATCATTTAACACACGACTGGCATAGTAAATGACATGTACAAGCTTACCATGCCTCTGTCCTAAAACAGCTCCTATGGCAAAATCACTAGCATCACACATTAATTCAAATGGTAAATCCCAGTTAGGGGGAGCTATAATGGGAGCAAAGGTAAGGTTTGCTTTCAGAGTTTCAAAAGCATGCAGACAATCAGAATCAAAGACAAAAGGAACATCAGCAACCAGCAGGTTGCTTAAAGGTTTAGTAATTTTAGAAAAATCTTTTATAAATCTTCTATAAAATCCTGCATGACCCAAGAAACTCCTAACTGCCTTACATTAGTTGGTGGTGGTAATTTTTCAAATACCTCCACCTTTGCTCTATCAACCTCAATCCCCTTACTTGAAATCTGGTGTCCAAGAACAATACATTCTGTAACCATAAAATGGCATTTTTTTCCAATTTAAAACAAGGTTTGATTCTTGACACCGTTTCAAGACAAGAGATAAATGCTTGAGGCAAGATTCAAAAGAATTACCAAAAACAGAAAATTCATCCATAAATACCTCAATGAACTTTTCAACCATATCCGAAAAAATTGAAAGCATACACCTCTGAAAAGTTACTGGAGTATTGCAAAGTCCAAAAGGCATTCTTCTGTAGGCAAATACTTCAAAGGGGCATGTGAATGCTGTCTTCTCTTGATCTTGAGGGTCCACTGCAATTTAGTTATATCCAGAATAGCTATCTAGAAAGCAATAAAATGCATGACCAGCTAACCTCTCAAGCATCTGATCAATGAAAGGCAGGGGGAAATGATCCTTCCTTGTAGCAGTGTTGAGCCTCCTGTAGTCTATACACATTCTCCATCGTGTGACTGTTCTTGTAGGAATAAGCTCATTCTCTTCATTTTTGATCACTGTCATCCCTCCTTTCTTGGGAACTACCTGCACCAGACTTACCAAAGGACTGTCAGAAATGGGGTAAATAATACCTGTTTTCCATAGTTTCATTACCTCTTTTTGGACCACCTCTTTCATAGTTGGATTGAGTCTCCTTTGTGGTTGCACAACTGGTTTAGCATCATCTTCAAGGAGGATCTTGTGCATACACTTTGTTGGACTAATCCCCTTCAAGTCACTAATGGTCCACCCAAGAGCTGTTTTATGGCTCTTGAGCACTGAAATAAGCGCCTCTTCCTCTTCAGGCTTCAGGGAAGAGCTAATAATCACTAGATAGGAATCATTTGCACCCAAGAATACATATTTCAGAGAAGGAGGTAAATCTTTGAGCTCAAGCTTGGGGGCTTCCTTCTCTGTTTTAGGCGTGTGAACTAGTGCCTTCTGAGATGGTGAATCATCAACTTCAACTAACTCATATTCAAAAATAGGATCCAGGATGTCATCAAGTACCTTAGCTTCCAGTATTTCTTGAACAAGTGGTTCAAGAACATCAATTCTCATACACCCTTCAGAATCATTAGGGTGCTTGAGATCTTCAAAAACATTAAGAACCACCTGTTCTTCATTGACCCTCAAGGTTAATTCACCCTTTTGCACATCAATCAGAGCTCTACCTGTAGCTAAAAATGGTCTACCAAGAATAATAGAGGATTTTACATCCTCTTCCATGTCTAATATAACAAAATCAGCAGGAAAAATAAAGGGTCCTACTTTCACAAGTAAATCCTCAACAACACCCACAGGTAATTTAATAGAAAAATTAGCAAGTTGAAGAGAGATACGAGTAGGTTTTACCTCCTCAATTTGAAGCTTTTTCATCACTAAAAGTGGCATGAGATTGATGCTAGCTCCAAGATCACATAAAACTCTCTGAATGTTGACATCTCCAATGGTGCAAGGAATCACAAAACTCCCTGGATCTTGCATTTTCTCAGGCAGTTTATGTTGAATAATAGCACTGCATTCCTTGGTTAACACCACGGTTTCTTGCTCCTTCCAATTCCTCTTGTTAGTCAACAATTCTTTCATAAATTTAGCATAAAGGGGCATTTGCTCAAGAGCCTCTGCAAAAAGAATGTTGATCTGTAGCTTCTTGAAGACATCTAAAA
The DNA here is from genome assembly GCF_059453495.1 of Arachis ipaensis. NCBI lineage: Eukaryota > Viridiplantae > Streptophyta > Magnoliopsida > Fabales > Fabaceae > Arachis > Arachis ipaensis. The sequence continues at coordinate 10,355,764 of NC_142442.1, forward strand.
ATTTAGAGAATTGCTTTTTCTTGGAAGCCTTCTGAAGTCTCTGAGGATATGGCATTTTTGGCTTGTATTCAGGAGCCTTTGGCAATGTAGGATACGTGTCAAGAGAGTCAGGAAATGGGTTGTCTGCACGCTTAGGAGGGGCGTGCTCTACTTCTTCCTTTTTCTCCTTTGGAGCTTTCTTTTCAACTAGTTTTTTATTGGCCCCTGTCTCAGGACCAGCTGTTTTACCACTTCTCAATTGAATAGCCTTGCAATCTTCTCTTGGGTTCACCACTGTATCACCTGAAAATGTACTTGCAGACCTCTCAGGTATTTGCTTGCTCAGTTGGTCCATTTGCACTTCTAAGTTTCTAATGGAGGCTCTGGTTTCCTGCATAAAACTCCTTATCATCTCCCAATTAGAATCTTCTTGAGATTTAGAGTTTGCCTGATGAGGTGGTTATTGCTGCTGAGACTGAAATTGGCGGTTATTGTGATTGTTCTGTTGAAAGCCGCCCTGAGAATTATTGTTGAAGCTTTGAGGTCTCTGAGATTGGTCCCTCCACCCAAAATTTGGATGATTCCTCCACCCCTGATTGTATGTCTTAGAATAGGGGTCATTGTTGGGATTTCTATGACCATTCCCCATGTAATTGACCTGTTCAGAAGAGCATTGAGCATAGTCATAATTATCATTTTGCACAAATACCTGTCATATCATGAGAAATCTCTTGAGATGGATTTTGGGTGTTGATAGCTGAGACTTGCATTCCACCCATCTGTTGAGTAAGTAGACTTATTTGCTGAGACATAAGCTTCTTCTGAGCAAGAAGAGCATTAAGAGCTTCTACTTCCATAACACCCTTCTTCTGAGGAGTCTCAGAGTTCACAAGATTCCTGTTAGATGAGTATAAATATTGGTTACTAGCAACCAATTCAATCAGCTCAATAGTCTCCTCCGGTGTCTTCTTCTTGTGCAATGAACCACCTGCAGAATTATCTAAGCACATCTTGGACATTTCACCCAAGCCTTCATAAAAGATATCTAGTTGGGTCCATTTAGAGAACATGTCCGGAGGGCATTGCCTAATCAGTAGCTTGTACCTCTCTCAGGCTTCATAAAGAGTTCACCATCCCTCTGCCTGAAGGTCTGAACCTCCACCCTAAGCTTAGTCAACTTCTTTGGTGGGAAAAATTTAGTAAGAAACTCAGTAACAACCTTGTCCCAAGTATTCAAACTTGGGTTGGAAATCTAGCCATAGCTTTGCTCCATCCCTTAGAGCAAACGGGAAGAGCATGAGATTGTACACCTCTGGGTTCACTCCATTTGTCTTCACAGTATCACAAATCTGCAGAAAATTAGAAATAAATTGATTTGGATCTTCGTGGGGGAGACCATGATACTGGAAGTTTTATTGCACCAGGGTGACCAATTGTGGCTTCAACTTAAAGTTGTTCGCAGTTATAGGAGGCACCACAATGTTTTTACCATAGAGATCTGCAGTAGGAGCAGAGTAAGAACCAAGCACTCTCCTTTGTTCTTCATTCCCGTTCGGATTTGCCACATTGGCATTAACAGCATTATTGTGATCCATGATGGATTCTGCAGGCTTGCTACATCTTGCTTGTTGTAAACGTCGCCTACAAGTCCTTTCAGGTTCTGGATCAAAGTCTAACAAAGGTTCCTTGTCTCTGTTCCTGCGTATAAACAAACAGAAAATAAGAAAAGATGGAAATCTCTACGTCAGAGTGTAGAGAGTTCCCAGTGAGGTATCCTGTGTAAAATAATAAAAAAATGCTAAATAAGATAAATAAACAAATTTTGAAAATAATAACTAAAATTAAACAGAAACTTTCAAAAATTAACAGGAAAAATAAACAGGACAATTAAAATAAAATTAACTAGGTGACACCAAACTTAATTTCAGAAATTAAGGAAAAATATTAGTGCTATTTTGAAAAAAAAAATTCGAAATTAATAAACAAAATTTAAATAAAATTAAAACTAAAACGCCTAATCCAAGCAATCAAACAACTGATAGTTGTTAATCACTATCAATCCCCGACAACGGCGCCAAAAACTTGGTGTGGTAATTTCTAACCCACAAACTAACTGGCAAGTGCATCGGGTCGTACCAAGTAATACCTCAGGTGAGTGAGGGTCGATCCCACGAGGATTAAAGGACTAAGAAACAATGATTGATTGATTGGCTTAGTTAGACAAACAGAAAAGAGTGTTTGTTCAAAGAGCATTAAACAATCGTACAGAAATTAAAATAGTAAAGTAAATGGGTTGGGAGTAAAATATGGAGAAGGCAGTTAAGGGTTTAGAGTTATCTATTTTTCCGGATTCACTTTTCTTACTAACTATTTTAATCCTGTAGGAATTAATTTATGGCAAACTATATGTGACTAGACCCTAATTCCTTAGACCTTTCTAATCTCCTCTAATTTTCATCAACTGCCAATTCCTTGGTCAATTAATTCCAATTAGAGGGTGATGATCAAATTCTAGTTTATATGCCACAAAAACTCTAATTACCCAAAAATAAAAGGATTATATGTCACGTATCCCGTTAAATCCAGATAATTAAAATTTAAGAGAATGTATTTTCAAGTTGTTGTTAAAGTAAAGAGCTTTTCCAAGTTATACAAGAACTAAAGTAGAAAGAGGATTATACTTCCGTTCCACCCAAATTCATAAGATAAAGAGCAAAAATAATTCTTAAATTATAAATTCATACATGAATTAAAATAGAAAAAGCAATAAAATCAATCCATACAAATAGACAGAGCTCCTAACCTTAACAATGGAGGTTTAGTTGCTCATGGTTTAGAGTAGAAAACTAGGATTGTAAATTGGAATTGAATAATGTTGGGCTGGAATCCCCCTGTTGGAATCCCCTTCTATATCTAATCCTAATTTTATTTAAAATCTATTATCTAAAACTAAAATAATATCTTTTCCTAAAAAAAAAATTTGAATTTAAATTAGAATTAATTAACAAGTCTTCAGTTGATGGGTGGGAATCACTCGTTTTGTCCATTCTGCAGCTTCTAATATGTGTTTTCTGGGTTGAAAACTGAGTCAAAACAGCCCAGAAATCGCCCCCAGCGTTTTTCTGCATTTTCTGCACGTGGCGCATGTCACGCGTACGCGTCAGTCACGCGTACGCGTCGATGGTCTTCTTCGCGTGTCACGCGCACGCGTCAGTCACGCGCACGCGTCGCTGAGCAAATCTTCAAATCACGCGTACGCATCAGTGACGCGCACGCGTCGCCATGGAAAGCTCCAAATCATGCGCACGCATCAGTCACGCGTACGCGTCGCTCATCGCTGCCATCTCCTTTGGTTCTTGTGCTGCAGAAACTCCATCAAATCCAACCGAATGCTACCTAAAATAAACAAAATTGCAAAAAAACTCAAAGCAGCATCCATATTGGCTAAAAGATAATTAATTCTTTATTAAACTCAACAAATTAGATGCAAATTTACTAGGAAAAGATAGGAAAGATGCTCACGCATCAGCAGCCTGATGGGATTGTGATCTCTTGGAAGTTGTTCCGAGATGAATTCTATAAGAAATATTTTCCCACCTCAGTCAGAAATGCCAAAGAGCTCGAACTGCTTCAACTTAAATAGGGCCAAATGACTATTACTGAGTATACCAGTAAGTTTGAGGAATTGTGCCGCTTCTCACGCATCTGTCAGGGAGCTCCTGAGGACTTTGCTGAGTGGAAATGTATAAAGTATGAAGGAGGCCTTAGGAGTGACATTCAGAGTTTTGTGGTGCCTATGCAGATTCGGGTGTTTTCTGAGCTGCTGAATAGGAGCAGGGTGGCGGAGGATTGTGTCAGAAGGGCTGCAGCAGAAAAAGGGAGTCTGAGGATGCCATTCCAGAGACCACAGGGAGAAACTTTGCACCCAGAGGCAGACAGTTCAAGCATGGTGGCTTTGTCCCTTAGAAAAATCAAGGGCAAGGCAACTCCAGGAGGCCTAATACCAGTGTTAATCAGGGAAGGAGACAGGGAAAGCAGCCACAGCAGGATATGAGTTGCCACAGATGTGGGAAGTATCATTCAGGGCCATGCAGGTTTGGGACTGGAGTCTGTTACTCCTGTGGGCACCCGGGACACTTGGCTAGTAGTTGCCCAGAAAAGAAGAGGTATAAGACAGGCGGAGTGCAGCAACCAGGAAGAGTATACACTACATCTTAAGTAGGCACTGAGGGGTCAGAGACATTGATCAGAGGTAACTGTGAGATGGCGGGTAAAACTTTGAATGCTTTGTTTGATTCTGGAGCTTCACATACTTTTATTGCATTTGATAAGGCTGATGAGCTAGGATTGAAAATAGTAGTACTGGGGTACGATTTAGAGGTATATAATGCTACCCACGAGGCTATGGTGACTAGGCTAGGGTGCCTCCAAGTTCCTTTTCGAGTACAAGGGCGTGATTTCGTGCATAACTTAATTTGTTTACCGATGACTGGTCTTGATCTCATTCTGGGATTGGATTGGTTATCCAAGAACCGCGTTCTACTAGATTGCTCGGCGAAAATAGTGTATTTCTTGCCTGAAGGCACTGAAGGGCCGATTGTGGTGAATGACTACTACTTGAAGTCCATGACGGTAAACTGTTCTGGGGCCGAATGTCAGGGGATATTGTTGTTAGCTGCGGGTGTTTCGGGTGATGATCAAAACTTGGAACAAATCCCGGTTGTGTGTGAGTTTTCGGAGGTGTTCCCTAATGATATCGATGAATTTCCACCAAAATGGGAAGTGGAGTTTGCTATTGATTTAGTACTTGGGCCCGGACCAATCTCAAGCGCTCCTTACAGGATGTCGCCTCTAGAAATTGCCAAATTGAAGTCTCAACTAGAGGATCTGTTGGGTAAGAATTTTATCCGACCAAGTGTATCTCCGTGGGGTGCGCCAGTATTACTGGTGAAAAAGAAAGATGGCAGTATGCGCTTATGTGTTGACTATAGGCATCTGAATAAGGTTACAGTGAAGAATAAATACCCGTTGCCAAGGATTGATGACCTAATGGACCAATTACAGGGAGCTGGTGTGTTCTCTAAGATTGATTTACGATCCGGATACCACCAGATAAGGGTTAGAGATGAGGATATTCCCAAAACTGCCTTCAGAACGCGTTATGGCCACTATGAATATACCGTGATGTCCTTCGGACTAACTAATGCTCCGGCGATATTCATGGATTACATGAACAGGATTTTCCATCCATATCTGGATAAGTTTGTTGTTGTGTTTATTGACGACATTCTTATCTATTCTAAGACCGAGGATGAGCATGCAGAGTACTTGCGAACAATGCTACAAATTCTGAAGGATAGGAAGCTGTATACCAAGCTATCCAAGTGTGAATTCTGGAAGTCCGAGGTAAAATTTCTTGGTCATGTGATGAGTAAGCAAGGAATAGCAGTGGATCCTGCTAAGGTTGAAGCGGTGATGAATTGGGAGCGGCCAACTTCAGTGACAGAAATCAGGAGTTTCTTAGGCTTGGCGGGTTATTATCAAAGGTTCATCAAAGGGTTTTCACAGCTCGCTTTGCCTTTGACCAAGCTGACCAGGAAGGATGTTCCTTTTGTATGGTCTCCCGAGTGCGAGAAGAGTTTCCTTGCCTTAAAGCAAAGATTGACTACCGCCCCTGTATTAGTGTTGCCTGAGCCGAGAGAACCATTCGAAGTGTATTGTGATGCGTCCTTGAAAGGTTTAGGATGCGTGTTGATGTAGCATCATAAGGTTGTAGCTTATGCCTCATGTCAGTTAAGGCCACATGAAAGAAACTATCCAACTCATGATTTGGAACTTGTAGCCATTGTCTTTGCCTTGAAAATTTGGAGGCATTATCTCTATGGAGTGAAATTTCAAGTCTTCTCGGACCATAAGAGTCTGAAGTACCTATTTGAGCAAAAAGAATTGAATATGCGTCAGAGGAGGTGGATGGAACTCCTGAGCCTTCCAAGGATTGAAACTGGGAATCAGAGAGGAGTTTGGGACTTTATGCCTAAGCCAGTTACAGATCTCAAGCGACTTCAAGGCTGAACTGATAAAGGCTCATCAGAATGACCAAGAATTGTATAAGATTTTGCCGGCGATTGAGAAAGGCAAGCAATGGATAATGTCAGAAGATAAAGATGGGTTGTGGAGGTTCAAGGGCCGGATAATTGTGTCAGATGTCGGAGATTTGCGACAGAGCATATTGGAGAAAGCTCATAAGAGCGGGTTCTCCATTCATCCTGGAAGCACTAAGATGTACCAAGACTTAAAGACGATGTTCTGGTGGCTAGAAATGAAAAATGATGTGGCGTTACATGTTTCTAAATGCCTAACTTGTCATAAAGTCAAGATTGAACACCAAAGGCCAGCGGTAACCCTTCAACCTTTGGAAATTCCACAGTGGAAATGGGAAAGCATTGCTATAGATTTTGTACTAGGCTTACCAAGGACTCGGACAGGTTGTGATGCTATTTGGGTGGTTATAGACCGACTGACCAAGTCAGCTCATTTTCTGCCTATTTGGATAAGTTGTTCTATGGAGGAGTTGGCGCACTTATATATAAAGGAGATTGTGAAGTTACATGGCGTACATTCCACCATTGTATCGGATAGAGATCCTCACTTTATATCACGGTTCTGGGGTGCTTTTCAGCGAGCTTTTGGCACTCAATTATGCCTAAGCACCGCCTATCATCCTCAGACGGATGGCCAATCAGAAAGAACAATCCAAACCTTGGAAGACATGTTAAGAGCTTGTGTTTTGGATCAACCGGCGAGCTGGGATCGATATATGCTTTTGGTAGAATTTGCTTATAACAATAGCTATCATGCGAGTATTGGAATGGCTCCATATGAGGCTTTGTATGGAAGAAAATTCCAGTCTCCATTATGTTGGTATAAGGCAGGAGAAAGGAGTTTGATAGGACCTGAAATGGTAAGTGAAACCACTGAGCAAATAAAGAGAATCTGGAGTCGAATGCTTGAGGCTCAGAGCCGTCAAAAGAGCTATGATGACCGAAGACGGAAGCCTTTAGAATTTGAAGAAGGAGAACACGTCTTCCTGAAGGTTACTTCGACCACTGGAATAGGGAGGTCCATCAAAACCAAGAAGTTAAATCCCCGTTACATTGGGCCGTTTGAAATCCTGAAGAGAATTGGACCAGTGGCGTATAGGATCGCGTTACCACCATATCTTTCGAACCTGCATGACGTGTTCCACGTATCGCAGCTTCCTAAATACACTTTTGATTCTAGTCATGTCCTAGAGCCGGAATCAGTCCAAGTCAGAGAAGATCTGACGCTCCCAATAACTCCGGTTAGGATTGATGATACCATCATCAAGCGTCTACGCGGAAAGGAGGTTTTCTTGGTGAAAGTAGCTTGGAGTCGGGCTGGTATTGAAGAACATACCTCGGAGCCTGAATCAGAGATGCGGAAGAACTACCCACACCTCTTTTCAGGTAACTCACTCTGAATTTTGAGGACAAAATTCCTAATTAGGTGGGTAGGATGTAAACCTCGCTAAAATCGGTAAATAATTAGTTAATAAATTAAATTTTTATTTGGAAAGCTAAAAATACAAAACTAATATCAAAATGGGATAGAGCTTGTCGAAATGAGAATTTTGATACCAATTTCGAAAATTTGGCCCAAAATCGGACCGAAAGGACTGAATCGGTTGGACCGGGGTCCAAACCGAACCCGTGGGTCCAACCGGACCCATAATTAAAAAGCTTCTTCTTCATCATTTTTCACCATCGTTGCAAACATATTGGGAGGAGAAGGAGCTTCCCTAACCCTCACCTTTCCTTCTCACTACCATAACTCCTCCGTCTGGGCTCCGATCGCCGCACCGTTCGCAGCCACGCACTCAGCGCGCCAAGCTCTACCTTTCTATCTGAACAATTTCACTGGTAAGCCTCCTATTAGGTTCAGAATCTCTATCCCTCTTTCTTTAGTAAACTTGAAAACCTATGGTGAATCTTGTCCAATTTTTGTGTTCTAGGTTCAAGTTAGCTTCTGGAACTTCTGGGCTCAAGTTATTGAGCATATGGGTATGGTAAGAACATCCTAACCCTAGCTCAATCTTGTATTTGTAATGGAAAACTGAATTGGAACATACATATACATATATATATATATATATATGTTCACTCAATAATAATAATAATAATAATAATAATAATAATAATAATAATAATAATAATAATAATATTCAATAAAATTATTAGAGATTATTCTACAAAAAATTCAAGGTTGAAATCATTTGATATTTTTGTATTTAATATAATCAAAAGATATCATATTTTAAAAAATATGTTTGTATTAAAAGAAAATATTTTAATTTGGATTTCAAAGTATCATTATTTACCTTACTTGTTTCTAACGAAAAAAGTATATTAATATGTTGGTATCATGGTCCACATGTACAAAGCTAAGTTAATAATAATAAATGTTGACATATAGTAAAAATAAAATGGATCGGACAGAGAAAAATGTTGGGATTGATCTGTGTATTAATTTTTCTTGGGGAGTAAAATGTCTGCTTTTAAAATTTTTAGAGAGTGATTTGGATAATTACTCTACCAGAAAATAAACTGAAGACTTATTTATTTATCTACCAGAATAAAACCTTAAGTATTGTGTTGTGTATTAATTTTTTTTTTACTGAAATATTCATTTTTAAAATTTTTGGGAACTAATTTAAATAATTACTCTTATCTCGATAATTGATTCTGTATTTAATTTTTAATATAAATTTAATATAGTTGAATAAAAATTATAAATTTAACGATAATTAATAATTTATTTGATTATTATACAAAATTTTTATTGTTGTGAGAGAGGACAAAAAGTTGGTGACATATAAGAAATGAAATGAAATTGTTGGAGATAAATAAAAGGTAGAGCATTTTTTTCCCATTAATATTTGTGAATTTTTTAAATATTTTTAATATTTAATTTTATTTTTAAAATTTTAATTTGTATTAAAATTATCTCTAGATATTAATTCTATTTAAAATATTAATGATAAAACTAAAAAAGTACGAAAATAATTTTAATATAAATTAAAAATATTAAAAATAAAATTAAATAAAAAATATTAAAAATTAAATTAAATAAAATTAAATGTTTAAGATATTTAGTCACCAAAAAAAAAATGTTTAAGATATTTTTAAAAAAAAATAACTAATTAAACAAAAAAACCTACCTTTTAAAAAAAAAGAAGAGAGAGAATTGTTGGTGTTAGGGTTTCTTACAATTTTTCAAATCAGTTGGCTCGTTCACAGCACTCTCACTCTCAGCCTTCTTTCTCCCTCCGCGGTAGCCGCTCCGACGACCACCGTCTCCCCACTCTGTATACCTGACGGCGCAGTATTTGTAAGTCCCCACTTCTTATCCCTTTATTCATTTTATTTTCGTGAGAGGTACTCCCTTTCTTTTCGTTTCATTTGATTTGAATTGAAGAGCGGTGTGCAGAAGATAGAAGATGAGTGGAGTAGAGAAAGAAAAAGAGAAGGAGAAAGGATCATCAGGAACCACTAAAACCCCTGCCGATTTCCTCAAATCCATTCGCGGCCGCCCCGTTGTCGTTAAGCTCAATTCCGGCGTTGATTATCGTGGTTCGTAATCTCAATTTCATTTTCTTTATATTATAACGCTAACTGCAATTTCCTTAGAAATTCGCTTTCTATTAGTTAAAAATTCCACGTTGAATACACGGTTGAGTTCTTTTTGTTAACGTGACAATACATCGAAAATGTATCTGTAAAATTTATTTACATTGATTAATTTGCCATGAAGGTCCTAGCTAGATTCCAGGAAACAGTGTAATTATCATGTGGAAATTAGTTACCTCTTTCCTCTTGTGGTTTGTTTGTGGTATCTCTTAGTGTGTATACTTGCATAGTTTCATCTTTAGGCTTGGATGTTTAGTTAGATAAAGCTATGGTGGAGTTAGTTTATTATTGAGCTGGATTTGTTAGTTAGGCGGTTATTTGGTCAACATGTGTATAACTCGAGGTTATAGTTTCATTAATAAAGTGAACCAATTGATTCATTTCGCACTCGCTCTTTGTGAAATGAACTCTGTCTATTGTGGAATCCATGGCCCTTGGCTCCTTGAACTTTATAAGTATAATTTAAGAGCATAATCGTAAAGGAATATCAACTGATCATGGTACTCACTCTGTACAATTGTTATTAGTCACCGTGAAAAATTTGGTACGTCTTTGAATCAACACATCTAAATACGTTTAGAGCAATCCAAAGATGCACCGGATTTACAGTGACAAATAGAAAGGAATGTTGGGAGTCTTCACAACACATGGAAAATGAGTTTTCCCAAGACACAGAATCGTATGTGGATCACTAGTAATTGAAACTCATGTTGATAGGACAAATGGAAGTTGTTTTTCATCTGGTGGAGATTCATGTGTTGGTTTCTAGGCCGAGCTTATATTAGATTCCTGGGTAGTGGGTAGCATATGAGCACTCAGCATAAACAAGGTAGTACCTGCTTGTCGATATAGATATTAGATATATCTAATACTAAGAGTCTCTTTTGATGTAGACTATATGTTGGTTTACATTATTTATGAACAATTGGTTCAAGTCATTGAATTTCTCCCCCACAAATTTTACATTTTTACTCTATGAAGATTAATACTTGAAGATCGTACAACAACATCCCACTAGGTGGGTTCGGCTATATGGATCAAACCACACCATTGCACTCTATTATATATCGTGTTTACAATGAGATTGCTTACACGTAGAATACTTGAAAGATCATAGTTTGCAATATTTACAAAATTCCCAATGTTAGATTAGAGCAGTTGAATGTTACTATCATGATTCATGAATTTATTCTATGCTTGTGTACGGAGACGAATTAAATTGACTCGTTGTGGTTACTTTTGCAGGTATCCTAGCTTGTCTAGATGGCTATATGAATATTGCAATGGAACAGACAGAGGAGTATGTCAATGGCCAACTGAAGAACAAATATGGCGACGCCTTCATTCGAGGGAATAATGGTATGCTTGAAGTATGATGTTATTGAATTATAATTGTCCATAATATGATTGATATATGATTGTAAAAATAATTGAAATTGCTGGGAATTTTCCCTGATGCAGTTCTGTACATTAGTACTTCAAAGAGGACTCTAGCAGAAGGAGCTTAGCAAGAGCAGCAGGATTCCAGAACGTTTTGATTTTGGAATACACTTTCTTTGTTCAGTTATAGTTTTTCAGCAGAACTATATAAAAGTATGGATTTTAACTTATGTTCAAATCATGATTTAATATTAAAGATCATGTTTAAATGTAATTCAATGCAATATTTCCAAATATGTTGAAAGATGTTGAAGCTTAGTTTGCAATTTCTTTATCAACGTTTCTTCAAAATTGGAATTCGAAAATGGTATATGACCCTTTTTTTGGGGGAGGGAATGGTAATGTCTAATACGACCTTTAAAATTTGAATTTTATTTATTGCAAGTACATGTAAAATAATATGATAAAGAAGAGTTCTGTTCAGATTTTTTAATTTGCAAAATTATGATCAAGAACAAGTCGTATTAAAATAAAATGAAAGGGTAAAGCACAAGAGTTGAGCGATTGGTAGGTATCAGGTACAATTGACCGCATTTATTTATTGTCAACAAAAACTGAGATTCAATAAATGTTTCTTTCAAATACGTTTTACTTTTCATATCATGATTACTGAAAGACCATCATGAACTATGATGTAATAGAAAAAGAGCAAGTGAGAAGCAGAAAGAATCAATAACCGTGGTGAGAAGTGAGGAACATCTTATAGAACTAGTCAAAGTAGCTGTGTAAAGCAAGGGTCACAAGTGAATGGAAAAATTATCTTAATATAAATATGGAATTAGCTTTAGCTATTCTGTGATTTAAATGTATATTTTAAAAAGATAATAATAAAAATATTTTAAGTTTCAATACATTCAATGTGTTGAAAATATAAAAAAAAAATTATAAAACTTTTAATAAAATAATTTTTATGATATTTTTAAAATGTCTTTACATATATACGTTAAATAATAGTATATATATTTAAGCGATAAGCCAAGAAAAGTTAGCACATCTGACAAAAGGCTCGAAATATAGATTTCATGAATACAAATTGATCATGTTCAAAATATTTTTCCATTTTCAATTCGTTAAATACATTAAAAATTTTAAAAGCAAATTTATTATCTTTTGACCTAGTGTTCTTAAAACGCTAAATTTTGATGTAAATAATGCACTTGCATCATTACAGATTTACTATATATTGTGCTTTTCATTATTTTTCTTTTTGTCTAACATAAAATTAGACATATCAACACGTCATTTGATTTAGATGTATGAAGGTGTATCTAAAAACTTTAATTTTTTTTTTTTAGAAAACATAATTGGATTAGGAAGATACTTGTGTTGTGTGGATCAGTGTGAGTAATGATGAACACAATTTAACTAACTTTCCTTGCTTCATAGAATTTAGGCCACAGGAATTATAGTATTTCCCATCAAATCACAATTTCTTATTACGGTAGAAACTTGCACTGTTCAGGACATAACACACCAACATACCTCATTTCTCAAAAGCATTATTCACAACACCATTCAACTGCTACATACAAACTCTTACCTGAACATATTTTGATCGCTATACACAATGTAGGCAAGAAGGATCCACAAAATCAATAAAATTCAAAGCGCATAAGAAGCTTCACAGTGTTGTATTTGTCTCCCTTGCGGCTATACAGTGGAACGGCTCGAATGCCGCTTCTTAGCTCCCAAACAGGTAGGCATGATTGGCCACCAAAGTCATCCTTCTCAGACATATCGTACTCGTGAACCTCAATTCGAAGCAGTGAAAGTTCCGGAACAGTTAATGGGAACTCGAAAGTTTCGTTCCAAGAAGGCACCCAGTTATCCTCTATCGCCTTAGTTCTTCTCATGACGGTATCATCAGGGACTCCAGCAATCCCCACCTGAATCAAATGAGCAAAAATGAACAGCTTATCAATGAACTCAGTGAACAAATAGTTTAGTTTCTTCATAGATAACACTCACATGAAGATGCCTTAATGTGAAAATAATAGTAAAAAATGAGGATGATTTGACATATTTGACTAAACTGTCATCTAGCAGTTCTCATCTATCATCTTCACATGAAGACAACTGCACATGAGTTTTCATCTTCTTTATATTATATCGACCGTGTAAGAGAATTAGTGAATATGCAAGTGTAAGAATATGAAAGTGCATTGACATGTACTGTTAAAGAGTTTAACTTAAGACATTGTTAGTTTAAAACTCTTTTACATTAACACTTAATCAGTTGCTGCTACATAAATAAAAGTAGTTTCCTTTCTAGATAGGGAAAGTTGTTGCTATTTAAGGATTCCCCAAGTTTAGAGATTGAATACGAGGAGTGATCTAATAGATAATCTTAACTTACTCTTGTGTAAAAATCTGGAGGTGAGTATTGATCAAAGTGTGTATGCTTGAAATCATAATACCATCCTTCTCCCATATAAACAGTCACCTGAATAACAATAACAAAAGCATTACCTTCTTGTTAGCACTAAGCTTTGACTCTTGGAGGCGGCAACTGATACTTGATAGACAAAATGCGCCTTACCTTCAAAGTAGTCTTCACAGGTAACTTCGCTTTAGGATCGAAGATCTCACCATTTGGACCATTCTTTAACAGAAAATCTGGTTTTTTAACATAACCACACCCTCCATTGGCTTTGAACATTCCGTACATCAACCAAAGAGATCTACCGTATCCCTGTTATGAAACCATCCACAATGAAAACTGACTCATATTTCGAACATGATCCGATATTTCAAGTCACTTTGCTAGAAGTTAAATCATATGTTTAGTATAAATTTGTTTGAAGCTGGAAAGTTATATCTATATCACCATGCACCTCTAAGTAGAACAACGAACTAATGGACCCGTGCCAGAATTAAAATACATAGCAATGGTTAAGTTCCTTAAAGTATGGAAAATATAAATAGTGTGGACCAGCATGAGATGAAGAAGAAGAGAAAGAAATAGAAACCTGCATGTTAAATGCAACCATTTGAGCCCCATGCATCCATCCAATTAATGGGTTATAATTTGATGAATCGATGCGAGTACCTTTTGGATACACCCTTAATATATTCCGCTGCGTAAACCTATAGTAAATCGACAATGACAAATCATTTTTAAGAAAAAAAAACCTCTCTTTTTCATTTGTACGCACAACAGAGACATAAATTTTATTCAAACAACAATTGAACAAGCAACAAGGGGAAAGAAAAGTTGAACAGAACTAAAGAAGTAGTTAAGCAGTATATATAAATTCAAATTTGACTACATTTACATAAAAATGAAGAATTGTAGTTAAAAGTCAAAACATTTAACTGATACCTGACAATTTCTTTTCCATAAGTCATAGCAGCCTTTTCAAGTTGTTGCTCACTTAAACTTAGACGTGTCACTTTTTCAGGATCCACTTTGAGGCACTCAGTTATGCCACCTTTCGGCTTCCCAGCATGAATGGCAATTAAACGTCTATATTCTGAAGCTTCGTTGTGGTGTGATGACTTATCACCTTCTTCGAGATCTTCCTCGCCATCGAAATTTTCTTCATCCTCATTGTCCTAAATATGCCACGACCATAAATCCATTGACAAGTCTCCCTTACAGAATTAAATGCAGGGGCAATATATGTACATCATTTGTGTAGTGTCAAACCTTGTAATCAGCAATAGTTCCACCTTTCAAGCTTGGGACTTCCTTCCCCCAAGCTTCATCATCGCCTGAAACCTTTCGCTGCTTTGGATTGTCCCCTGAAGCTTTTTCCTGCGGTGGATCATCGACTTTGTCCTTTGCCTCAAGGTACTCTTTAGGCGGTTTGGTTGATATAATGATCCTCCTTTTAAGTGATTCAGGAGAAGGGAATTCCTTCAAGGCTTCTGATCCAGGAGAAAATAGTATTTCCCCAAATGTTTGAGCTACCATCTAAAATTTGGAGAAAGTCGTCAACTATAAGAATGTAAGCACTTTGAATTCTGATAAAAACTCTGAGTAACTAACCTCGGCTACTTTAGCCTGAAGATCCGGAGTAAGGTGGTCTTCCAATGTTATTACAACTGGATACTCTGATGCAACAAAGGCATGTTCTTTGATAGAATTCAAACATCTGATAAGCTCAACCGGAGTAGTCAATGTCCTATATTAAGAATAGATATTGATGTGAACAAATGATATTCAAAATTTTCAGGAGAACAGCAATACATTGATATAGTATCATGATAATTTATCTACGCTTGTTCTTAAAGAGAAAATTTTCAACCTTCCGTGAAGAACATCGATATTATCCTTCGATGCATTAGGCCAAATGTCTAATTCAATGACCCTTACACCTCTCTCCAGTGCCTTTATGATGGGGATATCACTGCAGTCACTGCTAAGTTGATTCCCAGTTAGATAGGAATTATGTCCGGTATATATGAAATAATGGGACAAGGGTAAATTCATGTCATGGTGAACCTGCAGTAGAAGGAACAAAACAATTGCACAAAGAAGCATAGTCAGAACAAGAGAATTCCTATAAATATACATGAAACAATACAACATGGTGTACCATATCCAACAACAATGCCTTATTCTAACAAAGACAGATTCTCACCTTTTATTGCCAATCCTAACAGGTAAATAATTGACCAAAATCATAGAATTTGCATCAAATCCAAGTTACTATAAACTGAGCTAAAATACACCTTAACTAATCTCTCTCACTTTCCATAAAAGTCAAAACAACAGTTACACTAAGAAAATTACCAAATTTTCAAGTAAGAGACCAAACTTTAGGAAACATCAAAAGATCATATATGTACAAAGACTCGAGTGTATACAAAAACAAAGACTATAAACTAAAATGTAAAATCCAATCTAACAAGAGTAATACTCCCCAATTGGAAAGCAAAGAATGGAAAATCCAAGGTCGTTGACTTCAACAATTGACCTAGAATAGTCCAAAAACAGAAACAGCCAAAACAATGAAAGAAGAATTACTCCAAGAGAAGGAAGCAAGGGAAGGTTGGAGTCACTGAAGAGATATTTGAAGAAAGCATCGAGATTGAGACCCTTTCGATGGAAATGCTTGAGGCTATCGATGATGGCTTGAGCTTCTTCTTCAGTGGCGTTTTGTTGGCACTGAACCTCAACCATGAACTTCTGAAGGTGCGAAGCTGTCATGAGCTCGTTGTCGTCTGAGTATTTTCCGAACAGAGACTTGATCTCCGGCGGTGCCTCCGCCGCCGCAAGCTTGAAGCGCCGCCGGCAGCAGAAGCACACGCTGTACGTCTGTTTGGATGACATATTCGGAATTCTAAATTCTCCTCCTCCTCTTCTTCTTCTTGAGAGAGAGAGAGAGAGAGAGAGAGAGAGAGAGAGAAATGGTTGAGCTTGTTAAGATTGTTAATAAATGATGGAAGAAGAAGAAGAAGAAGAAGAAGGGTGTTGGGTGAGTGAGTTATGTTGTGAGTGAGTGCCAACTAGCTTTACTCTCTTTCTCTCTTTCTCTCTGCATTAACATTCATCGCATGTCTTATTTTTTACACATGGGGATTCATGGGGAGGGATCCTCTCCGTCCTTAACAAAAATTGAGAGCGTAAAGTATGGTCTTTAATCTTTTATTATATTTTTTTATATTTATTTTTTATCTTATTTATAAAATTAATAATAAAAAATTATATTTTATTTTTTTAATTATTAAAAAAAATTGAGAAGATCCATTTTTAAAATTCATGTGTTATTTTTTTTATTTGTATATTAAAATTAATTATGATATATTTACATATAAATATATAAATTATTTAATTTATTTTTAATATAAATTTTATATTAATAATTAATTTTAATATATATTTAATATAATTATATTTTGTTATTATTAAAAATGTTAATAATTTTTAGACAAATCTTATTTAGTACAAAATTTTAAAACTTTTAACAAATCTTAAAATCATAGTTCCATTTAAAGAAACAATATAATGTGGCCGACTGATTTATCTATCAAATAAAAAAATTAAAGAAAAATACTATGAGTTAATAATTTTAGTAAAATAAATTAATTAGTATATATTATTTTAAATATTAAATAAATGTAAGAAAAAAATATTAGTTAATTATCATAGTTAATTAATATTTTGTGTTTAAAATATAAAAATTCTATAAAAAGCGAAATTATGCTTTTTGTTTAAAGTATGTAAGTCACCAAAAAAAAGTATATTAACATAATTTAAAATTTTGGATTAGGTATTTTTATTTAGATCAGGAACTTGCATTGGAACTTGGAACACTATTTATTTCTTTTTCCTTATATAATCTAAGATAAGATATGACATATTGATATATTAAAATGTTTTATACAATGATTTAATTAAATTTATTCTTTAGATCATTTATGTGATAGGTAGTAAAAATAATTGTTATTAATGTGAATATATATAATAGAATATGTGTGTAAAACACATTTTTATATTGATGATCATGGTGTGTATATATATAATTAAGATCAAATATCTCTAAAATAAAAATTTAATAAAATTAAAAAATTGTAATAACTCTTAAATCAAAGTATGTAATACAGTAATAGAACTCAAACTAATAAAAATTATAAAATTAATTATGGTTAAACTCTCTTTTTTATTTATTAATTTTCTCAATTTAGAGAATTTTTTTCATAGAATTTAGGCCTAGTAATAATAATATATAATTAACATTAACTTGATAAATGTTTAGTTTTCATTTTAATTTGACGTAAATGTTTTCTTGCCCAAGCTTCCAAGTCTCCAAGATAATAGTTTAGAAATATTGAAAATGATGTATTAATAACTAGATATTTTAATTTAATTGTGTGGTAACATGATCGTCGAATATGGTAAAGCATCTTACAGTTATTATTACTAAAAGTAATATTATTGTTACTAAAGTTAAGATTAAATTCTATAAGGAAAAATATAGGGAGCCAATGAAATATTTGTACAATGCATATAATAGAGATTTAGAGAGTATTAGAGATATAATTATTAGTATTATTTTTTTTATCAACGTAAGCTTTTTGGAATGAGTGGTATCATGATATAGTATCAAAATTCTAAATTTGAAAGGTCTAAAATTCGATTTTTAGTAAACTCCAAAATTAGTTTAAATTTTTTGGATGAATGATTTTATGATATGAGATGTTTATACTCATTCTATAATTGTTTGCGTTATTTTAAGTCAAATTCCGCTTTTCTTGGCTAACTATTTTAATTTTGGCGTTTATATATATATATACACAATTACACACTGATTTTGGGGTTTCGTACTGAGAGTTATAGTTGAAAACTACAAGGTCTAGGTCAACTGATGGCCACCCTATGTTTTTTTTACTGTGAAAACGTTCTTCATGATCATTGATTTTAACTTTTTCTAATAAATAATTATCATCAAGATGATGATGTGTCCTGTTCCATTTGAATGTGATATTAATTTTTAATGAGAGATTAGTTTTCCAGATGCCAACAAATGACTATTGATGTAAGCAATGATAAATCTCGAAACCATAATTACGCAATGGAAGCATTTGCTGTAAGGGAGTGTCAAAATGGATAACGTTTATGATGTGGAATCACTTTTATATGTGATTTTATATTCGCATATGCCATGCATGACGATATTTAATTTTGTTTATATTTAATTTAAAAAGGTAACCAAGTGGGTCATGTATTTATATATAAGTTGCAACTTTCTAACCTTTCAATTGTAATGTTGGTATAACCACCATATAGCTTATTTCATTTTTCTTAAGACAAACCAAGAAGTCTTTTTTTTTTCTTCTTTTTAATCCTACTTGTTGATTGACGTCTTAAATTCATAAATTTTTTTATTATTATTTATCAAAAAAGACAAAAAATTAGTTAAGATATCAAAGAATAATTAAATAAGACAATTTTAATCACTATATATAAGAATAAATCATTTCATACTTATAGTATGTGCCGCAAGACTTCTCAAATACTAGCTAGTTAGAAAAATAAAATATCATTATCCGTTATACGTGATATTCTGTTAGATATATAATTATTTAAATTTATTTATTTATGTTTGGTCACTTAATTTTTAGAAGAGATGATTCGAGATAATATTATTTAATTTTATACAAATTTGTACATAAATTTTAATTTAATTTTTTAAATTTTAATTATATTTATTTAGTTTATAAATTTTATAAACATGATTCACATATATACATTAGTCCTTCGAATAATTTATAGCAAACAAATGTTAATAAAATGTTAATGTGAATATTAAATAGTTAGATCTCCTAAAAATGACATCATTTTTATTTTAGCGTTTAAATAATCTAAAATAATGTTATATCACTTGTTTTAGAAGGAAATAAAATATTTAAATTAACACCAAAACAAATGATACGTGTTATTTTTGGATTATGACATCGTTTTTAGGAATTTAATGTAATATTTAATTGTTTATATCAGTATTTCATTAACGTTTGATTATTAAAAATTGTCTCAAAAATAAATAGAAATCACCTTTGCAAAATTTAAAAACTAACTAAAAACAATTAAAATTTTAAAATATAATTTAAGATTCGACCAAATTAATATTATCTCGAGACTATTCACAACAATAATGATATAGTTAAGCATACATGTTAATTTATTATTATTATTATTATTATTATTATTATTATTATTATTATTATTATTATTATTATTATTATCCGAACAAATGTTTCAATTTTGAGATTCTTTTGATATTTTCTATCACACATACTAAGCACTAATTTGTTATGATCATGTTAAGTATATATTAAAATTATGGTTATTAAAATTAGTTATTAAAAATAGTTATTAATATAAAATATAAATTAAAATATAAAATATATATTAAAAATAAATTAAATTGTACATATATTTATATAAAAATACATAATAATTAATTTTAATATATAAATAATATTCTTAAATTTATTATATATCTAAATTTTTTTCAAGAATCAATTATTAATCAGTAATTTAATGTATATATAAAACAGAATTTAAACTTCTAACAATTATTTAAATGAATAAATAAACTGATTATTTAACCCATCCAAATTAATTAATTCAATTATAAGATTTATTAAGCGGAATATGGACAGCAAATTGGAAAGGATAATCTAACAATTTAGATATAGGGTTACGTTTTCTGCTCAACGAAGGATTGTAGGAAATTAAATGAACAGTTTGAAACTTCTTCGATAATCTTGTCACAATAATTGTCAAAACATACATAAGCATATGTAAAGGTTTTATATACAAAAGTATCTACATTACTACATATATATGGTCAATTAAGTACTGTGTCAACTAATTAAATGATGTGCTTGAGTACAATAGATCTTGATCATGCACATAACTTTGTTTCATATTCATAACTGAATAATGATCTGATCTTTCGTATGATAGTTTTCGTAGGCGTACGTTTATGGTACGTATCTGAGAATAAGGAACATATATAGTTAATTTAATTATTGCTATAAAACTTTTATTGATAAGAAAATATGTAAGATTCTGTAACTATAATTTAACCCTAGGATGGAAGTGTGCCAATATTTAATTAAAAAAAAAGTTATGCATAATTTGATCAAATTTAAGCCTCCTTATTACCATTTTCTTTCATGTTAGCAACCTCTGCGGCTAAATAAAAGAAAACGTCATTTTTTTTAAATATCTTTTTTTCTTTTTTTTTTCTTTCTTTCATGTATGATTGGTCTTGAAGAAGCAAATAATTGTGATTGTGATGGGTAATAAGTGTAGGGATGCATTTGTGGGATACGAATTTGTTTGCATCATTGATTCATTTCTATGATATTGGTTCATTCATCGCAAAACTTTGAACACACACATATATAGGGGCCACCACGTTAATTGCTATACCACTCACTGGTCTTTTTCATTTCCAACTTTGATTTCTTCCTAAACATTATACTTTTTTCTTTTTATTTTATTTTATTTTCAAACTTTTTAAATATTAATTTATTTTCCCACCCACTCAC
This sequence comes from Arachis ipaensis, assembly GCF_059453495.1. Lineage (NCBI taxonomy): Eukaryota > Viridiplantae > Streptophyta > Magnoliopsida > Fabales > Fabaceae > Arachis > Arachis ipaensis. The sequence continues at coordinate 10,376,898 of NC_142442.1, forward strand.
TGTTCTTCATTAATTGTAGTATTTTTTATGCACTAAACATTTAATTTAATAACTTTTAATAAAGTTAAATAAGTTTTAAAAAATTTAAATATCTTTAAACTAATAATAATTCTTGTGTTATATATATATATATATATTCAAAGTTGGCTTATATTATATTCTTGGATAGAGAAATACGTACATTCATAGACGAAAAATATATTTTTTTTTATAAGATAATGCTAGATAACCAATAACTTTTTTGAATAACATGAACAATCACCAATCAAATTAAAATATACTACACCTCTAAATTATCCACCTAAATCTTAATATTAGAATAATCATCTGCACACCTAGTAAAATAAACATCCAATATATTAATTGTTCACATTATTTAATATTTTTATTGTCGATCTATACTTTTCCTTTTATATATATATATATATATATATATACTTTTGTTTCCCACTTGCACTTAGCTTCCCCAAAATCTAATGTTTTGTCACTTCAGTATTTTTGCTTTCAATGAAATGTATGGCATAAAAAAATTATATATTATTGATTTTCTTAGCCTTAAGTCTTGCTATCACACTACAAGAAAAAAGGTCTGTCGGTACCCTTTTTTCTTGTCACACTTTTAAAGCGTGCCCAAAAGTGGTCTATGGGCACGCTTTTGCGAGGGTGGCCATTGATTTGGGATTTGGTCACGCTTTTTTTAGCCACGCTTGAAAAGCGTGGCCATAGAGAAAAATCGGCACGCTTTTATGAGGGTGGCTACTGATTTGTGATTCGGCCACGCTTTTTTTTGTCACGCTTGAAAAGCGTGGCCATAGAGAGAAACTGGCATGCTTGAAAAGCGTGGCTAGTTAGTTTTTCAATGGTCACCTTTTTAAAGCGTGCCCATATCTTATGTTTATTTGGGCACCTTACAAAAGCGTACCGATAGAGTTCCCTCCTTCCAAAATTTAGTTTTCCACCCATTTTTTTCACACTTCACTTTTTTTTTCTAAGTTTTATGTTTTAACCTAGACTAGAAGTGTTGGTTTCGAAAATCACTTCTCACCCTATCTGGCGTCACTCACCCTTCTCATCTCTAAACCCTAACTCCCTCTCCCAACAACGCCGCTGTCTCCCTCTCTCAACCCGTCACAACCCCTCCCTCCAACCCGTCGCAGCACCTACATCCATCCCTCCCTTGTCGCTCATGCCCCACGCCGCCGTCTCCCTCTCTCACGCGTGGCGCCAACCATCAGTACCACTCGTCAGCGCAACTCATCAGCGCCACTCGTCAGCGGCAACCTGTCAGCGCCAACCGTCATTCTGCTAGTGCCGACATCTTTTGTGTTTATAAGAAATGATTGGTGGCATCTCCGTCGAGCTTGGCGTCGGATGCATCGCTGGCGTCAGCGGTAAAGATTCGATTCATGGTTTAGAGTTTCTCTGAAGTCGCTGCTTGAAAGGTTCGATTTCTTGCCCCTCGTCTTGCTTGAAACCATCGTGAAGAATTGCGAGAAGGCTTTCTCTGAAGTCGCTGCTGAGAGGGTTCTTGATGATATGGTTAGGTTAATTGACGATCCTCAAACTGTTTTAATAACCGCAACAAGGCTTTGATCATGATTGAGGCTTGAGGCGAATCCACCATCGAGCTTCACTATCTCCCTGTTTACGAAGAAACTTACAAGGTACTACTACCTTTTTTTTCCTATTTCATGCATATCTGCTTCATTGTTAAGTTGAAGTCAAGGGACAATTTCTGATAATCATATCATGCCTAGAAACTCAAAATCCTAGGCTAAATTGATTGGGTTAGTTACTAGCTCTAGCTGTTGAATTTGCTAGTGTGGGTTATTATTAGTGTTATTGTTGATTGCTTGTTTCCATTTTGTGGTTGAGTCTGAAATCAAAGGGTATTCGGTTCCCTGGCTGTCACAACGAGAGCTTGGCGCCTATTTTCACTCCTCCGCGTTCGGTGTCTGAGGTTGAACTTGATCTTCCACGCCAGACTCAGCATGATGATATTCCTGTGCAGAGTTTTACTCCTGAACAAACTAAGGAAGCTTTTGATGTTGCTAGAAACAGCATTGAACTTCTTTCTACTGTGTTGTCTTCTCCACAACAAGATGTCTTGCAGGTAGATTTTATATATTTAGTTTGGTGTAATATTTGTTAGTATATATAGAAATATGCGTGATAGTGGAAGCATATGTGCACACAGTAGGGTCCAAATTAATTAAAGGTTCCACTATGGAATTAGGTGTCTCTTGTACCTGGGTGAGTGAACAAACTCAGCTTTCATTCATGTGCCTTGTTCAAAATGGGACTTTTTTATGCTATGGAAGCTTTATAATGTGCCTACATGATTGTATAGTTTCTGTTTTGTGAGGCTGTGTCTGTGTTCGTCTTTGGTAAGTGTCTGTGTCTCTGTTCTTTTTGTCGGTGGCTTTTTCTTACTATTGATTGGAACTGGTTTTTTCTCTTTTTTTTTTGGTGTCTTTCTCTGTTTGTTCTTGATTCATGCGTAGTAATTGAATTTTTTATTAGAGACTATTAATACCAAATTATAATTGTCTCAATATGTGACTCACACTACTGTTTTGTGATTAAATTTAATCTTAGTAATTCTTATCTGATTGAGAAACAATTGTCATTGGCTTGTTTGTAGTATATATAACTATATAGCTCTTAATTCTATGGATTAATTTGGTTGTTGGAGAAATACTAGGTGTTAATTCTAGATATTTCACATTAGATTATTTTGGGAGTGAAGTGTTTATGGGTTGACTTTAGCTCTGTAGAGTGCATGGCTGTAAAAGATTGCTCTTTTTTTCCTGTACAGTAAAGAAGAGATTGCTCTTTTTTCCTATCAACAAGGATGTCTGGGTGTGTTCCATTTGATTTTACTCATGTCTTATTTATTTAATTTTCTCATAGATTCATAAAAAAATGTCACTTTTCTCATAGATTTCATATCTAAAAACTGTCCCTGCTAATGCTTCAGGTATGGATCTCTCCTATTTCAATCTGGGTACATTCCTCTCTTTCTCAAATCCATTGTTTTCAACTTCTCTTTTCTTTTTTCGTCATCGGGTTCACTTCAAAAATGGACTTTTTTTGCCCCGTTATATGGATTCGTGTTCATTATGCTAAGAAAAACTCATGAGTTTTCAGCTTCTCAAATCTGTGTTTAAAACTTTTTTGGGAAGGGAAATGGGTGGTACTGTGGTGATTTAGCTTCATGTGTTTATAAGAGGCAAACTTTTAAGGATATTGTGGGATTTCAAATTCGGAGGGCTTATAGTTAATCATGTTTAACATTTTCTTCTGGTTTTCAGGTAAAGAGTGTTGGTGTTCTGATCTAGCTTGGTACCAAATCCAACGCGTATGAGGTACTATTTCAGTATTTCTTGCTCCCTTCCTTTTCTTTTGGTTCATCATCTTTGTATTAGCAAAAATAGCCAGAAGAAAATGAGAGTGGAAATATTTATTTTTAAATTGATATAATACCCAAAATTAGCTGGTGAATTGGTGATAGCTCTGTCATATTTATTTACTTATTTATTATATATAATTGATAATTGAATTTTTACCTAATAAGATTAGATTATAAGGCCCAGTTATGATTTAAGTAAGAAAACTATTGTATTCCTAGAGATTGAATTTTTCTTCGATTATTTGTATGTACTTTCTAAATAATTTTTCAAATGTTCCAATAAAAAGTTGAATAAAATGCATGAGTTATTTGGCACTTATGAAGAAAATAGCTTATTTTGTCAAACTGAAATCATCTTTAGGGAGCCAAAATGTCATTTTTTTCCCTCTTTCAGAAGGGTCATTTTGTCAAAACTTGAATTTTTTTAAAGCCAAAATGGTAGTTAGTTGATACCCTTTTTTTCATACTCTTAATCTGCAGTGAAGAAGGTCCTGTTTTACTTTGCTTTTGTGCAAGTTGAACTGGTTGCTCCTGCGTAGTTGTGAAGGTATCATGTTTTGCTTTGTTTTTGTGCAAGTTGAACCTTTTGCTAATTGCTATCGTCTCTTGCTTTATTCATTTATTATTATTATTATAGTAATTCTTAAACTATTCGTTCCTGTAGGATTTTGGAGAAGAACATGAAGCCTATAATGTCCTTCAGCACGTTAAAGCTCAATGAGTAATTTCTGGAAATTTCTGTGTGTTTTATAGTGTTGAAAATTATGATTTATTTATCTGTACTTGATGAGAAATTTCTGAAATTTTGAAGATAAAATGGTTGAGTGTGTTTTCATGGCATTTCTTTTAAACTTGTTGTAGGTAAGAAGAATGGGAAGTAAAGAAACTGCATTGATAGTCATGCATGAAGAATATAAAATCCTCAAGTGCTACAAAAATGATAGAAGTTCTTCCAAGAGGGCCATCTCCTTTCTCTAAAGCACAATGCTGTGAGCTACAAGATTCAGCATCATGAGTTCTTGCTTATAAACTGCGAAACTCAACAATATTATGTTTGGATTATTGATATTTATTTTTTAATTTTTTTATTTTCTACACAAAAAATGACAGAGATAGAATAAGTTAATGACTTTTAATAAGTTGTATATGTATTGATATTTTTTATCCCACTGTATTTTATAACTACTTTGGTTATAAGAGATTGATATAGCTAATTTGGTTTGAATTTTATTAATGTAATACTAATTTTTATTAATTAATTTTTTTAAATGATATTCACAGATTTTTGTCAATGTTTTTTATTGTTTTTGGAGTGCATTAGAATTTGAGTACTCAAAGTATATGCCAGATTTTTTTTTAATTTGATAGGGATATAGCCACGCTTTAAAAGCGGAGCAATAGGTCCATGTTTCTTTGACTATTGGCACGCTTCAAAAGTGACACCATATCTTTTACTGTTGGCACGTTTCAAAAGCGTAGCCATATCTTTCATTTTTCGGTACGCTTTTAAAGCGTGCCGATAGGTTAATATATATCGCCACGCTTTTAAGCGTAGCAAGAGTTAAAAGCGTGGCAAAAAAGAAAGCGTGCCGATAGATCTACAAAAGCGTGGCGATAGAGCAACCGGCACGCTCGCAGATGTGACCTTTTTAAAAGTGTACCGATAGCTCAAAAAGCGTGGCGAAAAGCTGTCGGCACCCTTTTTAGCACTTTTCGGCACGCTTTAAAAGCGTGGCAGAAAACTTATTTTCTTGTAGTCAGCACAGTACACCTTGAAATTTTGTATTATGTGTGTCTTTACAATATCTAAGGTGAGATCACATTATTAGGTTATATTTAAATATTTTCAACAATATTTATCTTTTGAAAGACGACTAAGATATATAGTCCTTGCTCCTAACACTACAAGAAAACAGCTCTATTGCCACGCTTTTAAAGCGTGGCGAAAAGCTGAAAAAAGTGTGGCGATAGCTTTTCGCCACGCTTTTTGAGCTACCACCACGCTTTTGAAAGGGTAGCGTATGCAAGCGTGGCGGTTGCTCTATCGCCACGCTTTTGGTGACCTATCGCCACGCTTTTTCTTTTGCCACGCTTTTTACAAATGGCCACCCTTTAAAGCGTGGCCGTATTTGGAAGATGTGGCCACGCTTTAAAAGCGTGGCCATATGGGAGATATGGCCACGCTTTTGAAGCGTGGCAATAGAGAGATATGGCCACACTTTTGAAGCGTGGCGATAGAGAGAGATATGGCCACGCTTTCAAAGCGTGGCGATAGAGAGAGATATGGCCACGCTTTTAAAGCGTAGCCATAGCCAGAGATACAGGCACGCTTTAAAAGCGTGGCAATAGCCTTATAAAATTTAAAAAAAAAAATCCTTTTTCTAATTTTTACCTTCAGCGATACAAAATATAAATTTTTCAGTTCTTTTTTATTACCAAACTTATAAATATAGTATGCAATTTTTATTACAAGACAAATCAAATAATAATTAGTGACATATAATTTTTGCTATAACTGTTTTATACATTAAAAAACTAATACTCAAATACAAAATAAATCTCGAGTTCAAATTCCAAAACTAAAAACTGAAAAAAAATACAGAAACAATACAACTTAAATCCTACAAGCTATAATGCCACTGCAATTTACACTAACTACACTAAATTGAGAACTCAGGTAAAGCCTAATCATCTTGATTGGAGAGAAAACTATAGCTTTTCAGTCCACCTGTTACATCATCTACCACTTCAACAGGTCCTGCATATTAATATATATCAAAATCAGATTAAATCAAACACTATATTTTGAGCTGTTTATATAATTTGGGGGGGGGGGGAAGGGGATGAGAAACTGCTACTGGGCATGACAAGAGAGGGGGATAAAAAAAGAATGATAATTAGAGGAGACCATTACCAAGAATTGCCATCACAGTTCTGAAATCTAGAAGAAGAAAAATGGGAACAGTAAATTAACGCAGATATCATAAAAAGTAGAAAATGGAACAAATGAATAAAGAAAATCCAGATAAATTTAGCTATGCATTCTATCTGATATTGAGCATGAAGATAGAGTTACAGATAGTCCAAAGGATTGGATTGAGCATCTCTTCTGCTAGAATGTACGCATGATCGTGCAATTTCAAGCATGAATTAAACTCCAAGATAATAGCCAAGCGAAAAAGGGGGCAATAAGTACACTAACTACACTAAATTGTTCAAAAACACAAACTACACTAACTCTACAATCAATACACACAAATTCTGCCAAAAATAAAACAGTAAAAACAAATTGAAAATTTGTTTGTCAGGACTTAAATTAGAATTTTGCCTTCTAGCTGAAAAGAACTTTATTCATTTTGGGTCATTTCAGTGGATCTACCTACCAATCTGTATTTAATTCAGCAACAAGGTAACAATTTGAGGGAAAATCTTTACGTTCACAACATACCAGCAGAATCAGTGACCTTTGGAGCAGAGAAGACTGACCAGTCATAAACCAACACGGAAGAAGTGGGAAGGAACATAGGAGCAAAGCAGCACAGGTTGTTTCTAGTTTCCCCAAAATTATGGAAAATCAATAAGCTATTCCTATAAGATAAATTATGGAAAATGCTTATGCTTGTTACTTCCTATCCAAGCAGTTGCTTACAATCTTCGATTGATTATTTACTGAAAACACAGATCTGCAAAAAACTACAGCATAATATTATGATACAATCCTAGTATACTTCATAAAAACCTTCGAAAAATTGAGTTCAATAATTAACAGCATCTGTGGATCAATGTATCTCTGGTACTAACATTACTTAATAAACTAAACAAAAAGCTAATTTTCCCCTGATTCAATGCTGGTGGTAACTTCCTTCAGCAGCAGAAATTGAATAAAACCAAGGACAAACAAATACGCAAACCATATCATAGTTGATTAGTATTTTCCTTATCACAATCCAAATGGTTGAAAAAATAACCTGGAATTCGAGAGGCATAACATAACATCTCAACAGCACTAGGGAACTTGCTTCAAAGTTCAAACTTGAAGATATGCTCATTGACAACAAGCACCTCCCAATTCAATCCATCGAGATGCGAGGTAGCTGGCCCTTTCTTTCTACTTTGCTAAACCCAACTGTCATCAAGGATTTCATCTTCCTTGTGCCAACCACTCTCTGCCTTACAAACCAGCAATTAATGAAAAAAAAATTAATGAAACAGTAACACTTTCACAGCATCTATTTTGGACAATGAAAAAAAATACAATAAACAGCAATCACAAGTCCAGAATTCAACACCAAAACAGCACAATAAACAAAACCAGCCAGCCCTAAACCAGGCAGCTCAGACTATACACTCAACATTAAGAAAGATAAGAACAACCCTAAACCAGGCAGCTCAGAAAATTCTAACCATAACCAAAACCAGCCCTTCTCACGTATCACATATGTACAAGTACAATTTACAACTTCAAGCAGATGAACACGAAGAGTGAGATTCCCACAAAATTTAAAACGATCACAGCAAAACAATACTTAAAATCTCAATTTAAGAAACATAATAAAAATAGTAACAAGTTATCATGGAAATGCTCTAACCTTACTTTCAGCTTTGACATCCATATTCGGCATAGCAGGGCTCCCCAACCGGACCATTTCACCACAAAGAAATCACTCATTTAGATTTTTGAAGATTAAAAAAAATGCAAATACTCATTGAAACCAAACCGTACCATCACTCCGATTGTTCACAACAGGTGATTCAGCAGCTAGGGTTCCTGAATTCGACCCCTTCGGAGGTTTATCTGAACTCTTCATCACGCCGCACTGCGACTCAGTTTCGCAAGGCGATTCGCTAGCTCGTTCTTCTCCCTCTGACGCCTTCCCTTGTTGTCCTTGTTCGTTTCCACCTTCGCCGCCTTCTGAATCCTTCTCTTTCGGGAGAAGCTCCGGCGCTCCCTCCGTGACAGCTCCGGCGCTCCCTCCGTGCTTTCAACTCTCTCATTCCCCCTGAACTTCCACTTGAGGCGCTTTATCTGCAGCACCCTGTCGCCGTCGACGGAGAAAGAGAGCTTGGAGGAGGCAGAGTCGTTATCCCTGGAGGAGCCGCAGTCGATTTCAATACGGTGGGTCTTGCCGCCGAAAATGGCGGTGGTGGAGTAAACGGTGTCGGCAAAGACATGTTCCTTCTTGAGGAGTAGGGAGTGGGGGTTGTTCGCGTGGAGAGCCTTGGACTTGGAGTAGGCGTCTTTGGGGGAATCGCCGAGGAGGAGAACGATGCGGTTGTGGACGACGAGAGCGAGGTAGAAGGAGGAGTGGGGTTCGGGGGAGAAGAAGGAAGAGAACTTGGCCTTGGAGAGGTTCCAGAAGAGTCACGTGGTGGAAGAGAGGGTTTTGGATCCGTGCTTCTTCCAGAATATGAAGGGCTTTATAAGGAGGAGGGGAATCGAAGGGGTTGTGGTTGTGGACGTGGGCGTGGAGGGAGCGGCCTAAGATAGAGCGTGACCATGTTAGAGTCACGAGGCCCGTGTCGGTGTGGTACAGGTACGTGGTCAGGTTGGGGTTCGAGGAGCCTGGTGGCGCCGGTGGTGGAGGACAATTACGGCGGGTGTGGGATGGCCGAAAGCTGGAAGGGAATGGCGATGACATCAAAATGGCACAGCGAGGGCGGGGATCTGAGCTCTTCTCCTCAAATCCTCAAAATGGCGCAGCGAGGGGAGATTGCCAATGAGGGGTTATTGGGTTTGGGCCTTTGGGGCGGGTTATTAGGTTATTTTTTTAAAAACTTTTTGGCCACGCTTTTAAAGCGTGGCAAAAGAGCATCAGGATATGGCCACGCTTTAAAAGTGTGGCAAAAGAGCACTAGGATATGGCCACGCTTTATAAACGCTACTGTAGTGAAACCCTGTTGCCACGCTTTCAAAACGTCCCTGTTTTTGTCTATGGCCACGCTTTTGAAGCGTGGCAGAAAAAAAACGTGGCCGTATCTCTATTCAACTGTCACCCTTACAAAAGCGTGGCCATTGACCCTTTTCGCCACACTTTTGAAGCGTGGCGAAAAAAAAAACGTGGCTGAATCTATATTCAATCGCCACCCTCACAAAAGCGTGGCCATTGACTACTTTTGGCCACGCTTTTAAAACGTGGCAAAAAAAAAGCGTGGCCATAGGCCTTTTTTCTTGTAGTGTAATCATCCATTATCATGATAACTATTTTACAACTACCGAAAATTAATTAAAGACATTATAATTAAGATTTTGTAATATTACTACTACTATAATATACAATTTTGATGTTTTTTTCCCTAAATTTAATATACATATCTAAACTTTAAAAGTGAGATATAGATATAGATGGAGAGAGATGAGAGAAGTAAGAATGTTCTAAATATGTTGAAATTGAAAGCGCAATAAAAGCTTTACATGGCTATATTTATTGCCCTTTTCATCATATAAAGGGACTGAACGGAAGCCCGGTCTTATTTCATCGACAGGGAAACATGTTTGGCCTCCAAAATCATCCTTTTCATGCTTATCATACTCTCTTGCCTCTATCAGAACCAATGCAAGACTTGGAACTTTCAATGGGATTTCAAATTCTTCTTCCCAAACTGGAAACCAATTATCTGAAATCACCCTTGTTCTGTGCCTAGCTTTGTCATATTGTACACCATGTATAGACACCTGTTTTCATACATGATGAATTATATAGTAAAGATAAGAGTTTACAGATTTTTTCTTTTATAAAATTAAATAGTACTATTAACAAGTTGAATCTCTAAAAAAAAAAATTTTTGTACAATAAAAAAATAGCTACAAAAAAAATCTATATTTTTTTATACAACTTTGATCTGTATTGTAAAGTGCACTTTCATACATTCATCAAATACATACTCTTTTAATTAGAGAAAATATTTAAATTAACCTTAATGAATTTTACATGAAATACTTTGATTTTCAATATATTTTTATTATTCTAAAAGTTTTTTAAAATTATTCTTACAAAAGATTAATTTTTTTTGTCGTCTTTAATAAAATTTTTATTATGCGTTAGACAGATAAATTTTTAACAAATTTTGTTATAGTACAATTATTAAATTCTAAAATATATTAAAAACTAAAATATGTGATCTGAAGTCTTTTAGAAACCAATTTAAATGTTTACTAGTTAGTATTCCTTTTAACATTTTTATTTGCAGCATTTGAATACTAATTTTTAGAGTCACCAATACAAAATAGTAGATGCAGAAGTTCATTTATCATAAAATTGAAAAGAATTCTTATTATACTTTCTAAAGGTAGAAACATAAGGGAAAAATTTGACGAAAAATATTAAATATAAAAAAGGGCTAGAAAAATATCACTCTTTTTTTCTCTAAATAAATATGGAGGTTCAGAATCCAAGATAAATTTTTCTGTCTTTATTTTTGTGATTTTTTGTTGTTGTTTGTTTATATCACGAAACACTTATGTTACCTTTGAAAAGGAGGGGGGTAATTATGAATATTGAATCTTAAAAACTAAACCAACGTTCTAGTGCAATTCCAGAAAGAAATAAAAAAAGAAACAAAAAATGTAGCTTGATAACAAGTAAACAACAAATATTCAACTATATATGACAACTGGAATGCTCTTTAATTTCATTCTAATATATATGGAAAATTAAGAAACTCACCTTTATGTAAAAGTCTGGTGGAGAGAACGTATCAAAGTGTGTTTTGCTGAAATTAGAAATCCACCCTGTTCCCATATATATTTTCACCTATATAGTTTCACGCAGGAGATATTCAAAAGAATTTCACTAACCTTTAATTTGTATATAAACAGAAAATTAAAGTTACTTATACAACTGCTAGTAAAACTTTCATGTAAAAATTTAAAAAAATTGTGATTTACAAAAGGTGGTTATTTTAACGAAAACATTTTCATGTCAAATAATATTATGAATTAGTAGATGGTTTTACATGTTTGATTCAACCTTTTAACAATTCACAATATCATTTTTACGAAAATATATTTGTAGAAGTAGCCACCTTACTTGTGAGGTTTATATATATATATATATAAGAGTAAATTGCTAAAATAGTATCTAAAAGTTAATATCACTGATAAAAATGACTCTAAAAGATGCGAACACATATAAGTTTCAAAAAAATTTAAAAACGCGATAAAAAAAATTAAATATTAAATATATATTCTAAAAAAATTTTAAAACTAAATTTTGATACAATTTTTTATAAGCATTATTGAAAAAATAAGATTTTTTTATTTTTAAAATTTTATAATTTTATGTCAAGTGAATTTTTAAAAAAAAAAATTATTGTGGATGACCCTTTTTTTTTTGAAAAATAACAAAATAATACAAAATTTATTCCAATTTTTTTATATATATACCTTCTAAATATTTATTTAAATATTATTAAAAAAATGGATCAAATTAATAATAAGTAGTGATTTGCTAAATACAAATTTTTTTTGCTATTCATAAAAACATAAAATTTATTGTTATTTTTGTCATATTTAATATTTCATAAATTATTTAAAGGTTTATTTTTTGTTTGCATATTTAAAAATTATTTTTTTCAGCAATGTAAATTTTTTAGTACCATTTAGTAATTTGACCAAGAATATAATTATATTCTAACCTTCATAATTCTGGAGGTGGGATATGGTGTTTTGGGATTAAAAATATTAGATTGGCCATCATCATTTTTGTTCATTAGGAGTGGAGGTTTTTTCACATAACCACTCCCTCCATTTGCTCTAAACAAACCTTGTGCGTGCCATAGAGATTTTCCATACCCCTAATAAAGAAAAAAAAATGCGTTAATTGTTGACATGCATCAACAAAATAAATTAAAGAAAGTGATTATATCTTAATGGTGCCACTGCCACTAACATCATATATAATTATATATACAACAAAGAAATATGTCTGCACGCATAACACAACTGCTCTTAGATATTATTATTATTATTATTATTATTATTATTATAGATTTGATATAATTTCTATATATTAATACTAAATCTCTTATTTTATCGAATTTTGATAACATTTCTATAATAATAATAATAATAATAATAATAATAATAATAATTAGCATAGATCTACTAATTAAATGTCATTAATGAAGTGACGTTCTTTTATTTAGCTAAGAAAAAGTATACGTAAACAATTAGAATACTATGAAAAATGAATATGTGAGATGTTCAATTTAATAGGTATAACGTGAAAAATGAATATGTGAGATGTTCAATTTAATAGGTATGTAGATAATTATGTTCATTATTTTTAATTAGATGGTTATTTATTTTGATTCGATTTACTCATGCACAATTAACAATGGCTGGATGTTTAATTCATTAGGTACGCAGATAATTATCCTAATATTAAGGTTTAACAGGTAATTTAGGATGGAGCGCTTTTTTATTTTATTGGATCAATTTTATATAGAGCTTATTGTTCACATTATTTACAAAAATCATTGTCTATCTAACAAAATCGTTTAGCTAAACATAAAAGATAGGAAAAGTATAGGGTACCAACATATTATCTGCCAACTTATTGCTAACAATAATTAATTATTATATTTTAAACACATATATAAAGAGATACATCCAAAAAATATATTTATAAAGATATTTCTATTAAATACATCCATAAAAAAGACATTTTTATTAGACATATTCACAAAGATACTTTTATTAAACACAATTATAAATAAGAGTTGACAGAAATTTGATAAAAATATTATTAACAACATAGCGGGATTGTAAAAGATAATAACATGTCTTAACGAGTAGAAAAATGTTAGAAAATCAGTACTTAGTGGAAAAAAAAAGTATTAGTTTAAATGTAAAAAATAAAATAAAAAAGTATTGGTTACTTAGAACATTTTAAATGAGAACAATATATGTTATCATTTTATTAATAATATCAAAATAATCTTCTTAACTTTTTTTATAATATTTTATAAATATAATTCTGTTGAATCACCATAACATATATAATTAAGTCCTTTACCTGCATGTTCATTGCAACCATTTGTGCTCCATACAACCACCCTATATGTGGCCGGAAATTTGAGGAGTTGACACGTGTCCCCTTAGGATACACCCTCAGAATATTCCTCTGTGTAAAACTGGACAACTCAACCATCTCAGTCTAATTTGTTAAGGTTGTCAACAATATGAATGATTAAATATAGATTTAAATGAATTAAATATACCTAATAAGATCATCTCCATAAGAAGATGAAGCCCTTTCAATTTCCTGTTCGCTCAAACTTAAACGCTTAACTTTGCCATCAACTGATAAGGAATCTTTTATATGACCCTTGGGTTTTCCAGCATGGATTGTAATCATTCTTTTGTAATGAATTACTCCACTATGTATCTCACTTGAAGGCGTCAATTCTTCTTCACATTCACGATCACTACTTGCATTGTACTATATATTTTATATATTTCCACTTAGTAAATTACATAATAACCATGTATATCTTATAATCAAATTTCACAAATGTACCATAAAAGAGTAAACGTGTTTATGTTATCATATAAAAAAACCACGGTAACAGATAAATAAACGATAGACATGTCACATCCTTTCATTAATTAATTACACGAAACAAAAGAATGTAATGTATCTATCATTTATTATCATTATTATCCTACAAAATTTAAGGTTTAATTATTTTATTAGTCTTTATAATTTTATTAAATTTTTAATTAAATTTTTATAATTTTTTAAATTAAATTTCTATACCATATTAAATTTTGTAATTAAATTTTTACTATAACAAAAACGTTAAAATTAACGAAATACTTTGTTAAATAATACGAATATGTTTAATACTTAAATGAATATTCTATTCTATTTAATAAAATATTCGGTTGATTCTAATATTTTTATAACGACAGAACTTAATTACAAAATCTGATATAGTACAGAGATACAATTAAAGAAAATATAAAAATCTAATTAAAAATTTAGTAAAATTATAAGGCTAGTAGAATAATTTAATAATTTTTATTTAAAAATTAATTTATTCCAAATATAAATTCTAAAGAATTTATTTGTCACTTATATTCTATTAGAAAACATGCAAAATGCTTACCCTATCACAAGCGTCCACATCAGAACCAATGCTTGGAGGGGGTGATAGAGCTTCATCAGCAGATTCTCTTTCAGATTCCTTACCATCCTTTATCAAACGCTTGGAAAAGGTATCTCTTAGTTCATCAACTGGAGGTGGTTTTGTTGATATTAGGATTCTCCCTTTTAATGATTCTGGTGATGGGAATTCATCCATTGCATCTTCTGGAGGGTAGTATAACAAATCTCCAAATATTTCATTTGTTACCTACAAACAACGTAACAAACCTTAATTAACTAATTAATTAATTACATTTACACTCAGTTAATTAAGGGAAGTAATGGAATAATCTTAATTATTATGGATAATGCTAGGTAGACAAAAATACAGCCAGAACTTGCCTTATTTAGCATTAATTAATTATCGCAACAATTAATAAATGCTAAATAAGACAAGTTATGACTGTTTTTGGCTGATTTTCTTTGGTTATCAAACATTTCTGAATTATTATTATTACCTCTGCAGCTAGAGCTTGAAGATCTTTTGTAAGGTGGTCTTCTAAAGTTATAATGACTGGGTATTCAGAAGCAACAAAAGCATTATCTTTTATGGCCACTAAACATTTGTATAGTGACACAGGAGCAGTAAGTGTCCTACAATGTTCACATCAATGTTTATAAATTAATGATATAATATATCAAATTAATAAACTCTAAGTAGGAGATTAATATAGCTACGTTACCTTCCATGAACTACATCAATATCAGTTTTATTTGAATTGGGCCATAAGTCAAGTTCAATAACTCGAACACCTTTATTCAAGGCTTGTATGATTGGCACCTCACTGCAATCGCTGCTTAGTTGATTCCCAGTGAGATATGAATTGTGCCCTGTGTTTATGAAATAATGTGATAATGGAGCATCCATGTCATGATGTACCTGGAAAATCACCCCAATATCCATCCTTTATACTATGAACTTAAGATGCCTAAATTGTAAAATTATTTCTGAATTTGGTTAAAATAATTTGGTTATCATTTTTGAAACTAATCTCTATCATAGTAATCATTCTTTTCCCTTTTTAACAGTGACTCAATAAACAAAGTGATGAACTGAATAGATATGACATTGTTTTGATATATGTTTGCATCTAAAATGCACCCATTTTTTTGGTATAAAAAACAAACATCGACCTTTGAAACTTCACTACAAGTTACTAGTGAAAAGGGATCAAGAGACTCTACTATAGTGTCTGAAAATCAACCTCAAAAATAATAATTAAAATTTCAGAAACTAAATCAGTACATAATGTAAATCTAAAGGATCACTCTAAAAATTTAGTCAATATTTCGTCAGAAATAAAATATCATAAAATTGAATTTAAATATTTAAAATTTACAACCAAATATACAATCTTTAATAAAAAAAGGGAAAAAAGGAAGATTTTGTTGAGGCAATTACTCATCCATACAAACTTCTTTTCTTTCTCTTGTACGGTATATTATCATTAAAAAAAATTATAATTTTACTAACAGATACAATTTTGAGAAATGATACTTACATCACTTTTTATGCACCCCTTTTATACACGACACACCTTATCTTATTTAACTTTTCATCCATTACTTTATGTATACAAAATTGATGCCTATAACATTCCTATGTAATTTTTGACCAAACAATAAGCATTTGAAAAGAATGATAAGAGACAGAAAGCACAATCATACCTCAGGAGAGAGAGGAGCATTGAATTCATCAAAATACAAGAACTGGAAGAATTCTTCGAGGGTGAAACAACAACCACCATTGTCATTACCGTCGCCGTCGCCGCCCTTTTTCTTCTTCTTGTTGTTCTCATCATTATCACTTTCGTCCCTTCGCGATCTCAAGAAGGTCTCCATGATCCGCTCACACTCCTCGACGGTGTATTGCGGTTGGCACTGAACCTTGTCCACGAATTCGCGAAGCTGGCCGGCGGACATGGTGTCGCCGCCCTCCGCGAACGTGGCGAAAGCTTCCTTAACGTCCTCCGGCGCCGTCTGCTCTTCTTGGACGAACTTCCGGTGGAAGTACTTGATCGTTTTGATATTTTGCGCCATTTTAATTAATTAAATTAATTAGTATTTTTTGGAGATTTGAAATAATAGGGTTTGGTGTAACCCTAATTAAGTTGTTGCATTTGTTTGTGCAGAAAAGATTGAAGGAAGAGGGAGGAAGCTAAGAGAGAGAGAGAAAGAAGGCGATGGAATAATAATGAATGGATGCAATTTTTGAAATTCGAAAGGCTTATATGGAAAATTGGAATGAGTTTCAAGCGAGATTCGCGTTCGACTTAGTTAAAAGTTAAAACTTAAAACTACGTACTTGCATGTAAACAAAAATTTATAACATCATGATGTGTGTAAAAACAAAAACTTTAACTACAGGAACTTTTGCTGGTTTAAGTTAAACTTTTTAAATGTTTTTTAAAAGTTATTCTAACAACAAAAATTACTAATAAAGTAATAATTATGTATATTTTTTAAAAAATTATAATTTTATTCTATTTTTTATAATACCACTCTTCATGTAATTTTTTTTATGAGAAATGTTAGAGAACTATCAAAATTTATTATTTTTTATTATCAGTTATTCATTAATGTTTAAAAAATATGAGATAAAATATGTTATTGGATTACTAGACTAAAAAATTAGGCTAAAAAAATCGAATTAATAGCTAAATGCTAATAAAAAATAATAAATTCTGATGGCTTCTAGTATTTTTTTATTTTTTATTATATATTTGACTAGTTTTATAAAAAAATGACATTATTAAAATAAAAATAAAAAATATCAATCATTCATATATCAAATATTCTTGATATCTTGATATTTGTATAAAAATATATGTTTTTTTTTTTAAGTAAAGAAGCTCAACACAACAAGATGGTGCAACAAGAGAATCAAGAACTAAACAAAAACAATAATCAATCCATAGTCATCTACGACACTGTCATCAACAATCATTTGGATCATCTCTACTCCAATCCTTGCAACTTGTAAGCGACCTATTAATAATTTTTGCAATTCCTGCTTCTTGACTCCTGAAAATTTTGTCGTTCCTTTTCATCCATATATGCCAAACAACAGCAAAAAAATCAATTAGACACCTATTACGTTCTTCCTTCCTTACGGTCACTCCCGTCCAACTTTCAAAGTGTTGCTTAATTGTTCTTGGAACAACCCACAATCTGCCATAGTCAAACAACCATACACACCACACCTGCCAAATAAACTGACAACGAAGAAACAAGTGGTGAAAGTCCTCAACATCCTTTTTACATAAAATACACACGCTATCATGCTGATCGATAACGCCTAACCTACGTAATCTTTTCTTATTATTGAATCTACTAACTAGCACAAACCAAGTGAATAACTCAATACGTGGAGGTACTAAACCTCTCTAAATGGAACTAGTGAAATTATAGTTTGTAATTTTCTCCGAAAGTGTTTTCGCCTGAAAAACCTGCACAAAGGAGTTAGTAGAATAAACGCTAGATTTATCAAATTTTCACACCAATTGGTCATCTCTCTCAGTTGTTAACTTGACTGATCGTAGAACTTCATGAAGTTGGTTAACTAGTTCCAACTCCCATTGGAATAGTTTCCGTCTCCACTGAAAATTCCATATCCATTCTAGCCCATCCCAAAAACCACAATCCCTTGTAACAGATTCGTTCTGATTTGAAACCAAGAAAAGCCTTTGAAAAGTGTCCTTTAATATACCAGTCGGTAACCAACTGTCCTCCCAAAATCGGACTTGTCTACCATTACCTACTTTCAAAGATAAACCCCGAATCATCTTCTCCCTCACCTCCTGCTCTTTGATTTGTAACTGGCAAATATCCTTTCATGGTCCCCCTCTGGCAGATACAGATTGATGACAAAGCAATACATTAGGATTTAAGTTCTTACAAGAACACACAATCTTCTTTCATAATGGATAATTTTTTTTAGAAAATCGCTACCACTATTTGAATAACAGTGCGGTATTCTGAAGTACTGCATCCCCCACTCCCAGACCTCCTAACTTTTTCGGAGCTTGTACTATTTCCCATTTCACTAATAGTATTCTATGCTTATCATCTTCGTTGCTCCACAAAAATCTCTTCTGCAGTGAGATTAACTTCTTTGCTACTGTTTTTGGCATATTTTGTACAAGCTTAGGTAGTACACTGCCAGACTATTGAGTACTGTTGAGTTAAGAAATTAACTAAATTAATTAGTGATGACAAACATTATTTTTGGGCAAAATAAATAATTAGTGTTGATTATAATTTAGTATATGTTACTAATTATTTATTATATGTTGCAGGCCAAAACTTAGTTTAGCAGCCCAAATTGGTATGAAAATAATATAGCAAGGATGGTGGGTCAATAAATAAACAAAGTCCATAAGGAAACAAGGCTGAAAAAAATCAAAACGGGCAAAAAGAAGTGATCCAATCCAAGCCCGAGTTGATTTCACCAAATCCCTCCAACTTGCTCCCAAAGTAACGTTCTTCTCTCCTCTGTCTTAGTCAAATCACAAAACTCAGAAAAGTGAGAAAGAGAAAGAGAAAGCTCCTTCCCTAAGGTGATTATCAAATAAGCAAGAAAGAGAAAGTCTAAGCTTGAAACACAGAAGTCTAATCAGCAAATTCAAACCATATCAAGCTTAGGTTAAAGGTAACCCATTTCCTTTTACAAGCAACACACTTTCTTCTCTTCATCTTCAACTCTCTGTATCTCCATTTTGAGCTATATGGAAAAGAGGATTTATGTTCCTCTCTGCTGTAAATCTACGGTCTCAAACATGTCTTGGGGACCAAGTTGGTTTCCAAGGGCTCAAATCAAGTTGACCATTGGAAGACTATTGTGGTTGCTGCTTTATGACTTTCGGTCAACCTTAGAAGGTCAGAAGTAAAGTTTTTACTCTGAGGATTAATGAGAAAAAGTGAGTCTGTGGGTTGGTGAAGCTAAGGGCTCAAGATGTTGACCTAGGAAGGTGAACCCAGCAACATGCAAGGAGATAAAAGAGGCTTGCTGCTCGTTCAAAAGTCAAGGAGAAAAAACTAGTGAATCTAAGGTGTATGTTCTGAGAAGAGCTCTTTGAAGAAGTTCATCTAACTGGACAGTGTTTCCTAATCAAAGGTGCATTCCGCCAGTATGAAGAACTGAATCAGAGGCTTGCAAATCTGGTTTATCACATAGCAAAGAGGCTGTTGATGAAGTCAATCTCCTTCATGTTTTACAGATTGTGATGTACTTTTCTATGTTTATCTTTCTGTAATTTCTTGTGAGAAAAGGCATTGTGAGAAAACTCAAGTAAAAGCCATGAGTGGAAAAAGGATGAGTGATACACTTGAGAGAAAAGCCTAGAGTTATTTTCTGATTTCTTTAGGTATGTCTATGTCTTGTATCTTGTACCTGTGAGGTATCCCTTTCTTAGTTGGGTTAGCACTAAGAGTGAATAATTAGGTATTAGCATAGCCAATGTCAAGTTAGGTTAGAACTTGAGTGTGAAAGGATTGGGTCAATCATGTGAAATTGGTGTATGTAATACTGTTAACTATAGTGAAAATTCTTCCATAGTTGTGGAGGAGACTGGATGTAGGTTGCATAGCACAAGGCAACCGAACCAGGATATATGCTGGTGTTAGCTTTTCTCTTCTCTGCTGTGTTCTGTTTTCTGATATTCATGAGACAAAAATAAATTGTCTCATAAATTTCCGCTGCTGAGTACAAACAAAATCAGAACTGAAAGTTTGTTTAAAAGGGTCATAACAGCAACTTAAAAGGAAGGCATAGATTTAACCCCCTTCTCTAAGCCTACCACAACCTTCAATTGGTATCAAGAGCTAAGGTCTCAAGAATCAAGCTTAACCGCTTGGATCAAAGATCCAATGGCAAACAACTTGGGCACAACCACAGTTGCCTACACCCTCACTGAAGGCCAGTCAAACAACCGGCCACCCTTCTTCAACAGGAAGAACTATGCCTACTGGAAAGAAAGGATGAGAATCTTCATCCAATCCATTGATTACAACATATGGAAGATTGTTATGAGCGGTCCCAAGATTCTAACAAAAACAAGTGCTGATGGAGTGGTGACTCCAAAAGAAGAAGCTGAATGAAATGAAGACGATAAGAAGAAGATGGAGCTGAATGCTAAAGCAATCAACCTTCTTTACTGTGCTATCAGCTTTGAAGAATATCGGAAGGTGTCTAGATGCAAGACAGCCAAAGAAATCTGGGAAAAACTCCAGGTTACACACGAAGGCACTAAACAAGTCAAAGAAACGAGGATTGATATGCTGCGAAAAGAGTACGAGATGTTTAACATGAAGGATGGAGAAAGCATTGATGAAGCATTTGAGAGATTCTCAATCATAATCAACAACCTTGATGCTATGGGTACAAACTATGCAAAATAAACCTTGGTGAGAAAACTCCTTAAAAGTCTCACAAAAGAATGGAAAACCACTGCCACTGTCCTAACCGAGAGCAACAACCTAAGTCCCATAACCTATGATGAGCTGAGAGAAAAACTCCTTGCCTATGAAGCCACACACACAAACACAGACTCAAAGAAAAAGGGAATAGCCCTCAAGTCACAAATAGAACCAAAAGAGAGAGAGTCTAGTGATGGTATTTCAGATGATGAGCTTTTGTTTTTTGCTAGGAGATTTAGAAGGATGATGAAGAATAAGGGCAAATACAAGGGTTCAAGCTCAAAGGAGCACAAGATCGACTTGAGCAAGGTGACGTGCCATCATTGCAAGGAGGCTGGACATTTCAAGTTAAACTGTCCAAAGCTCAAAAAAGAGGACAAAGGAGAGAATGAAAGGAAGAGAGTACTCATGGCAGCTTGGGAGGATCTTGAGAACGACTCAAATGAAGAAGAAGAACCTGAAGGTGAAGATAAAGACTACTTCATGGCTGGAAACAACAATCTTGATGAGGTAAATTATTATGATTTGACCATTGATGATTTACATGCTATTATTGATGATCTCACTTTAAATACCTCAAAACTGCTTGACAAGTACAATGAATGCAGATCTGAAAGAGATGTGTTAAGAGCTGAAAATGATTTTTTAAAAGAAAAAGTGAAGGAAACCGAATGTGCTTTGGACATCATTGAAGAAAACAGATTTCTAAAATCTGAACTTGAAAAATTAAAAGGAAAGCATATTGTGGATCCTTCTCATAAGTTAATTGCTGAAAATGAAAGATTAAATGATATGATTAAAAGGCTGAATGGCGACTTAGCAAAATTTGCTCAAGGTTCTAGTAACTTGGACAAATTACTTGCAAGTCAAAGACCTTTGTTTGAAAAATCTGGTATAGGTTACATAGCCAAGGAAGATGCAGTTTCTAATGTTTCCTCTATAAAGTTTATAGCTTCTTCATCAAATACAAAATCCATACCAAACAAATCTGGCATTGGATATGTTCCAACATTTGAAGAAAAATTTGATGAAGTATACACTAGTGAAACTGAGCCTTCACCAAGAACCGAACCAAGCCCAAACAGGCCAGGTTTGGGATACCTTTCGAAAAATGAGGTTGTTTTCAAGAAACCACCATTTTACAACAAAACCTCTTATTCGAAAAGTCCAAATATTCAAAGAAATTCTGGTGAAAATGCTTTTGCAAAGATGAATAATTTTAATAAAAATCAGTTTATCAAAAGAAATGCATCTCCTCCAAAAACCAAAAAATTTCAACCCTTTAATCATTTCAAGCAATATAACTCACCTCAATTTCAGCGACACACATCAGAAAATTATTTTGTTAATTGCAAGAAATTTGGTCACTCATATGCACAATGTTTCATTGAAAAGAGGATTGTAGGAAACAAAATTTACAATGTTGTTTGTGATTTCAATGCACTTGGGCAACCAAGATGGATTAACTTCAAAGGATCCAAATTAATTTGGATACCTAAGGCTACTTCAAACTCTTCATGCAGATTTGCCTAGCATCCAAGAACAAAAAGAACATGTGGTACATGGATAGTTGATGTTCAAGGCACATGACTGGAAGATCAACTTACTTCATCAAACTAAATAAGTATGATGGAGGTTTTGTGACCTTTGGAGATGATGGTAAAGGTAAAATTATTACTGTTGGAAAAGTAGGTAATGAGCAATCTACTTTCATTGATGATGTACTTTTGGTATGTGGTTTGAAGCACAATCTTTTGAGTATAAGTCAGTTGTGTGATTTAGGATATTTAGTGACTTTCAAAAGACTTGAATGCTGTGTTGTTAATGAAAAAACAAATGAAGTGATGTTTGTTGCCAAGCGTTTTAATAATATGTATGGACTTACTCTTGATGAACTAAAGGATCAAAATCTAGCTTGTCTTCACTCTAAAGAATCTGAAAAGTGGTTATGGCACAAAAGATTGGGCCATGCAAGTATGTTTCAAATAAACAAACTTGTAAAGAAAGAATTAGTAAGAGGCCTTCCTTTGATAAAGTTTGACAAAGACATCACTTGTGATGCTTGCCAAATGAGAAAACAAACAAAAAGTTCTTTTAAACCAAAGGAAGACATCTCTACTAAAAGACCACCTGAGTTGCTACACATTGATTTATTTGGTCCAACAACAACTCAAAGCCTAGGTGGTAAACATTATGGTTTAGTGATTGTGGATGACTATACTAGATTTGGTTGGGTTTTATTTCTTGCACACAAAAATGAAGCCTTTTCGGCCTTTGAACCTTTTTGCAAGAAAATTCAAAATGAAAAAGATTTAAAAATCTATTCTATAAGAAGTGATCATGGAACTGAATTTGAAAATAATTCATTTGAATCCTTTTGTGAGGAATTTGGAATATCTCACAACTTCTCTTGTCCAAGAACCCCACAACAAAATGGTATTGTGGAAAGAAGAAATAGAAGCATACAAGAGATGACAAGAGCTATGCTTTGTGAGAGTAATGTTCCAAAATTTCTTTGGGCTGAAGCGGTTAACACGACTTGCCACATTTTGAATAGAACAATCATAAGGAGATTTTTTAAGAAAACCCCTTATGAACTTTGAAAAGGTTACCCACCAAACTTAGACTACTTGCACATCTTTGGATGCAAATATTTTGTTTTAAATAACAAGGATAATTTGGGTAAATTTGATCCAAAGGCGTATGAGTGTTTGTTTGTAGGATATTCCATAACTAGTAAAGCATATAGGGTTTATCATCAAGATGCTAGGATTATTGAGGAGTCCATACATGTTACATTTTGCTATACTAATTTGGTGCAAAGCATTTTGGAAGATTGTGATGCAGGAAATCAAGATCAAAGGGAAGATGAAACTGCTCAAAATCATGAAAAAGAAAATTCTGGCCAAGCTGAACCAGAAACTGCAACTGCTGAAAATTCAAGAGACAATTCCATTTTGTCTCATGAATCTGAAGGAGATCCTGGAAACAGCAACCCCCAAAATCCCTTGGTGACTGAATCTGCCTCCAAGTCCACCAGACCTCGTGAATGGAGATTCTTGAAGAATTATCCTGAGAAATTTGTCATTGGGGACGTCTCTTATGGGGTTAGAATTCGGTCTTCAACAAGAAAAGAAAATGAAAGAACTAACATTGCCCTTCTTTCTCAAATGGAGCCTCAAAATGTTAAGGAAGCCCTTAGTGACCCTTCTCGGGTAAAGTCAATGGAAGATGAGCTCCAAGAGTTTGAGAAGAACCAAGTTTGGACTTTGGTTCCTAAGCCAAGTGGAAAGAAAGTGACCGGCATCAAGTGGATATTTCGGAACAAGTTAGGAGAAGATGGTAGCATTGCAAGAAACAAGGTAAGGCTAGTGGCACAAGGATACGACCAAGAAAAAGGAATAGACTTTGATGAATCCTTTGCCCCTGTTGCCCGAATGGAAGCCATAAGACTTCTCTTAGCTTAAGCTGCATTTTGTGGTTTTAAATTATATCAAATGGATGTGAAATGTGTATTTTTGAATGGTGTGATAGATAGAGAAGTATATGTGGAGCAGCCTCCTGGTTTTGAAAATAAAGAGCATTCTAATCATGTTTTCAAATTATCTAAAGCTCTCTATGGTTTAAGACAAGCTCCTAGAGCTTGGTATGAGAGACTTAGCTCTTTTCTTTTGAAAAATAGTTTTCAAAGAGGCACCACTGACACAACTCTATTTATCGAGAACTCTAATGATTCTTTTATTCTAGTCCAAATATATGTTGATGACATTATTTTTGGTTCAACCAATGAATCCCTTTGTTCTGAATTTGGAAAACTCATGACAAGTGAATTTGACATGAGTATGATGGGTGAACTTAATTTTTTTCTTGGGCTGCAAATTAAACAAACTGAAAATGATATTTTCATTCATCAAAAGAAGTATGCCAAGGAATTAGTTAAAAAATTTGGTATGGAAAATGCCAAACCCATGGGAACTCCCATGCATGCTAATTCAAAACTAGATAAGGGAGAAACTGAGAAAGATGTAGATGAAACTAGGTATAGAGGAATGATTGGTTCTCTTATGTACTTAACTTCCTCTAGATCCAATATTGTGCAAAGTGTTAGATTGTGTTCTAGGTTCCAATCCAAACCAAAAGAGTCATATCTTTTTGCAGTTAAAAGGATCATTAGATATGTTTATGGCACATCTAATTTTGGTCTTTGGTATCCTAAGATTGATGATTTTTCTGCAGTTGGTTATTGTGATGCAGATTTTGCTAGTGATAGAGTTGATAGAAGGAGCACTTCAGGCTTATGTTGCTTCCTTGGGAAGTCCTTAAATATTTGGTCAAGTAAGAAACAGCCAACAGTGGCTCTATTCACTGCTGAGGCTGAGTATATAGCTGCTTCTTCTTGTTGTTCTCAACTCTTATGGTTAAAAACACAGCTTGCTGATTACAAATTAAATGCTGAAAACATTCCCCTACTGTGTGATAACATGAATGCCATTAATATTTTCAAAAATCCAGTTTTGCACTCTCGGACTAAACATATTGAAGTGAAATTTCACTCAATTAGAAAACATGTCCAAAAAGGAGATATTAGCATTCAATTTGTTAAATCGGAAGAGCAATTAGCAGATATTTTCACAAAACCACTCGCTGAGGACAGATTCTGCATGCTTAGGACTAGCCTAGGAATTTTGAGCTATGATTCTTCGTTTAAATATTGCTAATCTGTTTGCTGGAGTATTTTGTCTCATAAACAGGTATGAGACAATTCTGGGCAGATGAAGAACACTCCTTTCTATCAGCGTGTTCTGGGCTTGTTTCAAGTAAAAGTTATTCTGGGCCAACCTCATAAATTAGATCTGGAGTGGTCTAATGTGTTTCCTTAAATCCAACCATCTCTGGGCCCAAATATAAATGTTACACTTTTTGTTTGGTTGATGATTTTTTGGCTTGTGTGTTTATTTTTTGAAAAGGCTTTCATTTAATGTCTTCTGGTCCAAAAAGGGTTTCAGTTTAATCTTTTTAAAATTTAAAATTAATTTTTTTAAATCAAATAAAATCTTTCTTTAATGAGGTCATGTCTTTTCAAGTCAAATCAGTGGTGATGCAGTTGCATGGTTTGAGAAACTTTCTTTTGGGTACGGTTACCAACACTCCCTCTCTTCCCTCCATAACTTCTCCTCAAATCCTTCGGTTTCTTCCCACTCTCTTTACTGCTTCTCTTCCCTCAAAAGCCTAAATATTACCAAATGAGGAAGAAAACCATTGCTAAAAGGCCTCCTCGTGAAAAAATCTTCAAGCCTCACACAAAGCCTTCAACTTGCTCTCACGACCGAACCTTCACACCCTCACCTTCTCCTCCTACCTCTACTCCAAGAACTACTTCCATGGCGCGGACCAAGACCACACCTAGATTCCCTGCCTCTGCCAAGCCGACGCCACCACCAAAGGCGACGCCTTCCAAACCAGGCTCCTCAAAACCTGGTTCTTCAAAACCTAGCTCCTCCAAAGGCAAACGTCCGGCGGCTGAGGAACCAGTTCCCAAGCCAACTCAACACAAATCCAGGTCGGTTCCTGTGCGATCTCAACAAGGTAAAGCTCGAGTTCCTCTTAAATCAGTAAAAGAACCAGACATTGGACCTTTTGATCACAAAGCCCATTTTTTGACCTCTCATTCAAACTATAACCCCTATAGATTCAAATCTGCCATGAATAATGATTTTTTTGAGGATGTTATCCAGTATCATACCCTGTGTCCATCTTTTCTAGCCAATTTGCCATCTTTAAAAAGAAAAGGTTTTCCATTTGTTGATAACTTGATTTTTCTGGACTGGAATCATCTTTTTGACATCAAAAAGTCTGTTTATCCCTTATTGGTCAAAGAATTTTATGCCAACACGACTTATCATGAAGGCACTGCTCACTCATATGTAAAGGGCCGAGACATAGTTTTAAACAACGAAACTATCAGTGATGCTTTGAAGTATACTGATGTTGGGCCATGTGCTTACACTTCAGTTAAGTGAGATGAAAGTGTTGGAATTTATTACAATGATGCATTGGCTTACATTTGTGAACATATTTCTTTAATTGATGGCATTACACCCACTCACAAAGCCCTAGGATATGAGCGTGCTCAGTTGCACCGAATGGTCAACCATATTATACTTCCTCAAAGTGGCTCATATCAAAGGGTTTTCTACACTGATACTCTTGTTTTATATGCCCTTCTCACTAAAACTGAAATTTTATTTGCATACTTGATGGTTAGATATATGTTTGACTCTGTTAGGAGTGAAAAAGACAAAGCACTTCCTTATGGCATGTTTCTAACTTGCATATTTGAGTATTTTAGTGTTGACTTGACCAATGAGGAATATTAAAATAGACATTCATACCTGAAAGGGGGTGGTTCAGTGAAACAGCCCAAAGGACCTACTCGATCTGAAAGGGTGGTCTTAGATGATGAAGATGATGACTTTGTTCCTGAGGAATCTCCTTCTCTTTCCACTGAAGGTACATCCATCTCTACTGGAAAGAAATTGCTCTGTTGAATGTGGTCAAAGATGTTGTTCAGGAGTTCGTTTCCCAATCCAATCACGTGATTGCTATGAGCAAAGAGCAAAGGAAATTAGCTAGCAAGCATGAGAATTTCCTAAGAAAATCAAGGGATAGAGTGGCTGTGTTCATGACTTTCATTGATAACCTTCAAAAGGATGAAGATCATGCCACTGATGTTGAAGAGGAAGCTAGTTCGGAGGGAAATGGTTCTAATGCCTAAAAATTGTCTCATGAAAACTGCTGATGCTGCTCTCTTTTTGTCTCATAAATTCTCTTTCTTTTGCTACTGTTAATCTGTTTTTATTTTAGATGACTGTAATAACTCTAAATACTGTTACACCTTTGATAGCTTAGTTAGTACTGTGCACTGTTATCTGACTCTTTCCTGCAGGATTCAAGACATTGCTTTTGTTGATCATGCTTATTATCCGCCCTTGATGACAAAAGGGGAGTAATAGCAATAGGATACTAAGATGGTAAATGATGTGTCCTATGATTTTTTGGTATTGCTGCAAGCTACTAGTATTTTTTTTTGGAATTTTTGTCTGAATGCTGCATTAAAACGTGATTTCATATGCTGAATCTTTTGGCTACTGATATTAGCTTGATGTTGGGCTGACTATGTGGTGTTGCTTGTTTGATACCCCTTAGACAAGATAAATGTGTGTAGCTTTTTATTGTGTTCTTTTTAAGTAAAATGTAAAACAGGAACAAAGAGAAAAATATAAATTCAGGGGGAGCTACTCTTGAAAAAGAAAGGGGGAGCAACTCAAAATCAAATAACATCAATCAAAGGAAGTTTCTTAACTTTACTAAAATACAAATACTTTTGGTTATTGCTTGATTATGTTTGTCATCAAGGGGGAGATTGTTGAGTTAAGAAATTAAATAAATTAATTAGTGATGACAAATATTATTTTTGGAAAAAATAAATAATTAGTGTTGATTATAATTTAGTATATGTTACTAATTATATATTATATGTTGCAGGCCAAAACTTAGTTTAGCAGCCCAAATTGGTATGAAAATAATATAGCAAGGCTGGTGGGTCAATAAATAAACAAAGCCCATGAGGAAACAAGGCTGATAAAAATCAAAACGGGCAAAAAGAAGTGATCCAATCCAAGCCCGAGTTGATTTCACCAAATCCCTCCAACTTGCTCCCAAAGCAACGTTCTTCTCTCATCTGTCTTAGTCAAATCACAAAACTCAGAAAAGTGAGAAAGAGAAAGAGAAAGCTCCTTCCCTAAAATGATCATCAAAGAAGCAAGAAAGAGAAAGTCCAAGCTTGAAACACAGATTATGGAGGGGTCCGCGTACGCATACATTGCAGATTAGTCAAAAATGGCTAAGTCTGCAGAATTTCAATTTTACATACCGAACTTCCGACGCGCATAACTTTCTCATTTTAAAACAGTTTTTATCCATTCTTCAAATGGCATAAATTTCACGGATCCAATTTTCATATGAAACAGGTTTGAAACAATTTGAGAGTCTGGACGCTGAGTTATGGCTCGCCGAAGTTCGGCCAAAAATCAAATTTTCACAAAATCTTCAACCTCTATTTTCATTAAAATCCAAACTCAATCCCAACCTCCTATACATATATTCAACACAGCAACCATATCACACTAACACAACACTAAAAATCTCCACATCAAACCACAATCAGTTATACCTCAATATTACACGATTTCACACCTAAATTTCTCACTTTAATCGACAAGATTATCAACAATCCATCATATATGCATAATCAACATCATCAACATGTTAATCATTACTCAATCACAATTTTAGCATTTTATTTCAACCACAAAAATAATCACCAACACATGCTCAATCGAAAACATCAATCATTACCATAAGTACTAAGCATTCAACATACTTAATCCTTCCAACCTATCCTATGGTCCTCTAGCCTAAGTTTTTACAAGACATTATATATTAAATACGAGAAACCTAAATCATTCCTTGGCCGATTTTCTCGTATAACCCAAGATAACCCACTTAGGCAAGAAGCAAGTCCTCAATACCAATTTCAGCAACTAGCACCAAATCCCAAGCTTCCAATTAAACTTTCAACATATCCAATTGTTTCATATCACATATATACGTACACCTAACACATTTATCACATATACATACCCAAATTTAAAACTCAACACACAAAATTAATGAATTAGCTAGGATTCTAGGATCATCACCTTACTCAAACACCAATAAAGCAAGATTGAACATTTTCCTCAAACTAATCGAATCCTATAACATAAAAGGACCAAAATCTCAACACTCACTATATCCAATATTCAAAAAATTGGGAAAGGAAGAACTGAAATTGAAATTGAGACTTTCTTACCGAATTAGTCACCGGGTTTTGTAGAACTCGACACCGCGGATGTGTGGCTGCAAACGATGCGGCGATCGGAATTCGAAGTGAAAAGATATGGTGAATTGAATTGAATTATTCAAGGGTTTTGGCTATGTTTGGGTGTTCTTCCTCCTCTTGTTGAGTTTTTCAGCGTGTTTCATGAGGAATGGAAGAGAATAAGTTGTGCTCATTAAGTTAGTGAAGTGTGGGTTGGGCTAGTGAGCCCATTTTGGGCCCAGTTTGACTGGTTCAATCCGTTCGGCCCAATTTTGGGCCAAATTCTTTAAAATTAGTATCAAAATTCTTATTTTAATTAGCTATATCCCATTAAACTATAAAATCCACATTTCTAATCTCTTTTATTAAAAATTAATTTATTAATTAATTATTCGCTAAGGGATTTACAGTGAAAGTACCTGGAGTTTTTATCCATCAGCTTCGCATGCTGGGAACCTAGACATCTATTTCCACTGAACTTCCTTCCTGACATACCATTTCTTGCAGTAACTAACCAGAGCTTTTTTTCTTGTCTCCATTGTACCATCATACACCCTATTACTGACTATACAGTCAAAGCCTTCAACTTATCTGTAAATTGAGCATTTCCTAGACCCCTCCATTCTTCCTTCACCAGTCGGAGAAAACCGTCATGTGTGAACCAAGAATATAAGCTTCGGAACGGCCTTGGCCCCCTACCCATCCTGCTATCCTCCACTATTATCGGGCAATGATTGGATAAACCCCTCGGGCCTCCTCTAAGTCGCATCTCAGGAAACTCCTCAATCCACTCCACGTTCACCAGCACTCTATCAATACGGCTACATGATTGACCTCGGAACGAAGTGTACTTACGATCATGCAGTTCTAGGTTTACTAGCTCCATTTCCTGGACCAAGTTCTTAAACTCTTCTGCTGATGTTGTTAACATACTTCTTTCTTCCACCTGAACAACCTCATTAAAGTCTCACATAAAGCAAAACGATACTTGACATAATCTTGACAGAAAACTCAACTCTTTCCACACAAGTAGCTTTTTCTCTCTTTCATGAGCACCATACACCAAACAAAACGCAAAGTTAAAATTATTTTTTAGGAGAACGCCTTCAATGCACAGCCATCTAGCCCCTTTGTAGCAATTATTTTGTTCTAAACATCTGTTCATCCCACATGATTAACAATCTCCCAGAAGCTCCTTCCGATCCGACAAATTTCCATCCTACGGCATTATTTTTCCAAATTTGCATGACATCAAAATTTGTAATAACCTCCTTTTTTTGTAACAATCCTAACAGATTAACATTATATTTTTTCTTCAAATTTTTCACCATACTAATTTTTCCAACACTCTGTAACCCCCTAACGTTCCAAGAACAGTAAATCATTTATAAATATTTTTACACACCTTATTTTGATTCTTTGGACGACTTTTTTCTTGCTTTCTCTTTTTGTTTTGCTTGTTTTCTTTTTATTGTAATGACCTCATTTTGAGCTTGAAGGATTGCCACTGCTAATTTTCACTCAGCTCTGTTTTCTATCATATCATCTTTCTAACTATTTTTTTGTTTTGCTTGAGCAAGGTCACTGTCTTCATCCTTCTGTGAACCTTCTGAATCTTCTAAGTCCCTCACACTCTCTTCCGTTCCTAACGTTGTTTCTTCCACTATTGAATTTCCCTCCCCTGAGCTCGAGGCCTCAACATCATCACTGCTCAGATTCTCAATCTGGTGTTCTTTTCTCACTCTGAACTGCCTCCCCATGAACTACTCCATCATCCGCATCCACCACCTTGACAAGTAAAATAATTCATTAAGACATTTATTTCATTATATTCTCTTTAAAATTCAATTTTGGAAACACACCACCTTAACACAAAAAACATCGGGTCTACATATCGTATGTAATGTAAGCCTTTTTTTTTTGGGCTAAAAATTAGTGAAGAAAGAATGAGGATTTTTTACTAAAATAACATAAAAAAATCACATTTATTAAATTGTCCTAAATCAAAATTTATTACATGAATGTCCTATTGTGCTACTCTGTCATGATTTATGAAGAATATTGTATGTACTACCTTTAACACATAAATAGTGGTAGTAGCGTGTTTTACAAAAGTAATGGTATCCTGCCACAGTTACTCACAAATTCAATGCTGTTCTTTGACACATAAACATGGTTTTATAGTGTGGTTGGAATTCTTGGATCTTTGGAAGTAGGTACCATTTAAACTACATGAGTTGTGATTTCAAGCCAAGGATGCATGCAATTTTCAACATAATAATGATGCTAATTTTTCTTCATAAATTTGTGAACTCTTGTGGTTAGGCTTCTCAAAATGGATGCTAGTTATGGTGTTGTATGGCAGCTAGCTCTATATATTTTATACTTGAGATATAGGGTGTTTTCAAGATAGCCAAAAAAAAAAAAAAAACTTTTGAAATCCAAAAGTTGCCGATATTATACTTTTAGTGAGTATTTAATTTCTTTCTCTAGCAATTGTTAGCAAATTAAGTTTAGCTTGGATAAGTTACCATTCTCTAAATCCTTGTGTTCTTAAATGTTTCTAAACTTATGTTTTGGTTGAAATTAAAATAAGATTTTTGGCTTTTTTTTTTTTATATAGTCAGTATAAGGATGAATATATCCTAAGTATAATTTAAAGCATTTGATCATAGAAACTTAAATTGAAAAGACAGAATGGTCAATTGATTTTTTTTATTTTGCTAGTGCAGAGATTTCTCTTTTTGTAATAGTTTATTAAGATAATTAATTATAACATGACAAATTAACAAATTCTTATTAGTTGTTTGTGTAAAGTTAATTTACACTGATTTAACAAAACAGCTCTTAGAATTTTACTTTACGGTTGGAGATTTATCCTATCTTAAGAGAATTATTATTTTTTCAAATTTTAACAGGTTAGGATAATAATGTTACATAATTAAAACAAATTAAATCACCACGGAACACTGAAAAAGAAAGGTTCCTTCAAGTTTTAGTGGTGGTAGTGGAACATAGCATGGTGGGGATGAACCTATTCATCATCTATCTACTGAGGTCTGTGAGTGGAGTATAACTACATAGGAGATCTGAAGGAACAAAGATTGCTTCACTGGGCGTAATTATAGTAAAAGAAAAATCATTGGGTAATTTGGATCAATTTTTCAGTGCAATTGAAGATGATAAAAAAGCAATCACCAAAATAAAACTCTTGTAGTATAGCTGGGTCTTCGATGAAAGTGATTAGCTAGGAACATGGCAAGATAACAAAAGTAATTAGTTTGGTTTGCTCTATAGTTATGTAACTTTTATACAGTTTTGATTTTTTTTAATAGCTTAAAAAAATCCTTTTACTGGTGAATCATATTTTTAACTTTTTTTTTTTCTATTCTTTATTCAGTGGTTATTTTTTTTTTTATCAAAAATAAATTTTAAATTCTCTATTTGTTTTATATAGCTCTCTACTCTATATGTATCTTTCAATTTCATTGTTTCTTTTTTTAATATTTTCAATTACAAATTTTAATTCAAACTATTATAGTTTAGATATTAATCTAATTTTGTATTCTTTTTATAATTTTATATACTTTATTTTATTCTCAATTTATTTATCCTTATTACTTATTTTTTTTATCTTTTATTCTATTATATATACCTATGTTACATATAAATTTTTAAAGTGAATTGATTAATTTATTAATTTAGAATATATTTTTCAATTTTAAAAATAGTAATAGAAAAATATTTTAATTACAATACATAATTAAATAGATGTATAAAATATTTTATCTAACATTATATCAAAATTAAATTAAAAAATATATAACAAATTTAATATTTTAAAAAGAAAGAAAGAAAAAAAATTGTAAATTAAGTTTCTATTATTTTATATAAACATACTTTTCATATATATGTTTAATTTTTTTAGTATTTATATGTAATTCTAGTTTCAAATTATAAATATTAGTGTATCATTAGGCGTTAATGTACTAATTGATTTAGTCTTTTATTATTAAATGTGTATAAAAATAAATAAAATATAAATTAATTAAGATAATAAATTATTTATAATTTAATTAAAATATTTTAAGTTCATGTTTTAGAAATAAAAAATATTTTTTTATAAATTATATATAATAAATAATATTTTAAAAATAAAAATATTCACTAATTTTTTTTAAATTTTATATCTCTATTATATTTTTAGTATAATTAATAATATTCAATAAAATTTATTTTAGTATACATATTTTTATTCTTATTCTTAAAATTTTTTTCGATCCGTCATGTATATTAGTGCCGAATTGCCGATATTATTGAACTCCTAGTTTAATTGAGTGAAGAAATTAAAGTTCTACCCAAACTAACACATTTCATGCTAAATCTAATAAAAAGTATGTTACTTGGTGATATATAGAGTATTATGACCAGGTCAGTTGGGAAGTCAGAAATTATTTCGAAACTTTTGGTCATTTTGAGTTTTTTGACATTGTTATTGTTATTTAAAAGGTTCTGAGAATCAGACCGGTCATTAAACCGTTCTAAGTATTGGTTTACAGTTTTATTAGTTTAATCGGTTCAATCGTGGTTCTACCGAAAAAATCGTTTTAAATAAAATAATAAATAAATTATAAATAAACATCCTAAAATATAATTATAGTCTAATATAAATCTTTAAATATCTTTCAAATTTAAAACACTATATGAAATGTTATCGACTAAAACCATATGATCTTTATCAAAATACAAACTCAAAAGTTAAATGATAAAAAAAAGATCTAAATATTAAAATTGAACATTATGCTTCTAATCCTAAATTGTTTTATCCATTTATATTAATAATTTAATCCCAATATTGAAGCATTTGAGAACAAAACCGGCATTTGAGATCTGAAAGAAGGCCAATCATACTTGACATGCCACCTGAGAGAACAAAACCAGCATTTGAGAATGACAAGTAAATAATTTATTAAGACATTTGACCGGTTTAATCGGTCGGTCCGGTCCGATTTTTAAAACTTTGGTTATTTTAGAGGAAAGATTTAACAAGTAAATAATTTATTAAGACATTTATTACATTATATTCTCTTCAAAATTTAATTTTAAAAAGGAATAATGTTAGAAAGACAAAAAATAATCAATTCAAAAAATTTAAATTTATTTTATTTAATAATTATTTATTATAAAATACATTAAATAAAATTAAAAATAATAAATTTTAATAATTTTTTATTACCAAATAGGCAAATATTTCCATTTGAAAAAACACACCACCTTAACACAAAATAACATGAAGTCTACATCGTATGTAAACGTTTTTGGGGAGATAAAAGTTAGATTTTAGCTTCGGATAAGTTACCATTCTCTGATGGTTTAATTACTCTACTCGTTCTTATAGTTTCGCAAAATTTTTAATTAGATCTCTATATTTTTTTTTTTTAATTGAGTTTTTGCACTAAAATTTTTTTTTTAATTAGATTCCTATACCTTTTTTTCCTTTTATTTAGGTCTCTGTACCAATTTTTTTTTTAGTTAGGTCTCTATAAAATTAAGTCAATTACTACTAAGACTAAGAGGGACTTAATTAAAAAAAAAAATTGGTACAGAAACCCAATTAAAAAAAAAGTATAATAACTTAATTAAAAATTTTACGAAATTATAGAGACCAACAGAGAGTAGTTAAACCTTCTCTGATCTAAATCCTCCTATTCCTAATATTTCTAAACTTATGCTTTGGTTGAAATCAAAATAGGCTTTTTTTTTTCTTATAGTCAGTAACAAGGATGAATGTATCCCAAGTATAATTTAAGGTGTTTGTTACGGTACGATAATAAATTTATACGTACCGATACATTTAAAATATGGACAAATAATAACAAATCACGTAGAATTTATTTTTCACATTAATATTTAATTTTTATTTTTTTAAATATATATTATATCACTACTTTTACTAATACACCCATTTAATTAAATAAAAATGAAAAAAATATTTTTTATTTAATTTTATAAAAAGTCTTAAACATCCTTCTTTTATTTGATTAGACAAAAATATCCTTTTAAATTAACGAAATTTTAGAATTCAATTAATCCTAATTTTATAATTTTAAATAATTTAAACAACAAAACAAAAACATATTAAAAAAACAAAAAATCAAAATTTCTTCATCTTTTTCAATTTCTCTAATCATTCGTGTTCTCTCTAAACAAAACATATCAACGAAACAAAAAATCAATCGTTCTTCATCTTCTCCAATTACCCCTCTAAAACAAAGTAGTGAAAATCCCAAACCAAAACCCTAGGTTCTTCGTATTAATATTAGCCAGCACCAATACCACCCTTCTTGGCCCTCCTAATCCCAACACAAAGGTCACCATTTTAGGCTCGGAGGAAAACAATGGAGTCACCGGCAACAAGCTTCTTGTGGTTAACGAAATTGCTCCAACCAGTAGTCAAAAGGTGCCTCCTTGGCGTGCCTCTATAAATATGTCTGAACTTCCAACACTGCCCATGCACGTCTTTTGCGATTATGGTCTGAACCGGAGGCTCTACGGAGTAATTAAGCCTTGGAAAAATGGTTACGGCGCAGTAACGAGGCACAGAAAAACCGCCGCCATTGTTGGCATCGGATTGTGTTAGAGTCTTTGCAAAAAAGCAGGCTTTTCACCATTATTATTATTATTCTTGTCCAAGAAACTATTACAGCAGCGGCGAAGAACCTAGGATTTTGATTTGGGATTTTCACTACTTTGCTTTAAAGGGGTAATTGGAGAAGATGAAAAACGATTGATTTTTTGTTTCTTTCATATGTTTTGCTTAAAGGGCACAAATAATCAGAGAAATTTGAGAAGACGAACAAATTTTGATTTTTTGTTTTTTTAATATATTCTTGTTTTGTTGTTTAAATTATTTGAAACTATAAAATTAGAATTAATTGAATTCTAAAATTTCGTTAATTTAAAAGGATATTTTTGTCTAATCAAATAAAAGAAAGATGTTTAAGATTTTTTTATAAAATTAAATAAAAAATATTTTTTTATTTTTATTTAATTAAAAGAGTGTATTAGTAAAAGTGGTGATATAATATATATTTAAAAAAACAAAAATTAAATGTTGATATAGAAAATAAATTCCACGTGACTTATTATTATTTGTCCATATTTTAAATTTATCAGTATCATCGTAGCAAACACCATCATTTAAAGCATTTGATCTTAGAAAGTTGAATTGAAAAGACAAAATGGCCAATTGATCTTTCTTGTTTTGCTCATGCAGAGACATTCTTATTAGCTGTTTGTGTAAAGTTAATTTACAGTGACTGATTTAACAAAACAACTATTAGAATTTTACTTTAAGGTTGGAGATTTATCCTATCTTAAGAAAATTACTATTTATTCACATCTTAACAATTAGGATAATAATGCTACATAATTATTAAAACAAATTAAAGAAGCCTAAGGAACACTAAAAAAGAAAGGTTCCTTCAAGTGGTAAGCCGGGTAATTAAGTGGAATATATTATGGTGAAGAACTGAAGATGAACCTATTCGTCATGTATCTGTGAGTTTGGAAATATGCTACAGCGGCATAACGGGCAAGAATAGGGCGATTGCCGGTCGGCACAACGCCGGAGCCAACGGAATATGCAGCGTTCATGGAAAACATGCGAGCAATTTGTGCGAACAACTTCTACACTTGAATCTTCAATACTATAATCAAACTCTTCCAAGCAAATGGCGCATTGTTCTTCAGCATCATCATCTTGCTTATCAATTCTGGTTCTCTCCAACAGATTCACGAGTTGTGCCAGTTCAGGAACGTTTTGACGAAGATCATCGTTATAGAAATCAGAATCTTCGACAACAATGTGCGTAGTAACATAAAGGTTCACAACAATCTCCAGCATGGTGGAGTCACACCCTTCATGGCTTCGAATCGTTCTTGCGGTTTCGCCCATTGCTGGTAAAATTTGGTCCAATATCTGATGGGATATAGGCAATGAAGAGAAGACTTCATGCAAGAATGCGGTGTTTTCTCCATTGAGGTCTGTGAACGGAGTACAATTACACAGGATATCTGAAGGAACCAAGAACGCTTCATTGGCCACAGTTGTAGAAGAAAAGTCAACCTCAGAGGTTGGACTTGTGGGTTGAGTAATTTGGATCAATTCTTTGGTGAAACTGAAGATGATGGAGAAGCAATCGTCGAAACACAAGTCTTGTGGTATGCTTGGATCTTCAATGGAATTGATTGCCCATGAAAAAGAGGTGAATTCCATTGCAAGGTGGTGAAAGTAACTGGTTTAGGATTTTAATGTTTTTAATCCTATGGCCATGTAGTTTTTATAGAGTTTGTGAGTTTTTTTAACCAAAAGAAAATTCTGTTTTATTAATGAATCCAATCTTTATCTTAATCTATAGATGGTTTTAAATATGGTTTTGATTTGTTAGTTGTTACTAATTGATATTTCTCGTAGATCTTAAATTATTAAAAAGATTTGAGAATATGTTAGAGAATCAAATCTTAATATGTTTGAAAATTGGATTGAAATTATTGTTGTTTTGGAATTTAAAAATTATTATTGTTTTAATTGTATTAAAGTTTACATTTTGAATTTACTCTTAAAAAAGTTAAAATATTTTTATACTGAATTTTAAAAAACTAAAATATCCTTTTAGAATAATTTTAAAAATATTAAAAAACAAGAGGTTAATTTGTTAATTTCTAAAAAAAAAGGCCTTTCCCAATGCATCATTAAGCTTGAAATCAACACAATGCACTTAACTTCTACCCAATTTATAACCGCCAAAATTTTTAGTTTTAACTTTTAAGGATTAACTAATGGCCGTTGTAAATGCCCAATATCAATGCTATGTAACTAAAATATTATAGATAATAAATAAAGGTATATGACTAATAGTATTTATATTTATAAGAGAGTGTGAATCACTCTCCTAATTTAATTGACGCAATTAATTTCTTTTTATCATTAATTATCTTTCCTTATTTAATTATACTAAAAGTTAATTCTAAATTTAATGTGAATCAGATTGCGAAAATTTCTCCTTCATTATTATTACATGTATTTATAATTGTATAATTTTTTTCTTCCAAATAAAAATTTCAAATTCTTATCTCTTTAATTAAAAAAAAAACTCAAATCACCTCAACACATTTTATAAAAAATAAAATATTTTAAATTTGATCAATTTTTATTTATTGAAAATTAAAAATATCTAAAATTATTGGTTCATGACCTGCAAAATAAAATAATAAATAATAATAAATTAGCACCAATTTATTGATTATGGATATTATATATATAAAATTATAAATATTATACGTATAAAAATATGAATGTTAAATTAGAGAATTTAACAACTTCTAGTATACAACTCATATTTTACATATAGGCTATTATAAAATTAAAAAATTAAAATTAAAAAATAAAATTTAAAAAATAATTATTAACTCGTCGTATTAAAATCAATAAATAAGTATATATATGAATAGTAAATAAAAAATATTAAAATTATGACCCTTTGGTGTACATGTAAGATAATTTGAAATATATAACAAGACACATAGTTTAAAATTTGGTAATATTAATTGTAAAAATTTGTTAATTATAAATATTATATGTATGAAATTATGAATGTTATGAGTATGAAATTATGGATGTTATTAATATAAAATTTTGGATGTTATGTGTATCTTACTTAATTATGGATGTTATGTGTATGAACTTGTGGATGTTATGAATAAATTTGTCAATTGAATAAATTAATTTAGGTATTTGACATTTTTTTTTTCAAATCTAATTATAGTAAAATTTAGAAATATACGTGAATTAAAATAAATCATTTTCACTTTGAAAAACATGAAATAAATTTTTAAATTATCAAAGACGGTGATTTAAAAAATTATACGTTAATTTAAATGTATAATGTCTTCAAAAATAAAATATTAAAATATTTTGAATCATGATTTATTAGTATATATGTAAAATAATTTGAACTACATAATAAAATATAGTTTAAATAATTGATGATAAATACCATAACGGACAAAGAATCAATTGCAATTATTTAATGTAATTGATATTATAATTACCGTTCTTAAATATAATTATTATTAATTTTTATTATATTTTTATATATAAAAATCAAATTATAAAAAGGAATATTAAGTATTGATTACAATAGTGCCTAATAAAAAGGGATATGATTTTCTAATTAATATCATTAATTAGCAGATTTGATAAGAACGGTGATAAGTAGAATGAACGATGATAAGTAGAATGATAAGAGAGTGAAGTAAAAAATAAAAATGTTATTAAGTGATATAAATGAAGTAAAATATGGAAAGTTTTAGCTGATTATGGCTGAAAAATTTTGGTTACCAAACTTTTTCCTTTTTTTTGCTGAACATGTAATTAATATTTACATGTTTGCTTGAGAAATGAATAAAAAATTAATGAAAAAAAAGATAAGATAAAATAACTAAAATAGATTTTTGTTGGCTATGAAAGACAAAATAAAATCCTTGCACAGCCTTATATAATTATATCTATTAAGAGTAAATCGTCATTTTTTACCATAAAAAATTGAGGCGCTGACAATACTGGCCATGATTAATAATTTAAATTAATTTTGTAACCATGAAAGATTTATCTCGTTTGACCTTTTTAATCTAACGTCAATTTTTTAAATTTGCCATTAGTTTGGCTTCTTATGTAGCTATTCATTATCCTATATATGTGTCATTATTTTATGGGTTAAGTACGATTTTGGTTCCTAAAGTAGGGGTTGAAAATTTTTTTCGTTCCTAACCTTTTTTGCTTACAAGATCGTCCCTAAGGTTTAACTTAATTTTAAAATCGTCATTCGGAACAAAATACTTCTTCCCCAAAATAAAGTAGAAGCAGAACCAAAACCAGAAGCAACAACAATGAAATAATGTAATAAACATTAAAAAAATGGATAACGGATCAACAAATCTGTATAATGAAACAATAAAACAATGTAATCAACCAGAAGTAGAAGCAGAACAACAACAACAATGAAACAATGTAATCAACCAGAAGCAGAAGCAACTAGAAGCAACAATATAAAAGAATCATAATCAGAAATCAACAATATAATAGAAGTAGAAGGAATTAGAATCAATAACATAATAGAAGTAGAAGCAGAAGCAAAAGAACAACAACAGAGGTGAGTTACTGGCGAGGAGGACGAGGAGCAGCGGCGACCGGCGAGGAGCAGCGACGACTGGCGACCAAGCGAGGAGGAGAAGCAGAAACGACGAGCGGTGCGTGATGTCCACCCTCGCGGATATTCTGGCGTCAACGTTGAGGAGCAGCGACGAAGACCGAACGACGAGGAGTAGTGGCGAGATCCAGTGACCGAACAACGATGAGTAGCGGCGGCGGCGAGGAGCAGCGGCAGCAGATTCCCTTTCCCACCTTTCCTTCCCCCTCTTCTTCCCTAAAATCCCTCTCCCTAGCGTGATTCCCTTCCCCTGTTCCCCAGTCCTTTAACTCGTTTTTTTTTTCCTTTTTTATTTTATATTTTTTAATTAGGGGTAATTTGGTAATAAAAGTTAAAATTTTGGTAAAAATGATAATTTTAAAACTAAATTAAATCTTAGGGACGATTTTGTAAGCAAAAAAAAGTTAGGGACGAAAATAATTTTCAACCCCTACCTTCAAGACCAAAATCGTACTTAACCCTTATTTTATTTTAATTTAATAATACAACACTTATTTACTAAACTAATCACTCACCCGTGAAGGAGTTGGTACCAAATTGAAGAAAAAAAAGGTTTCGCGCACAGAGTAAAAGTCCTTCATCAATGGTGAAGTCGATTCTCCTCTAATCCAACGGACGTTGTCGCTCTTCACCAGCGTTCATCGTTTGTGAGCGTTGCCGGTGTAATCACCATCGCTGACAATTCAGAGCTTGTACGTTCCCATCTCAATCGTTGTTATTGCATTAATTTGCCTTCAAAGTATTCGTCATCGCCTTTCCATCATCACTTTTGCTGTGTTCTTGTTGGTGCCTGCTTCTACTCTTTTTTTTTCATTGTTTTTGTTTTTTAAGTTAGAGCAAAAATTATTTTTGCTGAATTTTCAATTTAGTAATGATTTGCTTTAATTTGAAAATGTTACAAATATTTTACTAATTAGGTTACAAATGGTTTGTTGAAACAAACCACCAAGCTAAACTTTCATTTGATCGTGTGGGTTTATAAGAGAGCTATTTCATCAGATGCATACCGATTGATAATATATATAAAGGCATTCCAATTCTAGCGATTTAAATATTCAAAGGCGTTGATTTTTATTTGATAATTTTTGTTACGTACTAATCCCTTATTTATATTTCGGCTACGTAAAGCCTTATAAATTGGCACAACAATACAAACAAAAACACATAAGATTATTTGTTGATTTCTGATTAAATTGTTAATTTCAGTATTTTATTCATTGTTAATTTAGTAATTTTTGTTTGTTGTTAATTTTTAACTTAAATGTTTTTTATTAATTGCTGTTAGTTTAGAAAGATCCTAACTTTAGTACTGTGATATATGAATGTGTGATGTCAATTTGTAATATTCAAAAGGTTTGAACTTGAATTTTGCATTGCCTCAACTGTGTGTGTTTCGGTAATAGTTTTGAATTTTATATGGATGCTATTAGTGAAATTTTGGAGGTGGATAGTGAATACAAGATTCAAAAGGCATGAGATTACTAATATATGAATGTGAAAAATTCACGTTTGGTTAAAAATGTGAAGCGGAATAAATTTTTTATGATTATAAAATTAATTTAAATTATTAGTTATGATTAGTATTGTGAGTGTTTCAATTTTTTATGATAAAAAATGATTATTTACTCTTAATAGATATAACTATATAAACAGTGACAAATCTAAAAAATTTTAAAAGTGAAGGTAAAAATATCTATATACTAAAACAAATATTATTGTGCATTGTTAATTATACTAAAAATATAATGGAGATATAAAAATTAAAAATAGTTAATGAACATTTTCATTCTTAAAATACTATTCATTATATATAATTTATAAATAAAATATTTTTTTAGTTTTAAAACTTGAACTTAAAACATCTTAATTAAATTATAAATAATTTGTCATCCTAACTAATTTTACTTTTATTTATTCTTATACACATTTAATAATAAAAAGAGTGAATTATTTAGCACGTTAGTGCTTATTGATACATTAGTATTTATAATTTGAAACTAAAATTATATATAAATACCCAAAAAAAACTAAATCTGTATATAAAAGTATGTTTATATATGTTGAGTTTGAAAAACTTAAAATATGATGATGATCAAACATTATTAATTAAAAAAAATTATTAATTTTTGCTTCCAATTGTTTGTTTAATGATTTTGTTTAGTATGCAGATTTTGATTATTGGGCCGAAAGTCACATAAACCCAATATTATGAGAAAGTATCCAGCCTTTGTAAGAATAATTCCATGCAATGTGGTCCAATTATTTAATTGGACAGCAAGATGAATTAGGTCAGGAAATCAATGTGCAGCCAAAAATAATTTTGTTGAAAGACCAACAAGTCTTGGTCCAAAATTGAAAAAAAAGCAAAGGAGCATGTTCTATTCAGTTACCTACTCCCATTTGTGAAATGGAATTCAAATTTTAATTTAATTAAATTCATGCATTGGTAACTGAAAGAGAAAATTAAAATTGAATTAATTATTACATTGATGGCTCCACACGTTACTCCACTTATTAAAAAATGTTGGTAACATTTTAATTTCATTTAATCTTACATTCAATGCTTTCTTTCTTTTCTCTCTTCTCTCTCTTGTTTTCGGTTGTCAATTCCATCAGAGAAAGAAGATTGAAGAAGTTATCAGAGAAAAGCAATAAAGTTAGGAAGAAGCAAAAGGCTAGGGTGATAACCTTTGCAAAAAGAAGATCCGAAGCAAAAAGTGGTTAAGATCTTTGTCATTGAAAACAAGATGTGAAGAAGAAACTTCAAGATCCTCATGCCAAAAATGTAAAGGATCGGTCTCGGTCAGAGAGAAAGATCTCTGTGGCTAAAGCTCTGTTCCATTTTTGTTCATCCAAGAGAGAAGGTAGCTACGGGAGCTACTGAGAGGAAGAAGCAAATATGGAAAGATTGGAGCTGTCAAGGATCAGAGAATCAAGGGTTGAAATTCATTCTTGGGGCCAAAGTCAAGATGGAAGGCTCAAATTGAAGAAGCTTGATGAAAAGGGATGAGAGAGAGGTATATGCATGTTGATTTGCTTTCGGTTTTTCCTCTTTCTTCTCTCTGTCCAAACTGGCTATGTGTTGGAGAAGATGTTAGTAACTTGGTTGAACCGGTTTTAACGTTGGAAGCTTCCCCTTCTATAATAAGGGTGAACGACCAAGGGTTGAAGTAAGGAGAGAAAGCACAGAGTTCTCATAGCTACCCTAAGCTAACAGAGTTCTTCTCCTTCAATGGGTTTTATTTTGTATTCTTTTCTTTAGTTTTGTCTGTTTGAGTCTCATGGTGAAAAAAAGGCAAATAGAGTGAGGTTTGTAAGAAAAAGTCAGTGAGAGAAAAAAGGCAAAAAGAGCAAAATTAAAGAAAAAGACATAGATGTCTAAGAGTTCCTTTGT
This sequence comes from Arachis ipaensis, assembly GCF_059453495.1. NCBI lineage: Eukaryota > Viridiplantae > Streptophyta > Magnoliopsida > Fabales > Fabaceae > Arachis > Arachis ipaensis. The sequence continues at coordinate 10,421,464 of NC_142442.1, forward strand.
ACATCTGGGTTGTGTTTCATGATCATGTGGGGATTCCTTTACAAGTTGGGTTAGCACTTTGCGGTTAAAAGTTTGGCAGTTGTCCAAGTCAAATTCAGTTTTGGGGATAGATTCTGAACTTGTCCCAAATAGGAATGGGTAGTTCTTAGGGAAGAATTAGTGTATGTAATCTGATGATTATAGTAAAATTCCGTCACTGTTGTGATGGAAACTGGATGTAGGCTGCATTACACTTAGCAGCTAAACCAGGATACTTCTGGGTGTGATTCTCTCTTTTTCTTCTACTCTATTTCTGTTTCTGTTGCGTAGGAGACAAAATTGAAAAATATCTCCTAACCGATTACGAGACAAAAAAAAATGTCTCTTGACTTGTTATGAGACAAAAAACAGAAATATCTCCTAAAAGTTTCTTTGAAAAAACAATAATTAATATTCAGCAAAAATGGGTTAAGATTCAACTCATCCTTCTCTTAGCCACTGATTACCATCAATATAAAATAATAGAAACTTAATTTATAATTATTTTTATCTCTTTTTTTAATAATTAAATTTTTATATATTTTTTAATTTAATTTTGATGCACTATTAGATTAAAATTTTTTTACATTTATTTAATTATGTATTGTAATTAAAAAAATAAATTTTCACATTCATCACATAAATAATTATCTAAAAAAATAAATGTAATTAAATGACTATGTAAAAAAATATACATATTTTAATATATCAAAATTAACTTCTATAATTTTAAACAATTGTTCAACTACTCATTATAATTTTCAAATATTAATTACCACCCATTGAATTGTTAAAAAGTTTATTTGTTATAAAATTTATGACATAAAATACTTTTTAATTCAAAATAGTTGTTACAAATAAGATTTTTTAAGAGATAAAATTAAAAAGTATTATATAATTTTAAAATAAAAAATATTAATTAATAGATAAATATTTTTTATTTCAATTAATTTTTTAAAAAAAATATTAATAATTTTATTTATATTTAGAAAACTGAATTTTAATTTGATAATTAACTAATTAATTAATTTTAAAAATTATATTAACACTGTTTATAAATTTTTTATTGAGTTAATTTATTTATTTATTTTTTATTTTTATATTAAATCAAATTTAACAAAATAAATATTATTACATATTAAATTTAATAAAAATTATTTTTAACATAAATCTCAAAATAAAATTTTTACAAATTTTTGTAGAGACAAAAAATATAATTATGTTAAAAGCAAATATATATATATATATTTATAATTTTATATAAAACTATTACATTTTATTTTTAATTTAGTGGGGGAAGTGCCCTCCTTTCCCTTGTTCCTGGATTCGTCCCCGTCTTTGCAAGGATTTTATTTTGTCTTTCATAGCCAACAAAAATCGATCTATTTTAGTTATTTTATCTTATCTACTTTTTTCATTAATTTTTTATTCATTTCTCAAGCAAACACGTAAATATTAATTACATGTTCAGCAAAAAAAAAAAAAATATTGGGCATTTACAACGGCCATTAGTTAATTCTTAAAAGTTAAAACTAAAAATTTTGGCGGTTATAAATTGGGTAGAAGTTAAGTGCATTGTGTCGATTTCAAGCTTAACGATGCATTGGGAAAGGCTTTTTTTTAGAAATTAACAAATTAACCTCTTGTTTTTTAATATTTTTAAAATTATTCTAAAAGGATATTTTAGTTTTTTAAAATTCAGTATAAAATATTTTAACTTTTTAAGAGTAAATTCAAAATGTAAACTTTAATACAATTAAAACAATAATAATTTTTAAATTCCAAAGCAACAATAATTTCAATCCAATTTTCAAATTTATTAAGATTTGATTCTCTAACATATTCTCAAATCTTTTTAACAATTTAAGATGTACGAGAAATATCAATTAGTAACAACTAACAAATCAAAACCATATTTAAAACCATCTATAGATTAAGATAAAGATTGGATGCATTAATAAAACAGAATTTTCTTTTGGTTAAAAAAACTCACAAACTCTATAAATATTACATGGCCATAGAGTACAAAACATCGAAATCCTAAACCAGTTACTTTCACCACCTTGCAATGGAATTCACCTCTTTTTCATGGGAAATCAATTCCATTGAAGATCCAAGCATACCACAAGAGTTCTGTTTCGACGATTGCTTCTCCATCATCTTCAGTTTCACCAAAGAATTGATCCAAATTACTCAACCCACAAGTCCAACCTCTGACTCTGAGGTTGACTTTTCTTATACAACTCTGGCCAATGAAGCGTTCTTGGTTCCTTCCGATATCCTATGTAATTGTACTCCGTTCACAGATCTCAATGGAGAAAACGCCGCATTCTTACATGACGTCTTCTCTTCATTGCCTATATCCCGTCAGATATTGGACCAAATTTTACCTGCAATGGGCGAAACCGCAAGAACGATTCGAAGCCATGAAGGGTGTGACTCCACCATGCCGGAGATTGTTGTGAACCTTTATGTTACCACGCACATTGTTGTCGAAGATTCTGATTTCTATAATGATGATCTTCGTCAAAACGTTCCTGAACTGGCACAACTCGTGAATCTGTTGGAGAGACCCAGAATTGATAATCAAGAAGATGATGCTGAACAACAATGCGCCATTTGCTTGGAAGAGTTTGGCCATAGTATTCAAGATTCAAGTGCAGAAGTTGTTCGCACAAATTGCTCGCATGTTTTCCATGAAAGCTGCATATTCCGTTGGCTCCGGCGTTGTGCCGACCGGCAATCGCCCTATTCTTGCCCGTTATGCCGCTGTAGCATATTTCCAAACTCACAGATACATGACGAATAGGTTCATCTTCAGTTCTTCACCATAATATATTCCACTTAATTACCCGGCTTACCACTTGAAGGAACCTTTCTTTTTTAGTGTTCCCTAGGCTTCTTTAATTTGTTTTAATAATTATGTAGCATTATTATCCTAATTGTTAAGATGTGAATAAATAGTAATTTTCTTAAGATAGGATAAATCTCCAGCCTTAAAGTATAATTCTAATAGTTGTTTTGTTAAATCAGTCACTGTAAATTAACTTTACATAAACAACTAATAAGAATTGGTTAATTTGTCATGTTATAATTAATTATCTTAATAAACTATTACAAAAAAGGTCTCTGCATGAGCAAAACAAGAAAGATCAATTGGCCATTGTCTTTTGAATTCAACTTTCTAAGATCAAATGTTTTAAATTATACTTGGGATATATTCATCCTTATTATTACTGACTATAGTTCCAGAACGTTTATATCATTAAATAGCTTCATAACAAAACATATTTTTTAAATTTTTTAATAACGGTTAAATAATCTATATTTAATTTTAATTACAAATTAATCTTTTATATATTATTTAATACAAAAATCTATTTTTTATTTTATAAATTATTATTTTATCATTCATCTATCATGTTTATTAATAATAAAAAACTAAAACAATAACAAATTAGATCTTCCATTAATCGTAATAAATATTTTGCAATCTTAATCGATCGTAATTTTATCACGCATCTGTTACATACATATTGGATTGGAAAAATCGTGTTTGTTAGAAATTCAATTGATTGGATGCACAAACTAATCGATTGAAATTCAAGTTTCCTAAACTTCAATCTATTTGAATTGATACACAATTGATTGAATTTTTCACAGCATGTGGGGTTTCTTTATTCAAAGCAACTTGAGAAATACATAGATACACGGGTATTTAACAAGAATTTTTTCATTATAAATTAAAAAAATATTATTTTTTCAATAAAAATAAGACTTATTCATGTGTACTCTTGTGTACTCTTATAATGGTTGTCATTGTCTATTGTAAAAATTAATAATTTGAGTTAGCTATTTTTTTAGAATTTGAAGTGAAGTTCGCCTTGCTGTATATAAAAAAATCGTATTTAGGGAATTAAAATTGAAAAATTGGGTTTTGAAAAATAATAAATTTTTTATTTTATTTCAGAAAAAAATCCATTACTAAAAGATAAAAAAAATATTTTTTCATTATACAATCAATTACATGAATAAAGAATCAAAACAAAGAATTGGAAAATTAGAGACTAATCTTGATTTTGTAATCAAAACAATGGATTGTTTTCTAAACACTACCATGAAAAAATCGATTGGATCTCTTTCGCAAACCGTGATTATCAATTAATAATGAACAAATATTGGATATTAAAGAGATGGATAAACAGTAAAAAAAATTGGATATTAAGTAGATGGATAAACAATGAACAAAAACAATGAAAAAATTGATAATCAATCATATTAATAAATTATTCTAATGATAGAATTGAGTAATTGTTAATAGATTAATCAACAATTTATAATTTTAATATTAAAGAAAAGATAAATGAAACCATTTAATAGTCCAAAAAGCTTATTTTGATTTCAACCAAAGCTTAAGTTTAGAAATATTAGGAATAGGAGGATTTAGATCAGAGAATGGTAACTTATCCAATGAAAATGATTGATTAATATATATGTATACAATTCATTGAAATTGAAAGCGCATTAACAACTTTACATGGTTGAACTTGTCTCCCTTTGTGTCATACAAAGGAACAGAACGAAATCCAAGCTTAAGCTCTGAAACTGGCAAGCATGTTTGGCCAGCAAAATCATCTTTGCCTTGATCTTTGTCTTTCACTTGTATTCTCAGCAAAGCAAGCTCTGGAACCGTTAATGGGAATTCAAACTCTTCTTCCCAAACAGGGAACCACTTGTCCATTATTACCTTTGTTTTCTTCTTCCAACAATCAGCTCCAACTCCAACCGTACAAATCTGTCACACAACCCCCTTCAATTCTAAAACTACTTCCATAATAAAACACTAGTAAAGTGTGTTTGATAGTAATTTCAGCAAGTAAAATCATCTAAGGGGTACTAACTATTAGTTTCACGTTAAAACAACCGCGTATAAATGTATTCATGTAAAGTTAAAAGATGGAAACGGTTAGATAACGATATAATCAAACATGTAAAATTATCTTACAGTTTCGATTATCAATTTCATATGAATCTCCACTTTAAAATATTCTAAGGTGGAGATTCAATACATTTGTTTTCATATAAAGTTCATAATAACTGTTAGATAACAATTTAGTCAAACATGTTAAGTTATTTAACAATACTCAACTATCAACTTTATATAAAAACAACTCTGTGAATCTCTATCTTAACAAGATGGAGATTCACAAACAGTTGTTTGCATATGAAATTGTTAGTTTTTTTTTTTTGGTGACTAAATTGTTAGTTTAACATATCCATTCACCTAATAATATTCAACTATTAATTATTAATTTCACATGAAAACAACTATACGAATTTCTTTCTTGTCTTAGTTATCAAATGTATTTTTATATCTACTGTTTCTGTATTTATGTCCTAGAAAAACTTTTGAACACTATCTAAATTAACGTTACAAGAATAAGACTAAACATAACTTATGCATTAGAACTGACCTTTACAAAAAAATCAGGGGGAGAACACTTATCAAAGTGTGTAGGACTGAAATCTAAGTTCCATCCATTCCCCAGGTACACTTTTACCTGTTATTAAGATATCATGATCAATCTCAATATATAACAAAAGAAATTTGATAGTATACATAGTAGTGATAGCTGATATATGCTTACCTTCAATGTCTTCTTCACTGGCATTTTAACTTTAGGATCATAATCATTGTCACACTGATGTTTCTGCATTAGAATTTGAGGCTTTTTCACATAACCACATCCTCCATTTGCTCTGAACATCCCTTGCATCAACCATAGTTGTTTTCCATGCCCCTGTTATATTCAAAATTTTAACATAACATATATTAGTAATCTCATTTTAAGTTCTTCAACTGAAAATATTTAGCCTCAACCATAAATAGTTTCCTAACCTGCATATTGAATGCAACCATTTGAGCACCATAAATCCACCCAATATGTGGTTTAAAATTTGTGGATTTGACTCGCATCGCGCTTGGATATACCCTTAATATATTTTTCTGGGTGAACCTGAAAAATATAACAGTTCGAAATAAGAATGTACGAAATTTTCATAAAATACATGTAATAGAATGTGATGTGATGAAAATTTGTGTGTACCTAACAATGTCTGTTCCATGAGATTCTAAGGCCTTTAGAAGGGTCTTCTCACTCCAACTAAGGCGTCTAAGATCACCATCAGGGTTCAGTTTATCCTTCAAACTACCCTTTAATTTTCTATTCTGAATTGTGATTAAGCTTTTGTAATCAGGTGAAAATTGTTGGTATGATTTCTTGTCACATTCACATGAATTGTTATCTCCTTCATTATCACCATCACTTTCATTTTGCTGAAACATGAAGAATGAAGTAACATTAGAATTTAGAACACAATGGCTTGTATCATTATTTAAGTAAATCTTAGATAAATTCTCACCATGGAATCTGGGGAATCTTTTCCCCATGTTTCTTCCTCAGATGAATCACTTCCATTTTGCATAGGAGAAGAGTTTCCATTGTCCTTGATTCGATTCGCCTCGAAGCTTTCTTTTGGAGGCTTGGTGGATATAACTATCCTGTTTTTCAGTGATTCCGGTGAAGGAAATTCTTTCAAACAACCTGTTTCAGGTTTGAAAAGCACTTCTCCAAAAATCTGAGTTGCCATCTGCAAGAAACAAAAAAGAAATGAAATTATAAGAATTTAAAGAATAATAATAAAAGAAAAGCTTCAAATGCATACCTCTGCAAATTTATCTCTAAGATCTTTTGTTAAATGATCTTCTATAGTTATGATCACTGGATACTCAGATGCAAAAAAAGCATATTCCTTTATGGATTCAAGGCATTTGATAGCTGAAACAGGATTCGTTAGTGTCCTGAAAAAAACAATAATCAAATGAATTAGTTTCTTACATTCTCAACAATTAAGATCATGTAAGAAAAGAGATTTTGATTGTGATAGCTTATAGTACCATCCATGATCTACTTTGATGTCATCTTTATTTGCAGTTGGCCATAAATCTAGCTCGATTACTCGCACGCCGCGCTTCAAGGCCATTATGATTGGTTCTTCACTGCAATCACTGCTTATTTGATTCCCTGTTAGGTAGGAATTGTGTCCTGAGTATATGAAATAATGAGACAATGGAGCACTCATATCATGGTGTACCTGTCAAGAACAATCAAGAATGGTTACTTATTATTTCAAGAATGGTTTAGTCTCGGTTACATGAATCAAACGACCCAAATAGACCTTACCTCGGCTTTCAAGGGTCCATTGGATTCATCAAGAAGCAAGAAATGGAACAAGTCATCAAGTGTTATCTCTTGCTTTCTTTGTTGATTATCAACATCAACACTTTCTAGTAACTCTTCCTCCTCCTCCTCCTGCGTCGGCGGCCTTTTCAATCTTAAAATTTTCTCAAGGATTTTCTCCGAATCGGATAAGGTGCAGCCTTGTTCGCCTTGGTGCTCCACCAAGAACCGGAGGAGCTGCTCCGCAGACATGTGGGAGGCTCCTCCGGCGAACTCGGAGAATGCATCCTTGAGGTCATGAGGTGGAACATGCTGAGTTTCCTTGTACTTTTTGATAAAGAACAAGAAGCTTTTGTATTTGGTGTAAGTCACCATGCTATTGCCCATCCCTTTCTTCAAAATCTCAATGTGTTCCTCAAAAGCGGCTCATATTTTGAGAGAGATTAGGATCAAAGCATGCATTTTATAGTTAGTGAAACAAAAGCAAGAACTTTCTAAGCAGAATCTAAGTCTTTGCTGAGATATCATTGTTTCAACTTCCATGAAATCAACTTATACAGGCAAGCCTTCTATTTTTGTTTCTCAAGCCTATTGGCTCATTATCTGCTATTAATATAAATCCGGCTAGAGTTATGCTACATGTACACTAAAATCGGCCATCAAAGTTAACTACAGTATAAAATACATGTTGAAATATAAATATACATTGAAAATAAATTAAATTACACATGTATTTATACACAAATACATTAGTGACTAATTTTAATGGCCGACTTTAACGTACAAATAGCATTTTTGATCCGACTAATTCAACTTGTTAGAGATATATCTATTCATATATTTTCTTCTATCATATTAAAAATTTAAAAGGAATAGTTTTATAACATGATTTTAAATATTTTACAACTTAAAGATTTAAAGTTCAATAAAAAAAAACTATATAAAAATTCACACAAATCCAATGAAAATTTTGCGTGAGAAGTTAGTAGAAACACAGCAGAAAATGTTCATACTTTAATGACCATTATTTTTGGTTATTAATTTGTTTAGTTTCCCTTTTAGATATGCTTTTACAAAAGCTAAGTCAACACTCAACAACAAGCCAAAAGTTTAATATATTTCAAGTTGCCATGTTCCGCGTTTAGCCAAACTGAACAAAGTTTGTTAGTGCAAACCGAAGAAGAATATATATATATATACCGATATTTTCTTTTCAAAAAAAAAAATTGTGCAGAGATTCATAAAGTTTAACAACTCTACTCATAATTGAACACTTTTTTGCATTTAATAAATTAAAAGGAGACGTTAGTTGTTGGAATACCCCTACTTACTCACATGCTGTAAAATTTCTAAAAAGTTACTGTCTTTTCAAGTTTTATTCTCATTCATTTGCACCCCTAATACTCTAAAGGCAATAATTTATATATATATATATATATAATAATAATAACAACAGTAATGTTTCATAACAAAAATAATTAGCTAAAAATATTTGTCTTATTTAATATTTATTAATTATAATAATAATTAATGAATATTAAATAAAATGAATTCTTTTTTTTTATTTTGTCTTCATTACTGATATAATAAATACAATTGCCTATGAAGTTCATTGCATTGTTAATATGTTCAATGTGAAGATGAGTCCCATGAAGAGGATTTTTAAAGAAACAATTGAAAGAAGTTTCGATTGTGTTGATAGAGATTATGAGATCATTGATAGTAGTAACTATGAAATTGCCTATGCATTATTATAATCACGCATTCACGCTCTCTGGTTTGTTAGATAAACATCCACAATTATATATGTTCTATCTTTGTTCTTGAGTATATATTTAGAAATTTTTTAGTTATAACTAACACGGTAATGAAATTTGAATATTCATATTATTATAAAAAAATTAACCACTAAATCAGTCGTTCGTATAAAATATATGTTCAAATACAAAATATATATTAAAAATAAATTAAATAATACATATATCTATTAAAAAATATGAGTTAAATAATACATTTTTGGCTTTGCTATTTAAATTCTTTGCTATTAGATCAATTATAATAACTTGTCTATATTCAGAATTTTTTGAATCTCATTATATGTATTAAAGTTATTATGAGTATATTCTTCATTAATAAATGATCTATCTTTTAGTACTAGTAAGAATTATTATTTTAAAAAAACCCAAAAAAATTATTTAAAAAAAAAAGTTTGAAAAAGCAGAGACAAAATAAAATTGACAAAAGAAAAGCAGTTAAATTAAAGAGAAAAAAAAAGGCTAAACTCGGGGCACGGATATACAGTTTTAAGCTTTAAAATAGGTAATGCTACACATTTAAGTATTTTTTTATTCAAGTTTTATTCAAGTAAATCCAACACCAACAAAAATAACTCTCATTAAAAGAGCGTCATTATACGCGCTTTATCTTTCTCCTCGCCCCGTTTCTTCTTCTTCTCCCATGCGCTTCTTCTTCTTCTTTCAAATACATGCATACATCATCTTCTCCTTCTTTCAAATTCACTTATACCTCCTCTTCCTCCTCCTTCTTCTTCGCACACGCAGATTTTTCTTCTGCTTCTCCTCCTCCTCCTTCTCTTCTTCTTCTTCTTCTCCTATTTCGTTATCATCATCACCAATATTTTGCTAATGAATTATTTTTTCAATCGAATTGAATGGAATGCAATTGCTAGATTGAATTGAATTTATGCAGGTGTTCTGAATCTGAATTGAATTGAATTGAGTTGATAATCTCTAATTGTAGACAGAGGTATTTCGAATTTGATTTTATATAATGGATTATGTTTCGTTCATTCAGTACTATACAATTATTTCACCATGAGTACGTGTTCGGTTCATTATGCAGAAAACTGTTTGAATTTGATTTTATATAATAGATTATATTTCGTTCATTCAGTAGTTTCACCATGACTACGTGTTTCGGTTCATTATACAAAAAGCTGTTTGAATTTGATTTTATATAATGGATTTGATTTTATATAATGGATTATGTTTCGTTCATTCAATACTATACAATTGTTTCACCATGAGTACGTGTTTCGTGTTTCGGTTCATTATGCAGAAAGCTGCTCGAATTTGAATTTATTCATTCATTCAGTACTATACAATTGTTTCACTATGAGTACGTATTTCGGTTCATTATACAGTGTTCGAATTTGAATTTATATAATGGATAATGTTCCATTTATTCAGTACTATACCGTTGTTTCACTATAATAACATATTCGATTGTTATGCACAATTCAAAACTCTTCCTCCTCATCTTCTACTGCTTTTTCACCAAGGAGAGAAGGAGAAAAAAACAAAAAAATACAACAGCAACAACACAAAAGAATGACGATAAGGAGAAAATACGTGAAGAATAAGGAACACAAAAAAAAAGAGGAGGAGGAACGCGAAGAAGAAGACGAAGAAAAAGACGCTCCGTGCATAAATGAGCGTGAGAAGAAGAAAAAAAATAGAAAAAGTACGTGATCTAAATTTAGTTCGATGAACTTAAATGTTAAAATTATTTGGACGTGAAGAATATCTCAACTTTTAATTAAGTATTGCAAATGTGTACACACGTACATATATATGAAAAATTCAAACTCATCCCTGTGAATTTATTCAGCTTAATCTTTATATAATTATTAATTATATCTTTCATTGTATTTTTGTTCACTTTGCTTTAGTTACCTTCCAAGATACATACACAGTGTACTGTATTAGTATTTTTTGTTATCATAATCGAAAGCTAGTAGATGGAGCCATATACGATGAGCATCTTCCCAATGAATTGATATAGATAGCTCTTTTCTACAGATCTTTTGTTTGTGTATTATTTATACTATAGTCGTGACTCCACTAACTATATTCATATTCCAATCACATTATACACTTTATTCTCATCTTTATTAATGCCATGATACATTACTTTATCTTGTTTCATATTCCATTTATGTGGATTAAATAAATCACTATATTATAAATTTATTATTTGATGGCTATTACCATTAAGTCCTTTAAAACTTTGGATAATGAATTAGCGGCTGATAACGGACCTCATGCTCTGCCTCTAATTAATGGGTTCTATATGACAACTATTTTTTAGAAATATTTCATGTATTCATTTTATTTTGTACATGAATAATATACACATATATTCTCTTTTAAAAGGTTATACCAGACAATAAATACAAAACATATATTAAAAAAAATTTAAGTGTACTAAAAATACTAATGTTCTAATTATTTTAATCGTTAATTTTAATTAATATATTATATATTTTTTTTATAATTTAGATTAACGATTAAAATAATTGAAATACTAGTGTTCTTAGTATATTTAAAATTTTTCTTATTTTATTAAGTGTTACATGGATTTTTATTCTTAGGGTAATTTACACTAATAAAATAAATAAAATTTAAAATTATATAGATATTTTAAATCAATAAAAACAAGATATGTAATCAATTCAAGTCAGAATGTATAACTAATTTTAATTTTAAATATTTGTATAATTTTAAATTCTATTTATTTTATTAGCATAAATTACTTTTATTTTAACGCGGTAGATAGGTGGTAATTATTAAATAGTATGGAATTCTAAGGACTGATATATATTGTGATTTGAAGTTGTTCCAGAAGGCTTCTAGTCGATATTAACAATTTTGTCCAATTTTTTTCCCTAAAAAAAAATTGGAAATCGCAAGCGCAACGGAAGATTAATTATCCATGGAAAAAGTGCTCTAAAATGAAAAAAAAAAAGGTATTAATTATCGTTGAATTAGAGTAGTAAAATTCACAAATGATAATAAAATTTGATAATAACTAAATTATTACTTATTTATATTTTACCAATTTGTTCATTTTAAAAGTTTCTTTTTTCGAATATGATTGGAATGAAATAAGGGTCGTTGAATTCATCCGGAATGATGCTTTCTTACTACCACATAGCAACAAAGATGCCATAGTTATTGCTTGCAAATTTTTGGCATTTTTGGTCCCTTCTCCAGCATGAATTAATTATGTGCCACAAATTGGTGATATGCACACACCTTTTAATAAGATTCTACCCGGATTATGTGAAGGGTTTTTTTTTTTCACTCGAAATTACACGGGGTAGAAGGACGACCTCTCTAGCATCATCAACGTTGATCTTGTGAAGTTGCTTATATAAGGGAACACACTCTTCTTTTGGACTCAAAATTATTAGTACTAAGAACTTATCTGTATAAGATTGTTCGTACTTGGGCTGAATATATTCTAGTCCAAGAATTTACTACCACCACCTGATATTTCGATTGGACCGTTACCAAGCAACTCGACCCAACAGTTTGTGTGACCTTGTCCAAACGACTTGGACCAACTAAGATAAGGTCATCATAATTTGTATCATAATTTTCAATTAATTTTCCGATCAGATGAAGCCGAAGCATTTGCGTCCATCATGGGCTTGAAGATGGCCCAAGAATGCAAGTTTTTTAAAATGATTCTTGAATGTGACAATATTGAAGTGCTTCATGTAAACTGTCTATATCTTTGATTAGTTGTTTTTTTTTTTTTTTCTGAAGGTATTTGATTAATTGGATATAGCTAGTCAATGAGTATTAAAATATCATACTCGCATGTAAAGAGAAGTGAATATAAAATAGCCCATGAATTAACGCAGTTGACTCTGATCAATTTCGGTAAGGTGTGAACGAAAGATTCTTCAAATCACATTTGTAATTCGGTTCATTTGAATATTATAAATCTTATTTGTGCATGAATTAAATAATTCTTTATTTACACTTTGAAAAAATAAACACAAAAGTAATAATTGAAACGCAACTAAAATCTAAATCCTAAAAGAAAGGATATATGACGATCCAATTCTTTGTCATATTATCTACGCTTTCTACAAATTGATTCATGTGTATTCGTAAGAAAATACGTAGCTATACCCAACACATGTACCCCATGAATTGTGGAATTATTTCCAATTCCTAATTAAAACTTGTCCGCGTAGTGTCCGTGTGTTTCTCACTTTATAGTTTATATCCATCCCTTGCCATTCAAGAAAACTTAGAGGGTATCCCATAAACACAATAATGTGTAGAGAAATTTCTTTACAGCATCTTTAACTTCCTTCTATTATTTCCTTTTTTAAAAAAACCTGTATAGAGAAACCGTACTATTTACTACTTTTAGATTTGGAGATCTAAATTTTCTTGCCTATTTTTATCATTAAAAAGTATATTAATAATATATAGCTAAATTCTAAAAAATAGAAATATTCTAAATTTGGCATTTTAAGTGACTAAATTCTCAAAGTGGTTCTCCTAATTCAGCCTGTGCACTAATTTAGACCCTAAGATTCTAATTGTATTATTTTAAACTCTCAAATTGTATTTCGCACTACATATATACAAGTCCTTTAGACTATTTTCAGCATGAGTCAGCAACCAAACTGCTGATATGGCACCGCCATTATCACCTAGGATCAATGGGAGAACATAGTTTCATGGTTGGCATGTTTTGAAATTAAAACGCCGCTGTTTTGATCATTTACAACGTCTTCTTTCTAACATCAACGCTTTGCCTCATCCATAGCCACAGACAATAACACTAGAAGAGGTTGATTCAGTTGTTGAAGAAGAACATTCGGAGAAGTATGTCTTAGAGAATGGTTGTTTGGTTCGTTGTGAGCTTCCGATCAAGTTGCTAGTATATTATCCTCTCAAGAATACAAGTGGTTGGTTTTATTCAATTTTTTTGTTTCTTCTAATCTCTAAATGTTCGTTTGGATTGGTTTTAATTTTGCTTTGCATGTTTTGCTGGAGTAAATCCCATAATAGTCCCTGAGATTCCCGTGAATACCTAATGTAGTCCTCAAGATCCCAATTTTTCCACAGTAGTCCTCTAGATAGAGCTCTGAGCACTCATAGTGGTCCCTGGGCATATTTCTGGTGATGAGTCATCACCGGAGTGCTGACGTGGCGTCATTTCGTCACGCTGGATGGTTCCAAAACATCGTCGTTTTGGTTTGGCGCCCTTCTATGTAAAAACGGCGCCGTTTAGATGATATGTAGCATGAAACACAGTTTTGTCTCCAATGCAAACACTTCACTCATCTCTTCTTCTTCCACCCTCCAACTTCTTCTTCGTCTCTTCATCAATGGTGCTACCGTAAGATTCTGTTCTAGGGTTGAAAAGTTGAGAGAAGAACTAATCCCACTGAAGAGTCTTGTAGTTGTTCCCCTCCTCCACCAGAAGAACGAGGTTGCGACATCCTGATCAGACCCAAGGTAACCATTTTTTTATCTTGGATTTTCAATATAGTGTGGGTTCTTCATTATATGCAATTTGTTAGTGTGGTTGAGGTTTTGTCATTTTGTTATCATTTTAGTCTCTAGGTTTGAAGGTTAGTTGGGGTTTTGTGGGGTTGCTCTATTTTACTCGAATGAAACAGAAATATGATAAACGATATTTATGAAATTGAAAAAATATATGTTCTTATGGTGTTGATTTTGCTTTTGTTTTTTTTTTATTATGCAATTGTAGGCCAAGAAAATATGCTAGTATTAAGTAAAAATTTTGAATTTCTTGCAGATAGAAGAGAGGTTAGACATAATGTTTTATCATGTGGGTGATTTAAAAAAAAATACAGAAGGGATAATGGTATATTCTCCAAATAACAAGGCATGTGATCTAAACGCTGATACTCTAGATGTATTCTACATACGGAACTACCATAAGGAACTTGGGTATAATGACATAAAGCATTATTGGTAGCATGTTCCTGGAAAAGACTTGGAGAATGGGTTGAGAAATGTAAATAGTGACAAGAAAATAAGAGAGATGGTAAATTGTGCCATGAGAAATGATGGAGTGATTGATGTATATTTTGAGCATGGAGTGTCAGTGCCGGAGGTGTTAGAAGGCAATAACACAGTTGTATATTTGGATGATGATGGTGGAGCGGGGTGTAATACTACTACAGAGGCTGTTGTGAGTCTCCCCCCAAAATGAGACTTATGCAATCATAGTTACTCCCACTACCAATTTTGCACCCAGTAGGCATTGCAAGTCCAACCCCAACAAAAACAAGAAATCTCCAAGGAAAACACAACCATCACCCTCAAAAATCAAAGGTGTATCCACATCTAAAGTCACACAGCCACCACTAGTTTCAAAAACTCCAAGCTAGTCCAAGATGCCTACACAGAAGACTAACACTCCCTAGACTACCAACCCTCCCAAGACAAACAATCCTCCCCCAAGGCAACAAATCCCACCAAAATCATCTAGCCTATTAAGCCCACCAAGCCCAGCCAGTGCACCAAATTAGATAAGTCCAACAAACAAAAACTGTCCAACAAACCCAGTATATCAAGGAGACCTATACAAGGTTTGCTGTTAGAGGACTCAACAGCAAGGTATTTAACAATAAAGTTTTTTTTGAAGTGTCTTCTGACTCCTTTGACAGTGAAGAAGATAGCCTTTTTAGGCCAGGCCCTGAGAAAGACAGTTTCTCTGATTCTGATGTTGCAGAAAATGATATCAAGACTGGAAGTAGGATTAGGAGAAACAAGGTACAAACAAACATGCAATCCATAAATGTTAATCCACTGACAAAAGGGAAGGAGAAGATATTGCTTGAAGACAATACTTTAGTTCAGGAGGTTAGCGATGAGGAAGTTGATCTTGGATTTATCGGTAGTTTTACAGAAGGTGCAGAAAATGGATTGGATCCTGGTGTTGATTCAGATGACACTAATTCATGGCACTCGGAAGAGATAAAGACTCCTCCAAATTCAAAAGATGAGTTGGAAGAAGGCTATGATTCTGAGGATACATGTCCTATGTTTAGAGAGGGTACAAGGTTTGGGGAGCTCTATCTTGAGGTTGGCATGAAGTTTGGAACGAAGTGAAAATTTAGAAAAGCTGTGAGAGAATACACAATTCAAGAGGGTAGGAGCATAAAGCTGGTTAAGAATGATAATATAAGGTGCAGGGCAGTTTGTAAGGTTAAAGAGTGTCCATGGTGGCCTATGCATCAAGGGACCATAAGGACACGTGTTGGCAAATTAAAACCTTTAATGATGACTATACTTGTCCAAGAGAGGACAAAATTTGGGCTGCCAACAGAAACTGGATCTGCAACAAGCTTGTCAAAAAATTGAGAAAATATCCTAATTTTAAACACTGTGAGGCTACAACATATTTCAAGACACGATTTGATTTGACACTAAACAAGAACTCTATCTCAAAGGCCTTAATGGATGCTAGAAGTGTGGTGTATGGTTATGAGAAAGAGCAATATAGGATGGTTCGAGATTATAGTATGACCCTGCTAAAATCAAATCCTGGTTCCACGGTGCAAATATGTACCACACCACAACCAGATTGTGAAGTTACATTTGATAAGATGTATGTGTGCTTAAGTGGCTGTAAAAACGGGTTCAAGGCTGGCTGCCATCCGTTGATAGGCTTGGATGGTGCATTTCTAAAGACACAATTTGGTGGACAAATCTTGGTAGCAGTCGGATTAGACGCAAATCATCATATCTACCCAATAGCTTAGGCTATTGTTAGAGTGGAGAATACAAAGACCTGAAAATGGTTTCTTGAGTTACTACATTTAAACTTGGGCTACTACAAGGATAATAGTTGATACTTCATATTAGATATGCAAAAGGTATAGAGACATGTTACATTTTGTGCTAATCTGATTCTATGATATATTAATGCTTATATGTTAGATATGTGATTGTGCTGTTACATTAAGATTGTTGATAGTGTGATGATAGGAATGGTTAGTGTGACTAGTTAGGGACTATTATGGTTTGTTATATGCTGAATGTTAGGGAATTTTATGAGTATACTGACTGAATGTTAGGGACTTTTATGGGGACATTGAGTAAATACTAGGGACTTTTATGGTTATCAACTTGAGAGTCAGGGACTTTTATGGTTATATTAGATGAATGGTTAGATAGTTAGATATGTAAGCAGAAAATGATGTCTAAACTGTTCCATGAACCTGTCAAGGACTGATATCGGCGGTGCAAGAGGTGATGCCCAATGTGCATCACCGTTTTTGCGTTTGGCATTTATAAAAAAATTTCAACAAGAATTGGAAGGATCTACAGCTACGAGGTCTTTTGTGGGAATGTGCAAGGGCAACGACTTATCTAGAGTTCAGGGATGGAATGGATAAGATAAAAAGACTAAATGAGGATGTGTGGGCATATTTAGATAAGTGGCCAATGGATGCTTGGACCAGAAGCTTATTTAGCCATAAGCCGAAGTTGGATAGCATATGTAACAATGCATGTGAGGTGTTCAATGTTAAGATCAAGGATGCAAGAGCCAAGACCATTATAACATTGCTAGAGTGGGTTCGAATGTTCGTTATGTGGACCATCACCAAGAACAAGGTAAAATTAAACAATCACACTGAAAAGCTCACACCGGTTATAAAGAGTAGACTGGAGAAAGTCAGAAAAGAGGCTAAGAATTGGAAGCCTATTTGGACCGGGGATAACGGATACGAAAAGTTTGAGGTGCATGGACACCCAACTTACCATGTCGTGGACATAGGAAAAAGATTATGTACCTGCCAATTTTGTCTGCTTACAGGTCAGTTGGCAATGTATAACAATTATCTTTGTATCCCAACTAATTACATTAACGCTTATGCATAACAATTATGTTTGTATCCCAATTAATTACATTAACACTTATGTGACTCATATGCATGGTTGATGTGATTGTTTGGCATATACAGATATTCCGTGTGTGTACGCGTGTACTGCACTTTTTTAGGTTAACAAGCAACTAGAAGATTTCTGTCACAAATGGCTAACGATGGAATCATACAGGGAAACATATAACCATCACATTCATCCAATTCCTAGGCAACCATTATGGGAACAAGCAGAGGACTGCAACAGGCCACATGCACCAAAAATCAAGAAGAAACCTGGAAAACTCAAGATGAAGAGAAGGATGGATGCAGATGAGAAAGGTGGAGGAGGATCCAAAAAGTCTAAAGTTGATACAAAATTTTTAAGTAACAATGGAGATAATATACTTCTAAAAAGGCCGTTGGGGACCTTTACTTGCAGCTTCTGTGGTGAAAAGGGACATACAAGGAGGGGTTGCAAAAAGAAAATGGTAGTTGATGCCGCTGTTGCTGCAGCTGCTGCTGAAGCTGCTGAGAAGAAGAAAATGATGGAGATGATCCTGCACCTAAGCAGCAAGTTGGGCAGCCTCAAGGTGATGGTGACCA